>NC_135966.1:0-706688 GCF_053455715.1 Rhinoraja longicauda
GACCCCATAAGGGTATCAGGAGGCAGGGCGAGATAATGACACAATTTGTAAAACCGGCAAATCCCACCCAGGAAACATTGCAAAAATTGGCCTCTATTGGTAAAGCCAAACAAACACGACACATTTTAAAAGAACATTACCAAAACAGCCTGTGATATGCCCATGACAAAGGATAGGCCGAACCTCACCAGAAAAGATAGGGAGACCATGGCAGAGCTGAGGGATAAAAATGAGATTGTGATAAAACCAGCAGACAATGGGAGCAGTAGGGATACAAATTAATGTCAATATGGGGCCTGCTCCCACTGGGTAATAGACAAAAACATAGAACAGGGTGACAGGAGAGACTGGATAGCACAGAGGATAACCTGTGAGCAAAATAATGGGGTGTATGCAGTTTAATGTAAGGAGTGTAACTTACTGTACATAGGCGGAACAGATAACAGCCTCAGAGTCAGCCTGACAGGACACCTCAGCAACACATAAAGGGAGGCCAGTCCATACCCAGTAGTTGACATTCCCAGCAGCACGGGACCCAGTCCCTAGAGATCATGGGCCTAGAAACAAACATAAATTGGGCAACCGGGTGTCGGAAGAGGGCAGAGGGGATATGGATTGAAGCGTTAGACGCGAGAGGCCAAGGGCCTCAACCAAGCATAAACTCAAACTTAGGGTGGACCCTGACTGACTCCTAAAAATCTACAGAAGGGCAAGTGCAAAGGACAACAGATTTGTACGAGGGTGATGAGACCGTGGGCCAGAGCAAAGTGGCAGTACATGGTGAAAAGGAATCTCCAGGCAGAGATCATTGAGCACCAGAGGGCATTTTGTCCCACTGTCCGATAAATCACAACCTAACCCTAACCCTAACCCTAACCCTAACCCTAACCCTAACCCTAACCCTAACCCTAACCCTAACCCTAACCCTGACCCTGACCCTAACTTCGTTTAAGAACACTGAGCAAACAGCAGCAGCACTGGCGAAAATGTAAACATTATTTCATGGAATTTAAAAATAAATACTTTTCAAATCATAGTCCACATAGGTATTCAATAGTTATCAAAACAAGTAATTTATTGCAACAAGAGGTTTACCATTAGTTGACTTTGAATATTTAACGTTTTGGGATTTCTTTGTTGATTTGGATTGGTGGTATTCATTGTCACATTGCAGAAACACATCTATCTTGCTGAAGGTAGACACAGTGTTGGAGTAACTCAGCAGGACAGGCAGCATCTCTGGAGAGAAGGAATGGGTGAGGTTTCGGGTTGAGACCAGACTGATCTATCTTGCTGAAGGTAGGCACAGTGTTGGAGTAACTCAGCAGGACAGGCAGCATCTCTGACGATAAGGAATGGGTGACGTTTCACAGAGTGTTGGAGTAACTTAGCGGGACAGGCAACATCTCGAGATAAGGAATGGGTGACGTTTCGGGTCGAGACACTTCAGACTGATAGATCTTGCTGAAGGTAGATGCAAAATGCTGGAGTAACTCAGCAGGACAGGTAACATCTCTGGAGAGAAGGAATGGGTGAGGTTTTAAGTCGAGATCCTTCAGACTGATCGATCTTGCTGAAACCTTTTTGGCTCTTTTGTTCGAAAGTGCTAATGCCAACTTTTATTCTACCTCCTGACTTGCTTCCTATGGCTCTTCCTTAATTGATACACTTTGTTCCATACCATAATTAATGCATAAAACCTAGAACAGTACGCATAGGAACAGGTCCTTCAGCCCGTGATGTGTGAGCCGAACACAATGCCAAATTAAACTAATGCCTTTTGCCTAAACATGATTCATATCCCTCCATTCTTTGTACATTCATGTGTCTATCCAAAAGCTTCTGAAATGCTACTACTATTGTATCTGCCTCCACCTCTACCCCTGACAGCTCGTTCCAGGCAGCAACCATTGTGTTAAAACAAATTGCCCAGCGCAGCTACTTTAAACTTTCATCCTCTCACTTTAAATCCCTGCCCTGTAGCTTTTGATATTTCCACCCTGGGAGAAAAACATTCTGTCTCTACCTTTTCTATGCCAAGTATTTTGACTATAATGTAAAGAATGCCAATCTCTCTATGAATGTTTTGCTCCCTCCCATACCACATGGATTGAGATTGCAGGGTTCCATTTGTATTTGGAAGACATCAGAAGTAATCCTGTGCGTCATGACATTTAAAAAGCTCCAGTACTTATGAGGATTGCTCCTGTGCTAAGAAATCATGGCAAGTTCCAAGCATTAATATTAAGCTGAGAGTAATTGTTTTGAAACAAAAGTTGAGGGTTTGCTGCACGTTAAATCTTGCAGCATCAACAAGCCTGAACTATGCAGGTACAACAAAGTAAGGTTCCTACCCAGAATGGTACCTCTGGAAATATATTTAGTGAAAGGGCAGAGTTAACAGTCAGAAAAGTGGATTAACTGTGCAGTTAGATGCCCCTATGTTTGATGATCCGGGCAAAAGTGAAGTCATTATGAAGAGACTTGAAAGAATGTGAGGATGCTGGTGAATCTTTCAAAGCTGACAATAGGTTCAGACCACCGTGGCTGCCTTGAACATTTCGGAAGGCATTTTAGTATAGTTTAGAGATACAGGCCCTTCAGCACCTGTAGTTGGGATCTAACCCTGGTCTCCGGCGCTGCATTTGCTATAAGGCAACAACTCTACCGTGTTGCCCAGAATCATATCCTTTTGTGGCAGGTGTGCCAGGATTAACCAATGAGTTTTGAATCATTGGTTTTAGATATCTGGCTACCACTGAGCACTTGACTAGCTATCTGAGTAGCAATTTTGCTCCTGACACCATTGTTACTGCCCAGGGACCTGCTACATTCAAGGCTTTCTATGAAAGTGCAGAAAAGGGTGTGTTACTTTAGAGTCAAATGGCAATGACAAACCTATGATTCTGTAAATTGTCCATAATGTGTAAGGGGTGGATGAGAAAATGGGCAAATAGAACAAGTGTGAACAGGTGTGGCTGTGTTTTAAAAAAAAAATTTTTTTAATTTTTTTTATTTTTTTAATGACGTAGGTGGAGAGGGATTTGACCAGTGGGGATAGGATGGAGTCGAGGTAGTTGGAAATAAGTTCGGTAGGACATGAGCAGGCAGAGACAATGGGTCTGCCGGGACAGCTCTGTTTATGGATTTTAGGTAGGAGGTAAAATCAGGCCGTGCGGGTCTGGGGAACTAAGTTTGGAGGCATTGGAGGGTAGATCGCCGGAAATGGTGAGGTCCATGATGGTGCTGAGGATAAAGGTCTGGTGTTTGTCGGTGGGGTCATGGTCCAGGGATAAGTAGGAAGAGGTGTCTGAGAGTTGTCGTCTGGCCTCAGGTCAGCATGTCGGTGGTGTCATGGATTCCCAGGTCCTCTCCATCTCCTCGATAACTTCTGGTTTCCAGGCCCCCACTCCCTCATCTTTACCATGGATGTCCAGTCACTCTACACTTCCATCCCCCACAAGGATGGTGTCAAAGCCCTCCGTTTCTTCCTCGACTGTAGAACCAACCAATCCCCATCTACTAACACTCTCCTCCACCTAGCAGAGCTGGTTCTTACTCTTAACAACTTCTTCTTTGACTCCTCCCACTTCCTCCAAACCAGAGGCGTACCTATGGGCCCTAGCTATGTCTGCCTCTTTGTCGGGTACGTCGAACAATTCCTGTTCCGGGCGTACACCGACCGGCCCCATCCTCGAACTCTACCTCCGCTACATCGACGACTGCATTGGTGCTACCTCTTGTACCCATGCAGAACTCACTGACTTCATACACTTCACTTCCAATTTCCATCCTGCCCTTAAATATACCTGGACTATCGGGATGAGGTGTTTCACAGTAGGGCATCAGAGATGTCCATATCATATCATATATCATCATATCATATCATATATATACAGCCGGAAACAGGCCTTTTCGGCCCTCCAAGTCCGTGCCGCCCAGCGATCCCCGTACATTAACACTATCCTACACCCACTAGGGACAATTTTTACATTTACCCAGCCAATTAACCTACATACCTGTACGTCTTTGGAGTACGTCCATATTCTTCAGGAAACAGGGCTTCCCCTCTTCCATTATAGATGAGGCTCTCACTAGGGTCTCTTCTACATCCCACAGCTCCGCTCTTGCTCCCCCTCCCCCTATTCGTAACAAGGACAGAATCCCCCTCGTTCTCACCTTCCACCCCACTAGCCAGCGTATCCAGCAAATCATCCGCCAACATTTCCGTCACCTACAACGGGACCACACCACTGGCCATATCTTCCCATCCCCTCCCCTTTCTGCATTCCGCAGAGACCGTTCCCTCCGTAACTCCCTGGTCCACTCGTCCCTTCCTACCCAAACCACCCCACCCCTGGGCACTTTCCCCTGCAACCGCAGGAGATGCAACACCTGTCCCTTTACCTCCCCCCTCAACTCCATCCAAGGACCCAAACAGCCTTTCCAGGTGAGACAGAGGTTCACCTGCACCTCCTCCAACCTCATCAATTGCATCCGCTGCTCTAGATGTCAACTTCTTTACATCGGCAAAACCAAACACAGGCTCGGCGATCACTTCGCCCAACACCTTCGCTCAGTCCGCCTTAACCAACTTGATCTCCTGGTGGCTGAGCACTTCAACTCCCCCTCCAGTTCCCAGTCTGACCTTTCTGTCATGGGCCTCTTCCAGTGCCATAGTGAGGCCCACCGGAAATTGGAGGAACAGCACCTCATATTTCGCCTGGGCAGCATACAGCCCAGTGGTATGAACATTGCCCGGTGCGGCGCGGCCGCGGGACTGAACAGTGCCCGGTGCAGCTCGGCCGCGGGGCCTTCCATCGCCCGGTGCGGAGCGGCCACGGGACTGACCAGCGCCCGGCGCGGCTCGGCCGCGGGACTTTCCGGCGCGGCCGCGAGACTTTCCATCGCCCGGTGCGGCTCGGCCGCGTGGACTTTCCATCTCCTTGCGGGGGCTGTGCGGGTCGGTCGCCTCGGTAGGCGTCGAGTTGTCTGTACGTGGGAGGGGCATGGGGGAAGAGAGAGGGGAAGTTTTTGGCCTCCATCACAATGAGGGGGTGTTTGGAGTCACTGTGATGGATGTTTGTGTTGGGGTTGTGTCTTGTGTTTTTTGTACTGCTGGCTAAGTAATCTCGTTCTGAACGAATGACAAATAAAGTTATTTTGGATTTTTTGGATTTGGATTGACTTCTCCAACTTTAGATAGTTCCTCTGTCCCTCTCTTCCCCTCCCCCTTCCCAGTTCTCCCTCCATCTTCCTGTCTCCACCTATATCCTTTCTTTGTCCCACCCCCTGACATCAGTCTGAAAAAGGGTCTCGACCCGAAACGTCCCCCATTCCCTCTCTCCTGAGATGCTGCCTGACCTGCTGAGTTACTCCAGCATTTTGTGAATAAATACTCATTGGCCTGAAGGACATGTTTCCATGCTGTATCTTTAAACTAAAGATATTGACAAATTAGGCTGGGTTTGCTGGAGATGAGATTGTGGCAGAGTTACTGGAATCATTAGAGTTTGCAAATGAAAATCTGTTAGAGCTGGAGCAACTGAGATCAGAAGAGGAATAAGACACAGGCATTGCACCACCACTAAAATGGCTCCTTTCAAAAAGGCTTTTGGATGAAACAGGCTGTCCAGATTTCCATTGACATTGTTCAGCCTTGTATGAGATGATCCCACACTGCCAATAACAAAGTCTACCTTTGAAATCACGATCTTCGTCTGAAAACCAGTGAAAACTGCTTCTCACCTCCCACCATTGCCACTTCAATAAGTATAACACCACGAACAAGATATGTATTAGGAACAGAGATAGACCACAGCCTCTGGAGCCTGTTGCTCCATTCAATCTTCTGCTCTGCTTGCAAAGCCAACGCAGCCCATCACAGTGTAGTAAAACAAGCGTTGTGAATCAAACGGGTTTTATTAACGAAACAGTGGTTGAATGCACGCATAGTTGGAACAGTTAATGCTAGTTGCTGTTGAGAGAAGCACCACGCGTCTGTTCACTCGAGGGCTCGAGCTGAGCTTCAAATCTCCAACTGTCAACTGTCATCTCCCTGTCACGTGATGGTTCCAGTTCTGGTGACGAAGGTTCGATCAGTAAGTGGCTTGACCCCAGCTGGCGCCACAACAGTAACCTTTCAACCCTTCTACTTCCATCCTTGAGAACGGTGGTGTCAAAGATCCATGAGAAAAATACGCCTTTTACCTTTAAATGACGGACATTAATCCCTTTGTTCCATTCTCCCATGAGAAATATCTTGTCCATGGCCACCCCCCTCTCTCCCTCCCTCTCTCTCCCCCCCCCTCCCGTTCACCACAGAGTGGGAGTGTAAGACCACAAATTGGTACGGCCTGTAGTTACAGCATCGTACCACAAGGTGGGAGTGTCGGTCATAAATTGGAACGGCCTGAAGTTACAGCATCGCACCACAGGGTGGGAGTGTCGGCTATACGACCTATAGTTACAGTCATCTAGCAATCTAGAATTTCCGGATTCATTTATCAAAGTGCAGTATTCTTTTAAAGTAGTCAACTGAAATACAATTTTCTAATCTGTTTGCAAGCACACTGTAAACTAATACAAAAAGTTTTTTTAATAATGGTGCACTTCGAGCTAGTGATCGGAAATGCTGCAATCATGGGAAAACTTAGTACAGTGCATTCAGAAAGTATTCAGACCCCTTCACTTTTTCCACATTTTGTTACGTTACAGCCTTATTTTAAAATGAATTAAATCCTTTTTCTTTATCAATCTACACACAATACCACAGAATGAAGAAGCTAAAACAGCTGTTTAGAAATTTTTGCAAAGTAATTAAAAATAAATAACTGAAATATCACATTTACATAAGTATTCAGACCCTTTGCTATGACACTCAAAATTGAGCTTAGGTTCATCCTGTTTCTATTAATTATCCTTGAGATGTTTCTACAACTGGATTGGAGTCCACCAGTGGTAAATTAAATTGATTGGACATGATTTGGAAAGGCATACACCTGTCTATATAAGGTCCCACAGTTGACAGTGCATGTCAGAGCAAATACCACGCCATGAAGATGAAGGAATTGTCCGTAGACCTCCGAGACATGATTGTGTCGAGACACAGATCTGGGGAAGGGTATAAAACAATTTCTGCAGCATTGCAGGCACCCAAGAGCACAGTGGCTTCCGTCATTCTTCAATGGAAGAACTTTGGAACCGCCAGGAATCTTCAAAGAGCTGGCCGCCCGGCCAAACTGAGCAATCGGGGGAGGTGACCAAGAACCCGATGGTCACTCTGACAGAGCTCCAGAGTTCCTCTGTGGAGATGGAAGAACTTTCCAGAAGGACAACTGTCTGCAGCACTCCACCAATCAGGCCTTTATGGTAGAGTGGCCAGACGGAAGCCACTCCTCAGTAAAAGGCATATGACAGCCCGCTTGGAGTTTGCCAAAAGGCACCTAAAGGACTCTCAGACCATGAGAAACAAGATTCTCTGGTCTGATGAAACCAAGATTGAACTCTTTGACCTGAATGCCAAGCACCGCTCATCACCTGGCCAATACCATAACTATGGTGAAGCATCATGCTTTGGGGATGTTTTTCAGCAACAGGAACTGGGAGATTAGTCAGGATAAAGGGAAAGATGAACGGAGCAAAGTACAGAGAGATCCTTGAAGAAAACCTGTTCCAGAGCGTTCTGGATCTCAGACTGGGGCGGAGGTTCACCTTCCAACAGGACAACGACCCTAAGCACACAGCCAAGACAATGTAGGAGTGGCTTCATGACAAGTCTGTGAATGTCCTTGAGTGGCCCAGCCAGAACCCGGACTTGAACCCGATCAAACATCTCTGGAGGGACCTGAAAATAGCTGTGCATCAACACTCCCCATCCAACCTGACAGAGCTTCAGAGGATCTGCAGAGAAGAATGAGAGAAATTACCCAAATACAGGTGTGCCAAGCTTGTAGTGTCATACCCAAGAAGACTTGAGGCTGTAATCGCTGCCAAAGGTGCCTCAACAACTGAGTAAAGGGTCTGAATACTTATGTAAATGAGATATTTCAGTTATTTCTTTTTAATTACTTTGCAAACATTGTTTTCACATTTTTATTATGGGGTATTGTGTGTAGATTGATGATTAAAAAAATTAATTTAATCCATTTTAAAATAAGGCTGTTACGTAACGTAACGTTTGTGGAAAAAGTGAAGGGATCTGAATACTTTCTGAATGCACTGTATATTCTGATAAGAATGATAATCCGGACTGATGTGATGTTTAGTCATTACCAAAGGGCTGGGGCAGAAGGTATGGTAAGGTGGACACAAAATGCTGGAGTAACTCAGTGGGACAGGCAGCATCTCTGGAGAGAAGAAATGGGTATGGTAGGCTGTTCTGGAAAGTTAGATCACATGCGATCCACGTAGAGTTAGCTGACCGAATAGAAAATTGGACAAAGGGCAATTGGGACCCCGCGTGGGGGAACAAAAGGGGGAACCGGGGTGGGGGAACAAAAGGGGGAACCGGCATGCTTTGTAACCTTGTCAGAGCCATAGGTGGCCGCTATTAGTATACATTGTGGTACATATAGGTACCAACAATATAGGTAGGATAAGGGAAGAGGTCCTGAAAGGAGAATTCAGGGGGCTAGGAAGAGAGTTAAAAAAAAGGACTTCCAAAGTAATAATCTCAGGCTTACTGCCTGTGCCACGCGATAGTGAGAATAGGAATGGAGTGAGGTGGAGGATAAATACGTGGCTGAGGAACTGGTGCAGGGAGCAGGGTTTCAAGTTTCTGGATCATTGGAACCTCTTCTGGGGGAAGTATGACCTGTACAAAAAGGACGGGTTGCATCTGAACCCGAGGGGAACCAAGATCCTGGCGGGGAGATTTGCTAAAATAACTGCAGAGACTTTAAACTAGTACGGTTGGGGGGAGGGACTCAAACACAGATAGCTAATAGGCAGTGTGTGAGGCAGGAGGCAGAAAAGGGAAACACTCAGACCCAATATGTAGGAGAGAAAGAAGGGAAAAGAAATAAACTGAGAATAAGAAATGATGGGTCCCTTAAATGTGTATATTTTAATGCTAGGAGCATTGTAAGAAAGGTGGATGAGCTTAGAGCCTGGATTGACATCTGGAAGTATGATGTTGTGGCGATCAGTGAAACATGGTTGCAGTAGGGTTGCGATTGGCAATTAAATATTCCAGGATTTCATTGTTTCAGATGTGATAGAATCGGAGGGGCAAGAGGTGGGGGTGTTGCATTGCTTGTCAGGGAGGATATCACAGCAGTGCTTTGGCAGGACAGACTAGAAGGCTCGATTAAGGAGGCTGTTTGGGTGGAACTCAGAAATGAGAAAGGTTTAGCAACACTTATAGGGGTGTATTATAGACCGCCAAATAGGGAACGAGAATTGGAAGAGCAAATATGTAAGGAGATAGCAGATATTAATAATAATAATAATAATAATATATTTATTTTATATAGCGCCTTAACACATGCACAAAGCGCTTTACAAATACAATTAACATAGAAACAAACAGACAAACAGACAAACTATCCTGACGGAAAAGCGGCGAATAATCAACGCCAGCGTCCTCTCACGTCAGGGTCCGGCAGTAGACATTAAAGAACACAAGACACACAGATACAATTTTTTACACAAAACAGCCATCACAGTGATTGCTCTAGGCATACCCTCACTGTGATGGAAGGCAAAGTCTTATCTCCTCCTCGTTCTTCTCCCGTGGCGCCACGAGGCGATCGAGGCTCCCAACCCCTTGAAGCCCCCACCGGGCGATGGAAAGTCCCAGGGTCGAGCCGAGCCGAGCAGGCCGATGAAGGTCCTGAGCCCCCATCGGGCGATGGAAAATGCCGCGGCCGAGCCACGCAGGGCGATGAGAGTCCTGAGCCCCCACCGGGCGATGTAAAGTGCTGCGGCCGAGCCACGCAGGGTGATGAAGGGCCTGCGGGCGGGTTGATCGTGCCTTGTGCTTCGGGGCGGTCGAAGCTGCTACGGCTGGAGCTCCCAAAAGCCGGTCGCCAGCCAGGGACCTGCGAGCTCCCGATGTTGCGGTCTGCAGGGCCCACGGCCGAAGCCTCCGAGATGGTAAGTCCAGGCCCTGCGACCGGAGTCTTCGAGGTCGATCCCAGCTGGAGGCCGCCGACTCCACGATGTTAGGCCGTAGCGCGAACGGAGATACGACACGGTAAAGGTCGCATCTCCGTTGAGGAGGAGATTTAAAAAAAGGTTTCCCCCACCACCCCCCTACATACACAGAATTAAAAATAAAACAAAACGTACATTTAACATCAACATTGACTAAAAAACACAACAAAAAAAACGGAGAGACTGCCGGTGAGCCGCAGCTGCAGAACACAGCCACGCCCCAATATTAGTAGTAAGCACAGAGTGGTGATTGTGGGTGATTTCAATTTTCCGTATATAGACTGGGAATCACATTCTGTTAAAGGGCTGGATGGTTTGGAGTTTGTAAAATGTGTGCAGGATAGTTTTTTGCAGCAATACGTAGAGGTGCCTACCAGAGAAGGGGCAGTGTTGGACCTCCTGTTAGGAAATGAGATGGGTCAGGTGACGGAGGTATGTGTTGAGGAGCACTTTGGGTCTAGTGATCATAATGCCATTAGTTTCAATATCATTATGGAGAAGGTCAAATCTGGACCAAGGGTTGAGATTTTGGATTGGAGAAAGGCTAATTTTGAGGAGATGAGAAAGGATTTAAAAGGAGTGAAATGGAAATTGTTGTTTTATGAAAAGGATATAATGGAGAAATGGAGGATATTTAAAGGTGAAATTTTGAGAGTACAGAGTCTTTATGTCCCTGTTCGGTGGAAAGGAAAGAATAATAATTTGAAAGAGCCGTGGTTTACCAGGGAAATTGGACACTTGGTTCGGAAAAAGAGGGAGATATACAATAAATATAAGCGGCAGGGAGTAAATGAGGTTCTTGAGGAATATAAAGAATGTAAAAGGAATCTTAAAAAGGAAATTAGAAAAGCGAAAAAAAGATATGAGGCTGCTTTGGCAAGTAATGTAAAAGTAAACCCCAAGGGGTTCTACAGATATGTCAATAGCAAAAGGATAGTGAGGGATAAAATTGGTCCATTAGAGAGTCAGAGTGGACAGCTATGTGCTGAGCCGGAAGAAATGGGGGAGATATTAAACAATTTCTTTTCTTCGGTATTTACCGAGGAGAAGGATATTGAATTATGTGAGGTAAGCGAAACAAGTAGAGTAGTGATGGAAATTAGGAGGATTAAAGAAGAGGAGGTACGGACACTTTTGAAAAATATAAAAGTGGATAAGTCTCCAGGTCCTGATAGGATATTCCCTAGGACATTGAGGGAAGTTAGTGCAGAAATAGCAGGGGCTATGACGGAAATATTTCAAACGTCATTAGAAACGGGGATGGTGCCGGAAGATTGGCGCATTGCGCATGTTGCCTGCAGGAGAAGCTCATGTTGTCCTTCTATCGCTGCTCCATCGAGAGTGTGCTGGCATACTGTATAACCACATGGTATGCCAGCTGCTCAGAAAAGGACAGGAAGGCCCTTCAGAGGGTCATCACGACGGCCCAGAAAATCATCGGCTGCTCACTGCCCTCCCTGGAGCACCTGTTCAGCCTGCGCTGCCTCAGTAGAGCAGGCAAAATAATAAAAGATCCATCCCACCCCGGCCACCGTCTGTTTGTTCATCTGCCCTCTGGTCGACGTTTCAGGTCAATCAAATCCCGAACAAACAGACTTAAGAACAGTTTTTACCCCAGGGCCATACGAGAACTGAACACTACCTGTGCACTAGGCAACACCGTTAAAAAATCTTGTACTTAATTTAATTGTATTTATGTATTTATTTGTTTTTGCATTTATTGCATATATGTTTGTACGCACCGTCAGGATTGGCTGTTTTTTAATTTCGTTGTACTCGTTGCAATGACAATAAATGAATATTATTATTATTATTATTATTATGTTGTGCCTTTGTTTAAAAAAGGTTCTAAAAGTAAACCTAGCAATTATAGACCTATTAGTTTGACGTCTGTGGTGGGAAAATTAATGGAAAAGATACTTAGGGACAATATATATAATTATTTGGATAATCAAGGCCTGATTAGAAACAGTCAACATGGATTTGTGCCTGGAAGGTCATGTTTGACTAATCTTCTTGAATTTTTTGAAGAGGTTACCAGGGAAATTGATAAGGGCAAGGCTGTGGATGTTGTCTATATGGACTTCAGTAAGGCATTTGACAAGGTTCCACATGGAAGGTTGATTAAGAAGGTTAAATCGTTGGGTATTAATAGTGAGGTTGCAAGATGGATTCAACAATGGCTGAATGGGAGATACCAGAGGGTAACGGTTGACAATTGTATGTCAGGTTGGAGGCCAGTGTCTAGTGGAGTGCCCCAAGGATCTGTGTTGGGTCCACTGTTGTTTGTCATTTACATTAATGATCTGGATGATGGTGTGGCAAATTGGATTAGTAAATATGCAGATGATACTAAGATAGGTGGAGTAGTTGATAGTGAGGTAGATTTTCAAAGTCTACAGAGAGACTTGGGCCTTTTGGAAGGGTGGGCTGAAAGATGGCAGATGGAGTTTAATGCTGATAAGTGTGAGGTGCTGCATTTTGGTAGGACAAATCAAAATAGGACGTACAGGGTAAATGGTAGGGAATTGAGGAATGCAGTGGAACAGAGGGATCTGGGAATAACTGTGCATTGTTCCCTGAAGGTGGAATCTCATGTGGATAGGGTGGTGAAGAAGGCGTTTGGTATGCTTGCCTTTATAAATCAGAGCATCGAGTATAGAAGTTGGGATGTAATGTTAAAATTGTACAGGGCATTGGTGAGGCCGAATCTGGAGTATGGTGTGCAGTTCTGGTCGCCAAATTATAGGAAGGATGTCGACAAAATGGAGAGGGTACAGAGGAGATTTACTAGAATGTTGCCTGGGTTTCAGCATTTAGGCTACAGAGAGAGGTTGAACAGGTTGGGTCTTTATTCTTTGGAGCGTAGAAGGTTGAGGGGGGACTTGATAGAGGTTTTTTAAATTTTGAGAGGGACGGACAGCGTTGACGTGGGTAGGCTTTTCCCTTTGAGAGTGGGGAAGATTCCAACAAGGGGACATAGCTTCAGAATTGAGGGACAAAGGTTTAGGGGTAACATGAGGGAGAACTTCTTTACTCAGAGGGTTGTGGCTGTATGGAATGGGCTTCCGGCGGAAGTGGTGGAGGCTGGCTCGATTTTATTATTTAAGAGTAAATTGGATAGGTATATGGATAAGAGGGGATTAGAGGGTTATGGTCTGAGTGCAGGTAGATGAGACTAGGTCAGGGCGAATGGTCAGCGTGGACTGGTAGGGCCGGACAGGCCTGTTTCCATGCTGTAGTTGTTATATGTTATATGTTATACTGCTTTGTTGTAAACCGCTTTCGTTGCCCTCGTTTTTTCAACCTGCTCTCGTGTGCCTCCGTCTCTGCTATAACTACAAAGTGTTTCACGTTACGAATTACGTTTCTTATGAAGATGAAGAAGATTGCCCAGCAAGCATTACTTTTGTGATTTGTATCTAGGCCTAGATAGAGTGGATGTGGAAATAATGTTTCCAGTATAGAGGAATCTCAGAAAATCTACTAAACCCTCCGTTTCTTCCTCGACCGTAGAACCAGCCAATCCCCATCTACTAACACCCTCCTCCGCCTAGCAGAGCTGGTTCTTACCCTTACCAACTTCTCCTTTGACTCCTCCCACTTCCTCCAAACCAGAGGCGTAGCTATGGGCACTCGCATGGGCCCTAGCTATGCCTGCCTCTTTGTCGGGTACGTCGAACAATCCATGTTCCAGGCGTACACTGGCCCCATCCCCGAACTCTACCTCCGCTACATCAACGACTGCATTGGTGCTACCTCTTGTACCCATGCAGAACTCACTGACTTCATACACTTCACTTCCAATTTCCATCCTGCCCTTAAATATACTTGGACTATCTCCGACATCTCCCTCCCGTTTCTGGACCTCACCATCTCCATCACAGGAGACAGACTAGTGACTGACATCTACAATAAACCCACTGACTCCCACAGCTATCTGGACTACACTTCTTCCCACCCTGTCTCCCACTCTATCCCCTACTCCCAATTCCTCCGCTACGCCGCATCTGCGCCCGGGATGAGGTGTTTCATAGAAACATAGAAAATAGGTGCAGGAGTAGGCCATTCGGCCCTTCGAGCCTGCACCGCCATTCAATATGATCATGGCTGATCATCCAACTCAGTATCCCGTACCTGCCTTCTCTCCATACCCCCTGATCCCTTTAGCCACAAGGGCCACATCTAACTCCCTCTTAAATATAACCAATGAACTGTGTGGGGATAGTAAGGAGGAAGACCTGTGTGATCTCCCGGACAAGTTTTGATCGCCTAGCTTGGGGTTGGAGAGGAATTTCCCGGATTTTTTTTCCCAAATTGGCCTGGGTTTTTAATCCGGTTTTTCGCCTCTCCCAGGAGATCACTCAGTTCTTTTGGGTGGGCGGTTGGAGCGGTTGGAGTAGCGTCCGGGCGGTAGTTTTTGGAAACCGAGCACGGGGCTTTGTTCTTACAGAGGCCCAGGAGCGGTTGGAGCGGTTGGAGCAGACCACTCTGCAACGTTCCCAGTTAAGGGGGAGTATGAGTGCTAGGGTAGTTTATTGTTCTGGGTGTCGGATGTGGGGAATCTGGGAGTCTGATAGTCTTCCAGACATCCACATCTGCGCCAGGTGCGACGAGATGGGGTTCCTAAGGGACCATATTAGGAACCTGGAGCGGCAGATTGATGACCTCCGTCTGGTCAGGGAGAGTGAGGAGGTTATAGAGGGGAGTTATAGAGAGGTGGTCACTCCAAGACCAAGGGAGGTAGACAAGTGGGTCACGGTTAGGGGGGGGCAAGGAGCAGAGACAGGGACTAGAGAGTACCCTAGTGGATGTACCCCTTGGCAATAAATACTCCTGTTTAGGTACTGTTGGGGAGTACAGCCTACCTGGGGGCAGCGACATCGCCCGGGCCTCTGGCACGGAGTCCGGCCCTGTTGCTCAGAAGGGTAGGGAAAGGAAGAAGAGAGCGATAGTGATAGGGGACTCTAGTGAGGGGGTCAGATAGGCAATTCTGTGGACGCAGTCGGGAGACCCGGATGGTCTGTTGCCTCCCTGGTGCCAGGGTCAAGGATGTCAGGGAAAGGCTGCAGGGTATCCTGAAGGGGGAGGGGAATCAGTCAGAGGTCATTGTACACATTGGAACCAACGACATTGGTAAAACGAGGGATGAGGTCCTGAAACAAGAATTTAGGGAGCTAGGTAGAGGATTGAAGTGCAGGACCTCTAAGGTTGTAATTTCTGGATTACTCCCTGTGCCACGAGCTAGTGAGTATAGAAATAGGAGGATAGAGCAGCTTAATGCGTGGCTCAGGAGTTGGAGCGGGGGGAGGGATTCGTTTTTCTGGATAATTGGGCCTGTTTCTGGGAAAGGTGGGAACAGTATAGGCCGGACGGTCTCCACCTTAACCAGAGGGGGACCAATATCCTGGCGGGGAGGTTTGCTAGCACTGTTGGGGAGGGTTTAAACTAATTTGGCAGGGGGTTGGGATACAGCATGGAGCTAGTATAGGGGGTGAGGAGAAGGTAAATATAGAGGAAAAAAATGGTCAGATTGGGAGGCAGAACAAGAATGCCCCAGCACAATTGGGTAGGGCAAGTCTGAACAGCATTTATTTTAATGCAAGGAGTATTGGAAGCAAGGGGGATGAATTGAAGGTGTTACTGAACACATGGGAGTACGACATTGTTGCCATTACGGAAACATGGTTGAAGGAAGGGCAGGACTGGCAGCTCAATATTCCAGGATATAAAATCTTCAGGAGAGACAGAGAGCAGGGAAAAAGGGGAGGGGGTGTTGCAGTATTAATCAAAGAATCTATTTCTGCTGTAAGAAGGGATGACATATTAGCGGGTTCCTCAAATGAGGCTATTTGGGTAGAATTGAGAAATAGAAAAGGGGCATGCACCTTACTGGGTGTATACTACAGACCCCCAAACAGTCAGAGGGAAATAGAAGAACATATTTGTAGGCAAATCTCGGGGGGGTGTGAAAACAACAGGGTAGTAATAGTAGGGGATTTCAACTTCCCGAATATTGATTGGGATAGCCAAAGTGGCAAGGGCCCAGAGGGTGCAGAGTTCCTAAGGGTCATCCAGGAGGGCTTTTTGAGCCAATATGTTGAAAGTCCAACAAGGGAGGGGGCGGTATTGGACTTAATCTTGGGAAATGAGGCCGGACAGGTGGCTGAAGTGTCAGTAGCAGAGCACTTTGGTGATAGTGATCACAATTCAGTGATATTTAAGGTGGTAATGGAAAAGGATAAAGAGGGACCAGAGGGAAAATTTCTAAATTGGGATCGGTGTTGGGACCCTTACTGTTTGTAATCTACATAAATGATCTGGATGTCAACGTACAGGGCATGATCAGCAAGTTTGCAGATGACACAAAGTTAGGGGGGGTGGTGAATAGCGAGGAAGGGATCTGCAAGCTGCAGGAAGATATAGACAATAGACAATAGGTGCAGGAGTAGGCCATTCAGCCCTTCGAGCCAGCACCGCCATTCAATGCGATCATGGCTGATCACTCTCAATCAGTACCCCGTTCCTGCCTTCTCCCCATACCCCCTCACTCCGCTATCCTTAAGAGCTCTATCCAGCTCTCTCTTGAAAGCATCCAACGAACTGGCCTCCACTGCCTTCTGAGGCAGAGAATTCCACATCTTCACCACTCTCTGACTGAAAAAGTTCTTCCTCATCTCCGTTCTAAATGGCCTACCCCTTATTCTTAAACTGTGGCCCCTTGTTCTGGACTCCCCCAACATTGGGAACATGTTTCCTGCCTCTAATGTGTCCAATCCCCTAATTATCTTATATGTTTCAATAAGATCCCCCCTCATCCTTCTAAATTCCAGTGTATACAAGCCCAATCGCTCCAGCCTTTCAACATACGACAGTCCCGCCATTCCGGGAATTAACCTAGTGAACCTACGCTGCACGCCCTCCATAGCAAGAATATCCTTCCTCAAATTTGGAGACCAAAACTGCACACAGTACTCCAGGTGCGGTCTCACCAGGGCCCGGTACAACTGTAGAAGGACCTCTTTGCTCCTATACTCAACTCCTCTTGTTATGAAGGCCAACATTCCATTGGCTTTCTTCACTGCCTGCTGTACCTGCATGCTTCCTTTCATTGACTGATGCACTAAGACACCCAGATCTCGTTGAACTCCCTCTCCTCCTAACTTGACACCATTCAGATAATAATCTGCCTTTCTATTCTTACTTCCAAAGTGAATAACCTCACACTTATCTACATTAAACTGTATCTGCCATGTATCCGCCCACTCACACAACCTGTCCAAGTCACCCTGCAGCCTTATTGCATCTTCCTCACAATTCACACTACCCCCCAGCTTAGTATCATCTGCAAATTTGCTAATGGTACTTTTAATCCCTTCGTCTAAGTCATTAATGTATATCGTAAATAGCTGGGGTCCCAGCACCGAACCTTGCGGTACCCCACTGGTCACTGCCTGCCATATAGATGAGATGGTCAGATGGGCGGAGCAGTGGCAGATGGAATTTAATCCTGAAAAGTGCGAGGTGATGCACTTTGGCAGAAATAACTTGGAGAGGGAGTACACCATGAATGGAAGGACCCTAGGGAAGACAGGGGTACAGAGGGACCTTGGAGTACAGGTACACAAGTCCTTGAAGGCAGCAGGACAGGTGGACAGGGTGGTCAAAAAGGCATATGGGTTACTGGCCTTCATTAGCCGGGGCATCGAATATAAAAGTAGGGGGGTAATGATGGAATTGTACAGAACACTGGTGAGGCCGCAGCTGGAGTATTGTGTACAGTTCTGGTCACCACATTATAGAAAGGATGTGATAGCTTTGGAGAGGGTGCAGAGGAGATTCACCAGGATGCTGCCAGGGATGAAGGGCCTCGGCTATGAGGAGAGACTGAGCAGACTGGGGTTGTTTTCCCTGGGCAGAGAAGGCTGAGAGGGGACATGATCGAGGTGTACAAGATCATGAGGGGCATGGATAAGGTAGATGGCGGGGAACTTCTTCCACTGGTGGAAGGTTCAACAACGAGGGAACATAGATACAGGGTAAGGGGACACGATGGGCCGAAGGGCCTCTTTCTGTGCTGTAGGACTCTATGACTATGACTCTAACTGGCCTCAACTACCTTGTGTGGCAGAGAATTCCACAGATTCACCACTCTGTGTGAAAAAAAACGTTCTCATCTCGGTCCTAAAAGACTTCCACCTTATCCTTAAACTGTGACCCCTTGTTCTGGACTTCCGCAACATCGGGAACAATCTTCCTGCATCTAGCCTGTCCAACCCCTTAAGAATTTTGTAAGTTTCTATAAGATCCCCCCTCAAATTTCTAAATTCCAGCGAGTACAAGCCGAGTCTATCCAGTCTAGAGCCCTTTCACACTAGGACATCAGAGATGTCCTCATTCTTCAGGAAACGTGGCTTCACCTCTTCCATTATAGATGAGGCTCTCACTAGGGTCTCTTCTACATCCCATAGCTCCGCTCTTGCTCCCCTCCCCCCATTCGTAACAAGGACAGAATCCCCCTCGTTCTCACCTTCCACCCCACCAGCCAGCGGATCCAACAAATCATCCGCCAACATTTCCGTCACCTACAACGGGACCCCACCACTGGCCATATCTTCCCATCCCCTCCCCTTTCTGCGTTCCGCAGACACCGTTCCCTCCGTAACTCCCTGGTCTACTCATCCCTTCCTACCCAAACCACCCCATCCCCGCCCGGGCACTTTCCCCAGCAACCGCAGGAGATGCAACACCTGTCCCTTTACCTCCCCCCTCAACTCCATCCAAGGACCCAAACAGTCTTTCCAGGTGAGACAGAGGTTTACCTGCACCTCCTCCAACATCTATTGCATCCGCTGCTCTAGATGTCAACTTCTTTACATCGGCGAAACCAAACGCAGGCTCGGCGATCGTTTCGCTCAACACCTTAGCTCAGTCCGCCTTAACCAACCTGATCTCCCGGTGGCTGAGCACTTCAACTCCCCCTCCCATTCCCAGTCTGACCTTTCTGTCATGGGCCTCCTCCAGTGCCATAGTGAGGCCCACCGGAAATTGGAGGAACAGCACCTCATATTTCGCCTGGGCAGCATACAGCCCAGCGGTATGAACATTGCCCGGTGCAGCTCGGCCGCGGGGCCTTCCATCGCCCGGTGCGGAGCGGCCACGGGACTGACCAGCGGTATGAACATTGACTTCTCCAACTTTAGATAGTTCCTCTGTCCCTCTCTTCCCCTCCCCCTTCCCAGTTCTCCCTCTATCTTCCTGTCTCCACCTATGTCCTTCCTTTGTCCCACCCCCTGACATCAGTCTGAAGAAGGGTCTCGACCCGAAACGTCACCCATTCCTTCTCTCCTGAGATGCTGCCTGACCTGCTGAGTTACTCCAGCATTTTGTGAATAAATATCTTCGATTTGTACCGGCATCTGCAGTTATTTTCTTACAGTCACTGAAAGTTGTCGTGCAGGTACAGCAGGCAGTGAAGAAAGCTAATGGCATGTTGGCCTTCATTGCCCTGCCCGGCCCCCGTGCGCGCCCCCCCCCCCCCCATGTGCACGCTCCCCCCCCCCCCGTGTGCGCGCTTCCCCCCCCGTGTGCGCGCTCCCCACCCCCCCCCGTGTGCGCGCTCCCCACCCCCCCCCGTGTGCGCGCTTCCCCCCGTGTGCGCGCTCCCCCCCCGTGTGCGCGCTTCCCCCCCCCGTGTGCGCGCTCCCCCCCCCCCCGTGTGCGCGCTCCCCCCCGTGTGCGCGCTTCCCCCCCGTGTGCGCGCTTCCCCCACCCCCCCCCCCCCCCCGTGTATGCGCGCTCTCGTGAGTGACAATTGCAACGCGCGCGACTCTTTGTGTTCGTTAAAGGGCTGCTCCATTCTTGGCAAACGGGGGAGCGTCGCAGGACGCGCCTGTGTGTGTGTGTGACGCGCCTGTGTGTGTGTGTGACGCGCCTGTGTGTGTGTGTGACGCGCCTGTGTGTGTGTGTGACGCGCCTGTGTGTGTGTGTGACGCGCCTGTGTGTGTGTGTGACGCGCCTGTGTGTGTGTGACGCGCCTGTGTGTGTGTGTGACGCGCCTGTGTGTGTGTGTGACGCGCCTGTGTGTGTGTGTGACGCGCCTGTGTTTGTGATGCGCCTGTGTGTGTGACGCGCCTGTGTGTGTGATGCGTGATGCGCCGGTGTGTGTGTGACGCGCCTGTATTTGTGTGTGTGACGCGCCGGGTCGAGGCCGCAGGTCCCGGCGCGGCGCCGCTGGCGATTGGATGGTTCCGGATCCCCCCCCGGCCGAGTGGTGCATCCCCGCGCGCGCTGCTTCCTGGTGGACGCGACCACTGGGCGCGGGGAGGAGGGGGGGGGCGGCTGTTCCCGGCGGCGGGAGCGCGCCCGCGGCCCCGGGCAGGACACGCGCATCGTTTCCAGTCGGTGTCCGGGAGCGGCCAACGTGTCACCGCCGCCCAGCCAGCGGGGCCGCGCTTCCGTGTTGCCCCGCTTGGGAATCGCGCGGCCCCCGGAGCAGCTGACAAATTGGCGGCGGACGGGCCGAGTGGCGGCTCCGGCATCGCGGACTAGGCGGGGGGGGGGGGGGGGGGGGCGAGTGGCGGCTCCGGCATCGTGGGCTAGGCGAGGGGGACGGGCCGATTGGCGGCTCCGGCATCGTGGGCTAGGCAGGGCCGGACGGGCCGAGCGGCGGCATCGTGAGCTAGGCGGGGGGGACGGGCCGAGCGGCAGCATCGTGGGCTAGGCGGGGTGGACGGGCCGAGCGGCGGCATCGTGTGCTAGGCAGGGTGGACGGGCCGAGCGGCGGCATCGTGGGCTAGGCAGGGCCGGACGGGCCGAGCGGCACCATCGTGGGCTAGGCGGGGGGGGACCGGCCGAGCAGTGGCTCCTGCGATGTTTCTCTCATGTGTCGCTGAGTTCCAGGCTCTGGCTGTCTGCGCCTAACCAGCCACTGCACTGGGGCTCGATGCTGCTGTCTGTGTTGGTGCCAAAGTGCCAGTGTTTGGGGCAGTGGGACGGTTCGCTCCCCATTGCATCCAAGCCTTCAGTGCAGACTCTTGGTCAGACTCTTTTGTCTCTGCTTGTGTTATGTTCTGTCGCCCTGAATCTAACACTGAGGTTTTACTGCTTTGTTTCTGTCAGACTCTCTCGTAAAGACCCGAGGGTTGTGTTTTGTGTGTTTCTACACCGAGTGCGGGTTCATTTGTGCGTTCTGCTGGCTAACTCCAAGTTACCCCATCCTTGCTTGCGTGTGTCTGTCCCGCTGTGTCTCTGCCCCATGGACCAGTGTGTATGTGTGGAGCGGGAGCTGGAAAAGGTGCTGCACAAGTTCCTGATGTATGGGCAACACTGTGATCACAGCCTGGAGGAACTGCTACACTATGTCAGCGGCCTCAGACAGGAGCTGTCCATTACAGGTGAGCACGTCACGGCATCTGTGCACACAGACAACACTCATTCCATGTTCCAAATTTCAGGAGGTGCACAGTCTAACCGATTATGGCTGAAATGTTTATGTTAAATTACCATAAGGCCCTGGGTTATTATCCCCGATCACACCTGGATTTAATTCCTACTCATTGTAGAATTGGTTAAATTCTTTAATCGCTCATACTTTGCCCTCCAGGTCCTGACCAGTTGTGGTCCCATTCCATCGAGGCCAAGGGTTGCAGATCCTGCTCTGGTGTCACCATCGCAGTGATTCTGAGCTGAAGCCTTGAGCAGTATGTTATTCAACCAAAGAGGGCATTATCTGCTCTCTAGATACTGCTGGATACCAGGAGCCCTCTTACGCTTATGCGCCTCAAATTATTCCCCATCTGTGGCAGAGATGTAATGCTGAGGCTCTACAATGCGCTGGTCAGGCCGCATTCGGAGTACTGTGAGCAAATTTGGGCCTCATATCTGAGGCAGGATGTGCTGGCTCTGGAGAGGGTCCAGAGGAGGTTTACAAGAAAGATCCCAGGAATGTATGGGTTAATATATGATGAGTGTTTGACAACACTGGGCCTCTACTCACTGGAGTTTAGAAGGTTGAGGGGGGACCTCATTAAAACTTACAGAATATAGAAAGGCATAGATAGAGTGGATGTGGAAAGCATGTTTCCATTGGTGGGAGAGTGTAGGACCAGAGGTCAAAGCCTCAGAATTAAAAAGCTCTATTTTTAAAAGGAGGTGAGGAGGAACTTCTTTAGTCAGAGGGTAGTTAATCTGTGGAACTCATTGCCATGGTAGTCAGTGAAGGCTAAGTCAGTGGATATTTTTACGGCAAAGATGGACAAATTCTTGATTAGAACTGGTGTCAAGGGTTATGGGGAGAAGGCAGGAGAATGGGATGAGGAGGCAGAGATCGGCCATGATTGAATGGCAGAGTAGACTCGATGGCCCAAATGACCTAATTCTACTCCTATAACTTGTGAACTTGTGCTTAATGTCCTCTGTATCCTTCATGTTTTATTTTGCTCCAAGTAAAATCAGTTAAAGAATGGCGAGGACTTGTGGACATGGTTACAATGTGCCCAGACTGCAAACTGCAGTCACTTAGGATCCGATGCTCTCTGCATATCTCATCTGACACATGAATATAACAAATTAAACAGCTCTTCATATCTCCTTGGTAATTTTGCTTTTTTTTAAACTACTTTTCAATGAACATCGACTCTTCTGTTAGATTGCTCTGTAAAGTGTTATCGATATATTTTTGGGAAAAATCTTATGGTACTGAAAATGGTGCATTTATTAAGTCATACAGTGTGAAAAGAGGCCCATCGGCCCAACTTGCCTACACCGGCCAACATGTCCCAGCTACACTACTCCCACCTGCCTGCGTTTGGCCCACATCCCTCCTAACCTGTCCTATCCAAGTACGTGATTACCTTTTTTTTAATTGGGATAGTCCCTGCCTCAACATTGGGACATTCCCAGCCTCAACTACCTCCTCTGGCAGCTCGTTCCATACACCCACCACCCTTTGCGTGAAAAAGTTACCCCTCAGATTCCTATTAAATCTTTTCCCCTTCACCTTAAACCTATGTCCTCTGATCCTCGATTCCCCTACTCTGTGTACCACTTTGTTTGCTTTTTTCAATCACTATCTCCTTTGTCATGCTGACATTGAGTGAACGGTTTGTTGCCCCAACACCACATCATGACGTTCACAAAGTAGGACATAAAGATAAAAGTTCCTTAAGGGCTCCTCCTCAATGGAAGTGAGTGCCCTCTGTTCATGTTCATAAATTCATAGGAGCAGATTAGGCCATTCGGCCCATCGAGTCTACTCCGCCATTCAATCATGGTTGATCTATCTTTCCCTCTGAACCCCATTCTCCTGCCTTCTCCACATAACTCTTAACACCCTTACAAATCAAGAACCTGGCAATCTCCACCTTAAAAATACCCACTGACTTGGCCTCCACAGCCTTTTGTGGCAATGGATTCCACAGATTCACCACCCTCTGACTAAAGAAATTCCTCCTCATCCCCTTCCGAAGGGAACGTCCTTTAATTCTGAGGCTATGAACTCTAGTCCTAGACACCCACTAGTGGAAACATCCTCTCCACATCCATCTATCCAGGCCTTTTACTAATCAGTAAGTTTCAATGACATAATTAAAACTGAATCTGGAGTGTGGAAGAGGGGCGAATGTCATGTGTTGCCTGGCCATTGATCACCAAATCATGGATCTGAAAGGAAATGCGGTCTTTGTTGATTCATTGTTTAGGTAACTTTTGTTATATGATATATAATTCCACAGTTGTCCCATATTATAGACAATAGACAATAGGTGCAGGAGTAGGCCATTCGGCCCTTCGAGCCAGCACCACCATTCAATGTGATCATGGCTGATCATTCTCAATCAGTACCCCGTTCCTGCCTTCTCCCCATATCCCCTGACTCCGCTATCATTAAGAGCTCTCTCTTGAATGCATTCAGAGAATTGGCCTCCACTGCCTTCTGAGGCAGAGAATTCCACAGATTCACAACTCTCTGACTGAAAAGGTTTTCCTCATCTCCATTCTAAATGGCCTACCACTTACTCTTAAACTGTGGCCCCTGGTTCTAGACTCCCCAAACATTGAGAACATGTTTCCTGCCTCTAACGTGTCCAACCCCTTAATAATCATATATTTCGATAAGATCTCCTCTCATTCTTCTAAATTCCAATGTATACAAGCCTAGCCGCTCCAGTCTTTCAACATATGACAGTCCCACCATTCCGGGAATTAACCTAGTAAACCTACGCTGCTCGCCCTCAATAGCAAGAATATCCTTCCTCAAGTTTGGAGACCAAAACTGCACACAGTATTCCAGGTGCGGTCTCACTAGGGCCCTGTACAACTGCAGAAGGACCTCTTTACTCCTATACTCAACTCCTCTTGTTATGAAGGCCAACATTCCATTGGCTTTCTTCACTGCCGGCTGTACCTGCATGCTTCCTTTCAGTGACTGATGCACTAGGACACCCAGATCTCGTTGTACGTCCCCTTTTCCTAATTTGACACCATTCAGATAATAATCTGCCTTCCTATTCTTACCACCAAAGTGGATAACCTCACACTTATCCACATTGAACTGCATCTGCCATGCATCCGCCCACTCACACAACCTGTCCAAGTCACCTTGCAACCTCATAGCATCTTCCTCACTGTTCACACTGCCACTCAGCTTTGTATCATCTGCAAATTTGCTAATGGTGCTTTTAATCCGTTCATCCAAGTCATTAATTTATATTGTAAATAGCTGCGGTCCCAGCACCGAGCCTTGCGGTACCCCACTAGTCACTGCCTGCCATTCTGAAAGGGACCCATTTATCCCCACTCTTTGCTTTCTGTCTGCCAACCAATTTTCTATCCATGTCAGTACCCTACCCCACCCCAATACCATGTTATCTAATTTTGCCCACTAATCTCGTATGTGGGTACTTGTTGAAGGCTTCCTAAAGTCGAGGTGCACCACATCCACTGGCTCTCCCCTATCAATTTTAGTCAATAGACAATAGGTGCAGGAGGAGGCCATTCGGCCCTTCGAGCCAGCACCGCCATTCAATGTGATCATGGCTGATCATTCTAAATCAGTACCCCGTTCCTGCCTTCTCCCCATACCCCCTGACTCCGCTATCCTTAAGAGCTCTATCCAGCTCTCTTGAATGCATTCAGAGAATTGGTCTCCACTGCCTTCTGAGGCAGAGAATTCCAAAGATTCACAACTCTCTGACTGAAAAAGCTTTTCCTCATCTCAGTTCTAAATGGCCTACCCCTTATTCTTAAACTGTGGCCCCTTGTTCTGGACTCCCCCAACATTGGGAACATGTTTCCTACCTCTAACGTGTCCAACCCCTTAATAATCTTATACGTTTCGATAAGATCCCCTCTCATCCTTCTAACTTCCAGTGTATACAAGCCTAGTCGCTCCAGTCTTTCAACATATGACAATCCCGCCATTCCAGGTACTAACCTAGTAAACCTACGCTGCACGCCCTCAATAGCAAGAATATCCTTCCTCAAGTTTGGAGACCAAAACTGCACACAGTATTCCAGGTGCGGTCTCACTAGGGCCCTGTACAACTGCAGAAGGACCTCTTTACTCCTATACTCAACTCTTGTTATGAAGGCCAACGTTCCATTGGCTTTCTTCACTGCCTGCTGTACCTGCATGCTTCCTTTCAGTGACTGATGCACTAGGACACCCAGATCTCGTTGTACGTCCCCTGTTCCTAACTTGACACCATTCAGATAATACTCTGCCTTCCTATTCTTACCACCAAAGTGGATAACCTCACACTTATCTACATTAAACTGCATCTGCCATGCATCCGCCCACTCACACAACCTGTCCAAGTCACCCTGCAACCACATAGCATCTTCCTCACAGTTCACACTACCACCCAGCTTTGTATCATCTGCAAATTTGCTAATGGTACTTTTAATCCCTTCATCCAAGTCATTAATGTATATTGTAAATAGCTGCGGTCCCAGCACCGAGCCTTGCGGTACCCCACTAGTTACTGCCTGCCATTCTGAAAGAGACCCATTTATCCCCAATCTTTGCTTTCTGTCTGTCAACCAATTTTCTATCCATGTCAGTACCCTATCTCCAATACCATGTGCTCTAATTTTGCCCACTAATCTCCTATGTGGAACCTTGTCAAAGGCTTTCTGAAAGTCAAGGTACACCACATCCACTGGCTCTCCCCTGTCAATTTTCCTGGTTACATCCTCAAAGAATTCGAGAAGATTAGTCAAGCATGATTTCCCCTTCGTAAATCCATGCTGACTCGGAACAATCCTGTTACTACTATCCAAATGCTCCGCAATTTTGTCTTTTATAATTGACTCCAGCATCTTCCCCACCACTGATGTCAGACTAACTGGTCTATAATTTCCCGTTTTCTCTCTTCCTCCTTTCTAAAAAAGTGGGACAACATTAGCTACCCTCCAATCCACAGGAACTGATCCTGAATCTATAGAACATTGGAAAATGATCACCAATGCGTCCACAATTTCTAGCGCCACCTCCTTAAGTACTCTGGGATGCAGACCATCAGGCCCTGGGGATTTATCAGCCTTCAGTCCCATCAGTCTACCCAACACCATTTCCTGCCTAATGTGGATTTCCTTCAGTTCCTCCGTCACCCTAGGATCTCTGGCCACTAGAACATCTGGGAGATTGCTTGTATCTTCCTTAGTGAAGACGGATCCAAAGTACCGGTTCAACTCGTCTGCCATTTCCTTGTTTCCCATAATAAATTCCCCCGCTTCTGTCTTCAAGGGACCCACATTTGCCTTGACTATTTTTTTCCTCTTTACATACCTAAAAAAGCTTTTACTATCCACCTTTATATTATTGGCTAGTTTACCCTCGTACCTCATCTTTTCTCCCCGTATTGCCTTCTTAGTCATCTTCTGTTGCTCTTTAAAAGAGTCCCAATCCTCTGGCTTCCCACTCTTCTTTGCTTTGACAATAGACAATAGACAATAGGTGCAGGAGTAGGCCATTCAGCCCTTCGAGCCAGCACCGCCATTCAATGCGATCATGGCTGATCACTCTCAATCAGTGCCCCGTTCCTGCCTTCTCCCCATACCCCCTCACTCCGCTATCCTTAAGAGCTCTATCCAGCTCTCTCTTGAAAGCATCCAACGAACTGGCCTCCACTGCCTTCTGAGGCAGAGAATTCCACACCTTCACCACTCTCTGACTGAAAAAGTTCTTCCTCATCTCCGTTCTAAATGGCCTACCCCTTATTCTTAAACTGTGGCCCCTTGTTCTGGACTCCCCCAACATTGGGAACATGTTTCCTGCCTCTAATGTGTCCAATCCCCATATTATCTTATATGTTTCAATAAGATCCCCCCTCATCCTTCTAAATTCCAGTGTATACAAGCCCAATCGATCCAGCCTTGCAACATATGACAGTCCCGCCATTCCGGGAATTAACCTAGTGAACCTACTACGCTGCACGCCCTCCATAACAAGAATATCCTTCCTCAAATTTGGAGACCAAAACTGCACACAGTACTCCAGGTGCGGTCTCACCAGGGCCCGGTACAACTGTAGAAGGACCTCTTTGCTCCTATACTCAACTCCTCTTGTTATGAAGGCCAACATTCCATTGGCTTTCTTCACTGCCTGCTGTACCTGCATGCTTCCTTTCATTGACTGATGCACTAGGACACCCAGATCTCGTTGAACTCCCCCTCCTCCTAACTTGACACCATTCAGATAATAATCTGCCTTTCTATTCTTACTTCCAAAGTGAATAACCTCACACTTATCTACATTAAACTGCATCTGCCATGTATCCGCCCACTCACACAACCTGTCCAAGTCACCCTGCAGCCTTATTGCATCTTCCTCACAATTCACACTACCCCCCAGCTTAGTATCATCTGCAAATTTGCTAATGGTACTTTTAATCCCTTCGTCTAAGTCATTAATGTATATCGTAAATAGCTGGGGTCCCAGCACCGAACCTTGCGGTACCCCACTGGTCACTGCCTGCCATTCCGAAAGGGCCCCATTTATCCCCACTCTTTGCTTTCTGTCTGTCAACCAATTTTCTATCCATGTCAGTACCCTACCCCCAATACCATGTGCCCTAATTTTGCCCACTAATCTCCTATGTGGGACCTTGTCGAAGGCTTTCTGAAAGTCGAGGTACACCACATCCACTGACTCTCCCCTGTCAATTTTCCTAGTTACATCCTCAAAAAATTCCAGTAGATTTGTCAAGCATGATTTCCCCTTCGTAAATCCATGCTGACTCGGAATGATCCCGTTACTGCTATCCAAATGCTCAGCAATTTCGTCTTTTATAATTGACTCCAGCATCTTCCCCACCACTGATGTCAGACTAACTGGTCTATAATTACCCGTTTTCTCTCTCCCTCCTTTCTTAAAAAGTGGGATAACATTTGCTATCCTCCAATCCACAGGAACTGATCCTGAATCTATAGAACATTGAAAAATGATCTCCAATGCTTCCACTATTTCTAGAGCCACCTCCTTAAGTACCCTGGGATGCAGACCATCAGGCCCTGGGGATTTATCAGCCTTCAGTCCCATCAGTCTACCCAAAACCATTTCCTGCCTAATGTGGATTTCCTTCAGTTCCTCCATCACCCTAGGTTCTCCGGCCCCTAGAACATTTGGGAGATTGTGTGTATCTTCCTCAGTGAAGACAGATCCAAAGTAACGGTTTAACTCGTCTGCCATTTCTTTGTTCCCCATAATAAATTCCCCTGCTTCTGTCTTCAAGGGACCCATATTTGCCTTGACTATTTTTTTCCTCTTCACGTACCTAAAAAAACTTTTGCTATCCTCCTTTATATTATTGGCTAGTTTACCCTCGTACCTCATCTTTTCTCCCCGTATTGCCTTTTTAGTTAACTTTTGTTGCTCTTTAAAAGAGTCCCAATCCTCTGTCTTCCCACTCTTCTTTGCTATGTTATACTTCCTCTCCTTAATTTTTATGCTGTCCCTGACTTCCCTCGTCAGCCACAGGTGTCTCTTACTCCCCTTAGAGTCTTTCCACCTCTTTGGAATAAATTGATCCTGCAACCTCTGCATTATTCCCAGGAATACCTGCCATTGCTGTTCTACCGTCTTCCCTGCTAGGGCCTCCTTCCAGTCAATTTTGGCCAGCTCCTGCCTCATGCCTCTGTAATCCCCTTTGCTATACTGTAATACTGACACTTCCGATTTTCCCTTCTGCCTTTCCATTTGCAGAGTAAAACTTATCATGTTGTGATCACTGCCTCCTAATGGCTCTTTTACCTCTAGTCCCCTTATCAGATCAGGATCATTACACAACACTAAATCCAGAATTGCCTTCTCCCTGGTAGGCTCCAGTACACGCGGTTCTAAGAATCCATCTCGAAGGCACTCTACAAACTCTCTTTCCTGGGGTCCATTTCCAACCTGATTTTCCCAGTCTACCTGCATGTTGAAATCTCCCATAACCACCGTAGCATTACATTTTTGACACGCCAATTTTATCTCCTGATTCAACTTGCACCCTATGTCGAGGCTACTGTTTGGGGGCCTATAGATAACTCCCATTAGGGTCTTTTTACCCTTACAATTTCTCATTTCTATCCATACTGATTCAACATCTCCTGATTCTATGTCACCCCTTGCAAGGGAATGAATATCATTCCTTACCATCAGAGCAACCCCACCCCCTCTGCCCACCTGTCTGTCTTTTCTATACGTTGTGTACCCCTGAATATTCAGTTCCCAGCCCTGGTCCTCTTGTAGCCATGTCTCAGTGATCCCTACAACATCATACTTGCCCATGACTAACTGAGCCTCAAGCTCATCCACTTTATTTTTTATACTACGCGCATTTAAGTACAACACTTTAACTTCTGTATTCACCTCCCCTCTCACATCGGTCACAATTGGCCCTGCCCTTAATTTCTTTTCCCCTCTAGAACTTCTGTTCCCATTCTTCCAAGAGTCTTTTGCAATATCTCCTGTATTCCCTTTTTTTACCTCATCTTCATATTCACAATTTGTCAACCCCTCCCCCCCACTACTTAGTTTAAAGCCACAGGTGTCACACTAGCAAACTTGCCTGCCAGAATGTTTGTTGTACTTCTGCTCTTTTATTTTTATGCTGTCCTTGACTTCCCTTGTCAGCCACGGGTGCCTCTTACTCCCCTTGGAATCTTTCCTCCTCTTTGGGATAAATTGATCCTGCAACTTCTGCATTATTCCCAGGAATACCTGCCATTGCTGTTCCACCGTCTTCCCTGCGAGGGCCTCCTTCCAGTCAATTCTGGCCAGCTCCTGCCTCATGCCTCTGTAATCCCCTTTGCTATACTGTAATACTGACACTTCCGATTTTCCCTTCTCCCTCTCAATTTGTAGAGTAAAACTTATCATATTGTGATCACTGCATCCTAATGCCTCTTTTACCTCGAGTCCCCTTATCAGATCAGGTTCATTACACAACACTAAATCCAGAATTGCCTTCTCCCTAGTAGGCTCCAGTACAAGCTGTTCTAAGAATCCATCTCGGAGACACTCCACAAACTCTCTTTCCTGGGGTCCATTACCAACCTGATTTTCCCAGCCTACCTGCATGTTGAAATCTCCCATAACCACCATAGCATTACATTTGCGACATGCCAATTTTAGCTCTTGATTCAACTTGCACCCTATGTTGAGGCTACTGTTTGGGGGCCACTCCCATTAGGGTCTTTTTACCCTTACAATTCCTCATTTCTACCCTTACTGATTCTACATCTCCTGATTCTATGTCACCCCTTGCAAGGGAGTGAATATCATTCCTCACCAACAGAGCGACCCCACCCCCTCTGCCCACCTGTCTGTCTTTTCTATATGTTGTGTACCCCTGAATATTCAGTTCCCAGCCCTGGTCCTCTTGTAGCCATGTCTCAGTGATTCCCACAACATCATACTTGCCAATGTCTACCTGAGCCTCAAGCTCATCCACTTTATTTCTTATACTTCGCGCATTTAAATACAACACTTTAATTTCCGTATTCACCTCCCCTCTCACACCGGTCACAATTGGCCCTGACCTTACCCTCTTATCCCTTCTAGAACTTCCCTCCCCATTCATTCGAGAGTCCTTTGCAATTTCTCCTGTATTTGCTTCCCCTTTAACTCCATCTCCATATTCCCAGTTTGTCAACCCCTTCCCCCCCCCAATTTTCCTAGTTACATCCTCAAAAATGGTTCCTGTTTTCATTATAAACACAGATAGGCATTTAGTATACTTTATTTAACAATCTCGAACTGTTGCTAGCTTGCCATCTACCTACCTATAATCATAACATTTTGGAAGATCACAGCGCAATGCATAAAATATTAATGTACAATACAATACAATATATCTTTATTGTCATTGTACAGGGGTACAACGAGATTGGGAATGCGCCTCCCATACAATGCAATAAATTAATTAGCTTAAGAAGTTTAAGAAAATAACTGCAGATGCTGGTACAAATCGAAGGTATTTATTCACAAAATGCTGGAGTAACTCAGCAGGTCAGGTATGAACATCGACTTCTCCCACTTTAGATAGTTCCTCTGTCCCTCTCTTCCCCTCCTCCTTCCCAGATCTCCCTCTATCTTCCTGCCTCCACCTATCTCCTTCCTTTGTCCCGCCCCCCTGACATCAGTCTGAAGAAGGGTCTCGACCCGAAATGTCACCCAAATTAATTAGCTAGTCAGTATTAATTTAAACAACCCAATGAAACAAATTGTAACAGTTTTAAAACAGAATAACGTGCAAGTAGATCTGTGCCGGATCACTGTGCGATGTGACCATCCGGCTCAGCAGGACCGGTTCATAGCAGCTATGGCCCTAGGGATGAAGCTGTTCCTGAGTCTGGAGGTGCGGGCGTAGAAGGCCTTGTATCGTCTGCCCGATGGTAGAAGTTCGAACAGACTGTTGCAGGGGTGTGAAGAGTCTTTGTGGATGCTGGTAGTTTTTCTGAGGCATCGTGTGTTGTAGATGCCCTCCAAGGCTGGTAGCTGTGTTCCGATGGTCCTCTGAGCTCTATGGACTATCCGCTGAAGAGCGTTCCTCTCTGCCTCCATGCAGCTGAGGTACCACACAGGGATTAAATGTATATGAAAACAGAAAGACAGTCATTGGATTTCTTGCTTTCTGGACTGGACTGGAACTTTATTTTTCCACAAATCCTAAAGCCTGCCCTAGCCTTGATGTTAATGGTACGCACAATATCAATGAGATCATGAGCTCAAATCTCAGCATTGGAACGCTGCTGTTGCTATGATAATAGTCTATCGTTCAAATTACAAGGAACACATCTATTAAGTTTCAAAATAACACTCTTGTTGATATAAAGCAATCCTTTAAAAAAATTAAATCACATCATTCTGAGTGCCAGAAATTTATAAATTTATAGATTATAAATTTATACATTTATAATCAGAAATTTATAAAAGTCTATCTCCCTTCAATGAACTTTGAGCATTTAGATACATGTACAGGTCCCCTGATTTCAATGTTAGCCGCTAGATACACGGTGTGTGTGAGCTATTCCATTACTTCAGCAGGAATCATTGTATCAATACCAAATTGATACCAGTAAACATTGTACAAAGTTCATTGCAAGATGGCGTGGTTGATCATTAGCTTCTGTTTTGTTTTGAAGGCCACCTTGATCTGCAATTATCTGCAACACTCTCGCTGATTATGTCACAGTGTTGTAAGAAGATAAAGGATACAGTTCAGAAGTTGGCATTGGATCACAAAGATATCCACGGGAGTGTTTCCAAAGTGGGGAAGGCGATCGACAGGGTAAGTAGTGTAGGAAAATGACTGCAGATGCTGGTACAAACCAAAGGTTTCACAAAATGCTGGAGTAACTCGGCAGGTGAGGCAGTATCTAGAAGAGAGGGAATGGGACAGGGTAAGAACAATGTTGATGCCTGCAGCAGATTAAGGAGAAGTTCCTTTAGGGCTAAGGGAATCAGGATATGGGGAAAAAGCAGGAATGGGGTACTGATTTTGGATGATCAGCCATGATCACATTGAATGGCGGTGCTGGCTCGAAGGGCCGAGTGGCCTACTCCTACACCTATTTTTCTATGTTTCTCTCTCCACTTTGATGCTGATTAGAGATTTTCAATCAAACTGACCCCATGGCGGTAGCAAACAAACAGAAATATTTGTGCTGTGATAACCACTTCTTCCAGTTCAGAACCTGGGGGCAAGTCTTCTGTTGCCCCAGAATTGCTGTTTACCAGCCACGGAAAATGTAAAATTTCATTTCCTGCACCCCGAGGTCTCTCCATTCCACAACACTACCCAGGGTCCTATTGTTTGCTTTGCACGTCCTGCCCTGGTCCAAAACGCACCACCTTGCATTGATCTGCGTTGAACTCCATCTGCCATTCCTTCGCCCATGGGCCCAGTTGATCAAGATCCTGTCGCAACCTTAGAAAACCTTCTTCCATGTCCACTATTCCACTGATCATAGTTCTGGAAACTCGGGCTTCCGAGGGCACTCAAGCCATTTCCAACATTAATGCCGATGTAGGTTGAAGACCTGGCCATTCTGTGCGTGCACTGGTGTAAACGCCCAGAGCTTCCTGGAAGTAACAGAGAAATTCCTGCAGTTCTATTTCCTGGGGAAATTTTTCAGGAAGGACCAAGAGCAACCCTAGTACGAAGATGGAAAGGAAAGGACTAGAGGGCCTAGCTGTAGGGAGAGGTTGCCAGGAATAGAGGGCCTGAGCTGTAGGGAGAGGTTGTCAGGACTAGAGGGTCTGAGCTGTAGGGAGAGGTTGCCAGGACTAGAGGGCCAAGCTGTAGGGAGAGGTTGCCAGGACTAGAGGGCCTAGCTGTAGGGAGAGGTTGCCAGGACTAGAGGGTGTGAGCTACAGGGAGAGGTTGCCAGGACTAGAGGGCCAAGCTGTAGGGAGAGGTTGCCAGGACTAGAGGGCCAAGCTGTAGGGAGAGGTTGCCAGGACTAGAGGGCCTAGCTGTAGGGAGAGGTTGCCAGGACTAGAGGGTCTGAGCTGTAGGGAGAGGTTGCCAGGACTAGAGGGCCAAGCTGTAGGGAGAGGTTGCCAGGAATAGAGGGCCTGAGCTGTAGGGAGAGGTTGCCAGGACTAGAGGGTGTGAGCTACAGGGAGAGGTTGTCAGGACTAGAGGGCCTAGCTATAGGGAGAGGTTGCCAGGACTAGAGGGTTTTAGCTACAGGGAGAGGTTGTCAGGACTAGAGGGCCTAGCTATAGGGAGAGGTTGCCAGGACTAGAGGGCCTAGCTGTACATAGAGGTTGCCAGGACTAGAGAGCCTGAGCTGTAGGGAGAGGTTGCCAGGACTAGAGGGTGTGAGCTACAGGGAGAGGTTGTCAGGACTAGAGGGCCTAGCTGTAGGGAGAGGTTGCCAGGACTAGAGGGTTTTAGCTACAGGGAGAGGTTGTCAGGACTAGAGGGCCTAGCTATAGGGAGAGGTTGCCAGGACTAGAGGGCCTAGCTGTACATAGAGGTTGCCAGGACTAGAGAGCCTGAGCTGTAGGGAGAGGTTGCCAGGACTAGAGGGTGTGAGCTGTAGGGAGAGGTTGCCAGGACTAGAGGGTGTGAGCTACAGGGAGAGGTTGTCAGGACTAGAGGGTGTGAGCTGTAGGGAGAGGTTGAATATGCTGGGTCTCTATTCCCTGGAGCGCAGGAGGATAAGGGGTGATCTTATTGGAGGTGTACAAAATCGTGGGAGGAATAGATCGGGTAGACGCACAGAGTCTTTTGCCCAGAGTAGGGGAATCGAGGACCAGAGGACATTTAGAGATACAGCGCGGAATGGCTCTTCGGCCCACCGGATCCGCGCCGCCCAGCGATCCCCGCACACTAACACTATCCTACACACTGGGGACACACAAAGGGTGGTGGGTGTATGGTAAGCTGCCAGAGGAGGTAGTGAAGGCAGGGACTATCCCAATGTTTAACAAACAGACAGGTACATGGATAGGACAGGTTTGGAGGGATGTGGACCAAGCGCAGGCAAGGTGGACTAGTGTAGCTGGGACATGCTGGCCAGTGTGGGCGAGTTGGGCCAAAGGGCCTGTTTCCACACTGTATCACTCTATGACTCTATGATAGGGGATGCCAGGTTGTCAGTGAGCAAGTGCATACCCCACATGGTGCTGAGTCTCTGTGCTTGCACCCATTCAGCCGGGACTGCAGTGTGTACAAGGGTGGTTAGGGTTAGCAGGTACATTAGGGTCAGGGTTAGCAGGTGCATTAGAACCAGAGTTAGCTGGTGCATTAGGATGCATTAGGGTCAGGGTTAGCAGATGCATTAGGGTCGGGGTTAGCAGATGCATTAGGGTGAGGGTTAGCAGGTGCATTAGGGTTAGGGTTAGCAGGTGCATTAGAATCAGGGTTAGCTGGTGCATTAGGATGCATTAGGGTTAGGGTTAGCAGGTGCATTAGGGTTAGCAGATGCGTTAGGGTTAGGGTTAGGGTTAGCAGGTGCATTAGGGTCAGGGTTAGCTGGTGCATTAGCAACAGCAGCAATGAGGCAGCAGGTGGTGGGGTAGAAAAATCAGTAAATCAGCAAAAGTTGTGTTGAGATACAACAGGAAATCATATTAGAGAAATATTACTAATATAGTATTTGCGGCAAGACAATAGCGACTGCCTCATCGAACAAGAAACCTGAGTTCAATCCTGATCTCCTGTGCTGTCAGTGTGACTCAGCCATAACGTCATGCCTTTCCACACGTGTGACTTAAAGCGTGTCCATGTGTGGCTCTGCCATAACATCTTGCCTTTTGTGCAGAACTTTGACACGGATGTGAGTGGAGTCGGCGTGGAAGGTGTCTGGGATTTACACGAGAAGCAGCAGGTCCTGAGCGAGGTTTTGGTGGGACACTTGTACAGACAAGGTTTGCTGAGCGTGGCAGAGGAGCTGTGCCAGGTGAGACGGAAACAGGCCTGCCCACTGTGGCTGCAGCCATCTGTTCAGAACATTGAGGGGGCTGAATGTTTGGGGGGGAGAGGAAAGGGTCAGAGTGTCGTGGACAAACTCTCACTGATGTTGTCGCACCAATGTCGCTTTCCTGCATTTGTCCTCTTTCAAATTCGGGACCAGATATTGGTTTAGATAAAGGTAAAGGCTTTTGTGATGGTGATCAGTGGAACATTGACACTTCCTGATGAAGTGAAACCTCTCCACTGTGTTTAACCGTGTTACAATTATGGTGTACATTAGGGTAACCCTAACCCTAATGTACGATGTAATGCTCTCTGTGAGTTTGTGTTAGTGAGCTCCAACACTCAGGCAGGTTGACATCTCCTGGAAGGGTCCTGACTCCAACCATCACCTGAACATGTTCTTCAGAGATGCTGCCTGACCTGCTGAGTTACTCCAGCACTCTGTGAAACGTCACCTATCCATGTTCTCCACAGATGCTGCCTGACCCGCTGAGTTACTCCAGCACTCTGTGAAACGTCACTTATCCATGTTCTCCACAGATGCTGCCTGACCCGCTGAGTTACTCCAGCACTCTGTGAAACATCACCTATCCATGTTCTCCACAGATGCTGCCTGCTCCTTCAGAATCATGGCTCAACTGTGTGGACTTCCCAACAACTGCTTCTTTAACAAAACCCCCCAAATGTTGACTATCTAGAAAGGCAAGGACAACAAATGCTTGGAAATGGTTTCATCTTCAAATTACACTCCATCCTTACAAAGTAATATTAGTTCAAGCTCTCTGCTGTGCATACCTTTACGAAATAGTTTGTTATTTTGTAATGCCAGTAACCACTGGTCACACTAAGTTTACTCATATCCCATATCAATTAATCTTTTAAACAAAGATTGCTGGAACTATCAACAAAGATTTCATTTATTCAGATAGACATTACTGCTGGGAAAACAGTAATCCAAATCTGGAAGCTGCATTCTGAAAGTTTGAGGTAGGAGAGTTGTCTTATAATAAGGAAATATTCAATTTTGAACAGTTAAGAAAATGTGTAGAGTTAGGAAGTTCTCAGAGCAGCAACGGGAAGTGATGTTATGTTGTTGGAACAGGTTTATGTTGTGCAAGCACATGGATAATACTCAAGCCAAGTAACATTTGTGTTACAAAATGCCAGGGAACGACTACTCCTCTGAGCGAGTATCTATCTTTGACTTTTCCGGCATTACCAACATGAATCGCCCACCATTAACATTGACAAGAAACCTCACTGTACCAGCCACGGATACTACAGCTTCAAAATCAGGCCAGAGTCCAGATATCCTGTGGCTCATGGCTCACCTTCTCTCCACCAAATATATCTCCACCATTTGCAAACCTAGTCCAGAAGGCTAGAGACACAAGGGACTGCAGATGCTGGCATCTTGAACAAATCACAAAGTGTTGGTGTAACTTAGCAGGTCAGGCAGCATCTCTGGAGGGAATGGACAGGCAATATTCAGGACAGGATCCTTCTACAGACTCTTCGGTCTGAAAGGCTGGTGGATTCCTGTCCACTTGCCTGGATGATGCAGCCCCAACAATATTCAAGGAGTTCCACAACAATCAGGACAAAGCAAACGACCGTCATCATCCCACACCTTCATCCCTCCACCATCCATGCACCTGAAGGTGGTGTGTACCATCTACTAAATGCATTGCAGTTACTCACCAAGGCCATTTTAACATCACCCCCCAAACCCAAAATCTCTGTCCAACCAAGGACAAGGGTTTTGGTCCATGGGAACACCACCTACAGTTCCCCTCCATCATGTGCATTTTCCTGATTTGGAAATATATTGCTGGTTCTCCATTATTATGTATCTAAAGCCTGGCATTCCCTTCCCAAAGACTGGAAGGACCACAGTGGATCAAGGTAAGCCCTTCATCACCTTTTCAAGGGTGGTTAGGATTGGGCAGTAAATCTCAGCCATCCAGGAAATCTGTTGGCTTTGGAGCTTAATAGCAGGGTTTGCCACCACAGCAGGCTGCTGTCATGGCAACTGGTTTCTAAGCCATGTTAGAATTCCAATTCCATTTCAATTATTGAAAATTGTCTAAGCCATAAGAGGCCAATCAGCCCGCCATTTCTGTGCTGGTTCTTTTGGTACAGCTTTTATTGAGTACACTTTTTTTCCTCTGATAATCATGCAAATCTTCCTCCCTCAAAAATGTATCCAATTCCCTTTATTATTATAACAATGGCAGTGTGGCGGCTCGCCTGTCCGACGCGCCACAGCAGGTTCTATCTGTTGGGAGGAACAGCCTACCTGGGGGCAGCGACGGTGCCCGGGCCTCTGGCAAGGAGTCCGGCCCTGTTGCTCAGAAGGGTAGGGAAAGGAAGAGGAGAGCGATAGTAATAGGGGACTCTATAGTGAGGGGGTCAGATAGGCGATTCTGTGGACGCAGTCGGGAGACCCGGATGGTGGTTTGCCTCCCTGGTGCCGGTGTCCGGGATGTGACTGAGCGTGTCCAGGATATCCTGAAAGGGGAGGGAGAGGAGCCAGAGGTCGTGGTACATATAGGTACCAACAATATAGGTAGGATAAGGGAAGAGGTCCTGAAAGGAGAATTTAGGGGGCTAGGAAGAGAGTTAAAAAAAAGGACTTCCAAAGCAATAATCTCAGGCTTGCTGCCTGTGCCACGCGATAGTGAGAATAGGAATGGAGTGAGGTGGAGGATAAATACGTGGCTGAGGAACTGGTGCAGGGAGCAGGGATTCAAGTTTCTGGATCATTGGGACTTCTTCTGGGGGAAGTAAGACCTGTACAAAAAGGACGGGTTGCATCTGAACCTGAGAGGAACCAATATCCTGGCGGGGAGATTTGCTAAGGTAATTGCGGAGACTTTAAACTAGTACAGTTGGGGGGAGGGACTCAAACACAGATAGCTAATAGGCAGTGTGTGAGGCAGGAGGCAGAAAAGGGAAACACTCAGACCCAATATGTAGGAGAGAAAGAAGTGAAAAGAAATAAACTGAGAATAAGAAATGATGGGTCCCTTAAATGTGTATATTTTAATGCTAGGAGTATTGTAAGAAAGGTGGATGAGCTTAGAGCCTGGATTGACATCTGGAAGTATGATGTTGTGGCGATCAGTGTTGTATTGTGAAACATGGTTGCAGGAGGGTTGCGATTGGCAATTAAATATTCCAGGATTTCATTGTTTCAGATGTGATAGAATCGGAGGGGCAAGAGGTGGGGGTATTGCATTGCTTGTCAGGGAGGATATCACAGCAGTGCTTTGGCAGGACAGACTAGAAGGCACGATTAAGGAGGCTGTTTGGGTGGAACTCAGAAATGAGAAAGGTTTAGCAACACTTATAGGGGTGTATTATAGACCGCCAAATAGGGAACGAGAATTGGAAGAGCAAATATGTAAGGAGATAGCAGATATTAGTAGTAAGCACAGAGTAGTGATTGTGGGTGATTTCAATTTTCCGTATATAGACTGGGAATCACATTCTGTTAAAGGGCTGGATGGTTTGGAGTTTGTAAAATGTGTGCAGGATAGTTTTTTGCAGCAATACGTATAGGTACCTACCAGAGAAGGGGCAGTGTTGGACCTCCTGTTAGGAAATGAGACGGGTCAGGTGACGGAGGTATGTGTTGAGGAGCACTTTGGGTCTAGTGATCACAATGCCATTAGTTTCAATATAATTATGGAGAAGGTCAAATCTGGACCAAGGGTTGAGATTTTGGATTGGAGAAAGGCTAATTTTGAGGAGATGAGAAAGGATTTAAAAGGAGTGAAATGGAACTTTTTGTTTTATGAAAAGGATATAATAGAGAAATGGAGGATATTTAAAGGTGAAATTTTGAGAGTACAGAGTCTTTATGTCCCTGTTCGGTGGAAAGGAAAGAATAATAATTTGAAAGAGCCATGGTTTTCCAGGGAAATTGGACACTTGGTTCGGAAAAAGAGGGAGATATACAATAAATATAAGCGGCAGGGAGTAAATGAGGTTCTTGAGGAATATAAAGAATGTAAAAGGAATCTTAAGAAGGAAATTAGAAAAGCGAAAAAAAGATATGAGGCTGCTTTGGCAAGTAATGTAAAAGTAAACCCCAAGGGGTTCTACAGATATGTCAATAGCAAAAGGATAGCGAGGGATAAAATTGGTCCATTAGAGAGTCAGAGTGGACAGCTATGTGCTGAGCCTAAAGAAATGGGGGAGATATTAAACAATTTCTTTTCTTCGGTATTCACCGAGGAGAAGGATATTGAATTATGTGAGGTAAGCGAAACAAGTAGAGTAGTGATGGAAATTATGAGGATTAAAGAAGAGGAGGTACGGACACTTTTGAAAAATATAAAAGTGGATAAGTCTCCAGGTCCTGATAGGATATTCCCTAGGACATTGAGGGAAGTTAGTGCAGAAATAGCAGGGGCTATGACGGAAATATTTCAAACGTCATTAGAAACGGGGATGGTGCCGGAAGATTGGCGCATTGCGCATGTTGTGCCTTTGTTTAAAAAAGGTTTTAAAAGTAAACCTAGCATTTATAGACCTGTAAGTTTGACGTCTGTGGTGGGAAAATTAATGGAAAAGATACTTAGGGACAATATATATAATTATTTGGATAAACAAGGCCTGATTTGAAACAGTCAACATGGATTTGTGCCTGGAAGGTCATGTTTGACTAATCTTCTTGAATTTTTTGAAGAGGTTACCAGGGAAATTGATAAGGGTAAGGCTGTGGATGTTGTCTATATGGACTTCAGTAAGGCATTTGACAAGGTTCCACATGGAAGGTTGATTAAGAAGGTTAAATCGTTGGGTATTAATAGTGAGGTTGCAAGATGGATTCAACAATGGCTGAATGGGAGATACCAGAGGGTAATGGTTGACAATTGTATGTCAGGTTGGAGGCCAGTGTCTAGTGGAGTACCCCAAGGATCTGTGTTGGGTCCACTGTTGTTTGTCATTTACATTAATGATCTGGATGATGGTGTGGCAAATTGGATTAGTAAATATGCAGATGATACTAAGATAGGTGGTGTAGTTAATAATGAAGTAGAGTTTCAAAGTCTACAGAGAGACTTGGGCCTTTTGGAAGGGTGGGCTGAAAGATGGCAGATGGAGTTTAATGCTGATAAGTGTGAGGTGCTGCATTTTGGTAGGACAAATCAAAATAGGACGTACAGGGTAAATGGTAGGGAATTGAGGAATGCAGTGGAACAGAGGGATCTGGGAATAACTGTGCATTGTTCCCTGAAGGTGGAATCTCATGTGGATAGGGTGGTGAAGAAGGCGTTTGGTATGCTTGCCTTTATAAATCAGAGCATCGAGTATAGAAGTTGGGATGTAATGTTAAAATTGTACAGGGCATTGGTGAGGCCGAATCTGGAGTATGGTGTGCAGTTCTGGTCGCCAAATTATAGGAAGGATGTCGACAAAATGGAGAGGGTACAGAAGAGATTTACTAGAATGTTGCCTGGGTTTCAGCACTTAAGCTACAGAGGTTGAGCAGGTTGGGTCTTTATTCTTTGGAGCGTAGAAGGTTGAGGGGGGACTTGATAGAGGTTTTTAAAATTTGAGAGGGACGGACAGAGTTGACGTGGGTAGGCTTTTCCCTTTGAGAGTGGGGAAGATTCCAACAAGGGGACATAGTTTCAGAATTGAGGGACAAAAGTTTAGGGGTAACATGAGGGGGAACTTCTTTACTCAGAGGGTTGTGGCTGTATGGAATGGGCTTCCGGCGGAAGTGGTGGAGGCTGGCTCGATTTTATTATTTAAGAGTAAATTGGATAGGTATATGGATAAGAGGGGATTAGAGGGTTATGGTCTGAGTGCAGGTAGATGAGACTAGGTCAGGGAGAGTGGTCGGCGTGGACTGGTAGGGCCGAACGGGCCTGTTTCCGTGCTGTAGTTGTTATATGGTTATATGGTTATATGGAATGTATTTCAGATCACAACAACTGTCTTTCAAATCCACGTCTTTATTTTGGTTTGCTCATGGTTACCTGACTGTCTTGCCCTTGTACATTGTCAAAACCCCAGTTGTGGCCACCTCTGTTATTGTTCTGCGAGCTGTCAATAACCCAGGGGGCCAAATGGCCATATATGTAGTGAGAATGCGTGACAACTGATGTGAAATTTCATAAGTTATAAATCATAAGCTATTCCACCCACCGTCATCTCTGCCAATCAATCATGGCTGATCTATCTTTCCCTTTCAATCCCATTCTCCTGCCTTCTCCCCATAATCCCCGACACCCGTACTAATCAAGAATCTATCAATCCCCACCTTAAAAATATCCACTGACGGCCTCCACAGTCTTCTGTGGCAATAAATTCCACAGATTCACCACCCTCTGACTAAAGAATATCAAGCAGAACCTCTGTAAACCATTGACATCCTAATCTGTGATAGCCAGAGCTGAATATCACACTGAAGTTGAGGCCAGATCAGCCCAGGCCCATTGCCACACTCTAACTTCATATTATTCTTCCTGGAGCAGCATCGCTTGTGGCTGAAGAACCCAATGCGGTCTTCATATTATAGTCCAGAGATTTATAACAAACATTCTATTTTGTTTCCTCCTCATTCTATGTTGACCGTGGTCACAGAACGGAATCTGATGCAAATACTATTTTCTAGGAATCTGGAATATGCATCGACCTCTGTCAGAAGAAACCGTTCCTGGAGTTGAACCGCATCCTGGAAGCCCTTCGGCTCCGAGATCTGAGGCCCGCACTGGAGTAAGTGACAACATAAGCTTCCCCTTTTCCCTGGTGTTGACAATCTGGGACTCTCCTTTGGTCAAGATGTTTGAATCTCCATAGTTGGGATGGCTGGACCTGCCAGTGGCAGAGCCTGCAGTCACCATTGGCCTCATCGGTCACCTCCATGGTTGAGATGGCTGGTGGCTTTTACTGGGACCGCTGTGAAGTGCAGGTACCGGGGCCCTATGTTTTACAATGAATTCTGATCAATTGGTCAGCAGTCTTAATGCAATTTTTTTATTGGTGCTTAAGTTTAAAAACTGTCAATATCAGACAAGATTGATGAGATTGTTCTTTACTTAATTTATGGTCTGCTGGTGCAAAATAGAAACTGTAAATAGAATGACGGATATTGTTGGCAGGTTGAGCGGGCATGGCTGTTCAAGTCAGGGCGAGAGTGGAACCTCCTCTCTGAGCTGCCACAGTCCTTGTGGAGAATGTTCTCCAACATACTGTTAGATAAACAGTTCCAGGATTGGGAGCCAGCAACAATGAAGGAATAACTGTACCTTTCCAAGTAAGGATGGTTTATGGATCAGAATCCTCCCATTTACAGCAACTCAGTACAGCACAGGAATGGGCCCTTCGGCCCGCCAACTCCATGGGGATTTTTAACAATGCCTTCTACACACATGGTGCATGCAAAAGAAGACGTATTTTATGTGATTTTGAACTAATTTTTATTTTCCGTTTTCAATTGGCCATTCTGACATTTCCTTCTTTTGGACATGTACGACAAAATAGCCACTGTGCACCCCTAACTGTGTACCTATAACTGTGTACCACCTCTAACTGTGCACCTGTAACTGTGTACCACCTCTAACTGTGCACCCCTAACTGTGTACCTGTAACTGTGTACCTGTAACTGTGTACCTGTAACTGTACCACCTGTAACTGTATACTACCTGTAACTGTGTATCTGTAACTGTGTACCTGTAACTGTGTAACTGTAACTGTGTACCTGTAACTGTGTACCACCTCTAACTGTGTACCACCTCTAACTGTGTACCATCTCTAACTGTGCACCTTTAACTGTGCACCTGTAACTGTGCACCTGTAACTGTGCACCACCTCTAACTGTGCACCACCTCTAACTGTGCACCACCTGTAACTGTGCACCACCTGTAACTGCACCACCTGTAACTGTGCACCACCTGTAACAGGGCACCTGTAACTGTTCAGTTGGTCATTGTTTTATTTTAATGTAAAAATTAGTGAGACTTGCAAAGAAATTTCAAACACATTTGCAACAGCATCACCAGATGGTTAAAGGTGAAAGTGCAGAAAGTAGAACACCCCAGGGCTTCTGTTGTCAATGTTTATGCAGTGTCTAAAGTTAGCTGCTGTTTTGAAAAAGACCAGTAATTGCAATGACAAAATATCACCTGCCTGTAGCCTGGGACGTGATTGACCTTTTGTCCCAGTGTTTCCCCGTGCAGTTGACCTGCACCCTCAGAGTACCAACCCTTCTCCACTAATGTTCTCATCACCGTTCACTCCTGCTCTTTCTTGGTGACACCACCCAGAAGTAGAGTAATTCCTTGATTTCTGAACATTTTCTGTTAGAAATCTTTGCTGTAATGCCATAGATTCTTTGTGCTACATGTCTTTGATTTGTGGAGCAATTATTTTGCTACAAAGAATAATGTGCCCATGGGGATGATGGTCCCAAACCTCCAGGTTCAACTCATCCTGCACGATCGCTGTCTTGTACTCTTGCCTAATATTCAGTGCCAGGAGAGCTGTAGTTTCCTGTGGTTAGGATGCAAATACCTTCCTTGTCTTGTTCACCTAAACGTGCAGCTTTGGCATCCTGTGGACTCTCCCACCTGTACACGTGGTTTAACTGTGCGTTCCGTTAGATGCCTCTGACGTCGTTCCCTCCCCAAACACACACTTAATCTGGGCTGCACCTCTGGTGGTTTTGGCTGACCAATCAAAATCTGAACTGGGACTCAAGTGTTTCACCTGACAGTCATCTTATACTTGGAAATGGACAGAAGGATGCCATTCAGCCTTCTTGTTCCATACTAGATCTCTGGAGCAAAGCCGTGGCTCTTGTTCTCTGAGTATACAGTCCTAATGGAGGTTGGCATGAGCACAGTGAGGCAAAGGAAGGTAGACACAAAATGCTGGAGTAACTTAGCGGGTCAGGCAGCATCTCAGGAGCGAAGGAATGGGTGACCTTTTGGGTCGAGACCCTGCTTCAGACTGATGTCATGGGAGGGGGCGGGACAAAGGTAGGATGTAGCTAGAGACAGGAAGACAGTGGGAGAACTGGGAAGGGGGAGGTGAAAGAGAGGGACAGAGGAACTATCTGAAGTTAGAGAAGTCAATGTTCATACCGCTGGGATGTAAACTGGCCAAGCGAAATATCAGATGCTGTTCCTCCAATTTGTGCTGGGCCTCACTATGACAATGGAGGAGGCCCATGACAGAAGGGTCAGACTGGGAGTGGGAGGGGACAAAGGATTCATTTCTGTGGCCTGTGATTCTGATTCTAAACAATGACCCTCGCCTTATTTCCCCCTGACCGTCCAACTTCTTGTTCACACATCACTACCCCTGGATTAATTTTGCCATTCACCCACACTAAGAGGTGACTTACAGCAGCCTGGCAGCACATCTTCAGAATGTGAAGGAAATCAGAGCACCCTGAGGAGACCAACTTGGTTGCAGCAAGAACATGCAAACTCCATTCAGGCAGCTCTTGAGATCATACATCTCTCAATCCCAACGTGGACAGAACTCTGCCCAGATCCTAGCCTGCCCAGTCTGGCTCACTCTCTCTGTGAATGCTGTGGATATCTGCTGGCTCCCACCGCACCCGTTTTCAATTTTAAATGAATGAATGAATGCATAAGTTTATTGACCAAGTATGTACAAATACAAGGAATGTGCCTTGGTGCTCCGCTCGCAAGTAACAACACGAACATACAGCAAACAATATCGGTTTTGTACTTGAACCTTTGTGTGGTTTTGCCTCTTCCTTTCTTGGTGCCCAGTCCACCACAACCCAATGGAGTCATGGTTTCCTTTGGCTGTGGTTTGTGCACCTTCCACTGTGGGCAGAGTTCATGTACCTCACTGTAATATCCCCTCTGCATGTCCCCTCCCTTTTAAAACCCATCTCTCTAGCCACACCCTTGAATGTTCCCCTTTTTAAAACCCAATGCATTTTTCATTTGGATATGACTTTGTGAAACACTGGGCTCTGTGTCAACGTGAATTTGTTACCATAGGGATGATGCCAGCCCAGTGCTTGCAATGAAACAGAAGTTGGATATTGTCAGTGGGCAGTTGTCCAACATAACATTCTGTAGCACCCTTGTATATTCTTTTGTGTTTAGTAGCTGTTATATTAATCATTCTTAACTCAAAAGTTGTCATTTGAGTACAATTTCTTTTGAGTACGAGCAACGATGCATTTTAATGCTGTGATTCTCGTGCCCAGATGGACGATATCAAACCGGCAGAGACTGCTGGCTCTGAACAGCACGCTGGAGTTCAAACTGCACCGATTGTATTTCATCAGCCTCCTAATAGGCGGAATGGTCAACCAAGCAGAGGCACTGGGGTATGCCAAGAACTTCCAGCCCTTTGCACAACAACATCAAAGAGGTCAGCCAGAATGTGTTTGGTCAATTGTTTAACAGGTTGACTTAATTGGTGAAATATAAGCTAATTGGGTAGCAAGCTAAATTTGCAGTGGTCTGATTGAATGAACCTTTCAATATAACTCAAAACCTAAATTCACTTTATTAATTCTGTTGCCTTTCTACTTCACCTGTCTCTTCTTACCAGAACATTGATATTATGAGGCTTTGGTGGCCATTTTTTAATGCTAAACAAAATATGAAAGTTCTTGGCAGTACATTGAAGGATGTTCAGCCCTCCTGTATGTTGTCAGAAGCTGACAGCCTGGGCTTTCTGCTGTGTTCATCTCATTCTCTCCTGTTCAAACTGTGACTTTCTGCAGAGGCCGAGGCTCAGCACCGGGCCCAATCAGATGATCTCACTCTCGGAGCTGGGGTAACCATCATCAGCATTGCGATCCAGTTTCCACCTTGACCAACTCAGCTCACCAGCAGACTAAGGTCTTCCTTGGTTACACATCAATAATACCCTGGGGCTGTGTGTCCGACCTGTGAGACTATTGGTTCACTTTGACCATTCAGTGAGACTTCCACAATGCACCTACATGTGTAAAGGCCACAAGATGTTGAAAGTACCAGAGTAAAAGATGGCTGTTTAACCTAACATAACAAAGCATATGAATATATATTAGCTGAATTAGAAACTTTTATCCCATCATGATCTCATGTTTTATGCAAGAAAGGCCATACAGTATTTTTTTTAAATACATAAGCACCTCTGATAGCAGTCTCTGAAACTATTAATATGTCCATTGTGAATTATACAAAAGCATTACAACTACTTTATATAGAATGTGGAATGGTACAGCACAGGAACAGGCCCTTCGGCCCACAATATCTGTGCCAAATGTAATGCCAAGATAAACTAATCTCACCTGCCTACACATGCTCAACCCCTTTCATTCCCAGCATACATGCCAATTAAATGCCACTGCCATAATCTGTCTGCACCACCACATCCCCAGGTACTCACCATCCTTCATGTAAAACTAAATTTGCCTTGCACATCTCTTTTAACCTTTATCTCTTTAATCTTTGACATTTCCACCCTTGGGTAAAGGTTCTGACTGTCTACCCTCTTTGTGCCTCTCATTACTTCTGTCAGGTCTCCCCTCAACCTCTGGCATTCCGGAGGTTTGTCCAACCTCTCCTTGTATCCAGGCATCATTCTGGGAAACCTCCAAAGCCTCGACATCTTTCTGGTAATGGGCCGACCGCAACATCATCCAATTCTCCACATGCGGCCGAGCCAGAATCCTATGAAGCTGCAAGATGACTTCCGACTGTTTTATTCAATGCCCAGACCAATGAAGCAAGCGTACCATATGCCTTATTTATCGATTTATCTACATGAAGGTTTACAAGCACATCAATGCTTTTAACAATCTTGGATAAAGCTACCTCTGCCATTTCTCCACCCATTTCTATAGTTGATCTATATCCCGCTGTAAACTTTGACAGCCTTCCTCACTTTCTGCAACTCCACAAATTTTGGAGTCATATGCAAACTTAATAACTAATCCATCTACATTTAATCCAAGTCATACATTGCAAACAACAGAGGTCCCAGCTCAGATCCCCGCCCTGACCACAGTCCTCCAGCATGAGTACGGCCCTTCCACCATAACCTTATGATTTCTGTCAGTAAGCCAGTTCTGAATCTGTACGATTGAGTCACTATTTATCTTAATAAGATAAGATAAAACTTTGTTCATCTTGGGAGGGAGATTGTTCTGCCGACAGTCACAACACACAAGGTACACAACAACTTGAAATTAAAAGTGAAAACAAAAAGAAAAAGACAAGCGCCTGTTGTCTGGCTGCCGTGTGCACTGCGCCTTCACCGGAACAAACGAACAAACAAACAAACACAGACTTATCCCCTGGGCAGAGGATTCGTAACTAGAGTTCCCCCCCACACCAGCTCCCCCGTTGTACTCCCACCATCCCGCACGGTGGTCCCCCCAAACCGGGCCCCCATTGCCTTCCCCTCCCCTCCCACGATCATCGACCGTGAGGCCCTACCACCGCCGAGGCCCCACCACCGCCGAGGCTCACGTTGCCACTGCCGAGGCTCCCATCGCCACCACCTCTGAGGCTCCTTCGGCCCAGACAGGCCTCACCGCCTGGGTTCCCTGCAGTCCCCTGGTAGGCCTGTGGGGCAAGGCGGGTCTACCAGGGCGCGTTCCGGTCATCGTTCTGGTCGGCGGGTGGATCGTGCCCCTGCGGCTGCCCGGGACAGTACGTGTAACGTGTGTGCATCTTAATCTTCTGGGTCAGCCTACCATGGGGGTCTTTATCAAATGCCTGACTAAAATGTATGTGAACAGTATCCACCACCCTATCCTCAACGGTATTTATTCACAAAATGCTGGAGTAACGTATGTCTACTTTGAAGAAGTTCTCCTCTCTTCGAGGAGAGTTTAGCAACATGATCCTTCCTTTGTCCCGTCCCCCTGACATCAGTCTGAAGAAGGGTCTCGACCCGAAACGTCACCCATTCCTTCTCTCCTGAGATGCTGCCTGACCTGCTGAGTTACTCCAGCATTTTGTGAATAAATACCTTCGATTTGTACCACCATCTGCAGTTATTTTCTTACACACCCTATCCTCGACGGTCACCTTCATCACTTCCTCAAGACAACTTGATTACGTTTGTAAGCCACAACGTGGTGTGTACCAACCTTGCTGTAACCTTAATTATCTAACCCTTATAAATGGGTGTAAATCCCATCCTGAAGAATCTTTTCCAATAGCTTCCCTACCACTGACACTATATATATATATATATATATATAGTGAGCCACTGCCTCACGGCCTCAAATTGCCTCGATTAGGCAATAATTTAATTAGTTCTACATTTACCCGTCACAGATACGTCAATCACAAATACCTGCGCTTTGCTCGTGCAATGCTTGCGATGTCTGAACACATCCCTCCCTGACCAGATTCCAGCCAGACTTGCTCTACTGGCTCCCAACAACTCACGTACTTGGTAATGACACTATGACTCACTACAACTGCCCCTGCCTGATGCAGTTCTCATCTGCATCAACAACACAAATCTGGAAAACCTGGTTTCATAGTGTATTGCGTTGAGAAAATGGCGTGCTGTAATGCATGTGGCTGTTCACTGTATATTTATGGTTGGTAAACTGATTTAGATTGGGGTGTGTGTATTTGATCTTCATCTATTACGACAGAGGAGGCCATTTGGCCCATCAGGTTTATGGTGGCAGAGTAAACCGACCCTCCCCACTTCCCTGTAAACCTGCATTGTAATCTCTCTTGTGCACAGCAAACAGCCGTTAGTTAACCTATCAGCACATCTTTGGATGTGGGAGGAAACTGCACCATATGAGGAACTCCATGCAGTCAAGGGAGAACATGCAAACTCCACAGAGTTGGCACCAGAATTCAGGAGCAAACCCTGATCCACTTGCACTGCAGTGGGATCCATATTCCAGTTCTTTTTGTTAACTGAATAACTTCTTGAACTGAATAACTTCTTGTTTTCCAAAGTGTTGGTTTTGATCTGAAGCTTTTAGCTTTTTAATTCTCCATGACTGCTCAATGCTGATACACAAGTTGTCATTCCAGACATCCAGGTGTTGATGGGAAGTCTGGTCTATCTGCGACATGGCATTGCAAACTCCCCATATCTGCACCTGCTGGATTCAACTCAATGGGCAGACATCTGTGACATCTTCACCAGAGATGCCTGTGCCCTCCTTGGTCTTTCAGTGGAGTCCCCTCTCAGTGTCAGGTAAGATTAACATCCGAGTAAGAATCTCTTTGCCCTTTAGGTTGTAGCTGTGTGTTACAGTCTTTGACATAAAATGCATCTTTTATGAAAAAGACAATTGCTGTGTTAGCCCTAATTATACATGTACACTGCTTACAGGAATGTGGAATGCTTTAGTGTGGAGGAAAAATAATCTTAATAAAATAAATACTAGAATACCCAAAAAATGAACAAAACCATCGTCAGTTTCTACTTCAACGTGCACCATGTTCCATGTCTTCTCGGGGCCAGTGTGAAGGCAGCACATGGTAATATCTCAGAGCCAATGCATTAGGTCTGTTGTTTGCAAAATACCTCTAATGGATGTCAGAGGTTATGGATGAGGTGATCTTATAGAAACATATAACATTATTAAGGGATTGGACAAGCTAGATGCAGGAAACATGTTCCTAATGTTGGGGGAGTCCAGAACCAGGGGCAACAGTTTAAGAATAAGGGTTAGGCAATTATGAACTGATATGAGGAAAAACTTTTTCACCATGAGAGTTGTGAATTTGTGAAGTTCTCTGCCTCAGAAGGCAATGGAGGCTGATTCACTGGATGCATTAAAAAGAGAGTTAGATAGAGCTCTGAAGGCTAGCGGAATCAATGGATATGGGGAGAAGGCAGGAACGGGGTACTGATTGTGGATGATCCGCCATAATCACATTGAATGGCGGTGCTGGCACAAAGGGCCGAATGGCCTGCTCCTGCACCGATTTTCAATGTTTATATGGTTCTATGTTCAGTTTTGCTGAGAAATATGCTTATAAAAACAATGACGTAATGATTGTTCTTTGATTTGACTCTAATTAGACAGAATTGAATTTTGCAATCTGAATTAAGGAAACAAATATAATGACCATGCATGCCGTTGTGTGGATTATACAGGTGCAAAATATAATGACCATGCATGCCGTTGTGTGGATTATACAGGTGCAAAAGAATATGCTTATGCAAGATATGAATGAAAGCTAACTGGGTGAGAAGTTGGCACGGTGAATAGTTCCAAAAAAAATGAAATAAGATTCCAGAATTTGCAGAGGCAAGAGTATCAGACCAGACTGGATCAAACTGTTGTTTTCCTGAAACAGCTTTGGAGTTAATAAGAACAGTAATGTTGCCTGGGCTTTGGATAGTTTGGAAGCTTCTCAAAGGTCTGACAACCACAGGTGCAAAAAAACTAGTGTTAGACTTTTACTAGATTTAATAGAGGCTTTAAAATATAAAGGTTTTGATGAGACTAAACTAAATGAACTATTTCCACTTGCAGTGGGAGAGTGGTAAACGATGCAAAGCCAAGGAATGCAGGAGGATTTGAGATAAGATCTCCTCATGCCATGCGTTGTTAATATCTGGAATTTACAAGGGCATTGCTACAACAATCTAGTAAATTTACATAGCACACTTGGATAGAAAGCATGTACAGAAGGTTTGCATAAAGATCAAGGCAATTGGGGATAGTTTCATAGCTCCTTTAAAAAGATGGAAGAGGCATATTGGTGTGAATATTTTCTTTGGTGCTGCAAGGTTCTAGTTGTCTGTGTGATGGACAGTTAACATCACTGTGTGATGGACAGTGTCTGTGTGATGGACAGACAGTTGCCTGTGTGATGGACGATTCTTTAGTTGGTTCATTTTAACATGAGCCACAATTGCTGGTGCAATTCCTGAATCAGGCACAGATCACAGCCAGTCTGAAGAAGGGTCTCGACCCGAAACGTCACCCATCCGTTCGCTCCAGAAATGCTGACTGTCCTGCTGAGTTACTCCAGCATTTTGTGTCCACCTATAGATCACACCCAGAAGGGGAGGACATAGGTGCTGAATCCACAACAGGCACCTACTTTTGATTTGAATGATTGTTCCAGTCTCCACCTTCCCATTGCTAAAGGAAACCGCAGCCCAGCAATGCAGTGAAAGTCAGATCTTGTTTCCTGGAAAGATCTTCAGTTAAGGGGAGGGGGGGAGGAATGGCGATCTTTTGGTCAATCAGAGGCTTGTCTAGTTTCTTGAAGTAGCCGTTGCCATGAAATATGTTTTCACCTGTCTGTTTTTTGTTGAGCTAGAGTACGTTTCCCAATTACTAGTGATGAAAACCCTTTTCCAGAGATTTAGCCCACGTTCTCTCTCTTCACAGTTGAGTGTTTTTCCCCTTGCAGCTTTTCTGCCGGGTGCCTGGCGTTACCGGTTCTGCTGAACATCAAGGCAGTGATAGACCAGCGACAGTGCACTGGGATCTGGAGCCAGAAGGACGAGCTGCCGGTGAGTTGTTCATTTTCTGACAAAATGCTCTTCTACTTGTGCGTGAGCTGGGATGCAGGAAAGTCGAGAGCTGCTAGAACAGTTCTGTGGGTCATCTGTGCAGGACAATCAACACTTGTTCCTGTTGAGACCCTTCATCTGGACTGGTATTTATTCACAAAATGCTGGAGTAACTCAGCGGGTCAGGCAGCATCTCAGGAGAGAAGGAACGGGCGACGTTTCGGGTCGAGACCCTTCTGGTGATTTATTGACAGACATTGTTCCCCTTAACCAGATCAGAAATGAAAATGTAAGCTATCCTTTCACTTCTTTCAGATTGAGATTGAGCTGGGGAAGAGGTGCTGGTACCACTCTGTGTTTGCCTGTCCCATCCTCCGGCAACAGGCTACCGAGTCCAACCCTCCGATGAAACTCATCTGCGGCCACGTGATCTCCAGAGATGCTTTGAACAAGCTGATCAACGGTGGGAAGTACGTACCTTAGTGGACAGAGCAGCTGCATTGAGCGGTGACTGAGACTGCCCTTCCCATTGTGGCTATTGTGTGGACAGTTTCTGAAAGTGGCTACAGTCTTCATTTTGATGGGGATGAGGAGAAATAATTTATGCTTTGGGGTCTAAAGAAATGAACACCTGGCGTGAAGTATCGCTTTTCGAATGGTGAAAGGCCTGGATAGAGTGGATGTGGGGAGGATGTTTCCACTAGTTGGAGAGTCTAGGACCAGAGGCCATAGCCTCAGAATAAACGGACGTACATTTAGAAAGGAGAGGAGGGAGAACCTCTTTAGTCAGAGGGTGGTGAATCTATGGAATTCTGCCACAGAAGGCTGTGGAGGCCAAGTCTTTGAATATTTTTAAGGTGGAGATTGACAGGTTCTTGATTAGTAAGGGTGTCAAGGGTTGAGAGGAAAAGATTAGATGAGCTCTGATTTCATGGCGGAGTAGACTCGAATGGCCTAATTCTGCTCCTATGAAATGAACATGAGCATTGACCATATCTCTGGTTTGGCTCCCTGTCCACAACTGGCTGGAGAGGTGACAGAGGTCACTCCCTCTGCCCCGGGCAGTCTTCGTTACCAACCACCTGGTTCTCCACCGGTTTCCGTGTGGTGTGAAGAGTTGACACCTCATCGAGAAGGATAAGCCTTGTCATGGTGAGCTCCTAATCTCATTTTAGAGAATTTCAAGCAACCAGCAGGATACATTACTCACTTCCTGATGATGGATTATATAAAAGCATAGATTACCGTTTGCAAGACAATTGTTTTGGTGGTAAGATATTTACTGATTCACAAATTTAATGAGTCTTTATTTTAAACTGCGTAATCTGTTTCTGTATCTTACCTTGTGTGTTTCTCTTTCTGCAGATTAAAGTGTCCCTATTGTCCGATGGAACAAGCGCCCTCTGATGCAAAGCAGATCTATTTCTGAAGACCATGTTTGAACTCTGAGGACAATACACCTCCTGTTGGGAGAAGAGCTATAGCTAGGGTGTGTCTGTTTAATTGTGGCCAGCCAAGACCACTGGGTGGTGTGAATGTGATTTGCCCTGGAGCTAGCTGTAGGGGATTGTAGCAGAAGTTTCTGATGGTTTCCCTGTCCACCCAGCTGGTGTGGGATCTGAACTTTGGTTGCACCAGTATGGAACCTGGAATTGCCATTAATTCCTATCTAACTTTTTATTTGTCCCACTTGCAAATGCTTAGCAACTATCAGGTAGTTTAAGTACAAATCCAGTTCTAATTTGTTGCCATCTAATTTTGGCAGCATCCATTATAAAGCCTTTACTGTGGAGTAGTTAGTTCCCTGTCAGTGGAGTTCCAGTGACTTAACTGCTGTACACTGACACTGTTTACTGTTGTAAAACAAATGGCGTGTAAATTATTTGACTTCCCCTTGTTCCATTTGTGCCACTAATTAGAGAATGTTGATCACAGAACACTTTGTCCTCAACCCCCGTCTTCCACTCTCCCTCCCTCACCTCATCATGTCCCCAGATTTGGATGATCTGTACAATACTATTCATAGCTGGTGAGTTTCAATGATATTGAAAGTTCATGAGGTGCTTTTGATATTTCTGAGTGGTGGGAAGAGCATGGCGGAGTAATGGAACAAGAGTTGCATCTGATGACATGGATCATGGATTACATCGGATCCATCTCTTCTCTTCCCTGAAATTGACATACGCAACATGAAGTCCACCAACATAGCCCCTTTCCTTCACAAACAGACCTAATGTCAAACTGTCTATAGCTCGGTATACCTTAGTCTTTATGGACTTTAGTGATGACAACCTCTAGGTGTGCTCACATTGAAATCTAGGGCTGAAGTGGGAGAACTATTGTTTTCCTAAACTGGGGAATGAGAGAAGTTGCATCCTATTCTCATTCTTTATCCATTTGGAGAGGTGTCTGTGGTCAGGGTGAGCCTGTGTGAGGTGTCTGTGTGAGAGGTGTCTGTGGTCAGCCTGTGACCATCATGCTAGTTGCTGGTTTGTCTCTTGTGTTGCCTGGGGTCAGTTTGTGCATCTACCAGTGCCCCATGAAACCAGTGCCCAGCTTAGACTGCGGGGTGTGTGCATTGTTAGTGCGTTGCCCCCTGACTGGGGGTGAATTCCTCGGTTACAGACAAGGGTTGATGTGCTGCTGGAAGCATCACAGCTGTGATGGCTTTTCACTGATTTTTCAAAAGTCAGCTTTTAAAATTGATGTTTTATTTATGATTCTACTTAATCTTTTTTACAAGTATCCCTGGTTTAGTTGTTATATGGTCATAATATGGTCATTATTTGGTTGTTATCTGTGCCATTGCAAATATTTGTTTTCCATGACATATCAGCAAAACTGCCTCTTGCACTGGTTTTAAGTGAATAGCACTGGAAAGTCAGTCATGACCTTCCATCCATTGGTTGTAGTTGTGCATCTAGGAACATTTTCTGTTAATTATGGGGGGAAATAATTGCTTGTTTTCTTTTAACGGGATAAACAGTCTAGTTTCCAGTTAATTATAAGGGCCATTCTTAGTCACATGTGTGACCATGTGAGGTCACACACACATGACCAGTCATAATTGACCTCTGTCCCTAAAGAAACATTGTCAGCATAACATATAAAAATTTCACTTGATCAACTTCGACATATATGTCATATATACAGTACAAAACAATATACCTGTAATGCTTTCAGAATTTTTCACATTTTTACAATATACAATATACAATAGGTGCAGGAGTAGGCCATTCGGCCCTTCGAGCCAGCACCACCGTTCAATGTGATCATGGCCTAATCATTGTCAATCAGTACCCCGTTCCTGCTTTCTCCCCATACCCCCTGACTCCGCTATCCTTAAGAGCTCTATCTAGCTCTCTCTTGAAAGCATCCAGAGAATTGGCCTCCACTGCCTTCTGAGGCAGTGACTAAGAATGGCCCATAAAAGCCTGATACACCTCAGAGTAGCGCCACTAACTGGAATTTAGAAGGATGAGGGGGATCTTATTGAAACATATAAGATAATTAGGGGATTGGACACATTAGAGGCAGGAAACATGTTCCCAATGTTGGGGGAGTCCAAAACAAGGGGCCACAGTTTAAGAATAAGTGGTAGGCCATTTAGAACGGAGATGAGGAAGAACATTTTCAGTCAGAGAGTGGTGAAGGTGTGGAATTCTCTGCCTCAGAAGGCAGTAGAGGCCAGTTCGTTGGATGCTTTCAAGAAAGAGCTGGATAGAGCTCTTAAGGATAGCAGAGTGAGGGGGTATGGGGAGAAGGCAGGAACGGGGTACTGATTGAGAGTGATCAGCCATGATCGCATTGAATGGCGTTGCTGGCTCGAAGGGCTGAATGGCCTACTCCTGCACCTATTGTCTATTGTCTATTGTCTAACTGTTCTTCTTGAGCATTAAATTCCAGATAACCGGTCACCATGGAATAGTTTGGTTAGCCATTGCCATGGGCTAGCTGTTGCCATTAGTTAGCCGTTGCCATTGGTTAGCCGTTGGTTAGCCATTGCCATGGGCTAGCCGTTGCCATTAGTTAGCCGTTGCCATTGGTTAGCCATTGGTTAGCCATTGGTTAGCCATTGCCATTGGTTAGCTATTGCCATTGGTTAGCCGTTGCCATTGGTTAGCCGTTGCCATTGGTTAGCCATTACCATTGGTTAGCCATTGCCATTGGTTAGCCATTACCATTGGTTAGCCATTGCCATTGGTTAGCCATTACCATTGGTTAGCCATTGGTTAGCCGTTGCCATTGGTTAGCCGTTGCCATTGGTTAGCCGTTGCCATTGGTTAGCCGTTGCCATTGGTTAGCCGTTGCCATTGGTTAGCCGTTGCCATTGGTTAGCCGTTGCCATTGGTTAGCCATTTCACAGAATGGGAGTGAAGAGAATCAGTTTGGTCAAACGGATTAAGTAAATTTACACAGTTTCATCTGGAGCCGAGGTCGGACTAATTGGGAGAAACTGGGAAACAAATGATTTTGCCCCTCTGTTTGTCTCATGAGAACCTGACAGAACCTGCTACACTTTTTTTTACTTCTGAATACTTTTACTGGATGTTAACTTTGATGTTGGTCCCTTTTATGAAGATTTTTGATTCCTTTATCCTTCCCACCCTACGCTACCCAACTGGCGCAGACCCCTACAGGCAAAGACTGTCCTTCCATGGGATGACCACCCCTATGGTCAGCTCCTGCTCACATCCCTCGCGTGGCAATGCTGATAAGATGGATAACAGAAGTAAAACATAGAAACATAGAAAATAGGTGCAGGAGTAGGCCATTCGGCCCTTCGAGCCTGCACCGCCATTCAATATGATCATGGCTGATCATCCAGCTCAGTAACCTGTACCTGCCTTCTCTCCATACCCCCTGATCCCTTTAGCAAAAAGGGCCAAATCTAACTCCCTCTTAAATATAGCCAATGAACTGGCCTCAACTACCTTCTGTGGCAGAGAATTCCACAGACTCACCACTCGCATCTCGGTCCTAAAAGACTTCCCCCTTATCCTTATCCTTAAGTAGAACTCATTGACTTGACAAGAATTAATCATGTAAGGTGGGAGGCTCATGCACACAACAGGGTTTATCTAGGTTTTGAATGTCAGGTATTCAGCATCACTATCAACAATCGTTAAAGCTTTAAAGTATTGTGATAATCTTGACTGTCAAAATCATTGGTGATAGATAGGGATGTGCAGAGTCTGGTGGGTTCGTGACATTGGCCAACACACAGGCCTAGTTTGTTAAGAGATGATGAGTTTAATAATGAATGGTGTGGCTGATAAACAATTAATGGATACCTTGCCCTGCAATGTGTGGGGAACATAGTTCTTAAACGATGCTCAGGTTTTTAATTGGAAAAGATACATTTTCCTGATGCCATTGCAGAGCGGGGAGTGATCATGCCTTCCTCATTCTCACTTTGTATTTGTGTGAGGAAAAAACCCCAGAATGCTCTATTTCATGATGTTTTCTTTTATCCCCAGCTTGCTTGTCGCAAGTCCCCACAAAACTAGAAGAATGCAAAGGAAAGGTAGAGAATGCAATCTGCAGCTGGGGGCTCGATGCCCCGATCAGTTCAGACTTATGTGACTTTTAATTTTATTAACCGTAATATAATTTATGTTATATAACAAATGTTTAATAAATATGTTGAAGTGATTAAATGATTGAAATGGCTTTACTGTTCTCACCCACAGAAACACGTAGCTACATGTGACCATATAGTTTGGGTGGTTGTTTCAGTGGGTTGGAAGATGTTAACTTCCTCACTGCCCTTGGTCATTATGATCTCCACAAGGAAGAAAACACTGACCTGTAAGAGAATTTGTCATATCAAAGGTGAAAAGGGCGGCACGGTATACCGCAGCGGTAGAGTTGCTGCTTTACAGCGAATGCAGCACCGGAGACTCAGGTTCGATCCTGACTATGGGCGCCGTCTGTACGGAGTTTGTACGTTCTCCCCGTGACCTGCATGGGTTTTCTCCGAGATCTTCGGTTTCCTCCCACACTCCAAAGACGTACAGGTATGTAGGTTAATTGACTGGGTAAATGTTTTTAAAAAAATTTCCCTCGTGTGTGCAGGATAGTGTTAATGTGCGGGGATTGCTGGGCGGCGTGGACTCGGTGGGCCGAAGGGCCTGTTTCCGCGCTGTATCTCTAAAATCTAAAAAAAAATCAAAAAGTTGAGCTAAAGAATCAGCATTTGAATAGCTGGACTAATTTCTTAGACTTCGTTCTGTGAGGATATGTACTTAGGGTTAATATGAGAAATATACCTAAACTTGAGGTGAAACAAAATTGAAGTTTCAAGCTGTGTACATGGGGAAATTGTAAAATAAATGTGTAAAAGCAAGTCTTATGCCACACTCAGCTGGCAGGGAGGTGTAAAAGCTGCACAGTGGCTGTGGCTCACTCCTTCCACACAAGGTTCACTCACAAACCATCAAAATCCATTCGACATAACAAGGCTTATCATTTAATCATAAGGCAGAGTGAAATTGATATCATCTTTATGTAATTTTCTTCCATTAATGTAGCTGATTGTCCCATCTTTGCGGTGATGCCATTTTCTTTCATGCTTTGGGACATCTCTGGAGAGAAAGAATGGGTGACGTTTCGGGTCGATGCCTTTCTTCAGACTGTGATTGTGAATTTCAATGGCTGCCCATGGTGAAACTGACACTGTGTTCTCAAGGGACAATGGTGTCTGATTACTGCTGGCAGGTTACATGGAAACAGGGTTTTCTCATGATACTCATAGAGTCATAGAGTCCTACAGCACAGAAAGAGGCCCTTCGGTCCATCGTGTCCGTGCCGCCCGTTACCAAACACAGTCTAATTTTAATCCCATTTTCCCGCATTTGGACCGTAGCTCTGAATGTTGTAGCATTTCAAGTGCCCATCCAAATGCCTCTTAAACGTTGTGAGTGTTCCCGCCTCCACTACCACCCCAGGCAGTGAGTTCCAGACTCCAACCACCCTCTGGGTGAAAAAGTTCCTTCTCACATCGCCCCGAAACCTCCCTCCCCTTACCCTGTATCTATGTCCCCTCGTTGTTGAATCTTCCACCAGTGGAAGAAGTTCCCTGCCATCTACCCTATCTATGCCCCTCATGATCTTGTACACCTCGATCATGTCCCCTCTCAGCCTTCTCTGCTCCAGGGAAAACAACCCCAGTCTGCCCAGTCTCTCCTCATAGCCGAGGCCCTTCATCCCTGGCAGCATCCTGGTGAATCTCCTCTGCACCCTCTCCAAAGCTATCACATCCTTTCTATAATGTGGTGACCAGAACTGTACACAATACTCCAGCTGTGGCCTCACCAGTGTTCTGTACAATTCCATCATTACCCCCCTACTTTTATATTCGATGCCCCGGCTAATGAAGGACAGTAACCCATATGCCTTTTTAACCACCCTGTCCACCTGTCCTGCTGCCTTCAAGGACTTGTGTACCTGTACTCCAAGGTCCCTCTGTACCCCTGTCTTCCCTAGGGTCCTTCCATTCATGGTGTACTCCCTCTCCAAGTTATTTCTTCCAAAGTGCATCACCTCGCACTTTTCAGGATTAAATTCCATCTGCCACTGCTCCGCCCATCTGACCATCTCATCTATATCTTCCTGCAGCTTGCAGATCCCTTCCTCGCTATTCACCACCCCCCCTACCTTTGTGTCATCTGCAAACTTGCTGATCATGCCCTGTACGTTGACATCCAGATCATTTATGTAGATTACAAACAGTAAGGGACCCAACACCGATCCCTGCGGCACCCCACTGGACACCGGCCTCCAGTCACAGAAGCACCCTTCTACCATCACCCTCTGCCTTCTGTCACTAAGCCAGTTTTTTATCCATTTTGCCAAGGTGCCCTGGATCCCATGGGCTCTTACCTTCTTGACTAGTCTCCTGTGTGGGACCTTGTCAAAAGCCTTACTGAAATCCATGTATACCACATCCACTGCACTACCCCCATCTACCTCCTTGGTCACCCCTTCAAAAAATTCAATCAAGTTAGTCAAACACGACCTTCCCTTAACAAAGCCATGTTGACTATCCTTAATTAACCCTCGATCCTCCAAGTGAAGACTGATTCTGTCCCTCAGAATCTTTTCTAGCAGCTTCCCCACCACTGATGTCAGACTCACCGGCCTATAGTTCCCAGGTTTATCCCTACTGCCCTTTTTAAATAATGGCACCACATTAGCTATCCTCCAGTCCTCCGGTACATCCCCTGTTGCAAGAGAAGCTCTGAAAATTTGTGCCAGAGCCCCCGCAATCTCCTCCCTTGCCTCTCTCAGCATCCTGGGATACATCTCGTCAGGGCCCGGAGACTTATCCACTTTTAAGCCTGCCAGAGCCTCCAGCACCGCCTCCCTGTCAATAGCAATATGCTCAAGAACATTACAACCCTCCTGCTCCATTTCTAAGTCCGCATCGCCCTCCTCCCTCGTAAAAACAGATGCAAAAAAATCATTTAAAACATCTCCTACATCCTCTGGCTCCACACACAGCTTTCCACTATGGTCCCTGATGGGCCCCACTCTCCCTCGTTATCCTCTTACCCTTGATATACTTATAGAACACTTTGGGATTTTCTTTTATTTTGCCCGCTAGTGCTATCTCATGGCCCCTTTTTGCTCTCCTAATTTCTTTTTTAAGAACCACCCTACACCTTCTGTATTCCTCTAATGATGTCTGTGCCTTAAGTTCTTTATGCCTTCCAAAAGCCCCCCCTTTTTTTCGAATCAATCCTACTATATCGTTCGACATCCAAGGTTCTTTGGACTTGTTTGTCCCACCCTTGAACTTTAGGGGAACATGCTTCCTCTGTACTTTTTCAATTATTCCTTTGAATGACTCCCACTGTTCTGATGCGGTCCTCCCCACGAGAAGTTGATCCCAGTCCACCAGGGCCAACTTCTGCCTTATCAGATTAAAATCGGCCTTGCCCCAATTTAGAAATTTTCCTCTTTCCTCTGGTCCCTCTTTATCCTTTTCCATTACCACCTTAAATATCACTGAATTGTGATCACTATCACCAAAATGCTCTGCCACTGACACTTCAGCCACCTGTCCGGCCTCATTTCCCAAGATTAAGTCCAATACCGCCCCCTCCCTTGTTGGACTTTCAACATATTGGCTCAAAAAGCCCTCCTGGATGACCCTTAGGAACTCTGCACCCTCAGGGCCCTTGACACTTTGGCTATCCCAATCAATATTCGGGAAGTTGAAATCCCCTACTATTACTACCCTGTTGTTTTCACACACCCCCGAGATTTGCCTACAAATATGTTCTTCTATTTCCCTCTGACTGTTTGGGGGTCTGTAGTATACACCCAGTAAGGTGCAAGCCCCTTTTCTATTTCTCAATTCCACCCCAATAGCCTCATTTGAGGAACCCGCTAATATGTCATCCCTTCTTACAGCAGAAATAGATTCTTTGATTAATACTGCAACACCCCCTCCCCTTTTTCCCTGCTCTCTGTCTCTCCTGAAGATTCTATATCCTGGAATATTGAGCTGCCAGTCCTGCCCTTCCTTCAACCATGTTTCCGTAATGGCAACAATGTCGTACTCCCATGTGTTCAGTAACACCTTCAATTCATCCCCCTTGCTTCCAATACTCCTTGCATTAAAATAAATGCCGTTCAGACTTGCCCTACCCCATTGTGCTGGGGCATTCTTGTTCTGCCTCCCAATCTGACCATTTTTTTCCTCTATATTTTCCTTCTCCTCACCCCCTATACTAGCTCCATGCTGTATCCCAACCCCCTGCCAAATTAGTTTAAACCCCCCCCAACAGTGCTAGCAAACCTCCCCGCCAGGATATTGGTCCCCCTCTGGTTAAGGTGGAGACCGTCCGGCCTATACAGTTCCCACCTTTCCCAGAAACAGGCCCAATTATCCAGAAAAACGAATCCCTCCCCCCTGCTCCAACTCCTGAGCCACACATTAAACTGCTCTATCCTCCTATTTCTATACTCACTAGCTCGTGGCACAGGGAGTAATCCAGAGATTACAACCTTAGTTGTCCTACACTTCAATCCTCTACTAGTCCTTTTTTTTAACTCTCTTCCTAGCCCCCTAAATTCTCCTTTCAGGACCTCTTCCCTTATCCTACCTATATTGTTGGTACCTATATGTACCACGACCTCTGGCTCCTCTCCCTCCCCTTTCAGGATATCCTGGACACGCTCAGACACATCCCGGACACCAGCACCAGGGAGGCAATCGCCTATCTGACCCCCTCACTATAGAGTCCCCTATCACTATCTCTCTCCTCTTCCTTTCCCTACCCTTCTGAGCAACAGGGCTGGACTCCGTGCCAGAGGCCCGGGCGCCGTTGCTGCCCCCAGGTAGGCTATACCCCCCAACAACACCTAAACAGGAGTATTTATTGCCAAGGGGTACATCCACTGGGGTACACTCACGTCCCTGCCTCTGCTCCTTGCCCCCCCTAACCGTGACCCACTTGGAGTGGTCTTGGAGTGACCACCTCTTTATAACTCCTCTCTATAACCTCCTCACTCTCCCTAACCAGACGGAGGTCATCAATCTGCCGCTCCAGGTTCCTAATACGGTCCCTTAGGAGCCCCATCTCATCGCACCTGGCGCAGATGTGGATGTCTGGAAGACTATCAGACTCCCAGATTCCCCACATCCGACACCCAGAACAATAAACTGCCCTGGCACTCATACTCTCCAAACAAAGCCCCGTGCTCGGTTACTAAACCTACCGCCCGGCCGCTGCTCCACCCGCTCCAACCGCCCACCCAAAAGAACTGAGTGATCTCCTGGGAGAGGCGAAAAACCGGATAAAAAACCCAGGCCAATTTGGGAGAAAAAAAATCCGGGAAATTCCTCTCCGACCCCAAGCTAGGCGATCGAAACTTGTCCGGGAGATCACACAGGTCTTACTCCTTACTATCCCCACACAATACTTCCCAAGCTGCTGCTGCTGCTGCTGCTGCTTACTGCTGCCGATTGCTGCTACTGCTGCTGAATGCCGTTCAGACTTGCCCTACCCCATTGTGCTGGGGCATTCTAAGGACTGTTTAACATTTTTCTGTTTGTCAATTTCCAAAGTAACTTTTAAGTGGTTCTCTATTTCCCAATCCCATAAGAACCTCGTCGGCCGGAATGGTGCAAATAATGGCCCTGAATTCATCACTTGCGGTATAGCCAGCGTGTTATGGAAACACACGTTAAAACGTTGTGTCCAAGTGCAGCAAAATGTGTGTTTCGTGTTGGTGCCGTGTTGTTGCCATGTAGCTGCCGTGTTGGTGCCATGTTGGTGCAGCGTTGGTGTCGTGTGGTGTTGTTGCAGTGTTGTTGCAGTGCTGGTGCAGTGCTGGTGCAGTGTTGCAGTGCTGGTGCAGTGTTGCTGCAGTGCTGGTGCAGTGGTGCAGTGTTGCTGCAGTGCTGGTGCAGTGTTGCTGCAGTATTGGTGCAGTGTTGCTGCAGTGCTGGTGCCGTGTTGCAGTGCTGGTGCAGTGTTGCTGCAGTGCTGGTGCAGTGTTGCAGTGCTGGTGCAGTGTTGCTGCAGTGCTGGTGCCGTGTTGCTGCCGTGCTGGTGCAGTGTTGCTGCAGTGCTGGTGCAGTGCTGGTGCAGTGTTGCTGCAGTGTTGCTGCAGTGCTGCTGCAGTGTTGGTGCAGTGTTGCAGTGCTGGTGCAGCATTGGTGCAGCGCTGGTGCAGCGTTGCTGCAGTGCTGGTGCAGTGCTGCTGCAGTGCTGGTGCAGTGTTGGTGCAGTGTTGCTGCAGTGCTGCTGCAGTGTTGGTGCAGTGTTGGTGCAGTGTTGCAGTGCTGGTGCAGTGTTGCTGCAGTGCTGGTGCAGTGTTGCTGCAGTGCTGGTGCAGTGTTGCTACAATAAAACCACCCACAATAAAATATTCACCACTCACGATTTAGGCTGGAAAAAACTATTGGTACTACTTATTTTCTCCCCATCCATTCTAATTTAACTGAAACAACTGAGGCACAGAGGCAGAGCGGCAAATAAAATAATGTGGAATAATAAAATAACATGACTTTACCTGAGCCCGTGTCTGGTAGCCCTGACAGTGAGTGTAAGAAATTCTCCCTTGAATTTTATTCAAAGGAACACGGTGTCATTAATACATGGTCCAAACACAATTACATTTAATGAGGAATGTGTGCAGAATAATAGTGGTCCCCGACGGGCTGGATAACATGAATTCACAAAGGATGTGTGACCTATAAGTCTCTTGATTCTTTCACCAGTTTCCCTGTCCCACACTGCTGAAGGTTTGTCTGTTGATGCAAAGGTGACGCGTGGCTGCAGCTTGTTGCGGGGGTGCTTGGCCTGCACCACACCATGTGCTTGGCCTGTACCAGCGCCCACATGCTTGGCCTGCACCACACCACGTGCTTGGTCTGCACCACTGCCCACGTGCTTGGCCTGTACCACGCCATGTGCTTGGCCTGTACCACTGCCCACGTGCTTGGTCTGCACCACGCCACGTGCTTGGCCTGTACCAGCCCCACCATGCCTGGCCTGCATCACGCCACGTGCTTGGTCTGCACCACGCCACTGCCTGGCCTGCACCACGCCACGTGCTTGGCCTGCACCACGCCCACGTGCTTGGCCTGCACCACGCCCACGTGCTTGGTCTGCACCACGCCCACGTGCTTGGTCTGCACCACGCCACTGCCTGGCCTGCACCACGCCCACGTGCTTGGCCTGTACCAGCCCCACCATGCTTGGCCTGCACCACGCCACATGCTTGGCCTGCACCACGCCCACGTGCTTGGTCTGCACCACGCCCACGTGCTTGGTCTGCACCACGCCACTGCCTGGCCTGCACCACGCCCACGTGCTTGGCCTGTACCAGCCCCACCATGCTTGGCCTGCACCACGCCACGTGCTTGGCCTGCACCACGCCCACGTGCTTGGTCTGCACCACGCCCACGTGCTTGGTCTGCACCACGCCACTGCCTGGCCTGCACCACGCCCACGTGCTTGGCCTGTACCAGCCCCACCATGCTTGGCCTGCACCACGCCCACGTGCTTGGTATGCACCACGCCCACGTGCCTGGTCTGCACCACGCCCACGTGCTTGGTCTGCACCACGCCCACGTGCTTGGTCTGCACCACGCCCACGTGCTTGGTCTGCACCACGCCCACGTGCTTGGTCTGCACCACGCCCACGTGCTTGGTCTGCACCACGCCCACGTGCTTGGCCTGCACCACACCCACATGCTTGGTCTGCACCACGCCCACGTGCTTGGTCTGCACCACGCCCACGTGCTTGGCCTGCACCACGCCACTGCCTGGCCTGCACCACGCCCACGTGCTTGGCCTGCACCACGCCCACGTGCTTGGCCTGCACCACGCCCACGTGCTTGGCCTGCACCACGCCATGTGCTTGGCCTGTACCAGCGCCCACATGCTTGGCCTGCACCACAGCACGTGCTTGGTCTGCACCACTGCCCACGTGCTTGGCCTGTACCACGCCATGTGCTTGGCCTGTACCACTGCCCACGTGCTTGGTCTGCACCACGCCACGTGCTTGGCCTGTACCAGCCCCACCATGCCTGGCCTGCATCACGCCACGTGCTTGGTCTGCACCACGCCACTGCCTGGCCTGCACCACGCCACGTGCTTGGCCTGCACCACGCCCACGTGCTTGGCCTGCACCACGCCCACGTGCTTGGTCTGCACCACGCCCACGTGCTTGGTCTGCACCACGCCACTGCCTGGCCTGCACCACGCCCACGTGCTTGGCCTGTACCAGCCCCACCATGCTTGGCCTGCACCACGCCACGTGCTTGGCCTGCACCACGCCCACGTGCTTGGTCTGCACCACGCCACTGCCTGGCCTGCACCACGCCCACGTGCTTGGCCTGTACCAGCCCCACCATGCTTGGCCTGCACCACGCCCACGTGCTTGGTCTGCACCACGCCCACGTGCCTGGTCTGCACCACGCCCACGTGCTTGGTCTGCACCACGCCCACGTGCTTGGTCTGCACCACGCCCACGTGCTTGGCCTGCACCACGCCCACGTGCTTGGCCTGCACCACGCCCACGTGCTTGGCCTGCACCACGCCCACGTGCTTGGCCTGCACCACGCCCACGTGCTTGGCCTGCACCACGCCCACGTGCTTGGCCTGCACCACGCCCACGTGCTTGGTCTGCACCACGCCCACGTGCTTGGTCTGCACCACGCCCACGTGCTTGGCCTGCACCATGCCACTGCCTGGCCTGCACCACGCCCACGTGCTTGGCCTGCACCACGCCCACGTGCTTGGCCTGCACCACGCCCACGTGCTTGGCCTGCACCACGCCATGTGCTTGGCCTGTACCAGCGCCCACATGCTTGGCCTGCACCACACCACGTGCTTGGCCTGCACCACGCCATGTGCTTGGCCTGTACCAGCGCCCACATGCTTGGCCTGCACCACACTACGTGCTTGGTCTGCACCACTGCCCACGTGCTTGGCCTGTACCACGCCATGTGCTTGGCCTGTACCACTGCCCACGTGCTTGGTCTGCACCACGCCACGTGCTTGGCCTGTACCAGCCCCACCATGCCTGGCCTGCATCACGCCACGTGCTTGGTCTGCACCACGCCACTGCCTGGCCTGCACTACGCCACGTGCTTGGCCTGCACCACGCCCACGTGCTTGGCCTGCACCACGCCCACGTGCTTGGCCTGCACCACGCCACGTGCTTGGCCTGCACCACGCCCACGTGCTTGGTCTGCACCACGCCCACGTGCTTGGTCTGCACCACGCCACTGCCTGGCCTGCACCACGCCCACGTGCTTGGCCTGTACCAGCCCCACCATGCTTGGCCTGCACCAGCCCCACCATGCTTGGCCTGCACCACGCCACGTGCTTGGCCTGCACCACGCCCACGTGCTTGGTCTGCACCACGCCCACGTGCTTGGTCTGCACCACGCCACTGCCTGGCCTGCACCACGCCCACGTGCTTGGCCTGTACCAGCCCCACCATGCTTGGCCTGCACCACGCCCACGTGCTTGGCCTGCACCACACCACGTGCTTGGTCTGCACCACTGCCCACGTGCTTGGCCTGTACCAGCCCCACCATGCTTGGCCTGCACCACGCCCACGTGCTTGGTCTGCACCACGCCCACGTGCCTGGTCTGCACCACGCCCACGTGCTTGGTCTGCACCACGCCCACGTGCTTGGTCTGCACCACGCCCACGTGCTTGGTCTGCACCACGCCCACGTGCTTGGCCTGCACCACGCCCACGTGCTTGGCCTGCACCACGCCCACGTGCTTGGCCTGTACCACGCCCACGTGTTTGGCCTGCACCACGCCCACGTACTTGGAATGCACCACGCCCACGTGCTTGGTCTGCACCACGCCCACGTGCTTGGCCTGTACCAGCCCCACCATGCTTGGTCTGCACCAGCCCCACCATGCTTGGCCTGCACCACGCCACGTGCTTGGCCTGCACCACGCCCACGTGCTTGGTCTGCACCACGCCGACGTGCTTGGTCTGCACCACGCCACTGCCTGGCCTGCACCACGCCCACGTGCTTGGCCTGTACCAGCCCCACCATGCTTGGCCTGCACCACGCCCACGTGCTTGGTCTGCACCACGCCCACGTGCCTGGTCTGCACCACGCCCACGTGCTTGGTCTGCACCACGCCCACGTGCTTGGTCTGCACCACGCCCACGTGCTTGGCCTGCACCACGCCCACGTGCTTGGCCTGCACCACGCCACGTGCTTGGCCTGCACCACGCCCACGTGCTTGGTCTGCACCACGCCCACGTGCTTGGTCTGCACCACGCCACTGCCTGGCCTGCACCACGCCCACGTGCTTGGCCTGTACCAGCCCCACCATGCTTGGCCTGCACCACGCCCACGTGCTTGGTCTGCACCACGCCCACGTGCTTGGTCTGCACCACGCCCACGTGCTTGGCCTGCACCACGCCCACGTGCTTGGCCTGCACCACGCCCACGTGCTTGGCCTGCACCACGCCCACGTGCTTGGCCTGCACCACGCCCACGTGCTTGGTCTGCACCACGCCCACGTGCTTGGTCTGCACCACGCCCACGTGCTTGGCCTGCACCACGCCACTGCCTGGCCTGCACCACGCCCACGTGCTTGGCCTGTACCAGCCCCACCATGCTTGGCCTGCACCACGCCACTGCCTGGCCTGCACCACGCCACTGCCTGGCCTGTACCAGCCCCACCATGCCTGGCCTGCATCACGCCACTGCTTGGCCTGCACCAGCGCCATCTCGTTTGCTATTTCTTTTTACCAAACATTTTTTATTCTATTCGTCAGATCCTGCCGACTTCGCCAATTGTTACAAGGGAACGGGTTTCAAGGATTGACTCGTGGAACAGAAAAAGTCTCGCTCGTCTGTTTAGTTGCAAATTAGTTTTATTGGCGAGAGGACAAAAACAATACTTGTCTCAGTATGAACAGGGTGTGTTTTACAGCAGCACACCTCGCTCTCTCTCTCTCTGCCTCTCTCTCTCTCTCTCTCTCTCTGCCTCTCTCTACCTCTCTCCCTCTCTCTCTCTCTCTGCCTCTGTCTGCGGCGCTGCTCGTGACTCAACCCATCGGGGAACCCCTCTCATACATAAACTTGAACAAACTTCTGGCTTCCTGGCGCCTGCCTTTATACAGGTAGGAAATCTGGTGTTGAAATGACCGCCGGTAAGTCCTGTAGGAAAATAACTGCAGATGCTGGTACAAATCAAAGGTATCACAAAATGCTGGAGTAACTCAGCAGGTCAGGCAGCATCTCAGGAGAGAAGGAATGGGTGACGTTTCAGGTCGAGACCCTTCTTCAGACTGATGTCAGGGGGCGGGACAAAGGAAGGATATAGGTGGAGACAGGAAGATAGAGGGAGAACTGGGAAGGGGAGGGGAAGAGAGGGACAGAGGAACTATCTAAAGTTGGAGAAGTCGATGTTCATACCGCTGGGCTGCAAGCTGCCCAGGCGAAATATGAGGTGCTGTTCCTCCAATTTCCGGTGGGCCTCACTATGGCACTGGAGGAGGCCCATGACAGAAAGGTCAGACTGGGAGTGGGAGGGGGAGTTGAAGTGCTCAGCCACTGGGAGTTCAAGTTGGTTAAGGCAGACTGAGCGAAGGTGTTGAGCGAAACGATCGTCGAGCCTGCATTTGGTTTCGCCGATGTAGAGAAGTTGACATCTAGAGCAGCGGATACAATAGATGATGTTGGAGGAGGTGCAGATGAACCTCTGTCTCACCTGGAAAGACTGTTTGGGTCCTTGGATGGAGTTGAGGGGGGAGGTAAAGGGACAGGTGTTGCATCTTCTGCGGTTGCAGGGGAAAGTGCCTGGGGAGGGGGTGGTTTGGGTAGGAAGGGACGAGTGGACCAGGGAGTTACGGAGAGAGCGGTCTCTGCGGAACGCAGAAAGGGGAGGGGATGGGAAGATATGGCCAGTGGTGGGGTCCCGTTGGAGGTGACGGAAATGTTGGAGGATGATTTGATGGATACGCTGGCTGGTGGGGTGGAAGGTGAGAACGAGGGGGATTCTGTCCTTGTTGCGAGTGGGGGGAGGGGGAGCAAGAGCGGAGCTGTGGGATGTAGAAGAGACCCTAGTGAGAGCCTCATCTATAATGGACGACGGGAAGCCCCGTTTCCTGAAGAATGAGGACATCTCTGATGCCCTAGTGTGAAACACCTCATCCCGGGCACAGATGCGGCATAGACCGAGGAATTGGGAGTAGGGGATAGACTTTTTTCAGGAGACAGGGTGGGAAGAAGTGTAGTCCAGATAGCTGTGCGAGTCAGTGGGTTTGTAGTAGATGTCAGTCACTAGTCTGTCTGTCTCCTGTGATGGAGATGGTGAGGTCCAGAAACGGTAGGGAGATGGCGGAGATAGTCCAAGTATATTTAAGGGCAGGATGGAAATTGGAAGTGAAATGTATGAAGTCAGTGAGTTCTGCATGGGTACAAGAGGTAGCACCAATGCAGTCGTCGATGTAGCGGAGGTAGAGTTCGGGGATGGGGCCAGTGTAGTCTCTTCCCCTCCCCCTTCCCAGTTCTCCCTCTATCTTCCTGTTTCCACCTATATCCTTTCTTTGTCCCTACGTCTGGAACAGGGATTGTTCGACGTACCCGACAAAGAGGCAGGCATAGCTAGGGCCTATGCGAGTGCCCATAGCTACGCCTCTGGTTTGGAGGAAGTGGGAGGAGTCAAAGGAGAAGTTGCTGAGGGTAAGAACCAGCTCTGCTAGGCGGAGGAGAGTGTTAGTAGATGGGGATTAGCTGGTTCTACGGTCGAGGAAGAAACGGAGGGCTTCGAGACCATCCTTGTGGGGGATGGAAGTGTAGAGTGACTGGAGATCCATGGTAAAGATGAGGGAGTGGGGGCCTGGAAACCGGAAGTTATCGAGGAGACAGAGAGTGTGTGAGGTGTCTTGGACGTAGGTGGGGAGGGATTTAACCAGGGGGGATAGGATGGAGTCGAGGAAGGTGGAAATAAATTCGGTGGGACATGAACCGGCAGAAACAATGGGTCTGCCGGGACAGTTCTGTTTATGGATTTTAGGGAGAAGGTAAAATTGGGCCGTGCGGGGCTGGGGAACTATAAGTTTGGAGGTATTGGAGGGCAGATCGCCGGAAATGGTGAGGTCCGTGATGGTGCTGATGATTAAGGTCTGGTGTTCGTCGGTGGGGTCATGGTCCAAGGATAAGAAGGAGGAGGTGTCTGAGAGTTGTCGTCTGGCCTCGGTCCAGTAGAGGTCAGCACGCCAGACTACCACAGCACCTCCCTTGTCAGCGGGTTTGATGATTAGGTCCGGGTTGTTGTGGAGTGAGTGGAGGGCTGCACGTTCAGGAGGGGAGAGGTTAGAGTGAGTCAGGGGAGTGAAGAATTTAAGACGGTAAGTCCTGGCCAGTAGCGCTGCTCCCAAATTCAAACTATAACCAATGGCCGGGGACTGCATCCGAACGAGCCCCCCCCTCCCCCCACCTTTGGGAACGAAGTGCGTTTAGCTGCAGACTGGCGCGTAAAGCAATGCACGCGCAAAGGTTTAAACGGAGAGCTATCGACTTAATGCATGGGGATTTAAACAAAGAGCTGTCGGTGCAGCGTTCTATATAGCGCCATGGGCTTTAAACACAGCGCCATGGGCTTTAAACACAGCGCCATGGGCTTTAAACACAGCGCCATGGGCTTTAACCACAGCGCCATGGGCTTTAAACACAGCGCCATGGGCTTTAAACACAGTGCTATGGGCTTTAAACTGCTATGGGCTTTAAACACAGTGCTATGGGCTTTAAACAGTGCTATGGGCTTTAAACACAGCGCTATGGGCTTTAAACAGTGCTATGGGCTTTAAACACAGTGCTATGGGCTTTAAACAGTGCTATGGGCTTTAAACACAGTGCTATGGGCTTTAAACAGTGCTATGGGCTTTAAACACAGTGCTATGGGCTTTAAACAGTGCTATGGGCTTTAAACACAGTGCTATGGGCTTTAAACTGCTATGGGCTTTAAACACAGTGCTATGGGCTTTAAACAGTGCTATGGGCTTTAAACACAGCGCTATGGGCTTTAAACAGTGCTATGGGCTTTAAACACAGTGCTATGGGCTTTAAACACAGCGCTATGGGCTTTAAACAGTGCTATGGGCTTTAAACACAGTGCTATGGGCTTTAAACAGTGCTATGGGCTTTAAACACAGCGCTATGGGCTTTAAACAGCGCTATGGGTCACAGACTGTTCGGGAGAATTCTCGTATAAGACCTACAAACCTGTCTTTGGTATGTGGAAGGAAACCGAAGATCTCTGAGAAAACTCACACAGATCACGGGGAGAACGTACAAATTCCGTACAGACAAGCACCTGTAGTCAGGATTGAACCTGGGTCTCTGGCGCTGTAAGGCAGCTGTGGTGAAAATTTCCAGCATTTTGTTTTTCTGTCTGGAAGTTAGAATGCGTTTGCTGAATGTTGTTCAGAACTGTCTTTGTTCTTTGTCAGAACAGGTTTATTGTCTGTCTTTGAACGTTTATTATTAGAAAGTTGTACATCACCACTGATCCAACATAGGAAAATTAACTGTTACATTGTCAATGTAACATTTCATACAACTCTTATTGTCAAACAAATGGCTTGGTAAATACCAATCAGAACAATCATTAGACTGCAAATTTAAAGTTACTTTCAATATCAAAAAAGCAGCCAACATCATCATTGCACACACATCCTGCAATGGGTCATCAGAATGTATTCTCTCCCTTCATTTGCACTTTTCAGAAAAAAACCTTGCTTGTTCATCCAGAGATGACAACTCCCTTAATCCCACACCACCCTGGCCACGCTCTCATCGTGCTGATGCCATCAGGAAGACCGGACAGGACATTGAAAGCCGTGACCTCCCGGTTCAAGAACAGCTTCTTCCCAACAACCACCAGGCTCTTGAACACTGCACAACTATTGTTGGGGAACAAGGACATGGCAGACCAATTGAATAACTACTTTGGTTCTGTCTTCATTAAGGAAGACATAAATAATCTGCCGGAAATAGCAGGGGACCGGGGGTCAAATGAGATGGAGGAACTGAGTGAAATCCAGGTTAGTCGGGAAGTGGTGTTAGGTAAATTGAATGGATTAAAGGCCGATAAATCCCCAGGGCCAGATAGGCTGCATCCCAGAGTGCTTAAGGAGGTAGCCCCAGAAATGGTGGATGCATTAGTGATAATTTTTCAAAACTCTTTAGATTCTGGAGTAGTTCCTGAGGATTGGAGGGTAGCTAAACCACTTTTCAAAAAGGGAGGGAGAGAGTAAACGGGGAATTACAGACCAGTTAGTCTAACATCGGTAGTGGGGAAAATGCTAGAGTCAGTTATTAAAGATGGGATAGCAGCACATTTGGAAAGAGGTGAAATCATTGGACAAAGTCAGCATGGATTTATGAAAGGTAAATCATGTCTGACGAATCTTATAGAATTTTTCGAGGATGTAACTAGTAGAGTAGATAAGGGAGAACCAGTGGATGTGTTATATCTGGACTTCCAGAAGGCTTTCGACAAGGTCCCACATGAGATTAGTATGCAAACTTAAAGCACACGGTATTATGGGTTCAGTATTGATGTGGATAGAGAACTGGCTGGCAGACAGGAAGCAAAGAGTAGGAATAAACGGGTCCTTTTCAGAATGGCAGGCAGTGACTAGTGGAGTGCTGGGACCCCAGCTATTTACAATATATATTAATGATTTGGACGAGGGAATTGAATGCAACATCTCCAAGTTTGCGGATGACACGAAGCTGGGGGGCAGTGTTAGCTGTGAGGAGGATGCTAGGAGGCTGCAACATGACTTGGATAAGTTAGGTGAGTGGGAAAATGCATGGCAGATGCAGTATAATGTGGATAAATGTGAGATTATCCACTTTGGTGGCAAGAACAGGAAAGCAGACTATTATCTGAATGGTGGCCGATTAGGAAAAGGGGAGATGCAACGAGACCTGGGTGTCATGCGTGGTACACCAGTCATTGAAAGTAGGCATGCAGGTGCAGCAGGCAGTGAAGAAAGCGAATGGCATGTTGGCATTCATAGCGAGGGGATTTGAGTATAGGAGCAGGGAGGTTCTGCTGCAGTTGTACAGGGCATTGGAGAGACCACACCTGGAGTATTGAGTACAGTTTTGGTCTCCTAATCTGAGGAAAGACATTCTTGCCATAGAGGGAGTACAGAGAAGGTTCACCAGATTGATTCCTGGGATGGCAGGACTTTCATATGAAGAAAGACTGGATAGACTTGGCTTGTACTCGCTGGAATTTAGAAGATTGAGGGGGGATCTTATAGAAACTTACAAAATTCTTAAGGGGTTGGAGAGGCTAGATGCAGGAAGATTGTTCCCGCTGTTGGGGATGTCCAGAACAAGGGGTCACAGTTTAAGGATAAGGGGGAAGTCTTTTAGGACCGAGATGAGAAAGTTTTATTTCACACAGAGAGTGGTGAATCTGTGAAATTCTCCGCCACAGAAGGTAGTTAAGCGGTTCATTGGCTATATTTAAGAGGGAGTTAGATGTGGCCCTTGTGGCTAAAGGGATCAGGGGGTATGGAGAGAAGGCAGGTACGGGATACTGAGTTGGATGATCAGCCATGATCATATTGAATGGCGGTGCAGGCTCGAAGGGCCGAATGGCCTACTCCTGCACCTATTTTCTATGTTTCTATAAACCTATGTCCTCTGGTCCTCGATTCACCTACTCTGGGCAAGACTCTGTGCATCTACCCTATCTACACCTCAATAAGATTACCCCTCATCCTCCTGCACTCCAAGGAATCGAGTCCCAGCCTACTCAACCTCTCTCTCCCTGTAGCTCACACCCTCTGGCCCTGGCAACATCATTGTAAATCTTCTCTGCACCCTTTCCAGCTCGACAACATCTTTCCTATAACATGGTGCCCAGAATTGAATACAATACTCTAAATGCGGCCTCACCAACGACTTAAACAACTGCAACATGATCTCTCAGAGTTCATTCGATTCATGTATTTAAATCCTGAAGTTTATTGTAAACTGAACCTTTTCTAAATCTGCAGGTAAAAGCCCTAAGTCTGCAGGTAAAAGCCCTACCCAAAACTCTAATATATTCATTTTATGGCTGAGGAGGCAATTGATCCCTCCCAGAAACCTCTGGTGGTTCCACACCTCTAGTGGGATGTACTGAAGCTCTCCATATGAAATGAAGGAAGGCAATTTTCAAACAACTGTCTTTAGCACAAACCGGAATATTATGATGCATTGGAGAGGAATTCATTTTCAGATTGTTTATTCTTGCTTACAGTTGAAAACAATGACCTGAAAGCAATTTATGTTGGTAGATAGAGAAAATTGGATGGGGATGGGGCAGGACGGGGAAATAGATCCTTGAATGAAGAGGGGCCATCATTTGACTTGCTCATCTTCAGCTAGGCAAAAGGGAATGAATAAATACAGCTTTTGATTTTCCTTTCCTCTATCCTGCTTCCTCATTCGTGCAACTCCTCTGAAGTCGAGTGCTGCCACGAAATACTTCAGATTGTCCGGTTAAAGTTTTCAGCAGTTATAATGTCAATCTGCTTCCACTATTATCAGGCAGGACCTCTCCGCTCTTTCTTCAATGGTAACTCAACCAGTTTGTATTCTTTCTTTCTCTAAGATCTTTGTCTGGTTGAACTAGTTTTCACTTTGAACATTTTTTTTTAAACCATTCACTTCTTCCACTGGTCAGATGTCTGGAACTCCTTCCCACCTTCAGCCATCACTGCTTCTAAATTCCTCACTTAAATTATAGGCACAGCTTCATTGTCAGAATAGTATTCCAAGGGCAGAACATGCTGGAGATACCCAGTAGTTCCAGCAGGATGTGTGGAGTTTGTGATTCTTCATCAAAACCAGGGAGAGATAAAGTAGCAGAGGTGGAGATGGATCTGAAATCTTTTTCACCATATAATTAATTTACCCTTTGTTCCTTCTATTGCTTTCCTCCACTGCCTTCTCTGCAATTTGCAATTACCTTTTTATATTCCTTTCCCATAAAGTCATAAGGAATAGAATTAGGCCATTTGGCCCATCAAGTCTACTCCACCATTCAATCATGGCTGATTGGTCTATCCCTCCTAAGCCCATTCTCCTGCCTTCTCCCCACAACCTCTGACACCTGTACTAATCAAGAATCTATCTATCTCTGCCTTAAAAATATCCAGACCTGGCCTCTACAGTCCACAGCCGTCTGAAGCAAGGAATTCCACAGATTCACCAGCCTCCGACAAAAAGAAATTTCTCTTCTCCTTCCTAAAAGAACATCCTTTAATTCTGAGGCTATGACCTCTAGTCCTGGACTCTCCCATTAGTGGAAACATCCTCTCCACGTCCACTCTATCCAAGCCTTTCACTATTCTGTATGTTTCAATGAGGACTCCCCTCATTCTTCTAAACTCCAGCGAATACAGGCCCAGTGCCGATAAACACTCATCATAAGTTAACCTACTCATTCCTGAGATCATTTGTGTACACCTCCTCTGGACCCTCTCCAGAGCAAGCACATCTGTTCTCAGATTATAGTGCCCAAAATTGCTCACAATTCCCATTCTGATAAACAATCTCCAATCTGAAATGTTAACTGTATCCTCTTTTCAGAGGCTGCCTGACTTGATCAGCTCAGCGTCTCCTGCATCATATTTCCAGCTTCTAGTTTTTTTAATTTTCAAGAGTTGTTTTAACATGTTGTTTCAAGATGTTTTAACATCTTAATGATCTGTCAGGATTATCTTCTGTAGTATAATTCTGACTTCCGAGTGCCTCTTTCTAATTTTTGCCTCCTGCTCTTGCGGGTTGAATTTGTTTCTGTTGGGAACAATCTGCAATTTGGATGGGCCTCGCCCCCGGTCATTCAGAATATGAAAGCATCGTTTACTTTGGGCATCACGCTTCCAAAATGTTAGACTGGTTTCAGTTCTGACAGTGGCAATAAATAACTTTTACACATTGGCAAGCATGTTTAACCCGCAGCACACAGCCGTTAACCTACACTCCTGAATGATTAGAGATAATGATAGTGTGGCATTAAAACTACTTTTTGGAGGGAGTTTAAATTACAGTACATTGTGTCAAGTAATTTAATACCCTGGTAGTTAATACTGAGAAAGTCTTAAATAAATCAAGTGGACACAAATATTTTCTTTAAATTTTAATAAGAATATTGAAACCGAAATCAGCCCTTCACAAAATGCTTGGAGTAAATGAAGACAAGTATTCTACATTATATGACAGTATTTTTTGTCATTTTATCCTTTTATTAAAAAGTCACAACAGCTTACATATCAACAAAAACATCAGATTTACGAATGGTACTATGGTACCTGCCCAAAAAACCCCACACACTTCTAGAGAGTTTGGTTTTAAATACTGAATTCTGGAAGCAATCTATTTGGAAAACAGGAACAGTGGGTTCTGTCGAATCTGAACGAATGCTAAAGCTGGAAGTCTGTTGTGTGCTGATGTTGGTGTCACGGGTAACGCCCACATTTTGTGCTAATTTTTCCTTTGAGATCAGGTTATGTTTAAGACGGCAGAGGGCACACCCAAACACACCTCCCCCTCCATGAAATTAGAGTGGAACTATACCGCAAGATTTGACAGAGCTGTACATCCTGCCCCATGAGTCAGATTTATTTTGTTACCTGTACACTTGTCAAGCATTTTCCTTATAAAGCTGTAAATAGTGCAAAGCATTACTATACTGCTGATCATCACTGACCCAGAGTTTATGTATTTGATGCAGTTTACAGGAAATTTAATACAGAAAGTGAAATCCCTACAAATTCCTGATATGTTCCATCCTCGTTCAGGATTCCCACGTGGAAGAATACTTCATGTGAAAGTAAAATAGTCCAGATTTGTTTTTTTAATTTTAAGGAGATTGTTGGGAACTCAACATTCCTCTTTTTTTCATGACTCTTGGAATAGCCAGGTGTCAAAGTGGAATTCCCTGCACATGTAGAATTGACAGCGTAAGAACCCAAAGATTTAGAATGACTGACAAGGCAATGAACCTTATTTGTGAATAATCTGGTTTCACTTTGTCGCATGCGAGGTCAAAAGTCAGGCTTGCATTTGGAGCTTTTGCCCGGTTGAAGGAATTGCTGCCCTCCTGCTCTATGAAATCCCGAGTTAGATTCTCCTTTCACTTCCCATACAAGACGGGAACAGTCACGTAAAATGACTTTCCCAGATTAAAACCACCCACACCGTGAACAACAAAGTATCATCACCCTTGCTTCAGGGTTCATAGATCCCCTGTTCTCAAAATTCATTCTCACAAAAAAATCCTAACAGAGGTGTAAAAGAATTTTAAAACTTTATTTTGGAAAGTTACTCCACATTGATAAATGTCATCACAAGAGTCAAGGAAATAATTAAGATGCATTAAATTTTCAATAGCCTCCTTAAAGAGTTAGGATTCTGTTATTTTTAACCTATTTAAAACAGTAATACTGAAGCATCTGTTTATCGGTGAAGGATCAGGACCACCTCACATATTGCCAATATTGCTCAGACTCCACATCCATACGGCCCAAACAAGGGGGTCTTGGTTCAGCCACTTAAACCACGACTGTTTTAGTCCAGGTAGTTCAGCAGTAGAGCTGCAAAAAATATCTACTGCAGACAACTGCTTCAGTTATTTTGACCTTGGTTTGTACAGTAAGATTCAAAATGCATGTTTAGACATCCTGGTCTTTACCTTCCTGGTTGTGATATCAAACAATGAAAATGCTCAGAGATTAAGGAGGGGGAGACAATGCTGCAGCGGGTAGTGCTGATTCCGCACAGATCCAGACCCCGGGTCCAATACTGAACACTGATGCAGACTGCAGGGCTAGTACGCTCTCCATGTGGTTTCCTCCCATATCACAACACATGTTGGGAGTGTAACTGTTTACTGTAAATCACCCATAGCATAGGTGTAGGGGAATCGGGGAAGTTGATGCACATGTGTGGGAGAATAAGTTACAGATAATGCAAGTGGGAGAATGAGATTGTGGGATCGTGTTTAAAAACTGGCAAAGACCAGATGGCTGAATGGCTTCCTCTATTGAAAGACAAAATTATTTTTTTGAGGGAGCCTGTTTGGGATGGGGGGGGGGGGGGGTGGGCTGAAAGAGAGAGCGGTTGCAAAATGTTTTAAGCAAAGCAACACTGCTTGAGTATAGACACAAAATGCTGGAGCAACTCAGCGGGACAGGCAGCATCTCTGGAGAGAAGGAATGGGTGACGTTTTGGGTTGAGACCTTTCTTCAGGCCACTCGAGTATTTCTCCACAGGTTAACAGTTAATAAAACTCAGTTGAGTGGTATGACTTTTAGTTACTAATAAATCAACTGACTCCAGTTTAATATCGATATTTAGTTTTGTCACTCCAGATCTCCATGCAGCAAACTGTCACATTACAGCACGTAATTCCTTCCTCACTGCCCAGTTCACGGTCGGATGTCTGACAGTGAAACTGATTTTTCTCCAGGTGACACAAACGTAATTTCAAGTGAAGGAAAGGAACTCCAACCACAGGCCAGTGCCTGTAGAACCATTGTTACACGGTCCATCCCGCTCACAGCACGCCTGACAAAAAGCTGGCGGAGGAACTCGTGGCCTTTACCTATTGCCTGCTTCTAAAGGAGCTTCCAATGAAGGACAGACTGCAGCAGGCCGGGCAAAAAGATTTATTCAGAAAGAGATTGCTCCTTTACATAGTAAAATAACTTCTGTTCTTTTTAAATATACGAAGTTGAGACACAAAATCCAACTTGGAAAATGGGGAAAAAAAATAATCTCTGACTGTTCCACACGTCTGAAACTTTAACATCCACAGAATTAACCAACCGGAAATCCAATTTCACCTCCCACCACTATTTGTGATTGGGACCTAGAGGGAATAGAAAATGAGTGATGCAGATATCATTCAAAGTTATAAATTGTCACATGTTAACTCGTATCTCTTCACCTGATTTAGGAGTTAATTTTTGATTCCAGTATGGTCTGGCTGTAACTGAGTGACCAGATACTATGAAGAAACAGCTCAGTGACAGCGTCTCTGGAATATTGTAGTCTTCAAGAGAGTGAAACTTAAATAAATCAGGGATCAATTGATCAGAGTTAATGCGAGCCAACAAAAAGTCTTGCTGTCCCTTTAAACTTTCAGTTCATTCTGGGAAGATGAGACTGCTATAACCATGGGCTATACTACTTCTATAAGATCACTTTTCATTAACCCATCATTTTTTGTATGACTATGGATAAAGTAAGGGGAAAGGGACTTATTAAATATAACCACTATCTCAGTGCGAAACTAACTACAATGTGACACTCTCCCAACTTCTGCTCAGACAGCTTGTCGAGGAGGACAGCACGGCTGATACTACATGCCACGGTGATAATGTGGTGATTTTCTATTGAACATCTTAACTTCCTCCAAAACATCCTTTCCATTTTTAAATGCACGTAATTCTTAATGAGCGCATAAACAGTTCCTCCGAGTCATTGATTTCCATTCAAGGCTGTTCTAGGACTTGCCCAGCCTGGGTTCCTCAGCCTTCAGCGTTCCAACAGCATCTTTCACAGCATGGTAGATAATGTTCTTCACCTGAGGACAAGGAACTTTATTCTAACCTGTGGTCTACATCATTGAAAACTTAACATGAACTTTCCAATAACTAACAGACACAGAGAAATAAAGGCAACTGTTCAAACATTAAATTAAATGGTAAAGCCCTTACATATTCAGGTTTTCCTCAGATGGCTCCTTTTGCCAATTCAGCAGCCCATGGCTTCAGCCTTGATGACTGATTCTGCCAGACACCCTGGCTGTGACCAAGTAAACTATTTCGGGATAATCAGAACAAACAGTACCGTAAACTCCACTTTAGGGAGTTCCAGAAAGCAGCCATGCTGTGATTTTCTGCAACACAAACCCATCTTTCTGTTGGATCACGTGTTTTAAGGCGAGATGCTTTCTTACGGAATAATTTCCTCTCACATTAAGCAATTTTATTGGTGAGGACAAAGTGACCCAGCGCTATTATTTAATAGCTAATGCCAATATTAGACCGGGGGTGGATAAGCCTCATGCAATAGTGATAACAAATTTAAATTTTAGTCACTAAAGTTAGGCAACAGGATTTGGATACGGCGTCACCATGTCAATGAGGTTGGCTGTGACAGGTGAATACTTGCCTTGTCGTGTGGAAGTGGAATAAAGGCCGTGGGAGTACTGTAGGCTGGCCCTGGTGCCTGCAGCTCACCATAGTGCAGGCTCAGGACATGCTTCAGAGACAGAGATACCTGGCCCTGGTGACTGCAGCTCACCACAATGCAGCGGCTCAGGACATGCTTCAGAGACAGAGAGGGGCAGTGCCTCTCTTTATTCACATGTCCCCAGGCTGGGAAAGGTGGGGTGATGGAGAGACTACTCGATGTGACTGCAACCCAATCGACGCAGTGACGTCTGATCCAAACTTTACTGAGTAGCTAAAAACAAATATTGAAAATTTGTTTCTTTCGCATTTTATTTTAGTTTATTCTCCCCATCTCCTCAATAAATGAAGAGGGAATTTTTTTCTGCATCACAAATTGCTGGGGAGCAATTTGTGAATTCTATTAGAGTGAATTTCCAAACCTCGAAGGACAGTGGTCTGTATAACTACTCACCTGGCAGCTGCCCACACAATGTACGGGACCCCTGGCAAAGTGCAGCTGGGTTAGAGACAGAACTGTAAAAATGGAACTAACCCCTCAGCCCTCCTTGTCCACACCAATCAAGTCGCTATTCTGCACCAGTCCCATTCTTTTGGGTTTTTTGGCCCATTTCCCTCTAAACCCTTTCCATCCGTATCATATCTGTCCAAATACCGTAGAAAATAGGTGCAGGAGTAGGCCATTCAGCCCGAGCCAGTACCGTCATTTCATATGATCATGGCTGGTCATCCAGAATCAGTCCCCGTTCCTGCTTTCTCCCCATATCCCTTTTGAAAGTCGTAATTGTAACCGCGTCTCTAATTTCCTCTGGCAGCTCATCCCATACCTCCCATCGATCTCTGCAAGTTTCTGCATTGTGATTACAAAATTGGCCTTGCCCCAATTTAAGATCTTATCTTTTGGGCCAGTGCTATCTTTCTCAGTTCAGTTTAGTTTATTGTTATGTGTACCGAGGTACAGTGAAAAGCTTTTGTTGCGTGCCAGCAAGTCAGCGGAAAGACAATACAAGATTTCAATCGAGCCATTTACAGTGTACAGATACATAAGGGAATAACATTTAGTGGAAGAGAAAACCAGTAAAGTCTAATCACAGATAGTCCGAGGGTCCCCTATGAGGTGGAAAGTAGTTCAGGACTGCTCTCTGGTTATGGTAGGATGGTTCAGTTGCCTGATAACAGCAACTGAATTGTATATCTCCATATAGTCTCCATATATCTACCTTAAAACTATTTGAATTGTGGTCATTGGTCCCAAAGTACACCTCAGCCACTTGTCCCACTATCCTTCTAAAGGGGAGGTCCAGTATTTTGTCCTCTTTTGCAGGGGCTTCCATATATTGTATGACGACTTTCTTGACATATTTACCAAATTCCATCTCATCCAAGCCCTTTATACAATGGGAGAACAATCAATATTAGGGAAGGATATCTCCAACTAAACCCACCCGATTATTGTTACAGCTATCTTCCATCTCCCGACACATATGCCACTGACGATGGAGGAGCCTATAATGCAATTCTATCAGTGATCATTTCTTTTCTATTTCTAAGTTTTACCCCTATAACCCCATTGGCTGATTGCCCAAACATCCATTGCCCTCACCAAGCATTGTAATTAAGTCCTCCCTGATCAAAAAGGCAATTCCCCCATCTCCAGTACCTTGTCTCAATCATGTCTGTGACATTTATAGCCTGGAACATCGAGCTAGTCCTGCCCTTCTCCCAACTACATTTCTGTTATGGCTGTAATATCCCTGTCACCCGAGCCAGCCCACTGCCTGAGATCGCCCGCCATAACCATTAAGCCTCTCACAGCGCAATAAGTGCACTTTAAGCTGTTGATCTTTCCTTTCTCTTCAACAAGCACCTGCCCGTTCTGTCCTTGTTTTGGACAAGACATTACCTTACTGGTTAGGCTTTGCATTCGGCCCAGCCCTGCACACCATACTACTCACAAGGTCATTTCTGCAGGATGTGGTCTAGGTACCATTTGTATTTAAGTAGGAGCTTACTTCAGGACAGAATTTCACTGGCAATTGGACCTTATCCTTATTGGCACCATACCTGCAATTTATCTTCATGATTTGTGTGAGTGTTTGACAAATGCCTGAATTCCTGAGTGAGTCGGAAGCAGTGTTTGACATGTTCTGGAGACACAAAATCTTCAGCTACTTTGATGCAACTGTACAGATTGTGTACCTGGAGGAGAGATACTGTCATTACTACACGCTTTTGCATTTATTTCATCCAACAAAAAGGCTGAAAAACAAGCAACACTGTGCATTTCTGAACATATTTAAAAGATAACAGATTGCTTCAGAATGCAGAGACAATGGAGAAGGGGGACAGTATTTTCTTTAGCTATTTTGAAAAAGAAGAATTTTAGGAGAACAAAATGACTTGCATTTATTTTGTATGACCAGATTACCCCAAAACATTTAAAAACCAGTTAGGTAATTTCTGTAACACATTCATTGTTGCAATGTAAAGGAAGGGTGCTGGTGAAGAAGAAATGGGGTACCGAGATTGACTATGAAAGTGGTAAGCAATTGAAAGAGCCGGCGCGAAAGGTGGCAGAAAATATATCTGCCAGAAAGGATTATAGTGCAAACAGGGTCTTTTGATTGATGAGTATCAAGGTAGGATAAAGAAAGAAAGACGTATTTATATAGCACCTTTCAGAAGTAATTAAGTATTTCTGTTTCTGTTTGGTTACCACCACCCCTTCCTATCAAACTCAAGTTCATTCTTTCTTAAAATAATACTCAATCCAAGTAAAACCTTGCCCAAGCCATGGAGTCGATCGCTTCTTGTCATGCGTTACCTGGTGAGGAGCTCCAGCAGGGATGAAGACTGCATCCCCCAAGAACTGGACAATAGCCCAGCCCTGCACACCATACTCCTCATACAGTCGCTTCCTCAAGGTCTGGTCTAGGTACCAGCTCTGGTCATGAATAGGGTCGTGATCAGGTGGGTTATCTTGACCTTGCTCTTCCGACACCTAGAGCAGAATCAAGCATAGAAACACCAAATTTAAGCACAAGCATCTAATCATCAACTCATGACCAAAACATGGCAATCCAAAAAGGAGAAAAATAAACCAGAGCAGAAAAGGAAGATTCGACTTCAAAACAAAAAAATATATATAGTTAGAATACATTTTCAGACTTTCTTTGAAGTTACAGATTCTCAGTTGGATGTGCTATAAAATTACTGAAACCAGGAAATGGAATGGAAACTAAAAATAACGCGAATTGAAATGTTCTGCATGAACTGCAGAAAAAGTGTGGCCGTGACAAAGCCACAGGCAAGTAAAGTAAATCAATTGGCTTACCAACAATTAGTGGGGCTACAAATGAAAAACATCTTAAGGTATTTTTCTGCATACACCAGTATCCACTTCTGCAACTGGTTACTTCCCGTATACACCTACTATACAAGCGTGGACAACATTTAAATAGGAGAGCATCACACACCAAGAAGTGTGTTTTTTGTACAGCTCATAATTATGCGATTGTAACTTAACTGACCTGCCCATCTGCATTTGACTACATAATTCAATTTCATAGCTTAAAAGTCACACAATGATAGTGACTTCAAGCTAAAGAGCAAATCATCATTATGAAAACAATGAATGACTTATCCAAGAAGAGCTAGGTGGAGGGGTGGATGAATCTCAAAGAATTGACCACAGAGCTTGAGTATTGAACTCAATACTCAGAGCTGCTGTTAAATAAATGGCCCAGAAACTAAAGCAGAATGTGAGATGCAAATGTGGGCAAAATACAATAAGAACAGATCCTCATAGTCGAATCACATTGTTACTACAGTCGAGGAAGACAAATTACTGGGGTAGTGATAGTTCAGGAAGGATGGATGTCCGTTCATAATTCCCCACCGGGCACAAACGGGCTCAAACATGAAGACAGGAAATCGGCACCATCAGTATTCCAGGAATGTGGAAGTCAGTAAACCATTGAGAAGGAAGAGAGAGATGCAAGAATGCAGAAGCTGTGCTAAGATTCTTATTGTGGTCGTTGGGCAATACTGAGTACCATCTAAAATTCTGATCACAAAAATAAGAACAAAAAACAAAGCAAACGTGCTCAATGTACAGGAGGCGAGTTTGATGGAAATGGAAGTACCTTAGTGATACAACATATTACATTTTCAGATAAAATAAGCCCCAAATACTCTTTGTAAACTTAACCAATGAAACTTGATATATTGTATCAGGAAGTAAAATATTGAGCAAACTGCTCGAGATGAATATATCAGACAAAATAAAGGAAAACACAGTGGCCTTTCAACGTTGCATTGATCAAAGCTGCTTTATTTTTTCTTGAGTGGTAAGTTTTGAGCTAAAGTTGGGTTGAAGGTTATAACTTCAGAAAATAACTAAATGTTGGAACAAGAACAATAGGTTTGAGTGGCATGTATGTATAACTATCAAACCAAGAGCACACATGTTAATACACAAGTATCGTTTAAAAATCAGCACTTTATGACAAATGTTCAAACAGGAAAATCAAACTGTTAAGATTGTTTTATGACAACAGGGATGAATATATCAATATTTGTCCCCTAAAAAGATCTAATAGTTTAGCTTCCAATTGTTACATTAGAACAACTGGCACACCGTGTAAAGCCATCATTCAACAGCCACCCACAGTGACGGGCAGTCTGACACTCACCTTTCTCAGCAACTCTCGGATCTTCTCTGCATCCTTTGCTGCGTAGATGTGCCAAAGTGCACCAGCCTTCTCTTTGCTTTTGTGGATTCTTTTCTTTGTCACTTCATCCACATCACCTTCTTCAATGGTCTTCATTACCTCTGATTACACACAGCATATCAATGCATGATACACAATACAGAACCTCTAGCTCAGACAATATATCCTAAGATAATATTCAGCAACATTAGAAATAAATGGGTGATGAACAAAGGTGCAGATATTGAGGTCACCAAGACTGATGAAAGTTACAGGGTTTTAAGAGATGCTAAGAGGGACTTGGAATAGGAATTGTAGACCTTGAGACTTTGGCAGCAGAAGGCACAGGCGGCATTAGGGGAGCCAGGGTGGGGATATGTCTTGAAAGGGTTATAACCACAAGGCACCAAGGCGTTTAAACACCAAGGGCGTGAAAACCTTACATTGGAGGTTTTGTGAGACCATGAACAAGGTAGGGCAACAAAGGACTTTACTGACAGGTAAGCAGGATATAGAAAAGGATAAACTGGCATAGTTGGGGACTATGGGAAAGGCAAGCGGGAAGAAACTTTCATGTTTTATTGACTGACTGATGCAGACTTGAACCCATATATGCCTCTGAATACACAATTATCTCTACAACAAAAGCTAGAGGTTTGTAATGCTAACATAGTACTCAAGTATTACAAATGGGTAAATAATGAAAGATACACACTAAGAGAGAGTTAGATAGAGCTCTAGGGGCTAGTGGAATCAAGGGATATGGGGAGAAGGCAGGCACTGGTTACTGATTGTGAACGATCAGCCATGATCACAATGAATGGCGGTGCTGGCTTGAAGGTCCGAATGGCCTCCTCCTGCACCTATTTTCTATGTTTTTAAACTACAAAAAGATTTGATGTTCAAATTTCACTTCTTGTTTTAATTTGTAAAGACACATCATTGTTATTTCATACAAACTTGCTCCAATCTCTCAAATAAAGAGCAACAGGGTGTTATCAGAGATACAAAAACAGGAAATATTCAGGAAGTCAGGCAGCATCAATGGAGATTGTGACAGAGTTAACATTTGGGCTGGTGACATTTTAATCACACGTGGGAGAAGTCAGAATTGAAGTTTCAAGCTGCAGGAAAAGTGGATACAGAGGAAAGGATAAGCATGGCCTTGGTCACATGTGCTGGCTGAAAGAGTTGATAAAAGCCGTGTAACAAAAGATATGTCTGAAGCAAATGCAAATAGATGAATGAAATCTGAAATTACAAGAAACAAAATTCTCTGAAATATAAAATGCATGAGAATGAATGGTCAATTTCCATCTTGAATCCTGAAGGCGGTTAAGTATCGTGTCAGCAAATAAGGTTCCGTTTCACGGCCCTCACGAAAACAATGCTGGAGGCCAAAAACTGAGGACAGATTGGGAATGGCATGGAGAATTAAAGTTGCAGGCAATGCTGTTGGGGAGGATTTAAACTAATGTGGCAGGGGGATGGGAGCTGGAGCAGAGAGACAGAGGGGTGTAAAATGAGGGTAGAAGCAACAGGTAGCAAGGTGAAAAGTAAAAGTAAAAGTGGCAGGCAGACAAATCCAGGGCAAAAATCAAAAAGGGCCACTTTTCAACATAATCGTACAAGAGAGTTGTAAAAACAAGCCTGAAGGCTTTGTGTCTCAATGCAAGGAGTATACGTAATAAGGTGGATGAATTAAATGTGGAGATAGTTATTAATGATTATGATATAGTTGGGATTACGGAGACATGGCTCCAGGGTGACCAAGGCTGGGAGCTCAACATCCAGGGATATTCTATATTCAGGCGGGATAGACAGAAAGGAAAAGGAGGTGGGGTAGCATTACTGGTTAGAGAGGAGATTAAAGCAGTGGAAAGGAAGGACATTAGCTTGGAGGAAGTAGAATCGATATGGGTAGAGCTACGAAACACTAAGGGGCAGAAAACGCTAGTGGGAGTTGTGTACAGGCCACCTAACACCAGTAGGGAGGTTGGGGATGGCATCAAGCAGGAAATTAGAAATGCATGCACTAAAGGCGCAGCAGTTATAATGGGTGACTTCAATCTACATATAGATTGGGTGAACCAAACTGGCAGGGGTGCTGAGGAAGAGGATTTCTTGGAATGTTTGAGAGATGGTTTTCTAAACCAACATGTCGAGGAACCAACGAGAGAACAGGCCATTCTAGACTGGGTATTGAGTAATAAGGAAGGGTTAGTTAGCAGTCTTGTTGTGCGAGGCCCCTTGGGCAAGAGTGATCATAATATGGTAGAGTTCTTCATTTGGATGGAGAGTGACAAAGTCGATACAGAAACAAGTGTTCTGAACTTAAAGAAAGGTAACTTTGAGGGTATGAGGCGTGAATTGTCCAAGATAGACTGGCGATTGATGCTGAAAGGGTTGACGGTGGACATGCAATGGAAGGCATTTAAAGGTCGCATGGATGAACTACAACAAGTGTTCATCCCAGTTTGGCAAAAGAACAAACCAGGAAAGGTAGTGCATCCGTGGCTAACAAGGGAAATCAAGGATAGTATTAAAACAAAAGATGAAGCATACAGATTAGCCAGAAAAAGTAGCATACCAGAGGACTGGGAGAAATTCAGAGTCCAGCAGAGGAGGACAAAGGGCTTAATTAGGAAAGGGAAAATAGATTATGAGGGAAAACTGGCAAGGAACATAAAAACAGACTGCAAAAGCTTTTATAAATATGTCAAGAGAAAAAGATTAGTTAAGGCAAATGTAGGTCCCTTGCAGTCGGAAACAGGTGAATTGATCATAGGGAACAAGGAGATGGCAGACCAATTGAACAAATACTTTGGTTCTGTCTTCACTAAGGAAGACATAAACCGTCTGCCGGAAATAGCGGGGGACCGGGGGTCTAAAGAGATGGAGGAACTGAGGGAAATCCAGGTTAGTCGGGAAGTGGTGTTAGGTAAATTAAATGGATTAAAGGCAGATAAATCCCCAGGGCCAGATAGGCTGCATCCCAGAGTGCTTAAGGAAGTAGCCTCAGAAATAGTGGATGCATTAGTGATAATTTTTCAAAACTCTTTAGATTCTGGAGTAGTTCCTGAGGACTGGAGGGTAGCTAATGTAATCCCACTTTTTAAAAAGGGAGGGAGAGAGAAAACGGGGAATTATAGACCAGTTAGCCTAACATCGGTAGTGGGGAAAATGCTAGAGTCAGTTATTAAAGATGTGATAGCATTACATTTGGAAAGTGGAGAAATCATCGGACAAAGTCAGCATGGATTTACCAAAGGCAAATCATGTCTGACGAATCTTATAGAATTTTTCGAGGATGTAACTAGTAGAGTGGATAAGGGAGAACCAGTCGATGTGTTATATCTGGACTTTCAGAAGGCCTTCGACAAGGTCCCACATAGGAGATTGGTGTACAAACTTAAAGCACACGGTATTGAGGGTTCAGTGTTGAGGTGGATAGAAAATTGGTTGGCGGACAGGAAGCAAAGAGTAGGAATAAACGGGTCCTTTTCGGAATGGCAGGCAGTGACTAGTGGGGTACCGCAAGGCTCAGTGCTGGGACCCCAGTTATTTACAGTGTATATTAATGATTTGGACGAGGGAATTGAATGCAACATCTCTAAGTTTGCGGATGACACGAAGCTGGGTGGCAGTGTTAGCTGCGAGGAGGATGCTAGGAGGCTGCAGAGTGACTTGGATAGATTAGGCGAGTGGGCAAATGCATGGCAGATGCAATATAATGTGGATAAATGTGAGGTTATCCACTTTGGCGGCAAGAACAGGAAAGCAGAGTATTACCTGAATGGTGACCGATTGGGGGAAGGGGAGATGCAACGTGACCTGGGTGTCATGGTGCACCAGTCATTGAAAGCAAGCATGCAGGTGCAGCAGGCAATGAAGAAAGCGAATGGTATGTTGGCATTCATAGCAAGAGGATTTGAGTTTAGGAGCAGGGAGGTTCTGCTGCAGTTGTACAGGGCCTTGGTGACACCGCACCTGGAGTATTGTGTGCAGTTTTGGTCTCCTAACCTGAGGAAAGACGTTCTTGCCTTAGAGGGAGTACAGAGAAGGTTCACCAGATTGATCCCTGGGATGGCGGGACTTACATATGAGGAAAGACTAGATAGACTGGGCTTGTACTCGCTGGAATTTAGAAGACTGAGGGGGGGATCTTATAGAAACATATAAAATTCTTAAGGGGTTGGAGAGGCTAGATGCGGGAAAATTGTTCCCGATGTTGGGGGAGTCCAGAACCAGGGGTCACAGCTTAAGGATAAGGGGGAAGTCTTTTAGGACCGAGATGAGAAAACATTTCTTCACACAGAGAGTGGTGAGTCTGTGGAATTCTCTGCCACAGAAGGTAGTTGAGGCCAGTTCATTGGCTATATTTAAGAGGGAGTTAGATGTGGCCCTTTTTGCTAAAGGGATCAGGGGGTATGGAGAGAAGGCAGGTACAGGCTACTGAGCTGAATGATCAGCCATGATCATATTGAATGGCGGTGCAGGCTCGAAGGGCCGAATGGCCTACTCCTGCACCTATTTTCTATGTTTCTATGTTTCTATGAAGCTTGGCCTTACTGAATTGCAAAGCACTCCCCCTTCTGTATCTGATTTCCCCACCCCTTTGTGAGCATTGGATGAAGCATACTGAATAATAGTGCAAGTAAGCTGTTGCTCTTAGGGTTCTGCACTAGCATCCTGAGTTCTGAACCACCATGAAACAAGAGCCAGAATCACACTGTGACAGCTTGAGAATTTAAAATCAAGAAATTGAAATAATAAAAAAGAAAAAAATCTAGCCTCAATAATATTGCAATTGCCAGATTGTCAGAAGAACTCACTTGCTTCGTTAATGTTCTACCACTGATACTCTGGCTGATATTTGACTCTGAATGTACCAGTAGATGAACCTCAACTGTTTCTTTAGTTGAGGGCAATTAGATGGGAACAATGAGGGCAATTAGATGCAGGAGGACAATTAGATGGGGTAAATTTATGTCAGCATTGCAGTGCGGTTTGGGGAGATGCAAAAGGAGTACAGCAAAGAGACAGGAAAACACAGAGTGTCCAATGGGACCATTACACTGTAGGTAATGGAAATGACTCACATAATGAGGACACTGAGCGAAGGCGAGGACTAAAACCATTATGAGTTCTGTATGAGAGCACATGAGATCCAAGGCGAGTTGGGTAAAAGGATCCAAAAATGGCTTTGCGAAAGGAGCAATGGGTAGAGATGGAAGGATACCTTTCTGATTGGAATTTTGGTGCTCAGTGCCGCACTGCAGGAATTGGTGCTGGGTCCTTTGTTGTTTATGAAATTAATGACATGGATGTGAATGCAGGAGGTACGATTAATCGGCTTGTGAATAACACAAAAAATTGTGGTGTTGTAGATAGTGAGAAAGGTTGTCTAAGGTTACAGGATATAGATCAGGTGGAAAGTTGGGTAGAGCATTGGCAGATGGGAGGCACTTTGGAAAATTAATTTGTAGCAGGACACAGTAAATGATAGTGTACTAGGAATGTAGAAACCTTTGGATTCAAGTCAACAGTTCTCTGTAAATGGCAACATGGATGGAAATGGGTGGTGAAGAAGGCATATGCCAAGTTTGCTTCATAGGCTGGGACATTAGAATACTAAAGTTGGGAATTAAGATCCTTGAAACAACAGCACCTCTAATTCTGGTTGTGTCATTTACAATCCCACTAACCCGCCTTGTCCTCGCCACCTCCTCCTTCCCCCACAGTGCGCACACATTTCTCCCATCACCCTGTTTCGTTCCCCTTTTCCTGGTGCTCATTTCCACCCCTGCCATCTGAGAGTTGCCCATTTCACTGTTGCCCCTCTTACAGCTTCACATTTAACCTCCCCTTCACTCCGCATCACGCGCCCTTTTGTCTCCTTGTCATCTCCAGCCTGTGTCATTTACTTCACCCATTTGCTAATCACCCCCTCTCTCCCCCCTTGTATCCACCTATCACTTGCATGGAGGACATTAGTTAGGGGAAACATTGGGTAGACTGGGCTTGTTTTCCCTGGAGTGAAGGAGGTAGAGGGGTGTCCAGATAGAAGTATATAAAACTACGGGAGGTATAGATAGGATAGTCAAAATGGTTTTTCCATGGTAGAATATCAAATGCAAGTAAAATTTAGACAGGCACTGGAATAGGTTAGGCACAGGACGCAGTCATAATGCAGGCAAATGGGAAATAAAGGAAAGCATTGATGTTGTGGGCTGAAGGGCCTGCTTTCTGTGTTGCATGACATGACTTAGAAAGGTATCACAGGAGAGCGCCAATGTTCACAGATGGTGTCAGACCAGTGAGTTGAGAGATGAGAAATGGATTATTCAAATGAGCATGTTAGGGGCAGAAAATTAGCATCAGAAAAGTGTAAACTATTGAACTGGTGGAGAGTGTCAAAAACATCAAAGGCATGGGTGGAAAGAGACTGAAAGAAGGATGTAACATGTCAAGTCAGGAAGTGATGAGTTCTTTGTATGAAGAGTACACTGACATGGTTAGCCAGTTGGGAGACTCATTTATAGATCTTTGGCAGATGAGTTGTGCATGGTTGGAGGACAATGAGGCCCGTGGTGTGGATGGAAGATCTCAGAAAATGGGGGCAGTGGCCGAGTGGTGAGATGTTCAGTGTCTCCATCAAGAACCAGAGGATTAATGAGTTTCAGAGTTTCTACAAAGTAAAGGACAGTTTACCAAACTATAATATCGTCCTTGTTGGCAGATTTGACAAATGTTGCACTCGGTTCTGAGTGAGTGAAATGCTGCAGATTCAGAGGGGTGTAGGCTAGAGTGAGTGGAAAACAAAGGCCAATGTCACATCGGCACTTTGCAATCTAGAGCTCTGGAAAGGCTGTCAGTAGCTGCGGTCTTGGTAGATTGGGAATTCTAAAGACAGAACAATTCCTTTCAAATAACCACGGTAGGAACTCAACATGTCAGGCCTGGAGAACATGGGATGGTGAGGCAGAGCCTCTGCTGAAGAACAGAGAGATTCAAAGTAAAAAACACAGGATGGGGTTGGAGGAGAATGAAGAGCGATCAGGGGAATGTTTGAATTATAGACAATAGACGCAGGAGTAGGCCATTCGGCCCTTCGAGCCAGCACCGCCATTCAATGTGATCATGGCTGATCATCCACAATTAGTACCCCGTTTCTGCCTTCTCCCCATACCCCCTGACTCCGCTATCTTTAAGAGCTCTATCTAGCTCTCTCGTGAAAGCATCCAAAGAATTGGCCTCCACTGCCTTCTGAGGCAGAGAATTCCACAGATTTACAACTCTCTGCCTGAAAAAGTTTTCCTCATCTCCATTCTAAATGGCCTACCCCTTATTCTTCAACTGTGACCCCTGGTTCTGGACTCCCCCAACATTGGGAACATGTTTCCTGCCTCTAACGTGTCCAATCCCTTAATAATCTTATATATTTCAATGATCCCCTCTCATCCTTCTAAATTCCAGTGTATACAAGCCTAGCCGCTCCAGTCTTTCAACAAAGGACAGTCCAACCATTCCTGGAATTAACCAGTAAACCTACGCTGCACTCCCTCAATAGCAAGAATGTCCTTCCTCAAATTTGGAGACCAAAACTGCACACAGTACTCCAGGTGCAGTCTCACTAGGGCCCTGTACAACTGCAAAGGGACCTTTTTGCTCCTATACTCAACTCCTCTTGTCATAAATGCCAACATGCCATTAGCTTTCTTCACTGCCTGCTGTACCTGTATGCTAACTTTAAGTGACTGATGAACAAAGACACCCAGATTCTTTGTACTTCCCCATTTCCTAACTTAACACCATTCAGATCTGCCTTCCTGTTCTTACCACCAAAGTGGATAACCTCACATTTATCCACATTAAACTGCATCTGCCATGCATCCGCCCACTCACACAACCTGTCCAAGTCACCCTGCATCCTCATAGCATCCATCTCACAGTTCACACAGCCACCCAGCTTTGTGTCATCTGCAAATTTGCTAATGTTACTTTTAATTCCTTCATCCAAGTCATTAATGTATATTGTAAATAGCTGCGGTCCCAGCACAGAGCCTTGCGGTACCTCACTAGTCACTGCCTGCCATTGTGAAAGGGACCCGTTAATCCCTACTCGTTGTTTCCTGTCAGCCAACCAATTTTCTATCCATGTCAGCACCCTCCCCCCAATACCATGTGCTCTAATTTTGCCCACTAATCTCCTATGTGGGACCTTATCAAAGGCTTCCTGAAAGTCCAGGTACGCTACATCCACTGGCTCTCCATTGTCCATTTTCCTAGTTACAGCCTCAAAAAATTCCAGAAGATTAGTCAAGCATTATTTCCCCTTCGTAAATCCATGCTGACTCAGAGCGATCCTGTTACTGCTATCCAAATATTCCGCAATTTCTTCTTTTATAATTGACTCCAGCATCTTCCCCATCACTGAAGTCAGGCTAACTGGTCTATAATTTCCCTTTTTCTTTCTCCCTTCTTTCTTAAAAAGTGGGATAACATTAGCTACCCTCCAATCCACAGGAACTGATCCTGAATCTATAGAACATTGGAAAATGATCACCAATGCGTCCACAATTTCTAGAATTTATTAAACTCTTATCATTCACAGTGGTTTGCTTTTGAGAAATGTTCATCAAAGTGATCAACCCTGGAGATCCAGATTTAAAGGATTTCATAATTCCAAGTTAGAAATGTGGCAGAGCAAAATTTGAATAAAATCAGAATGGGAAATTGGCCCAAGCTGTAAATATGAACCTTTCTAAATGTCTTGATAAAACAAATTGCAGCAGAACGTTCAAATAATCGTTTGCTGATTTGCAACAGAGCAGGAGGGCTGCAACAACAGTTCCAACAAACTTACAAGATGGTAGTAAAGGGTATCCTGACCTCATTTGTCAGAGCACAGAAAGGCTTAAATAAATACACCAACTATCTTTTTTTCTAGATATAGAAATTGTTAAATATCAGAGACTGGCTGTTATTAGTTTCATCCACAGCAATCCAAGTGTTTCCTGGCAAATTTGGAAATGTGCCACCACCACCAACTGATCTTGCAAGCAATGGAGAAAAGAAATGAGAAGTATTTCTATGAAAATAAATGAAAATAGACAGACCTGCTACTCCACTGTTATCTGTATCTGTGAAGGAGAAAATTCATCATGTGACTAAAACAATGAAATCAATTATCTGGAGAAACTCCATCCTTTAACAAAAAATATGACAGCCCCATATCTAATTTAAGCTTGGTTAATAAGATCTTCCTAACCAATTAATTTGATTGAAGATCATCCAGCTAAATAATTTTGGACATATTTCCAAATCTTCCCTTTGCAAAGGGTGCTGATATTTAGCAAGAATTCACTGATGCAGGTTCCAGCTGGCACCTCACTAAATAGTGATTATTCTTGTGTTAGACTTTCAGCGTCAGCTTATTACACCGGCGCATGTTTACATCCAACTAATCCACCCTCCTTTGACATCACATCCGAGAAATTATCAAAATGAATACTTTCCCAATACTAAATCTTCAATTTAGATGCTCTATTCCCTCAGATGAATAAATGCTTTGCAGAAGAACAAAACCAAAAATAAAAATCATCCTAACTTAATACAGCCCACAATCTCGATGGATTAAAAAGAAAACAGAGTTCCACAATCACAAACATCAGGGCCATTGATTTACAGAATGTCATATTGTTTTAATTCAAAATGAAACATTTTTATTGCTTTGACAAGTAACCTCGAAATCCATTTAGTAAAAAGAGCAAGTCAGTGGCCCTGATTGTGATAATGATGAGAAAACAGTCTTTCAAAGTACCATGTCACTGCATCAAGAAATTGCAGCAAAATCTTCAACTGATGTCAAATATTTTCCAATTGTCATATTTCAAATTACAGGTTTTATTTTTACAAGAGACGCGACCAAGGTTGCATTCTGGAGATGGTGAAGTAATGACCAGGGGCAGTGGCACAAATTATTCACAATTTCTGCAATTCTAAAAAGTGCAGCTACAAAAGATTTCATAAAGGTCCAATTTTGCCAAGTCACATCAACATCAAAACTTTCTAAAAATGTTTGCCAATTAGCTTAATCAATAGTTTTCTAACCAAAACTCAGAATATCAAACATGCTAAATTATTTTCTGTGCATATTTTGGATTATCAGCATGGTACGGCTTCATTCAATACTTGCACACATGCAGCATTTATAAGAATGTCAAAGTTTCAATGCACCCTACAGCTGCTGAACTTGAGTTTGGCAAAAACTAGAAGCTGATCTTAATCAGCATCGTAAACCCATTCTCCTGTAGGAGGATGATGTAGGAGAATGCTGTCAGAGAAAGAAACTGCAAACTGAAAACATAGCACCAATTAAATCAGGAACATTAAAGTGGTCAGAATTGCAGGACAGGAGATGATTCCCGGACTGAGGTTAGTGAAGGTGAGCCAATGGAAGAATCTAAACATTAGGAAAATAATTTCAAAATTGAGGTATTACTGGAGCAGGAGGCAAATGTAATCCAACAAACAATGCGATGGGTAAACAGCACTTAGCACAGGTTAGCACACGAATGACAGAATTAAAGATGCCTTTAAGTTTACGAAGATGGGCAGCCGGCAAAGATAATACTGAAATTGCCAAGTGCAGAATAACAGCACATGCAAAAACGTTTCCTCAGCACGAGTTCAGTGGAAAGAGTAGGAAAGGCTATCAACGAAGTTGTAAGTTACAGACCAAGCATTAGTAAATGGGATTAGTGTAGATGGGCACTTAACGATCATCATGGGTAGGCCAAAGGGCTTGCTTCAATGTTGCAGGATTATAAATGCACAGTCTTAATATCGCAGCTCTTAATGTTGTCTGACTCAATGCCAAGATGGCAATTGCAAAATTGCAAATGTCTGGATTGGCCCAACAGCCGTTAAGGTGAGAAATGGAACTAGTGCCATGGGAACAGAAATTGTGAGAGGGATAAGACGGTGGTTTTGGTTTTCATTAAACTGAAATAGACAAAATAATGTATTCCTAATGATTGTATGAATGCCAAAATATAGTCTAAAATCGTTTAACTGAGATGAAGGAGACTACTGAATAACAGCACTAGATTGGCACAGGTGGAGGCCATTCGGACCTTCGATACAGCACCACCATTCAATATAATCATCGCTGATCATCAAAAATCAGTACCCAGTTCCTGCTTTTCCCCCCATAGCCCTTGTTCCTTTCGCCCTATGAGCTAAATCTAACCCCCTCTTGAAAACATCCAGTGAAATGGCCTCCACTGACTACATTTAATTCCCTCATCTAAACCGTTAATATATATTGTAAATAACCGGGGTCCCGGCATGGAGCCTTGCGGCACCCCACTAGTCACTGCCTGCCATTCTGAAAAGGACCCGTTAATTCCTACTCTTTGTTTTCTATCTGTCAATCAGTTCTCAATCCATGTCAATACCCTACCCCCAATACCATGTGCTCTAATTTTGCACTCTTGTGTGGGACCTTGTCAAAGGCTTTTTGAAAGTCCAGGTACACCACATCCACTGGCTCTCCCTTATCCATTCTACTTGTTACATCCTCAAAAAAATCCAGAAGATTAGTCAAGCATGATTTCCCCTTCATAAATCCACGCTGACTTTGACCAATCCTGTCACTGCCTTCCAAATCCGATGCTATTACATCTTTAATAATCGACTCAAGCATCTTCCCCACTACCGATGTAAGGCTAACTGGTCTATAATTTCCCCGTTTTCTCTTTCCCTCCTTTCTTAAAAATTGGAGTTACAATGACTACCCTCCAGTTCACAGGAACTGATCCAGAGTCGAGAGAACATTTGGAAAATGATTACCAATGCATCCACGTTTTCTAGGGCCACCTCCTTGAGTACTCTGGGATGCAGACCATCAGGCCCTGGGGATTTATCTGCCTTCAGTCCTGACAGTTTACCTAACACCATTTCCTGCCGAATGTGCATTCCCTTCAGTTCCTCCCTCCCACTAGATCCTCAGTCCCCTAGTATTTCTGGGAGATTGGTCTGTCTTCAGTAAGGAAGACAAACAAAGTACCCGTTTAACTGTTCTGCCATTTCCTTGTTTCCCCATTATAAATTCACCTGTCTCTGACTGTAAGGAACCTACGTTTGTCTTCAAAATTATTCTAACAATTATTTTCAATTTGAGCTCAGTTTTTTAAAAAATTGGAAGATTACTTCATGTGTAATTATTATAAGTGTTACTGTAATAATTCAAGATTCTTAGAATAAATAGAAGGGAACACGGGCGGCACGGTAGCGCAGCGGTAGAGTTGCTGCTTTACAGCGAATGCAGCGCCGGAGACTCAGGTTCGATCCTGACTACGGGTGCTGTACTGTAAGGAGTTTGTACGTTCTCCCCGTGACCTGCGTGGGTTTTCTCCGAGATCTTCGGTTTCCTCCCACACTCCAAAGACGTACAGGTATGTAGGTTAATTGGCTGGGTAAATGTAAAAATTGTCCCTAGTGGGTGTAGGATAGTGTTAATGTACGGGGATCGCTGGGCGGCACGGACTTGGTGGGCCGAAAAGGCCTGTTTCCGGCTGTATATATATGATATGATGATATGAACATGTAAGTTATTAGCAATTTAAGAATCAAAGAAAGCTTCTTTCAGCAAGATAAAAAATATAATCTTAGGAAAAGTTACCAGAGAAGGCTACTGAACAGATTAAGCAACAACTAAATAGATTTTTGGTGGTAGAAGAGATGGGATTTGATGAAAACGCTTGGAGATGGGACTGAGATTAATAAGAAGCAGCAGGGTATTCGGCTAAATGGTCATAACCAACCTCCTAAAAATCCCAATTTTTCAAAACCACAATACAACAAGACCTTATTTGGGTCAACGGAAGTCAAGTCAAATTTATTTGTCACATACACATACTCGATGTGCAGTGAAATGAAAGTGGCAATGCCTGCGGGTTGTGCACAAAAAGTCCTCTGGAAACAACATAGAAAACAGTGTCTGGAAAAAGTGGCATTTTCAATTTGCAACAAATCTCATGGGTCCAAAATGAAAAAAATCTTGGGCATGAAATTTGATCTTGTTTATCCTGGCCTCATGTTTTATTCATCCTTTTTCTATTTTCATTGACTTTCTTTTCCCTCACTGCTCCTAAATATCTGATAATCTTTGTTGGATAAAAAGGAATTCTTCCACTGATTTTTGTACGTGGGTACATGACACGTTTTAGATCTTCCACATAATAATGCAACTCAATTTCACTACTGAAACCAAGGGGAACTGTTAATTCAAAGGAACTGTTCATTCAAATTCAAATTGTTAACAACTGTTAATTCAGCTGTTACATGGCTGTGCATTCAGTGGAAATATTAGATAATGGAAGACATAATTTTTCAATTGTATAAAAATGATTAATGTTGAAGTGAAATAATGACAGAACCAGAATGAGTTACTTAGCACTGAAACTAACATTTTACAGTGACTGAACTCACCCTCTTCATGGTTGCTCTCCCCTATTGGTATACCAACATAAACCATCACGTTAACCGCATCAGACACATCTAGATGGAGATTTGTTGTTCCAACTTTTCGATCTTCTGTTGTTATTAATCCTAAAGAAAAGAGTTTATTTTGAATACCACATGGAATCAATAAAATACACAACTTCAAAGACCTGATAAATAGCAAGTTTTATTTGAAACCAGTAACAAAGTAATGTTCTGGAGGTTTATCCAAATTTAGTTTAGTTTATTGTCACATGTACCGAGGTACAATGAAAAGCTTTTGTTGCGTGCTATCCAGCCAGCAAGAAGAGCTGAGAAATTGTAAGAGTAAAAAGTCTCTAATGAGAGTTATTTACAGACCCCCAAACGGTAGCCAGGATAGAGGGTACAAGTTACATCAAGAATACAATCGGCATGCAAGAAAGTTAATGCTACGGTGGTCACAGGAGATTCAATATGCAGGTAGACTGGGAAAATCAGGTTGGGAATGGACCCCGATAAAGAGAATTTGTAGAGTGCCTCCGAGATGGTTTCTTAGAGCAACTTGTACTGGAGTCTACAAGAGAAAAGGCAATTCTGGATTTAGTGATGTGTACTAAACCAGATTTGACAAGGGATATCAAGGTAAAGGAACCATTAGGACGTAGCAACCGCAATATGATTAGATTTAACCTGCAATTTGAGAGGGAGAAGGTGAAATAGTATGTGTCGGTATTACAGCTGAGCAAATGGGATTACAGAGGTATGAGGGAGGAGCTGGCAAAAGTTGACTGGAAATGTACCCCTAGTAGGATGGTGGAACAGCAAAGGCAGGAATTTCGGGGAATAATTCGGAAGATGCAGGATCTTTTCTTTCTAAAGAGAAAGAAAGGTCCAGGGGGAGATAGAGGCGACTGTGGCTGACAAGGGAAGTCAAGGACAGTCTAAAACTAAAAGAGAAGGCATATAACACAGCAAAGATTAGTGGGAAGCCAGAGGATTGGGAAACTTTTAAAGAACACCAGAAGGTAATTAAAAGGCAATACGGGGAGAAAAGATGAAATACAAAGGTAGGCTAGCAAATAATAAAAAAGAGGATAGCAAGAGAGAGTTTCTTCAGAATTCAGAGGCGCAAAAGGACTAGGGAGTGCTGCCGCAGGAGTCCCAAAAAGTTAATCTGCAAGTTGAATCGGTAGAAAAAAAGCAAACTCAATGCAAAGGATATGCAACAACACAGTTGTAATTTCTACATGGTGAAACCAAAGTGTATAAAAATGGCCTTTATTAAAATCTGACAAAGTGCAATTTAACCACAGGTGAATTTTTCTATTAACAATCTCAAATTGTGGAGTACAGTGGCAAATAAATGATAGGTCTTTGTCCCAAACATTATGGAGGGCACTGTAGCTGAATGGATAGAAAATTGACTTCGTGGAAGGCAAAAGTGGGTGGTTTTGCAGATGGTGAAGATGGTTGTGAGAAATTGCAGCAGGATCTTGATCAATTGGCCATTCTAGCCTTAGAGGGAGTACAGAGAAGGTTCACCAGATTGATCCCTGGGATGGCAGGACTTTCATATGAAGAAAGACTGGATAGACTGGGCTTATACTCACTGGAATTTAGAAGACTGAGGGGGGATCTTATTGAAACATATAAAATTCTTAAGGGGTTGGAGAGGCTAGATGCGGGAAGATTGTTCCCGATGTTGGGGAAGTCCAGAACCAGGGGTCACAGCTTAAGGATAAGGAGGAAGTCTTTTAGGACCGAGATGAGAAAACATTTCTTCACACAAAGAGTGGCGAGTCTGTGGAATTCTCTGCCGCAGAAGGTAGTTGAGGCCAGTTCATTGGCTATATTTAAGAGGGAGTTAGATATGGCCCTTATGGTGTTCGCCCACCCCGGATCGCGGGGCTTGGGGCGCGGACATTTCACCGTCCGGCGCGGCCTAAGATGGCCGCGGGATATTTCTCTGCTGGGCGGGGGCTTCAATGTCAGGAGCCACGACCGCCCCGACGTGCAACAACAGCGGCAGCAGCAGCGTGTTCGCCCGCCCCGGATCGGACTTTTCATCAGCGGAGCCGGCCGTCTTCGGAGGCTGCGGGAGCGGCTGCGACGCGACGCGCCTTGGGCTTGGCCCGCTGTGGACCGTCCGGCGCGGCCTGCAACCACAACAACCTGACTGCGGGCGAGGACAGCAGGAGAAGGGAAAGACATTGTGGCCTTCCATCACAGTGAGGAGAGAGAGGACTGGAGGAGACTCACTGTGATGGATGTTTCTTTGATGGATGTTTCTTTTTTTGTGTGTTTTTGGGGTTGGGTAATTTGTATGCCTATTTAATGCTTTTATTGTTGGACTGTGTTTTTGGGGGTTTTGGGGTTGTGTAATTTGAATGCATATTTAATGCTTTTATTGTTGGGCTGTGTTTTGGGGGTTTTGGGGTTGTGTAATTTGAATGCCTATTTAATGCTTTTATTGTTGGACTGTGTTTTGGGAGTTTTTTGGGGTTGTGTAATTTTAATGCTTATTTAATGCTTTTATTGTTGGACTGTGGGTGACTGAATTTCGTCCAATATTGGATGACAAATAAAGCTATCTTGAATCTTGAATCTTGAAGGGTTCAGGGGGTATGGAGAGAAGACAGGTACAGGTTACTGAGCTGGATGATCAGCCATGATCATATTGAATGGCATTGCAGGCTCGAAGGGCCGAATGGCCTCCTCCTGTACCTATTTTCTATGTTTCTATGTATAAAATCATGAGAGAAATAGATCGAGTAGATGCACAGAGTCTCTTTCACAGAGTCGGTGAATTGAGGACCAGAGGACATAGGTTTAAGGTGAAGGGGAAAAGATTTAATAGGAATCTGAGAGGTAACGTTTTCACACAAAGGCTGGTGGGTGAATGGAACAAGCTGCCAGAGGAGGTAGTTGAGGCTGGGACTATCCCAACATTTAAGAAACAGTTAGACAGGTATATGGATAGGACAGATTTGGAAGGATATGAACCAAACACAGGCAGGTGAGACTATTGTAGCTGGGACATTAGCTGGTGTGAGCAAGTTGGGCGGAAGGGCCTGTTTCCACACACTATGCTCCCCCCAGTAATTAGATACCTTTGTCTCTTAAGTTCAGTGTGTCAGTTTCACCATGCGTGGTCATGGAAATTGACAAGGAATCACTTCCATTGACATTTGTGCAATAATACTCTATTAAACAATATAACAAATAAACAATGTAAAAATATATTGAAACTATTAAAAGAGACCATTACTTTTGAAAACCCCACAGGGGAAAGGTAGAGAAGCCTCTACCTTCGAGTTCCCTTTTTCCATTTACAATCGCTTTACACACAGTGATCTCTAATACAAGCTTTTTTAAGAATGCAACTATTGAGTTAGAGTGGAACCATGCCAATGATTTTGCATTTCTGCAAGGCCAAACAAAAGAAGGTATGATGCTCGTCAAGTAAAGTCTAAATCTAAATTTTCATGAATAAGATTGTTGAAGGTTTACTAAAGAATCATACTGGAAACATCAAAACCTACCGTACCAAGGTTAACAAACTAAAGTGAGGTGACAATAGTCATGCAATAAAGGCCTGCAAACCTTATGTTCGGCCTAACTTTTCAGAATGGCAGGCAGTGGAGAGTGGAGTGCCGCAAGGCTTGGTGCTGGGGCCGCAACTATTTACAATATATATCAATAATTTGGATGATGGAATTAGAAGTAACACTAGCAAGTTTGCGGATAACACAAAGCTGGGTGGTAGTGTGAACTGCTAAGAGGATGTTAGGAGGTTGCAGGGTGACTTGGACAGGTTGAGTGAGTGGGCGGATGCATGGCAATAATGTAGATAAATGTGAGGTTATCCACTTTGGCGGCAAAAATAAGGAAGCAGATTATTATCTCAATGGGGTCAGATTAGGTAAAGGGGAAGTGCAGCGAGACCTTGGTGTCCTTGCACACCAGTAACTGAAAGTAAGCGTGCAGGTACAGCAGGCAGTGAAGAAAGCTAATGGCAAGTTGGCCTTCATAACGACAGGATTTGAGTACAGGAGCAAAGAGGTCCTTCTGCAGTTGTATAGGGCCCTGGTGAGACCACATCTGGAGTATTGTGTGCAGTTTTGGTCTCCTAATTTGAGGAAGGACATCCTTGCAATTGAGGCAGTGCAGCGTAGGTTCACGAGGTTAATCCCTGGGATGGAGGGACTGTCATATGAGGAAAGATTGGAAAGACTAGGCTTGTATTCACTGGAGTTTAGAAGGATAAGAAGGGATCTTATAGAGACGTATAAAATCATAAAAGGACCAGACAAGCTAGATGCAGGAAAAATGTTCCCAATATTGGGGGTCCAGAACCAGGGGACACAATGTAAGAATAAAGGGGGGGGGGGGGGGGCATTTAAAGCTGAGGTGAGAAGAAACTTTTTCACCCAGAGAGTTGTGAATTTGTGGAATTCTCTGCCACAGAGGGCAGTGGAGGCCAATTCACTGGGTGAATTTAAGAGAGCTAGATAGAGCTCTTGGGGCTAGTGGAATCAAGGGGTATGCGGAGAAGGCAGGCACAGGTTACTGATTGTAGATGATCGGCCATGATCACAATGAATGGCGGTGCTGACTCGAAGGGCCAAATGGCCTCCTCCTGCACCTATTTTCTATGTTTCTATGTAACTGTGCAATAAACAAGGCAAGTTTAGAGGTTTTACATGACAGAAATAGAAGATTTTAAACATGAACATCCCAGGCCTAGTAATTAGCTCTGCAGTGTCAGAGTCACAACATGGAAACAGGTCCTTCGACCCAACTTGTCCATGCCGACCCAAGATGTGCATCTATGAGAGTCCCATCTGCCCGCACGTGGCCATGTCACTCTAAACGTTTCCTATCCATGTACCTCTCCAAATGTCTTTTAAATGTTGTTAAATTAGCTGCCTTAACTACCTCCTCTGGCTCCATATCCCATCACCCTCCATTTGAAAAGGTTGCCCTCAGGTCCCTATTAAATCTTTCCTCTCTCACCTTAAACTCATGTTCCTCTGGTTCATGATTCCCCTACTCTGGGTAAAAGATTCAGTGCATTCACCCTATCCATTTGCCTCATAATTTTATACATCTCCAAGATCACCTTGCAACCTTGATTTACTTTGTGGAAGGGCATGAAGCAAAATATCAAGTCTTATCCTACACAAACAGAACATATTAATGCAATTTGCGATACTTACCATAGGCATTGTACATCTTTGGTCCGAGGTCAGGTCGCACAAAATAGTTTGGGAGCCTTGATGCCAGATTTAATCTCCCATCTCTCTTTGTGTATTCAGGTAAAGGAAGGTTGTTCATCAAGTCATCAAACCTGTAAAACAAGCAGTGAGAGGCTAATGTCTCATATTTACCATCCGGATGTTGACGCAAAATTAAAAAGCTATTACCTGGTTGGCATCATATCCCTAAAATCTTCACCCGGAGGCCAGTCTTTGAGTTTTAAAACCATGGGATGCCCTTCCTCAGACTTTAAACGTTCTGCAGACAAAATAAGTAAAATGAGAAGAATTAAGATTGCCTCAATGGGTAAAATATTCTATATAATGTGTCCAAGTTTGTTGACCACACAGAACAATGTGCAAATATCTTAGATGCAGAGTATTAATGCTTAGTGTGCGGTGGCAACATGGTAGATGGAATACAATGAGGAAAAATACAAGGTTGTTCTCCCTAGTACAAAAAAAATTAACTGAAATGAGATTGTAAAATATAGATGTTCAAAGGGATGTTCAAAGGGATCAGACTTATCTCTAGAACAGCATCTTCAATATTTCATATTAATTATTTGACATACAATCAAAATTCCATTTCCCTTGTCGTAACTTGCACTTTTTATGAAATAATTTATCTTTGCAAAGTAGTTTCTGCACTTACTTGCAATAATCTCGAAACCATCCCAAAAGTCCCGAACTTTAACATCAGAGATGATCGCACAGTTTCTGCAGTTGACTAGATCAACCTCTTGGTCTCCAAACTCCTGGCTGAAAGCTTCAGGTTTCCAGAGGGCTGCGTTAAGCTTCTTATGTACACCGGATACCAACACGGGCTGAGAAGAACATTACGTTGGAGAATGGGTTAGTGAGCATGCACAGAGCCCTCATTAATTCACTTCGATCTTTCTAAACAATGCTGAGTAAATTATTGCCCAATAACAGTTAGTACCAAACAAAAATCCGGGCTAGCGGCTTGAACTTCCTCCCCAATTATGAAACCATCTGATGCTTCCATTATATATTTTCTCATACTCCTTTTGGCTGTTTAAGCAGTCCAAAATGAAAAGGCAAGGCTTTTGATATAAACAAATCGTACAGTACACTTTGAATACAAAGCTTAGAAAACAAAAGTAATCCTTATTTCAGGCATTTGAATTCTAAAATGTTAGTTTAATTTAGTTTAGAGATACAGCGTGGAAATAGGCCCTTCGGCCCACAGAGTCCACGCCGACCAGTGATCACCTCTATACTAGTTCCATCCTACACACGAGGTACAATTTAAAGAAGCCAATTAACCTACAAACCTGTATGTCTTTGGTGTATGGGAGAAAACCTGTTGTAAGGCAGCAAATCAACGTGCCACCCTGATACCATATTAATGCAAAATCAAACAAAGGGTCTGACACTCAACATGATACACTTGGTAATAAGAGGTTGTCATACAGAGAACAGATTGAGAATTGTCAATGAAGCCAGGTCAGAAGGATTTTAGGAAAACACTACTTATTTCTTTTCTCCAGTGATGCTGTCTGAACCACCGAGTTACTCCAGAAACTCGTTTCTGTCTATCTCCAGTTTAAACTAGCACCTGCAGTTCTTTCCTACACATGCCAGGTTAATTAATCTACATACTCTACAGACCGACATGAGTTTAGAACTTTGAAAGGTTCTAAATTCATTGAGAATTCTGAGATTATGATAAAGTGTTAGATTAATTGCTAAAATTGTACATTTCATGGTATTCTGGCAGGAATGGAAAAGTGAGCAATAATCCCACAGCAAATTATATAAAGGGGAAAATGGAACTGAAATGGGCTCAAAGTTTCAAAGGGCGGCACGGTAGCGCAGCGGTAGAGTTGCTGCTTTACAGCGAATGCAGCGCCGGAGACTCAGGTTCGATCCTGACTACGGGTGCTGCACTGTAAGGAGTTTGTACGTTCTCCCCGTGACCTGCGTGGGTTTTCTCCGAGATCTTCGGTTTCCTCCCACACTCCAAACACGTACAGGTATGTAGGTTAATTGGCTGGGTAAATGTAAAAATTGTCCCTAGTGGGTGTAGGATAGTGTTAATGTACGGGGATCGCTGGGCGGCACGGACTTGGAGGGCCGAAAAGGCCTGTTTCCGGCTGTATATATATGATGATGATGATATATGATGATGACTTATTCTATTTGGAGAGGATGGTACAATGTGCATCCATAATGAAGAAGAATTTAGATATCCATTGGACGTTTTGAAATGGTTCCATTAATAAACTACTCGTGCAACAATAAATGCTAGTCCATTCTACCCAACTGTAAGGGAGAGTTCTCTTTCCCTTGTTACACATCCAGCGAGAAACGTACTCAGAATGTATGTATTGTGTACCTGACCCTGCTTCCAGCACTCCCTAAAGATCTTCCAGTTATTTTTGTTGCTGGGGTCTTGCAGGCAGAGAAGGCGGCCATCACAGAGCCAGCAGTGCTGCGTGTTTGGGTCTAGAACGCTCATTTCCATCACACCTTGCTTCTTGGTCTCCTTCATTGCCTCTGTACAATTCCCACTTCGTTTTGATGGGTCAGTAGACATTTTGTTCTCTACCACCGACGCAATTATGTGATCCAGGAAATTTGGTAGCCCTCCTTTTCCCTTTTCGGTCTATTAAAAACAAAAAAGCTACAGTAAAAAAATTAAAGGCCTCAGATGTTAACAAAAGTCATTTAAAATTGTATCGTTTTGCATTCTAGATGGAATGTCCAAATTTATTGTTTTATATCATTCCATTCTACACATAACATAGGAATGAAAACACTTCAAATCCTTAGATATTGATTTCCCTTTCTGCGGCAGAATAGAACTGATGGGAACTCATTAACAGACTAACAATCCTCTTTAGATGATGTATATTGATAGACAATAGGTGCAGGAGTAGGCCATTCGGCCCTTCGAGCCAGTACCACCATTCAACGTGATCATGGCTGATCATTCTCAATCAGTATCCCATTCCTGCCTTCTCCCCATACCTCCTGACTACGCTATCCTTACGAGCTCTATCTAGCTCTCCACTACCTAGAATTCACTGTGGAGTTTGGAAGGCTGAGGGAGAGCAATTGTCCATATCTGAATGTCAGAGTGCATGGGTATAGCGCATGGAATCAATGTCGACGATTCTTAGGGTCTGGATGCTGGGGATACCCATGGGTTGTGACAAAGCAGTCTGGGACATTGGACGAAAAGTATGATTTTGAGAGCATGAGCATGCTAGACTGCTGGTTGAGTCCTCTGTTGGACAGGTATCTCTATTTAAAAAAGCCTCAGACACTAGTGAGCAATGCGCAAGGTTAGTGGAGATAGGCCAGTCTTTCCTCGTCACAATCCAATAGCCAGGCCAATGCGAGTAATCTACTGTTATTCTTATTGGTTTTAAATTTTACAAAGTGGCTTGCTAATAATCAGCCATATCAGTCTACAATTCTCATAGATCAGGTTGCAAAGGGATAGCAGTCATTCTTTCCTGAAAGACACCAGTTAACCAGATTTTTAAAAAAAAACTATAGCTAAATTAAAAAGAAACAGGTGCAGGAACAGGCTGCCAGATGCCCAGCACTTGTCCCACCGTTCAGTATGTTATGTCCCAAAACACTCAATTCCTTTTTCCATCTCAACCGTAAATATCTTGTACTCCCCTCAGAGAAATTTCTATCCCCCTCAGCCTCTTATGAATCTATCTATCTATCTATCTATCTATCTATGAATCTATCTATGAATCTATCTATCTATCTATCTATCTATCTATCTATCTATGAATCTATCTATCTATGAATCTATCTATCTATGAATCTATCTATCTATCTATCTATCTATCTATCTATCTATCTATCTATCTATCTATCTATCTATCTATCTATCTATCTATCTAGATATCAATCATTCTGTCCGTGTGTATGTGTGCAGCATAACTTTTTTGGTTCGCACAGCTAAAACGGTACACCATAGCGCCACAATTTTTGCACCACCATACTCACCATTATCCTGGGCATAATCTCTAACAACTCTCATTCAAATTGAAGCTACATTTTTAAAGCGAGAGAGATTTTAAAGATTTCAAATTTCCTTTCTAACCCATTTCTTGAAGGTGTTCAGTGTGTGACGTCACAATGGGACCCGTGCGACTGTGAGATGAGCTCGTGCCCCCGCCCGTGACGTCACAATGGGACCTGCACGTCTTCAAGAGATCAGCTCTTGCCCTCCCCCCCTCCCCCGCCCCCCGGACCTTTAAGTAATGCGCGCCCCCCCCCCCCCACCCACTTGGTGTAGTCATATGATAAATATCACCATTTTCACTTTATTCGAACGTCTAATATTGTGCTGTTGTGCTTAGACATACTCACCGTTGGGACAGACGTGAAGACAGAAGGAAATGGAAGGTTGGTCTCAGCAGCACCCCGTTGTAACTTTCCTGGGGCAGAATTTAGAAGATCCCTAAGGCTTGACCCTTCATTCTTGGTGGTTGAGGGGCCTCCAGATAAAAGACTGCTGAATGGTTCTAAAATGGAGGGAGGCTTGGACAAAGCATTAAATGAATCCAGAGCTAATGGAGGCTTACAGTCTTGATTTTGGCTCAACACAGATCTCAAAGAATTACTGTTTTCTGGGAAGAAAGGAAAATGAAATGTTGAACTAGCAAATTATAAAATGCATTAGCAAAAGCAACAATATTCTTTGTCTACTACAAAGGTTGGTTAACAGTGTAGTTGCTATAAGTGAAAGCTTCCATATTTGCCATTTGTAAATGCCCACATCACAACCACTCGGGGAGGTTTGAAAATCTTTATGTACTTTAGAAGTGAACGCCCACAAAACCAATCCAAGGAAACAAGATCTAAGAGGGCAGTTTCATCACTCCTATAGTTACGTTAATGTTCGCCAATTATCACCAACATTCAATTAAATTTGTAATGTTACTAGCTGTACTATCACCTAAGAAACTGAATACCCATAAAACATTTGAAAAGGTACAATTGTCACCAAACACTAAATTCAGTGAACCTGTATCTGAATTGTGTTAGTTAAACATATGCCGATTACCCTGACATCATTCGTATACAATTTCATTTTGGGAGGTTTGAAAATCTGGCACGCACAGGAATAAAGAGACAAATTTAGGAATGCAAACTTACATTTTTTTGTGGAAGAAAACCAAAAATAAATGTAGATGCTGGAAATTTGAAATTAAAACAGAAAATGCAAGAACCAGACAGACGAGATGGAAGGAGTAGTTAATGATTCACGTCTGAAATACTTTGTCAGAGATTAACCAAACCATGTGAATGCTGGTCTCCTTTGAAGAATATTATCAAATACAAAATCCCCTAAAAATGTTTTCAAAATAAACAAAATCCGGCACAGAGGAAGGATCAGTTTTTAATTCCCAAGAGAGTCAGATGCATAACTATTACTTGTTTTTAAACAGCAGTAACATGTTACAACATTTTTAAGACCCACATTTGGCACCACACCCAAGCAGATCATTCTCAACAGAACCTGAATTCTGGATCGGGGACATTCAGTTTCTTTAAAGGTGCCCCACATTTCATTATTTTGTAACTATATTAAACTTATAAACCAAAGAATACCATATGTAACCTTCTCAAGAGTAAGCTAACTCAACAAAAAAACAGATGAAGCTGACCCCATGAACTTGAGTTGTATTCTTATTAGAAGGTTAAGTGCTCAAAATGGCAAAGGAATCTGACAAGGTGAAGCAGATGGGGAAACCATTTTCACTGGTGAGGGATTCTAACATGAATCGGGAAAAAGAATCGGGACTAAAATTCAAAAGCACTTTTCACAAAAAAGGGCAATAAAAATCTGGAACAATCCCAATGTTCAACTACACCTTGCCGCTAATTTCAAACAATTATTCATTTTGAAGTTGAGGTAAATAAATGTCATAGAAAGTTAGGGAATCAGGAGTATTAGTTGGTTACTATGAATCACCTTAAAAGGTGAGTGGCAAAAGCAAAGGAGAGGTGATGGGCATGAGAGAGAATAAGATGGGGGGCTGCAGGGAAATAGGGGAATGCGAACTGATGGGATTGCTCTGCTGGGAGCTGGCACAAAGTAATGGGATCTTCTTGTAGCAATGTGTTCATGCACTTTGAAAGGTAATAGTGAGAAGGATGTAAAGAAGTTGAAAAGTGATGTACATAAATTAGGTGACCATGCTCATTATTTGGGCCAAAGTTAGATAAAATACTCATTTTAAGCATCTCTCCCTGCAAGAACATATTTAAGTGATTACCTGTTATGAATGGAAATAGCAGGCAGTAACTACAGAATTTAAAATATATATTCTATGTAGTAATATCTTACAACTTTCTTGTTACCAGCAAAGAAATGATCAGTAGAGCAACATAATCAATTCCACAAACAGCCCAAGAATAGAGACTTCTCAGGATATGAACGCAACAGTTAAAATATAAAAGGAATCTTACCTTTTTTCTCCTCCTTAGCCTTCTGTGTGGCCAGGTCAGCCAACCAGTGCAGTGCAGATGTAGTATCAGCTGAACTCAGTGTTGTGTCCTTCAATGTTGAAGTGGTGGAAAAACCTTCATTGTCACTTGCAAAGCTGATGTTATTGCAATTATCATCAGCCAGGTTCATATTACTGGCTTCTCCAGCTGACTCTGGTTTCACCTCTGTTAAACTCCCATCGGATTGAGGTAACATCACAGAGCCTCCACCACTTACAGACACTTCGTTCGAAATAATTGCTGGAGCAGGACTGGGAAGATTGGTTGAAAGCTAAAGGAATTCAGAATTTAAAATAATACTAAATCATTCACTGTTGTACAAAAGTAAGACTTAATTAAAACACAGGAAACAAACCATTGGCCATAAGTCCAAGTTGGGCTTTAACTTTCATATGATCAATACTGCTATTCCTAATTTCTCATCTCTCAATCACCTGTCCAATCCATGCATTGGAATGGACTCGAGGTTATGGAATTCGCTTAAGGCTTAATTGCTGAATTAGAATCAGAGGTCTGAAGATTTTTCTCCTGCATTGTACATTTGATTTTGTGATTTTTGTGACTGGAACTGTCTTCTTTAAGCAACCTTGTTGCTTCCATTCAGAATTTCAAACAATTTATTTTTTGCCCAATTTTTTCAGTGTTCTAGAAAATAATATATCAACATTGTTATCCTTTTTAAATGTACTTTTCCACACTAGGCAACAATCTTCTACAGCTCCAGTGGATGGTGAATGATAAACACCTGCATTCCCAAGTAATACGCCTTGACAAGCTGCAGTCTTGTCTCTTTTCTGGTACTTAATACCTCGCATTAAGCCCTCTCCCTCCTCCCACCCAAATCCATCATATACATTATCACAATTTACCCATGGCAAAGATACATTAATGAACCTGCTATCATCGTGCCGACATCTAGAAACACAGAAATAGGTACGAGTAGGCCACTCGGCCCATCAATATGATCATGGCTGCTCATCCTAAATCAGTACCCCATTCATGCTTTCTCCCCGTATCCCTTGATTCCGTTAGCCCCAAGAGCTAGATCTAACTATCTCTTGAAAACATCCAGTGAATTGGCCTCCACTGCCTTCTGTGGCAGAGAATTCCACAGATTCACAACTCTCTGGGTGAAAAGGTTTTTCCTCACCTCAGCCCTTATTCTTAAACTGTGACCCCTGATTCTGGACTCCAACATCAACAACATTTTTCCTGTATCTAGCCTGTTCAATCCCTTAAGAATTTTGTATGTTTCTATAAGATCCCCTCTCATCCTAAATTCCAGTGAATATAAGCCCAGTCGATCCATTCTTTCATCATATGTCAGTCCTGTCATCCTGGGAATTAACCTGGTGAACCTCCACTGCACTCCCTCAATAGCAAGAATGTCCTTCCTCAAATTAGGAGACCAAAACTGCACACAATACTCCAGGTGTGGTCGCACCAGGGACCTGTACAACTGGAGTAGGACCTCCTTGCTCCTATACTCAAATCCTCTTGCTATGAAGGCCAACACTCCATTTGCTTTCTTCATTCCCTCCTCTACCTACATGCTTACTTTCAGTGACTGATGTACAAGGACACTCAGGTCTTGTTACATTTCCCCTTTTCCTAATCTGACAACATTCAGATAATGTGTAAGAAGGAACTGCAGATGCTTGTTTAAACTGAAGATAGACACAAAAAGCTGGAGTAACTCAGCGGGACAGGCAGCATCTCTGGAGAGAAGGAATGGGCGACGTTTCGGGTCGAGACCCTTCTTCAGACTGGGAAAATGAGAGATATAGACAATGATGTGGAGAGATAAAGAACAATAAATGAAAGATATGCAAAAAAGTAACAATGATGAAGGAAACAGGCCACTGTTAGTCAAGTCAAGTCAAATTTATTTGTCACATACACATACACGATATGCAGTGAAATGAAAGTGGCAATGCCTGCGGATTGTGCACAAAAAAGAATTACAGTTACAGCATATAAATAAAGTTAATAAGTTACTATAGTGTAGACAAAAATTTAGTCTCTGGAGTTATAAAAGTTGACAGTCCTGATGGCCTGTGGGAAGAAACTCCGTCTCATTCTCTCCGTTTTCACAGCGTGACAGCGGAGGCGTTTGCCTGATCATAGCATCTGGAACAGTCCGTTACTGGGGTGGCAGGGGTCCCTCATGATCTTGCTTGCTCTGGATCTGCACCTCCTGATGTATAGGTCCTGCAGGGGGACGAGTGTAGTTCCCATGGTGTGTTCTGCTGAACGCACTACTCTCTGCAGGGCCATCCTGTCCTGGGCAGAGCTGTTCCCAAACCAGACTGTAATGTTGCTGGACAGGATGCTCTCTACAGCCCCAGAGTAGAAGCAATGAAGGATCCTCAGAGACACTCTGAATTTCCTCAGTTGTCTAAGGTGGTAAAGGCGCTGCTTTGCCTTACCCACCAGTGCGGCAATGTGCGTTGCCCACGTCAGATCCTCTGTGATGTGGACTCCCAAGTATTTAAAACTGCTCACCCTATCCACAGTAGACCCATTTATCTCCAGTGGCGTGTACGTCCTTGGATGTTTAGCCCTTCTGAAGTCCACAATCAGCTCCTTCGTTTTAGTGACATTCAAGAGGAGGCTATTGTCCTGACACCAGAGTGCCAGATCAGCCACCTCCTCCCGGTAGGCCTTCTCATCGTTGTTGGAGATCCGGCCCACCACCACAGTGTCATCAGCAAACTTGATGATGGAATTTGAGCTGAACCTGGCCCCACAGTCATGTGTGTACAGGGAGTACAGTAGGGGGCTAAGGAAGCAACCCTGGGGGGATCCTATGTTCAGGGTGAGGGAGCGAGATGTGTGTTCCCCCATCCTGACCACTTGGGGCCTGGCGGTGAGAAAGTCCAGGACCCAGGCACACAGAGGGGTGCTAAGCCCCAGTTCAAGCAGCTTCTCAACCAGTCTGCTGGGGACTATTGTGTTGAATGCTGAACTAAAGTCAATGAACAGCATCCTCACATAGCCCCCCTGGCTGTCCAGATGAGAGAGAGCGGTGTGTAGAACCTGGGAGACCGCATCATCCGTGGACCTGTTCGGACGGTATGCGAACTGTAGTGGGTCCATGTTGCGAGGAAGGAGGGCGCAGATGTGCTTCTTGACTAGCCTCTCAAAGCATTTCATGACAACCGAGGTGAGGGCCACCGGTCGGTAGTCATTTAAACAAGCTGGAGAGGCATTCTTTGGCACCGGTACAATGATGGATCTTTTGAAGCATGCAGGGACCAAGGACTTGGCCAAGGAGAGGTTGAATATTGTGGTGAGCACTGGAGCAAGCTGAGTAGCACAAGACTTTAGCACTCGCCCAGATATACCATCTGGGCCTCCAGCTTTCCTCGTGTTCACACGCGTCAGAGCCCACCTCACCTCATGCTCGGACACCGAGAATGTGTGCACATCCCTGGCGGTGGATCCCCCTCCAGCCTCGCTAGCCAGCGCCCCTTCGGTGCTGTTTTTAGACGGCGAGCTGGTGGTGTTACCCGTCTCAAACCGTGCATAAAAAGAGTTCAGGTCATCAGCTAAGGAGGAGCCGGCACTTCAGGTTGAAGGGGTGCTGGACCTGTAGCTAGTTATTGTCCGTAGCCCCTGCCAAAGGCACCTGGTGTCCTGCTGCTCCATCTGTGATTCCATCTTGTCCCGGTACCTCCTTTTTGCATCCTTCACTGCCTTTCGCGGTCGGTAGGTCTCTCCCTTGTAGTCGTCCATGTTGCCGGATGTCAGGCCAGAGTTGTAAGCAGCGGTGCGAGCATTCAAGGCCACGCGAATAGACCTGTCCACCCAGGGTTTTTGGTTAGGGAAGATACTGACCCTTACCGTGGGGATGATGGTATTGGCTATTGTGGCAATGAAGTCCGTAACCGCTTCCGCAAACTCATTTACGTCTCTGGAACTTGCTTGGAACATGTTCCAGTCGACTTCGCTCAGTGCATCCTGCAGCATGGCCTCTGAATGGTCAGACCACCGCTTTACGTCCCTCGTCACTGTCGCTTCCCGTACTATCCGTTGTTTATACTCCGGCAGCAGGAAAATGGCAGCATGGTCAGATTTTCCAAAAGGAGAAGAGAAACGGTCTTGAAGCCTTTCCTGAACGGCGTGTAGCAGTGGTCCAAAGTTCTTTCCCCCCTGGTGACACACGTGATGTGTTGGTAGAAGTTGGGCATGACCTTTTTGAGATTTCCCCTATTGAAATCTCCAGCCACCAGCACAGCCGCATCAGGGTTCTTGTTTTGGTGTCGACACAACACATCGTGTAGGGTCGACAGTGCTATGTCGGCGTCCGCATGCGGTGGGATATAGACGGCTGTGATGATCACCGAGCTGAACTCCCGGGGTAGGTAGAATGGTCGGCATGAGATAGTCAGATGTTCCAGGTCCGACGAGCAGGAACGAGAAAGCGTCTTAATATTTCCAGGATTGCACCAGTTATTATTGGTCAAGAAGCAGACTCCTCCGCCCTTGGATTTCCGGGATTCTTCCGTTCTGTCCGCCCGGAAAACAGTGAAGGACTCGGATGGGCAAATCACCTGGTCAGGCACGAGCGGGGTCAGCCATGTCTCAGTCAGACAAAGGATGTTGCAGTTCCTTATGTCCCTCTGGAATCTGATCCTTGTAGGATGTTTGTAGGGTGAAAACGAGAAGCTAGTGCGACCTGGGTGGGGGGGGGATAGAGAGAGAAGGAATGCCGGGGCTACCTGAAGTGAGTGAAATATATAAATACTACTGGGCTGTAAGCTGCCCAAGCGAAATATGAGATGCAGTTCCTCCAATTTGCATTTAGCCTCACTCTGACAATGGAGGAGACCTCAGACAGAAAGGTCCGTGCAGGAATGGGAAGGAGAATTAGACAATAGACAATAGGTGCAGGAGTAGGCCATTCAGCCCTTCGAGCCAGCACCGCCATTCAATGCGATCATGGCTGATCACTCTCAATCAGTACCCCGTTCCTGCCTTCTCCCCATACCCCCTCACTCCGCTATCCTTAAGAGCTCTATCCAGCTCTCTCTTGAAAGCATCCAACGAACTGGCCTCCACTGCCTTCTGAGGCAGAGAATTCCACACCTTCACCACTCTCTGACTGAAAAAGTTCTTCATCTCCGTTCTAAATGGCCTACCCCTTATTCTTAAACTGTGGCCCCTTGTTCTGGACTCCCCCAACATTGGGAACATGTTTCCTGCCTCTAATGTGTCCAATCCCCTAATTATCTTATATGTTTCAATAAGGTCCCCCCTCATCCTTCTAAATTCCAGTGTACACAAGCCCAATCGCTCCAGCCTTTCAACATACGACAGTCCCGCCATTCCGGGAATTAACCTAGTGAACCTACGCTGCACGCTCTCCATAGCAAGAATATCCTTCCTCAAATTTGGAGACCAAAACTGCACACAGTACTCCAGGTGCGGTCTCACCAGGGCCCGGTACAACTGTAGAAGGACCTCTTTGCTCCTATACTCAACTCCTCTTGTTATGAAGGCCAACATTCCATTGGCTTTCTTCACTGCCTGCTGTACCTGCATGCTTCCTTTCATTGACTGATGCACTAGGACACCCAGATCTCGTTGAACTCCCCCTCCTCCTAACTTGACACCATTCAGATAATAATCTGCCTTTCTATTCTTACTTCCAAAGTGAATAACCTCACACTTATCTACATTAAACTGCATCTGCCATGTATCCACCCACTCACACAACCTGTCCAAGTCACCCTGCAGCCTTATTGCATCTTCCTCACAATTCACACTACCCCCCAGCTTAGTATCATCTGCAAATTTGCTAATGGTACTTTTAATCCCTTCGTCTAAGTCATTAAAGTGTCCCGCAACCGGGAGATCACATAGGTTCAGGCGGGCCGAGCGAAGATGTTCCGTGAAATGATCGCCCAGTCTACTTTTCGTCTCGCCAATGTATAAGATTCCACATCTTGAACAACGGATACAGTAGATGAAGTTGGAGGAGGTGCAGGTGAACCTAACCTGAAATAACTGTCGGGGTCCCTGGACAGAGTCGAGGGAGGTGGCGACAGGTGTTGCATCTTCTGCGGTTGCAGGGGAAGGTACCTGGGGATGGTGGGAAGGGATGAGTTAACCAGGGAGTTGAGGAGGAAACGGTCTGTGCAGAAGGCGGAAAGGGGTGGAGATGGAAAAATGTGGCTAGTGGTGGGATCCCGTTGGACGACTGATGGGGTGGAAGGTAAGGACTAGGGGGACTCTGTCTGTTGCGACTAGGCAGAGGGGGAGCAAGGTCGGAGCTGCGGAGGAGACATGAGTGAGGCCTCATCTATGATGGGAGAGGGGAACCATCGTTCCCTAAAGAATGAGGACATCTTGGATGTCCTGGTATGGAACATACCTCATCTTGGGCACAGATGTGGCATAGATGGAGGAATTGGGAGTAGGGGATAGAGTCTTTGCAGGAAGCAGGGTGGGAAGAAGTGTAGTCGTGATAGTTATGGGAGTCAGTGGGTTCGTAATAGACGTCTTGTGATGGAGACTGTGAAATCAAGAAAGGGGAAGGAGGTGTCGGAGATGGTCCAAGTAAATTTGAGTGCAGGATGAAAATTGGTGGTGGTTGATGAAGTCCATGAATTCTGCATGGGTGCAGGAGGTAGCACCAATGCAGTCGTCAATGTAACGGAGATAGAGTTCGGGGATAGGGCAAGTGTACGCCTGGAACTGGGATTGTTCAACGTACCCTACAAAGAGGCAGGCATAGCTGGGGCCCATAGCTACGACTTGGACTTGAAGGAAATAGTAGGAGTCAAAGGAGAAGCTGTTGAGGGCGAGGACCAGCTCCGCTAGGCGAAGTAGAGTGTAAGTAGATGGTTCTGCGGTCGAGGAAAAAACGGAGGGCTTTAAGGCCTTACTGGTGGGGGATGGAGGTGTAAAGTTGACTGAATGTGCAAAGTAAAGATGAGAGAGTGGGGGCTCGGAAAGCGGAAGTCATTAAAGAGACGATGGGCATGTGAGGCATCTTGGACATAGGTTGGGAGAGATTGGACCGGGGGGGGATAGGATGGAATTGAGGTACGTGGAAATCATTTCTGTGGGACAGGAGCAGGCAGAAACAATGGGTCTGCCAGGGCAGTTTTGTTTGTGGATTTTGGGGAGAAGATAAAAATGGGCCGTGCAGGGCTGGGAAACGATAAGGTTGGAGGCTGTGGAAGGCAGACAGCCAGACGTGATGAAATCAGTAATGGCGTTTGAGATTAAGACCTGGTGCTCATCTGTGCGATCATGTTTTGTGTCTACCATTCAGATAATAATCTGCCTTCTTGTTCTTGCCACCAAAGTGGATAACCTCACATTTATTCACATTTCCCTGCATCTGCCATGCATCTGCCCACTCACCCAACCAATCCAAGTCACCCTGCAGCCTCATATCGCATTGAATGGCGGTGCTGGCTCGAAGGGCTTAATGGCTGAATGGCCTACTCCTGCACCTATTGTCTATTGTCTATAACAGCCTCCTCACAGCTCACATTGCTATCCAGCTTTGTGTCATCCGCAAACTTGGGAGATATTACATTTAATTCCTTCGTCTAGATCGTTAATATATGTTGTAAACAACTGGGGCCCCAGCACTGAGCCTTGCGGCACCCCGCTAGTCACTGCCTGCCATTCTGAAAAGGACCCGTTAATTCCTACTCTTTGCTTCCTGTCTGCCAACCAGTTCTCTATCCATGTCAATACCCTACCCCCAATAACATGTGCCCTAATTTTGCACACTAATTGCACACTCTTGTGTGAGACCTTGTCAAAGGCTTTTTGAAAGTCCAGATACACAACATCCACTGGCTCTTCCTTTTCCATTCTACTTGTTACATCCTCAAAAACGTCCGGAAGATTAGTCAAGCATGATTTCCCCTTCATAAATCCATGCTGACTTTGACCAATCCTGTCACCGCCTTCCAAATGCGGTTATTACATCTGAAGAAGAGTCTCGACCCGAAATGTTACCCATTCCTTCTCTCCCGAGATGTTGCCTGTCCCGCTGAGTTACTCCAGCATTTTGTGTCTACCTTCGATTTAAACCAGCATCTGCAGTTTTTTTCCTACGCTATTATATCTTTAATAATCGACTCAAGCATCTTCCCCACTACCAATGTCAGGTGAGCTGGTCTATAATTCCCCATTTTCTCTCCCTCCTTTCTTAAAAAGTGTACACAAGGTACCCTCGAACTGATCCAGAGTCTATAAAACATTGAAAAATGTTCACCAATGCTTCCAAGATTTCTTTGGCCACCACTGTGAGTACTCTGGGATGCAGACCATCAGGCCCTGGGGATTTATCTGCCTTCAGTCCCAACAGTTTACCTAACACCATTTCCAGACTAATGTGGATTTCCTTCAGTTCCTCCCTCCCTCTAGATCCTCGGTCCCCTAGTATTTCTGGGAGATTGTGTCTTCCTTAGTGAAGACAAAACCAAACAGAGTACTTGTTTAACTGGTCTGCCATTTCCTTGTTTCCCATTATAAATTCACCTGTTTCTGACTGGAAAGAACCTACATTTGCCTTCACTAATCGTTTTCTCTTCACATATCTCTAGAAGCTTTAACAATCAGTTTTTGTATTCCGCGCAAGCTTTATTTCATGCTCTATGTTTCCGCTCTTAATTAACCCCTTAGTCCTCTGTTGAATTCTAAATTCCTCCCAGTCCTCCGGTTTGGTTTCCTCTGGCCAATTTACATGCCTCTTCCTGGGATTTAACACTACCCCTAATTACCCTCGTTAGCCACGGTTGAGCCGCCTTCAGAGAGGGATGAACAATTGCTGTAATTAGTCCATGCAAACTTTAAATCTTTGCCTTGCATATCCACCGTCAACCCTTTAAGTATCAGATGCCAGTCTATCCTAGCCAATTCCTGTCTCATGCCATCAAAGTTACTTTGTTTTAAGTTCAGGACTCTTGGTTCTGAATTAACCATGTCACTTTCCAAGGGGCTTTGCACAACAAGATTGCCAAATAATCCTTACTCATTACACAATACCCAGCCTAGGATGGCCTGCCCTTTAGTTGGTTCCTCTACATATTGGCTTAGAAAACCATCCCGTATACACTCCAGGAAATCCTCCTCCTCAGCGTTGTTACCAATTTGGTTAGTCCAAACTGTATGTAGATCAAAGTCACCCATGATAACTGCTGTACCTTTGCTACACGCATCCCTAATTTCTTGCTTGATGCTGTCCCCAACCTCACTACTGCCGTTTGGTGGTCTGTACACAACTCCAACAAGCGTTTTCTGCACGTGACTATTTTGCTGTTCCACCAGTGCAGATTCTACAGCATCGAAGCTAATGTTTCTCCTTACCATTCCATGAATCTCCTCTTTAACCAGCAATGCCACCCCACCACCTCTTCCTTTATAGACAATAGACAATAGGTGCAGGAATAGGCCATTCAGTCCTTCGAGCCAGCACCGCCATTCAATGCGATCATGGCTGATCACTCTCAATCAGTACCCCGTTCCTGCCTTCTCCCCATACCCCCTCACTCCGCTATCCTTAAGAGTTCTATCCAGCTCTCTCTTGAAAGCATCCAACGAACTGGCCTCCACTGCCTTCTGAGGCAGAGAATTCCACACCTTCACCACTCTCTGACTGAAAAAGTTCTTCCTCATCTCCGTTCTAAATGGCCTACCCCTTATTCTTAAACTGTGGCCCCTTGTTCTGGACTCCCCCAACATTGGGAACATGTTTCCTGCCTCTAATGTGTCCAATCCCCTAATTATCTTATATGTTTCAATAAGATCCCCCCTCATCCTTCTAAATTCCAGTGTATACAAGCCTAATTGCTCCAGCCTTTCAACATACGACAGTCCCGCCATTCCGGGAATTAACCTAGTGAACCTACGCTGCACGCCCTCCATAGCAAGAATATCCTTCCTCAAATTTGGAGACCAAAACTGCACACAGTACTCCAGGTGCGGTCTCACCAGGGCCCGGTACAACTGTAGAAGGACCTCTTTGCTCCTATACTCAACTCCTCTTGTTATGAAGGCCAACATTCCATTGGCTTTCTTCACTGCCTGCTGTACCTGCATGCTTCCTTTCAGTGACTGATGCACTAGGACACCCAGATCTCGTTGAACATCCCCTCTTCCTAACTTGACACCATTCAGATAATAATCTGCCTTTCTATTCTTACTTCCAAAGTGAATAACCTCACACTTATCTACATTAAACTGCATCTGCCATGTATCCGCCCACTCACACAACCTGTCCAAGTCACTCACCCTGCAGCCTTATTGCATCTTCCACACAATTCACACTACCCCCCAGCTTAGTATAATCTGCAAATTTGCTAATGGTACTTTTAATCCCTTCATCTAAGTCATTAATGTATATCGTAAATAGCTGGGATCCCAACACCGAACCTTGCGGTACCCCACTGGTCACTGCCTGCCATTCCGAAAGGGACCCATTTATCCCCACTCTTTGTTTTCTGTCTGTCAACCAATTTTCTATCCATGTCAGTACCCTACCCCCAATACCATGTGCTCTAATTTTGCCCACTAATCTCCTATGTGGGACCTTGTCGAAGGCTTTCTGAAAGTCGAGGTACACCACATCCACTGACTCTCCCCTGTCAATTTTCCTAGTTACATCCTCAAAAAATTCCAGTAGATTTGTCAAGCACGATTTCCCCTTCGTAAATCCATGCTGACTCGGAATGATCCTGTTACTGCTATCCAAATGCTCAGCAATTTCGTCTTTTATAATTGACTCCAGCATCTTCCCCACCACTGATGTCAGACTAACTGGTCTATAATTACCCGTTTTCTCTCTCCCTCCTTTCTTAAAAAGTGGGATAACATTTGCTATCCTCCAATCCACAGGAACTGATCCTGAATCTATAGAACATTGAAAAATGATCTCCAATGCTTCCACTATTCCTAGAGCCACCTCCTTAAGTACCCTGGGATGCAGACCATCAGGCCCTGGGGATTTATCAGCCTTCAGTCCCATCAGTCTACCCAAAACCATTTCCTGCTTAATGTGGATTTCCTTCAGTTCCTCCATCACCCTAGGTTCTCCGGCCCCTAGAACTGTATATCTGTCTTTCTGTCTATCCTTCCTGAATATTGAATGCCCCTGCCTGTTGAGCTCCCAACCTTGGTCACTCTGGACCAATGTCTCCGTAATCCCAACTATATCATATTCATTGGAATTTTCTTCTATTGAAAGAAGATTTTGCAATTCCCTCCAAGAATCTTAGTGGTAATAAGTTGAGCAACTAATGCCAATAGCAGAGGAATTATTCTCGCACTAAGCCAAATTTGCTTTGATATCTCTAATATTTTATTAGAACTATCGTTGATTTTTAAATTGTGTACAAGACTCACACGTGTAGATCAGGCTGAGATTTATACGTTATAAAAATGTGATTTTCTAGGAATGAGTTTCGCTGGTCTTCTGCCACCACTCTACCCTTCACACACCCCAGAAGACATCTTGCATCCTTCGATCAGTCCTTTCTCCAGGGTTCAACACATCACAGACCGGCTTCAGAAAATCCTAGTGAGGGAAGGCGATCAACCTGAAGTCGTTGTGCACGTGGGCACGAATGACGTCGGGCGGAAGAGGAAGGAGGTGCTACAGCGGGAGTTTAGAGAGTTGGGAAAAGCGCTGAGAAGTAGGACGTCGAAGGTGGTTATCTCTGGACTGCTACCGGTACCTCGTGCTGGTGAGGCCAGGAACAGAGAGATAGAGGGTATGAATTTATGGCTGAGGGGCTGGTGCAGAGAGCAGGGATTTAGATTTCTGGACCACTGGGATCTCTTCTGGGCTAGGGGTGACTTGTACAAAAGGGACGGGTTGCATCTTAACAGCAGGGGGACAAACATTCTGGCAGGCAGGTTTGCTAGTGTGACACCTGTGGCTTTAAACTAAGTAGTGGGGGGGAGGGGTTAACAAATTGTGAATATGAAGATGAGGTCAAAGGGAATACAGGAGATATTGCAAAAGACTCTCGGAAGAATGGGAACAGAAGTTCTAGAGCGGAAAAGAAATTAAGGGCAGGGCCAATTGTGAACGATGTGAGAGAGGAGGTAAATACAGAAGTTAAAGTGTTGTACTTAAATGCGCGTAGTATAAAAAATAAAGTGGATGAGCTTGAGGCTCAGTTAGTCATGGGCAAGTATGATGTTGTAGGGATCACTGAGACATGGTTACAAGAGGACCAGGGCTGGGAACTGAATATTCAGGGGTACACAACGTATAGAAAAGACAGACAGGTGGGCAGAGGGGGTGGGGTTGCTCTGATGGTAAGGAATGATATTCATTCCCTTGCAAGGGGTGACATAGAATCAGGAGATGTTGAATCAGTATGGATAGAAATGAGAAATTGTAAGGGTAAAAAGACCCTAATGGGAGTTATCTATAGGCCCCCAAACAGTAGCCTCGACATAGGGTGCAAGTTGAATCAGGAGATAAAATTGGCGTGTCAAAAATGTAATGCTACGGTGGTTATGGGAGATTTCAACATGCAGGTAGACTGGGAAAATCAGGTTGGAAATGGACCCCAGGAAAGAGAGTTTGTAGAGTGCCTTCGAGATGGATTCTTAGAACAGCTTGTACTGGAGCCTACCAGGGAGAAGGCAATTCTGGATTTAGTGTTGTGTAATGATCCTGATCTGATAAGGGGACTAGAGGTAAAAGAGCCATTAGGAGGCAGTGATCACAACATGATAAGTTTTACTCTGCAAATGGAAAGGCAGAAGGGAAAATCGGAAGTGTCGGTATTACAGTATAGCAAAGGGGATTACAGAGGCATGAGGCGGGAGCTGGCCAAAATTGATTGGAAGGAGGCCCTAGCAGGGAAGACGGTAGAACAGCAATGGCAGGTATTCCTGGGAATAATGCAGAGGTTGCAGGATCAATTTATTCCAAAGAGGTGGAAAGACTCTAAGGGGAGTAAGAGACACCTGTGGCTGACGAGGGAAGTCAGGGACAGCATAAAAATTAAGGAGAGGAAGTATAACATAGCAAAGAAGAGTGGGAAGACAGAGGATTGGGACTCTTTTAAAGAGCAACAAAAGTTAACTAAAAAGGCAATACGGGGAGAAAAGATGAGGTACGAGGGTAAACTAGCCAATAATATAAAGGAGGATAGCAAAAGTTTTTTTAGGTACGTGAAGAGGAAAAAAATAGTCAAGGCAAATGTGGGTCCCTTGAAGACAGAAGCAGGGGAATTTATTATGGGGAACAAAGAAATGGCAGACGAGTTAAACCGTTACTTTGGATCTGTCTTCACTGAGGAAGATACACACAATCTCCCAAATGTTCTAGGGGCCGGAGAACCTAGGGTGATGGAGGAACTGAAGGAAATCCACATTAGGCAGGAAATGGTTTTGGGTAGACTGATGGGACTGAAGGCTGATAAATCCCCAGGGCCTGATGGTCTGCATCCCAGAGTACTTAAGGAGGTGGCTCTAGAAATAGTGGAAGCATTGGAGATCATTTTTCAATGTTCTATAGATTCAGGATCAGTTCCTGTGGATTGGAGGATAGCAAATGTTATCCCACTTTTTAAGAAAGGAGGGAGAGAGAAAACGGGTAATTATAGACCAGTTAGTCTGACATCAGTGGTGGGGAAGATGCTGGAGTCAATTATAAAAGACGAAATTGCTGAGCATTTGGATAGCAGTAACGGGATCATTCCGAGTCAGCATGGATTTACGAAGGGGAAATCATGCTCGACAAATCTACTGGAATTTTTTGAGGATGTAACTAGGAAAATTGACAAGGGAGAGTCAGTGGATGTGGTGTACCTCGACTTTCAGAAAGCCTTCGACAAGGTCCCACATAGGAGATTAGTGGGCAAAATTAGGGCACATGGTATTGGGGGTAGGGTACTGACATGGATAGAAAATTGGTTGACAGACAGAAAGCAAAGAGTGGGGATAAATGGGTCCCTTTCGGAATGGCAGGCAGTGACCAGTGGGGTACCGCAAGGTTCGGTGCTGGGACCCCAGCTATTTACGATATACATTAATGACTTAGACGAAGGGATTAAAAGTACCATTAGCAAATTTGCAGATGATACTAAGTTGGGGGGTAGTGTGAATTGTGAGGAAGATGCAATAACGCTGCAGGGTGACTTGGACAGGTTGTGTGAGTGGGCGGATACATGGCAGATGCAGTTTAATGTAGGTAAGTGTGAGGTTATTCACTTTGGAAGTAAGAATAGAAAGGCAGATTATTATCTGAATGGTGTCAAGTTAGGAGGAGGGGGAGTTCAACGAGATCTGGGTGTCCTAGTGCATCAGTCAATGAAAGGAAGCATGCAGGTTCAGCAGGCAGTGAAGAAAGCCAATGGAATGTTGGCCTTCGTAACAAGAGGAGTTGAGTATAGGAGCAAAGAGGTCCTTCTACAGTTGTACCGGGCCCTGGTGAGACCGCACCTGGAGTACTGTGTGCAGTTTTGGTCTCCAAATTTGAGGAAGGATATTCTTGCTATGGAGGGCGTGCAGCGTAGGTTCACTAGGTTAATTCCCGGAATGGCGGGACTGTCGTATGTTGAAAGGCTGGAGCGATTGGGCTTGTATACACTGGAATTTAGAAGGATGAGGGGGGATCTTATTGAAACATATAAGATAATTAGGGGATTGGACACATTAGAGGCAGATAACATGTTCCCAATGTTGGGGGAGTCCAGAACAAGGGGCCACAGTTTGAGAATAAGGGGTAGGCCATTTAGAACGGAGATGAGGAAGAACTTTTTCAGTCAGAGGGTGGTGAAGGTGTGGAATTCTCTGCCTCAGAAGGCAGTGGAGGCCAGTTCGTTGGATGCTTTCAAGAGAGAGCTGGATAGAGCTCTTAAGGATAGCGGAGTGAGGGGGTATGGGGAGAAGGCAGGAACGGGGTACTGATTGAGAGTGATCAGCCATGATCGCATTGAATGGCGGTGCTGGCTCGAAGGGCTGAATGACCTACTCCTGCACCTATTGTCTATTGTCTATTGTCTATTGTCTATTGACAAACAAACATTATTCTGAACTCTGACAGAATCTATTTCTCATGCCCCAATTGAAAACCCATGCCTAAATAGATACCACGCATCACACAGTGGTTAAACAGGAATGTGTTTCTCCACATACCAAGTATGACATTTTGTGTTCAGAATATTAATACTAACTGATATTTATTTTAGGGCACTGGAATAGAAATTTGTGGATTTTAAAGTGGCTACCCCTGAACACCTAGTTCTGAGAGCATTGATCAATACAACATACCTGCGAGACTCCATTTGGTGGCGCTGGCTTGGGTAAAGGCTTGAGCTGCTTGGTAATGCATGGGCAATTTGCTTTGATACCCCATTTCCCCCTGGTGGCATGGACCATGTCTCCAATATCATACAGAGCTACGGATTTTAAAAATAAATCTTTTCAAAAACACATCACTTATTTTTTTTAAAGCCAAAAAAGCAGCAGGTGCTGCACATCTGAAATAAAAAGAATACAAATTTCCCAGGTTACGAACACTCGATGTATGGTGAGCTTGTAAATACGAGTGAATGTTTGGGAAACTAGCGGGATGATTTGCTGGCTGCTGCAGGCAGATTCGGTGGAAAGAATGGGCTTTTGTGCATCTTCTCTCCCCCACCCCCATCTCCCTTGGGGCACAACTGACCTCAATAAAATTTACATTGCAAGGTGGCACAATAGATAAAGAAACCTTACATTTGTTGTCAGCTGCAATCTGCGCAGGCTTTTACATTTAAATTGACCAAATTTTGCAGCTTTCATTACAGATATTCTACATGCTCAGTGTGGACAGCATTTATCTGGAGGCACTTTGCTACTCTTATCTTTTGATAAGCTAAATGTATAGCCAAGGATATCTAGCCCCTATTGGTCATAGTCGCTGTAAGAGATTCAGGGGGAAAATGGTTTCCCAGCATGGCGAGTAAGCTTAAAAAATATTTTTTGTTTAAAAAGAAAATGTAAGTCACTAGAAATTATAAATAGTGTTAAAGACCTGTGCAACATAATAATAAAATCTACAATTATCTAAATAAAAATGAACTAAAAGCAATTTGTTGATAGGACTTCAAACATTGGAGGATGTGTCAAAGTAAAAAAGTCAGCAGAAAAAGATTTAAAATAAAATGTAGTTATTCTGGGTAAAGGATCTATCCTTTAAACTAATTTATAAGTTTAAAACAAAACCAAAACGGTGATCAAAATGTAGGCAGGCAGTTGCATTGTGTCATCGTGATGAATGTTCAAACTACAAATAATCGTGGATCTCACTTTAAGACATCAAGCAAGCTGCCTCATCAGGTCCCAGAGAAACAGAGAGATTTCTTCCACAGATCAATAAAAGTAAGGATTGAGCCTTGCATCTTGTGTATCGCAGAAAGTGACTAATAATTTGAAAAACTTAATAGCAAGGAAATACAAGATTCTATGGAAAGTAATCCCATCTGGTTTCTGAAGGCAAAGTCTAGAACTTTGTGATAGACTATTTCCTGCACTTGTAAATCATGTACTAACCAGTGCTGGGAATAATTTGTGTTGGCATTAGATTCGCTGGGTCATGCGTCTGCCCCTTTGCGCATTTCAGCCAAGAGAAAACTTCATCTTCAAGACTGTCATCATCCTCTGAGGAAAAGAATGGGCACAATTTACCAAAGGATGGTCATTTCAAACTGCAATATCCTGCATAATTCAATCAGCAAAGTGAACAAGGTTGAAAAACACTATTCAACTTCGACAGTATTCATTCCATTTACATTTGGGAAACTGAATGACTATAATACAAGAATATACAGTGGTACAATAAATTTCAAGCAAGCATGGGAACTAGACATAAACTATGAGCTATGATCTTAGTCAAACAGAATTTTTTTTGTCAGATTTTTTCCACCATTTGGTTTTGTGCTTACACTGACACCTGGAAGTGCTCTCCATTGCTGCTGGAAAACACCAGAATTGGAATCTGCAACAACTATCCATCAACTAATTAGAGGTTTTCTTGGTGTAACAGGCAACTATAATCTGAAGAAGGGTCTCGACCCGAAAAGTCACCAATTCATTCTCTCCTGAGATGCTGCCTGACCTGCTGAGTTACTCCAGCATTTTGTGAATAAATACCTTCGATTTGTACCAGCATCTGCAGTTATTTTCTTATAATACTATGGTTACTTGCTTGTGCCTCCATGTTCTTCTTATTCATAAGCAAATCCACTGGATGCCTGACCTCTTCTTGCCTCGCTCAAGTGTTGCCTATTCTTTGCTTCCTAGTTTTTCATGAGACATTTTCTGGAATCCAATTTTTCAAAAAAATTCCCAGCGCAAAATGGTAATCTCAGAAATCCATAATGAAGCAACATAACATAGAAACATAGAAAATAGGTGCAGGAGTAGGCCATTCGGCCCTTCGAGCCATTCAATATGATCATGGCTGATCATCCAACTCAGTATCCTGTACCTGCCTTCTCTCCATACCCCCTGATCCCTTTAGCTACAAGGGCCACATCTAACTCCCTCTTAAATATAGCCAATGAACTGGCCTCAACTACCTTCTGTGGCAGAGAATTCCACAGATTCACCACTCTCTGTGTGAAAAAAAACGTTCTCATCTCAGTCCTAAAAGACTTCCCCCTTATCCTTAAACTGTGACCCCTTGTTCTGGAACATATGTGTATACCTCGAGCAGTGTGCTACCTCCAGAACATTCCAAATGCAATATTCTTGTTCCTCTTTCATAATTATCATGGCCTTAATTATAAAGCATCTAGACCTAATTCACACAATTCTCACCTACCAATCCTCTCTTGAATAAATCGCTTCAGTCCGAACGCCAAACAGTTCAGACCAAGAAATATTTATTTTCTCATTACAGCAAAAAATTAACATATCAGCATCATTACTGCAGCTCTGAGTTCAAAAACCTGAGGCCAACATAAACAGGTTATACCAAAGGTTTTACCAAGTTCTGTAAACAGACTATTAGGAATGCTACTGAAAATTGCCTGTGCTATGAGTAAGATCCTTTGCCATCTGGCACTTGGTAACAAAGCTAAACCTGATCCCGCCTTCTCCACAATAAGTTTACATGAACTAATTAGGTCCAAATGTGAGCACAATAAGGGAACGGCTCTACCACAGTACCTCAGAACTGTTCTCTACATTTCGCATCTTTGCCATACCTTGCGGCGGTCGACTCTTCCTCATCCTGTAGCAATCAAGGCATACACCAAAGCCACATTTACGACAGACCCAGTGGATGTTAAAGAGAGTCGTCTCACAAGCATCACACATCTCTCGAATACCACGGACTGCTCGTTTCCATGCCAATTGCTCTTAAAGTAAAAAAATACAAGAGTTAATCCACTAGAATGTTGCCTGGGTTTCAGCACTTAAGCTACAGAGAGAGGTTGAACAGGTTGGGTCTTTATTCTTTGGAGCGTAGAAGGTTGAGGGGGGACTTGATAGAGGTTTTTAAAATTTTGAGAGGGACGGACAGAGTTGACGTGGGTAGGCTTTTCCCTTTGAGAGTGGGGAAGATTCCAACAAGGGGACATAGCTTCAGAATTGAGGGACAAAAGTTTAGGGGTAACATGAGGGGTAACTTCTTTACGCTTTTGCGGTTGCAGCTCCTAGACTGTGGAACAGCATCCCTCTCCCCATCAGAACTACCCCTCCATCGACTCCTTTAAGTCCAGGCTCAAAACATATTTCTACTCCCTAGCGTTTGAGGCTCATTGAGGAGGCACTGTGAACTGTTTGCGTGCTACTGTATGTTTTCATTTTTTTTCTATTGGAACCTAATCAAATGTACAGCACTTTGGTCAACGTGGGTTGTTTTTAAATGTGCTATACAAATAAAATTGACTTGACTTGACTTGACTCAGAGGGTGGTGGCTGTATGGAATGGGCTTCCAGTGGAAGTGGTGGAGGCTGGCTCGATTTTATTATTTAAGAGTAAATTGGATAGGTATATGGATAAGAGGGGATTAGAGGGTTATGGTCTGAGTGCAGGTAGATGAGACTAGGTCAGGGAGAGTGGTCGGCGTGGACTGGAAGGGCCGAACGGGCCTGTTTCCGTGCTGTAGTTGTTATATGGTTATATGGTTATATGGTTAATGGACATCAGAGGAAAGTAGAGCTTGGGAATTATGACAGACTCCTGCATACATTCATCACAGACATTCAGAAGAGAGGATGCTTTTGTTTCTGACTGGGCAATTTTCTTAAACAATTCCAAATTACTAGTTTATTGTAAAATAACATGAACCACAAACAAATACTGGAATTAAAAAAACAACTAATCACAAATTATCCGTGTTATTGCTTGCGCTGGCTAAATTCACGTGTGCTTCCTCTTATCTTCTCCACTGCACCTGGTGTTCCCAATGTGGCCTCTTGCAAGACCAAGTGTAGACTCAACGATCGCTTCGCCGAACACTTGGTCGGACCGCCAGGCCCTACTGGATCTCCCAGTTGCTAACCACTTTAACTCCTCTCCCCTTTCCCACACTGACCTTTCTGTCCTGGGCCACCTCCATTGCCAGAGCGAGGCCATACTCAAACTGAAAGCACAGCATCACATAATCCACTTGGGCAGCTTACAAGCCAACGGTATGAACATTAACCTCCAATTTTGAGTAACTATAACCCCGTCTCCTCAACGCCCTTGTGTCCCACCTGGACACGCACCTATTTCTCCCCTCAACTACATTCCTTCCTCTAGCTTCACAACTCGCAACTCTTAATCCTTTTGTCTCACACCTTCTGACTTTTCATCACTGGCAGAGATCAACAGATTTGCAAATAATGAGGGATCAATTGATACAAGGTCAAGTGGAGGTGATGTAAATAATGTTATGATATTACAGAAAAGTTTCTTCCTGTTCTTATTTCTTACGTCTTCACAAATCTGGGCACAAAATTTCCACCATTGATTATTTAAAGGGTATTGAAGATTCTCGTACGAAAAATTTGGTTGCTGCTTCAGTTCTACTAACAACAATGCTTTTGTGGATAAAAATCTAAAGAAAACTTCAACACGGGGAAGTTATCAGCATTAAAGTCCATTATCTTGATCTCAATTCCCTTTGCCCTGTTTTCACACCTTGCACTTCCTTAGCTACACACTTCCTTATCTATGTACCTCCCTTTCCCCTGACATCAGTCTGAAGAAGGGTCGCGACCCGAAATGTCACCCATTCTTTTTGTCCAGAGATGCTGCCTGTCCCACTGAGTTATTATCGCCCGTTTAAGCCAGCATCTGCAGTTCCTTCCTATACAATCTACAGACAGCATTGTCTACAATACATCAACTTACGGTGCGGTTCCACCAGAAGCAAAGCTTCTTTCTCAGACATCACCAGCTGACAGAATTGGTCCCCGACGTTTGCCAAGATGTACTTGGATGTTTCCAGGTCAAGGCCTTCAGCAGGTGTACGCGATGGAATCCAAAGACTCAGAGCTTCACCATCACATTGTCTGGGATTTAGAAACCCTCCCACACGCAGGACACCTGTCCTTGTAAAGGCTAGTCTGGAAAAAGAATGAAAAACAGTACAGTTGATACACAATATTTCATTCTATATAAGATTATTGAGAAGATTTTCAAACAGTATTGAAAACTAGGTTAAATATTTATAGTGTTTATTCTAGGCTACTGAACTAATACAAAATTCTGCCCTTTGTTGAAGTCCACAACATGTTACAAATGACTTGTAGCCAAGGTCTAGGCAAGCCAGTGATTGCATTATGTACTGAATTTAGAATAGTCATTTCCTTTTGCTTTTCTGAATTACAGGACACTGAAATGAGAAACAATGCAGATAGATTAGCCAAACTTTAGTGTTAAGAGAAAGTTCTTCCTAAAATACGGAAGTTCCAAAAAATAATAAGGAGAGGTGAGGACAAGTTTTAAGTTTTATATCCACATGTAGTCTTGAAACACTTCAAACAACATAACTAAGGAGCAATGTAAAAAAGGAAATCAGAGGGGCAAAAAGGGGCCAGGAGATAGCTCTGGCAGAAAGCATTAAGGACAACACCAAGAGATTTTATAAATATATAAGGAGGAAAAGGGTAACTAGAGAGAGTGGGATGCCTCAGGAATCAAAGCAGTCAACACTGTGTGGAGCCACAGGAGATGGGCAAGGTCTTCAATTAATATTTCTCCTCTGTTTTTACCGATGAGAAAGACAAGAGGACGGAGGAACTTGGGACAGTCAATGGAAGTGTCTTGAGAGCAGTCAGTGCTGAAGGTACTATCGTGTTTGAAGGTAGCCAAATCTCCAAGGTCTGATCAGACATATCCGAGGATATTGTGGGAAACCAGAGAAGAAATTGCAGGAGCCCTGGTTGAAATTTACACAGGAGAGGTGCCAGAACACAGGAGGGTGGCAAATGTTGTCCCTATATTCAAGAAGGGCTGCAGGGAAAATGCTGGGAACTATATGCCAGTGAGCTTAACAACTGTAGTTGGAAAGTTACTAGAGGGTATTCTGAGGGATAGGATATTACAGGCATTTAGACGGACCAGGGCAGATTAGGGTTAGTCAACATGGTTTTATACGTGGGAGGTCGTGTCTCACAATTTTTTTGATGATGCGACCAAAATGGTAGATGAGGGCAGAGCTGTAGATGTTGTATATATACAGACTTCAGTAAAGCATTCAACAAGGTTCCTCATGGTCGGCTGCTCTGGAAGGTTAGATTGCATGGGTCCCAAGGAGAGATAGCTGAATAGATAGAAAATTAGTTTCATGGAAGGAAGCAGAGGGTGATAGTGCAAGGGTGCTTCTCGCACTGGTGGCCTGTGACTAGTGGTGTGCCTCAGGGTTCAGTGCTGGGCGTATTACTGTTTGTTATCTATATCAATGATTTGGATGAAAACATACATGGCACGATTAGCAAGTTCGCATATGATACAAAAGTGGGTTGTTTTGCAGATAGTGAAGATTGGTGTGAAAAATTGCAGCAGGATCTTTATCTATTAGCCAAGTGGGCTGAGGAATGGTTGATGGAATTTAATGCAGAAAAATGTGAGGTGTTGCATTTTGGGAAGTCTAACATGGGCAGAACCTACACAGTGAATGGTAGGGCTCTGTGTAGGTGTTGTGGAGCAGAGGGATCTAGGAGTGCAGTTACATAGCTCCCTGAACGTGGAATCACAGGTAGATCAGGTAGTCAAATGGCTTTTGGCACATTGGCCTTCATCAGCCAGAGAATAGACGTTGGGAGGTCATGTTGCAGTTGTATAAGACATTGTTGAGGCCACATTTAGAGTATTGTGGTCAGTTCTCTTAAGATTTAATAAGAATTGGAGAGGTAGCTTTTTCACATAAAGGGTGGTGCTTGTGTGGAAAAAGCTGCCAGAAGTGGTAGTTGAGGCAGGGACTATCCCAACATTTAAGAAGCAATTAGACAGGTACATGGATAGGACAGGTTTGGAAGGATATGGAACAAATGCTGGCAGGTGGGATTAGTGTAGCTGGGACATGCTGGCCAGTGTGGGCAAGTTGGGCCAAAGGGCCTGTTTCCACACTGCATCACTCTATGACTCTATAACACAACAGCTCTTTGAATCCACTCCTTTGGGGCCCACTGGGCTTGTCAGGACTTCATCTGTAGGATTCCCTTCTTTATCCTTGAGTGGTCCTACCTTCTCCCTGGTTATTCTCTTGTTCTTAATCAAACTGACCATTTAGTTCCCCTTTGGCCCCTCTAATCAGCTGCTTGTGTTCTTTCCTCCTTTCTTTAAACTCCTTAAAGGCTCTGTCTGATTCCTTCCTCTTAAACCTAGCATGCACTTCCTTTTCCCTTTTTCTTGCAAGTTTCTCTTACTTTGCCATTCTTATTGTCTATTGTCTATTATCCCTCCTCCTCACTAAAATATGTCGGTTCTGAACTTCGATCAACTGGTCTTTAAAAGGCTCCCATGGCAGATATGGACGCCCAATACTCACTCCCAGGGTACCCCGAGCTAATGTAGGGAGTTGTGATCACTTCGTGAATAGAACTTTTGTAATAACCAAAATGCTGTTTATTTTATTGGCTACGGCTCATGTCAACTTAAACAGATAGATATTCTCCCAAAAAACACACATAAGGGATGGAAGAATAATACATGGACCGATTCACAAAATTAATCTAAAAGTGAAAAATTTAAAACTGCCAAAAAAACTTTCAAAACAGAGTGCACCAAGGACCAGCATCCTCCAATTCCCCAGCACACTTACTTCCTAAAGTGGAAGAAACGACAGGACACTGTTGATTCATCGTGATCTTTAAACTTTCGGTAACGCACCAAACGACATTCTCTGCACTTGTGAAGATGTGGAGCAACATTGATACAGGAACCATCTTGCAGAAAAGATTCTCCAGACTGCTTCAGCTTTCTCACCTTACATACGTCTTTTAAAACAGACTGATCCACAGAAACTGATGGGGAAGATAAAAACTGAATTAGAAATATATGGAAGACCTTCCACAGCCTTGCATGGTGGGCAGTTGATACAGGAATTTTATGTTATGATAATCAATCTATACCAATTCAGTCTACAACAGACCCAGCAAGAAGGAAAAATGCTTTAATGGGGAATTCATAATTGAAACTTTTATAATCCAAAGTGACCTGTTCCTTAAGCATAAGACACATACAATATGACATGTCTCAAAACTCTGATACTGCTATTACAAGACATTCATGTCAACATTTCCAAAGACGACAACATTTTCATAGTGCATTAATCATCAATCTGTTGGCCATTGATTCCGGGCAATTTTTTATCATAGATCAGTGCATCTCTACTTGGCTAAAAAACTAGGCACAAAAATGGCTTTGTCAAAGGTAACTGGCTATTAACAGTCAGTAAACCCCAATACAATGTGTAGGAAAATAACTGCAGATGCTGGTTCAAATCGAAGGTAGACACAAAATGCTGGAGTAACTCAGCGGATCAGGCAACATCTCAGGAGGAAGAGGAATGGGTGACGTTTCGGGTCGAGACCCTTCTTCAGACTGATGTCAGGGGGTAGGACAAAGATAGGATGTAGTTAGAGACAGGAAGACAGTGGGAGAACTGGGAAGGGGGAGGGGAAAGAGAGGGACATAGGAACTATCTGAAGTTAGAGAAGTCAATGTTCATACTGATGGGGTGTAAACTGCCCAAGCAAAATATGAGATGCTGTTCCTCCAATTTGCGCTGGGCTTCACTATGACAATGGAGGAGGTCCATAACAGAAAGGTCAGAGTGGGAGTGGGAGTTGAAGTGCTGAGCCACTGGGAGATGAGGTTGGTTAAGGCGGACTGAGCGAAGGTATTGAGCGAAACGATTGTCGAGCCTGCGTTTAATCTCGCCGACGTAGAGAAGTTGACATCTGGAACAGCGGATACAATAGATGAGGTTGGAGGAGGTGCAGGTGAATCTCTGCCTCACCTGGAAAGACTGTTTGGGTCCTTGGATGGAGTCGAGGGGGGGAGGTAAAGGGATAGGCGTTGCATTGCCTGCAGTTGCAAGGGAAAGTACCTGGGGAGGGGGTGGTTTGGGTGGGAAGGGACAAGTGGACCAAGGAGATAGGGAGGGAACGGTCTCTGCGGAACGCAGAAAGGGGTGGAGATGGGAAGATGTGGCCAGTAGTGGGATCCCGTTGGAGGTGACGGAAATGTTGAAGGATAATTTGTTGTATACGACGGCTGATGGGGTGGTAGGCGAGGACAAGGGGGACTCTATCCTTGTTACGAACGGGGAGAGGGGGAGCAAGAGCGGAGCTGCGGGATATAGAGGAGACCCTAGTGAGAGCCTCATCTATAATGGAAGAGGGGAAGCCCCGTTTCATAAAGAATGAGGACATCTCCGATCCCCTAGTATGGAACACCTCATCCCGGGCGCAGATGCGGCGTAGACGGAGGAATTGGGAGTACGGGATAGAGTTTTTACAGGAAACAGGGTGGGAAGCAGTGTAGTCAAGATAGCTATGGGAGTCAGTAGGTTTGTAGTGGATGTCGGTCACTAGTCTGTCTGTCTCCTGTGATGGAGATGGAGATCCAGAAACGGTAGGGAGATGTCGGAGATGGTCCAAGTATATTTAAGAGCAGGATGGAAATTAGTGGTGAAATTTATGAAGTCAGTGAGTTCTGCATGGGTACAAGAGGTAGCACTAATGCAGTCGTCGATGTAGCGGAGGTAGAGTTCGGGGTTGGGGCCAGTGTACGCCTGGAACAGGGATTGTTCGGCATACCCTACAAAAAGGCAAGCATAGCTAGGGCCTATGCGAGTGCCCATAGCTACGCCTCTGGTTTGGAGGAAGTGGGAGGAGTCAAATAAGTTGTTGAGGGTAAGAACCACCTCTGCTAGGCGGAGGAGAGTGTTGGTGGATGGGGATTGGCTGGTTCTGCGGTCGAGGAAGAAACGGAGGGCTTCAAGACCATCCTTGTGGAAGATGGAAGTGTCGAGTGACTGGACATCCATGGTAAAGATGAGGGAGTGCGGGCCTGGAAACCAGAAGTTATTGAGGAGACGGAGAGCATGCGAGGTGTCTTGGACTAACCCCAATACAAAATGCTTACCCTTCTGATGTTTATAAAAACAATTTTAAAGGACAAAGTATATGTTAAAAGCTCACTTTTTCATTCATCCTACACATTCCTCTAAAGGCCTATACATATAGGCCTTTACACTGACAATCTGCCTTTTTCTCGACAAAAACTATTTCATTAAATAAATTCTCCAAGTGCAAGACAGCTGAACAAATCAATTCAGATAACATCAACAAAACCTAATCCTTAATACCACATCTATATCATCAATGAAATGGCACTGTTTCATTATCGTAGCTCATGGTTGCAATCAAGTCAAGTGACTGAATTTTCTATATTTGTTTATTTCTATACAATTGTGCCTTTGTAATGTAGTTTTTAATACCTAACTGACCATAGTCATCCACCTATTAAAACGTCACCCATTCCTTCTCCAGAGATGCTGCCTGACCCACTGAGTTACTCCAGCATTTTGTGTCTACCTTCGATTCAAACCAGTATCTGCAGGTTTTTTTCGCTACGTGTCCACCTATTATTATACTCTCTATTCAAATATAATCAAATCCTAGCATTGGGGAAATACATACAATTACACAACAAACACATAATTTACTTCCAATCAGCACAGCTAATGTAGTCACTTCTTTGATTAGATAGAACCTGAAAGGTGTTGGTAATAGGAAAACGTTGTTTACATACTTATCCCAGAAAGTCAAAAGCTCTTTGAATTAGCATTTGCAACACATCACAAAAACATGCCGACACACTGCAGAATCCACCAACATCTGCCACACACATTCTGAGGTGTAGAAACATAGAAAATAGGTGCAGGAGTAGGCCATTCTGCCCTTCGAGCCAACACCGCCATTCAATACGATCATGGCTGATAATCCAGAATCAGTACCCCGTCCCTGCTTTCTCCCCATATCCTTCTCCAAGTCACAAGCAAATTGATAAAACATTAATTACAAATACTTCTAAAACCTAGATGTTGGTCCTAGAATTGTGCGAGCATGACCTCCAGTGAAAGTACAATAAAGGCAAACGTTCAACCACCCTCTCTAACCTTCTACAAATATATTACTGCACATGATACCTCGTCATTTAGTATTATTTCAAGGTTTTACATTTTGCTCACGGTGCCACAAACTCACTTTTTGGAGGTCTTCCTCGCGGACGCCCTCTCCCTCGGCCCCGTCCCTTCCCTATTTGTTCTTTATTCCCATCACCATTTGGCTCCCTCCTTTCATGCACATAAGATAAATATCCTTTTAAACCAGTCTTTGATTGCAATCGCATGTGCACCTCTGAATCACTCAGGTCTGATAAGTCACTGTCAGAAGCAGAGTCTGACTCCTGCTTGATACTCAAGCTCCGTTCATCCAAAGAAAATCTCTTCTGATCAAACTGAGATTGCTGACAAGATGGGCCATCAACACCATTATCAGATGAACTAAAGGTAAACGCAGCCTGTTGTGGCTTTCCAGAATGTGTCTTGTCTGAGAAAACTCGCAGTTGTGGATTGTCCTGAGTTGCCGAACCAGAAATAGGGATTGAGAAGCCTGAAACCCGATCGCCAGTGGGACTGGTGGATAAGGTTGGCATCTCAATATTGGTTGCACCAAATTGGGTTTCTGGTGAATCGGGTCTAGCTGTATTTAAACTAGCTGTCTTTTGAGTAGGAGATGAAAATGGAGATGAAAAAAATTTGGGGAGATCAGTTTTGTTGCCACCTACATCTGATGTAATCTTATCAGTTTTCTTCCAGTTAGTTAATAATGGAGGCTTTACAATAACTGATGCTGGACTGCAAGCCATAGACCGTGTTACATCACTTCTGAACAGACTTGAATGTGACCTGCTAGTTGGCAAAACATCCCCATTTCCCTTTAGATCTGCAAACTTAAAAAATGAATTAGCTGATGGAATGGTAGGCATTTCTTCTTTCAAAAGATCTGGCGGGTGGACTGACTGAAGAAACTGTAGGCTTAAAGTGCTCCTTGGAAAAGCTGGAGTTAGAGTTGGCATGAGTTCAGAAGTGCCAAGTGTGTTTTTTCTCTCTGAATCTTGTCCATGTTTACCTCCAGGATTTAACCCAACAGCAGGAGTTCCAACCGCCTGTGTTGTTGCACTTTTCTGACCAGTGGCATTGGAAGCCACTTTGAAGGAATTGAAGCTGAGAGGGTGATTCGATAAGCTTTCTGAAATTGCAGTGAAGTAGTTGCTCTGTGGAACATTCTGAGGCATGCACTGGAAAAACAAATTATTTGATAAACTGCCCAAATCCATGGAGATTTTGTTGCCAGCTTTACTGCCAGGTAAATCAGCCACATTCCTTCCAAACCCAAATCCAAAGGCCTTGCTTTCTTGGACAAATGTTCCATTTGTTCCCTCATTACCATTTCTTTTTGATTCTTCCATAAGGGTTTCATTCTTATCTGATATTTGAACAGCACCATCTTCAGTTGAAACCCCTTCTTTTCGAGTTTGGCTAGGATCTCCAAGCCATTTCTTCAATGGTTCCCTAAAATTGTAATAAAGTCAGTGAATTAATCAGAGAAGTTTGAAACTGAACTAATAGAATACAGGTATGTCTCAAATCTATTCAAAAGGATGCAGGGAGGCAAAGGTTTTAATTTATGTATTTATGTTTAGTACTATCTGATTTAATTGATAGCACGCAAACAAATTCTATATATAGTCTCAGTACGCGTGACAAGAATAACCTAATACCAATAAGCACCATATTTGGAGCAGTGCTGGTGCTGTAGACAATAAGACCGTCTGATCTTTAGTGACATCTAACATGGAACAGTGCAGCACCAGGACAGGCCCCTCAGTGCATAATGCCGATGCTAAACATGATGCCTAAACCAACCCCAATTCTGCTGCATTAATTCCATATCCCTCCATTCCCTGCATATCCATGTACTTATTCAAAAGTTTCTTAAATATCACAATCGTATCTGCCTCTACCACCACCCCCGGCAGCACTTTCCAGGCACTCAAAATATGTAAACAATATTTGTCCTGCATGACCCAGGTTCGATTCTGACCTTTAGTGATACCCAAGTAGGTTTGCAACCTTGCCCTCTTATGGTTTCCCCACAGGTGCTCTGGTCGTCTCCCACAAGAGAGAAATGCCGGCTCTTCACTTAACTGGTCTTTGTAAATTACCCATGGTATGGGTGTCTGGTGGGAGAATCAGGAGCTGTTAATGTGCACCTATGGAGATCAAGTTACGGGGAAATAAATAAGGAAATGTGACTGAGCCAGGAGTGGCAGACCTGATGGACTCAATGACTTTGTTCTGAATTGAAAGGAAATATGAATCATAACACAATGTTGTTAAATTACAGTGTAAATGAATAACAAGCTAAATACAAAACTGCACATGATGGCAGGTTTGCCTTACCCTTTAGCAGTACTGCACACCTCTGCCAGTTGCCCTATTGAAGACTCCAATGGTGAAGAATTTCCCAAAGAATTTTCTGATACAGGAGCTAAACTGGATGTCTGTAGACTTTTAACTCCCTGAAACAAAAGTGTTTGCAAATTAAGCAGGTGCACTAACAAAGAGAAATGTTTATAACTTTCAATCTTACCGAACCTTTTGAGAGTAAAATGATCTCAGCATTTTCAAAAACCTTATACAATTAATGCAAGACCTCTAACAACATTTGATGTACAGAGGGATGTTGGGATCCAAGTCTCTGTGTCCTTGAAAGTGACAAGAAGATAGAGTGGTAAAGAATGCACATAGAAACATAGAAAATAGGTGCAGGAGGAGGCCATTCGGCCCTTTGAGCCAGCACCGCCATTCATTGTGATCATGGCTGATCGTTCCCAATCAATAACCCGTGCCTGCCTCCCCATATCCCTTGATTCCACTAGCCCCATGAGCTCTATCTAACTCTCTCTTAAATCCATCCAGTGGTTTGGCTTCCATTGCCTTCTGTGGCAGAGAATTCCACAAATTTACAACTCTCTGGGTGAAAAAGATTTCTCTTGGGAACATTTTTCTTGCATCTAGCTTGTCCAGTTCTTTTATAATTTTATATGTTTCTATAAGATCCCCTCTCATCCTTCTAAACTCCAGTGAATCCATCCTTCTAAACTCCAGTGAATGTTATGCCTGTCTTCATTAGTCGGGTGCAATGAGTATAAGAGCAGGAAGTCATGAAGCAGCTTTAAAATACTTTGGTTAGGTTCCATTTGAGTATTGCATGCAGTTCTGGTTGCCCCATTATAGGAAGGATGTGGAGGCTTTGGATAGGGTGTAGAGGAGGTTTACCAGAATAAAGCAAAGTAATAATAGATGGAAAATTGGTCTAAAGATAAGAAACAGGAGAAATAGGAAGTGGAGGGGAGGGGGTCGGGGAGAGAGGGGGTCGGGGAGAGTGTGGGTGGGGGCGGGGAGAGTGTGGGAGGAGAAAGTGGGGGTGGGGGAGAGAGTGGGGGTGGGGGAGGAGGAGAGAGTGGGGGGGAGAGGAGAGTGGGGGTGGGGGGAGGGGAGAGTGGAGGTGGGGGGAGGGGAGAGTGGAGGTGGGGAGGAGGACAGAGTGGGGGTGGGGGAGGGGAGGAGGGAATATTGGGGGTGGGGGGGAGAGGGGTGCGGGCAGGGAGAGTGGGGTGGGGGGAGGGAGGAATAGGGTTGGGGAGGGGGGAATGGGGGTGGAGGCAGGGCTGGGGGAGGGGGCAAAGGCCAAGTGGGGGTGTGGTAGGGCGAATGGAGTGGGGGGGGGGGATTGAGGGTGCTACACCAATACAGGAAAGGCTTTGGGTCCAGGGCTCACTCAGTCACACCCTCTCCCTTTCCCTGTTCCCCCTCTAGGAGCAATGGACCCAACTTGGTCTAGTAATCACTATTACCAAAGCAGTCAAAATAGGAATGGAATTGTAAAAACATCTCCAGGAAAACCCAGAACTTCATGTGGGTTTAGTTTTAGTTTTTTGGAAATGCAACCAAAATGGTCAATGAGGGCAGAGTTGTAGATGTTGTATATCTGGACTTCAGCAAAGCATTCGACAAGGTTTCGTTTGGTACACTGCTCTGGAAGTTAGATCGCATGGGATCCAAGGAGAGATAGCTGAATGGTTAGAAAATTGGCTTCATGGAAGGAAGCAGAGGGTGATGGTGAAGATTGCTTCTTGGACTGGAGCCCTGTGACTAGTGGTGTGCCTCAGAGTTCTGTGCTGGACCGTTTGTCATCTACATCAATGATTTGGATGAGAATATGCATGGCAAGATTAGCAAATTTGCTGATGATACAAAAGTGGGTGGTTTTGCAGATAGTGAAGATGGTTGTGAAAAATTGCAGCAGGATCTTGATCAATTGACCAGGTGGACTGAGGAATAGTTGGTCGAATTTAGTACAGATAAATGTGAGGTGTTGCATTTTGGGAAATCTAACATGGGCAGGACCAACACAGTGAATGATAGGGCTCTGGGGAGTGTTGTAGAACAGAGGGATCTAGGAGTGCAGGTGCATGGTTCCTTGAAGGTCGAGAGGCAGGTAACTAGGGTGGTCAAAGATTGGCCTTCATCAGTCAGACTATTGAGTTTACAAGTTGGAAGACCATGTTGCAGTTGTATAAGAAGTTAGTGAGGCGACATTTAGAGTATTGTGTTCAGTTCTAGGCATCATGTTATAGGAAAGATGTTATCAAGCTGGAAAGAGTACAGAGAAGATTTACGAGGATGTTGCCAGGACTAGGTCTGAGCTATAGACTGGGACTCTATTCTTTGGAGCACAGGAAGATGAGGGGTGATCTTATTGAGGAATAGATCGGGTATGAGAGGAATAGTTTGGGTAGATGCACAGATTCTCTTGCCTAGAGTAGGTGAATTGAGGACCAGAGGACGGGTTTAAGGTGAAAAGATTTAACATGAATATGAGAGGTAACTTTTTCACAAAAAGGGAATAAGCTGCCAGAGGAGGCAATTGAGGCTGGGACTATCCCAACATTTAAGAAAGAGTTATTGACAGGTACATGGATAGGACAGGTTTGGAGGGATATGGACCAAATGCAGGCTGGTGGGACTAGTGTAGCTGGGACATGTTGGCCGTTGTGGGCAAGTTGGGCCAAAGGACCAGTTTCCAAGCTGTATCACTCTGTGACTCAAAATGGAAATTTAGAAAATATTCTCTTAATCCAGTATTAATTCCAAACCACTACCAATAAAAGATACTGCCAAACTCCAACCATAAACCATTTCTTACATCAGGATTGAAAGCCTCGTTGGGGTTTGCGAAAGACCGATGCGAGTCGAATACCCGGAAAGTGGTCTGCAACCGATCCTGTGCTGCTGGGAAGTTGCTTGGATTCACCAAAGCACACGTGGGACTTTCATTTTTGGACTCGGACATTATATTTTGTGACCTTTGTTGAGTTACTGAATTTACATCAAGGTTTTCCTTTATCCCATGTTCAGACAATCCGGCTCCTACAAAAGCTTCCGTATCTGCATCTGTTGAATCTTGAACAAAATTTGAAGGCTCTACAGTCGGAACTTCGGAGCCTCTGCCTGAATCAGAAGTTGGTAAACCCTTCTTGCTCTGAGGATTCAGAGACTCTGCATTAGAAAATGGCGCTCCACTTATCCTGGGCACAGCACCAGCAGCAGCAACAGTTGGCACAAACAGTTTCCCATGTATTGGCTCATCCTGGACAACCAAGGTCCTGCCATTCTCTTTGGTATAGGTGGCATAACGCAAACCTGCTTGTGGCTGAGGTACAAAGCGAGATCGATCTGAAGCATTGTCAGCAACTCCCCAGGACAAATCACCAACTCTCTTGGAGTCACAGTTCCCTTGCTCCACATCAGGGTTGTCATTCTTTGGCTGATTGTGACTGTTGCCTCCAGTGCTTAATGAGCATACACTACTACTGTCAGACTCCATTTCTTCTTTGTCTTTCACTTTTTTTTGTACAGGTTCATTCTCTCCATCAGCTGCATTTTTTCTTCTACGACTATCTTTATTTTTATCTAAAGAGAGAGCACAAACTTTGTCATTACACACCTACATCATATAATACCTCTGCTTCAAAGTAACCTAAAAATAGACATCTTCAATGATTAGATCCAGTAACTGAAGTTTTATAAGACAATCACTTTCTGAAAAATGTGATAATATTTATTTCAGCTCTCAAATTTGATAGCAACATTTCAATAGATTTATCAAGACGTTCTCTTATGAGTTTCTCAACATTAAAGCACTCTGTTCCTCCAACTGAAGCATTTTCTATGTATGCACTAAAATGCACATAAATTAGATAAAAGGGGTTATTTAAAATGCTTGAGCAAAATGCTAAAGCCAAAATCTTAAAATAGAAGTCCCACAGTGTTTTAAATAAGTGCAAGATATAAAATGAATGCCATTTAAAGGAGGATTTTAAAATACTAATTAAGACAATGGGCTGTATTTTCATAAACATCGATTTCCAGACCACATGTAAAAAAATAAAGAGGATTTACAGGGCCAGCAGATTTCTCTGTGGTCTTTGCGCACCTCGCACATTTGAGTTGGCAACTTTGCAACGAACATGAATTCCCAATTGTAAAATGCATTCACTCTTTGGGTCATGTCATTGCTGCAGGAGGTCCAAACATAATTGGTTCAATCACCATGGTGTAACGTCTTTTGGTTATTTGACAAAGTATGTCCCACCTTCCCTCCACCAATATCAGTAACAAAAATGTTCAATTTGATCACTATAGTTATTTTCAGAAGGTTCTTGCCTACCTTTCTCATCAGGTTCCTTGATTGGGCTGTAAGGTGGACTGCCTTCAGCTTTCTTCCGCCTATTCCGAGAGTTTTGAGAAGCTTGCTTTTGAGCAACCTGTTGATTTGAAAATATTCACAATGACCAGTACTTTCCTCAAAAATATGTCAATGATACTTCACAAGCAAAAAAGAATTATTGAATAGATGAAACATGAGAGGAAGGACATTTTTGCTATTGAGGGAGTTGAGGAAAGACATTGATATTGAAGGAGTGCAGCATAGATTCACCAGGTTCATTCTGGGACGGCAAGACTGTCATTTGATGAAAGAATGAGTCGACTGGGCTTATATTCACTGGAATTTAGAAGGATGAGAGAGGATATAGAAACATAAAATTCTTAAGGGATTGGACAGGCTAAATGCAGGAAAAATGTTCCCAATGTTAGGGGAGTCCAGACCCATGGGCACAGTTTAAGAATAATGGGTAGGGAAGACTGAGATGAGGAAAAACATTTTCACTCGGAGAGTTGTGAATCAGTGGAATTCTCTGCCATTGAAGGCAGTGGAGGCCAATTCACAAGATGTTTTCAAGAGAGAGTTAAATATAGCTCTTAGGGCTAACGGAATCCAGGGATATGGGGGAAAGCAGGAATGCGTACTGATTTTGGATGATCAGCCGTGATCATGTTGAACGAAGAGTCGAGCGGCCTACTCCTGCACTATATTCAATGTTTCCTTTCTCTGTCACTTTCTCTAAATAAGAGGCAGCCGGTCAAATCACACTCCCAGAAAATAGAGAATGTAAGGAGCATTCACGATCAACCTCAAACAAGCTTTCCTTTTTCTTGGGAAATAATTTTCTGTCTTAAGACCAATTAGGTCAAATTAAATGATCTTCCCTTTAAAATTATTAAATGATATATCAGCAAAGTCATTATGATGTCAGAACATGGAACTGCAGATGCTGGTTTACAAAAGAGGACAAAGTATTGGAGTAACTCTGCAGGGCAGGCAGCATCTCTGGAGAACCAGGATAGGTGACATGTCAGGATTGGACTCTTCTCCAATGGGTGGAATAGTTAAAACCTATGTCTTGTATGAAAGAGTGACCGGATGTGGACAGGGAAACCAAAAATTCATCATGTGCAGGAAGAAGTTTTAATATTACTTCCCTATGCTTCAATAAACAGCAAAAGCATAGGACAAGGTCTTCACTTTATGCAAGGCTACAGGCCTAATAACAGAAAATAGAGGACCCTGCATAACACTCACCATTGATGTATTGCTCTCATTTGTCCCAGAGCTTTTACATGGTATCCCAGTTTGCCCTTTCACTAATTGGAGTGTCTCATCCACAAGTGTGATGTAAATTTGCATCAGATCAATAGTCTTTCTCAGCTGCTCCTATTAAGGACGACATGTAGAAATATGCAAGCAAATTTACTGAATAATTATACTTTATCCTTCTCCCTCTCCCTCAAACACATTCGACAACTGTCAATGACTTGATGTTTTATTAAGCATAACAAAACATTCAATATAACTCTAGATTATGACAGGTAATTTAAAAACTATTATGTTTATTGATTCAATTTATCATTTTGCTGGCTTAAAAATGTAATTTCCACTAAGTCTTAATGTGATCAAGGGTTTCTTTAATGCCAACATAATCTACAATTTCCACCAAATCTTGATGTGATCAAGGGTTTCTTTAATGCCAACATAATTTACTTTATAAACCCTTTCTTATACCCCTCATGATAATCAAATGTCCTCAACACTCAACTCCAGCGAAGAAAATTAATTTGTCTTTAACAATGCCAAAATTCAAATTTGGAGCATCTCCATAGAAGCCTACTATAAATCAAGTCCATATGTTTAAAGCTAGCACCATATTATACCTGCTCTGTTGTGACCACCATGGTGCTTGTACTTGGGTCATGATGTGCAACGACTGCAAGAATCCACTCTTCTGAGGAATCTGGTTGGTAGATCTTCACCCTGTGCCCTTGCAAACTGTATGGACCTAACAGGTAAAACAGTATAACAAAATTAAAGTGACATGGTTATACGCACAAAATCCATTAAAAATGTTAACCATCAAGTATTTATCTATTCTAATCTAATTTAAGAACACTTGGTTTGCAGCTCTTGATGCTGTGATGATTCATATACTCAACACGATACCACTTTAAAAAGGTTGCAGAGTGTCTCCCTCGACCACCCAGGCAATACGTTTTAGAATTCAATTAACCTCCATGGAAAGAGTTCTTTCTCAGATCCCTTCTACACCTCTCCCACCTTATCCTAAACCTGGGTTCCCTATAATTTTTGATGCCGCATGGAGTAAAGCTTCCTGCCATCTATCCCTTTGTAATTGTGTATGCATACAGTGCATTCAGAAAGTATTCAGACCACTTCACTTTTTCCAGATTTTGCTACATTATTGCCTTATTTTAAAATGGATTAAATTCTTTTTTTTTTTATCATCAATCTACACACAATACCCCATCATTAAAAAAGCGAAAACAGGTGTTCAGAAATGTTTGCAAAATAATTTAAAAAATAACTGAAATATCCCATTTACATAAGTATTCAGACCCTTTACTCGGTACTTTGTTGAGGCACCTTTGGCAGCGATTACAGCCTCAAGTCTTCTTGGGTACGACGCTACAAGCTTGGCACACCTGCATTTGGGTAATTTCTCCCATTCTTCTCTGCAGATCCTCTCAAGCTCTGTCAGGTTAGATGGGGAGGGACGATGCACAGTTATTTTCGAGGTCACTCCAGAGATGTTCGACCGGGTTCAAGTAAACAACATCTACTGACTCTGCTTTGTCTGTCCTATTTACTTATTCAAAGAATTCCAGCAAATTAGTCAGGCAAGACCTCCCCTTGACAAAGCCATGCTGACTTCGGTCTATTTTATCGTGAACTTCTAAGTACTCCGTAACCTCATCCTTTATAGTGGACTCTAAAATCTTACCAACCACTGAAGTCAGACCAACCGGCCTATAGTTCCCACTATTCTGCCTTGCTCTCTTTTTGTGCAGCGGGGTAATATTGGCAATTTTCCAATCATCTGGGGCGGAAATGGTTGGGCTCCTGGAGGTATTGAGGAACATTCACTTCAGTGTACAAGCCAAAGATCCCTGTAGCGGGCAGCACAGCTAGATAGGTTGGTCAAACAACAAAGGCAAGTGGAATACTGGCCTCTATTACCCAGGGCATATAATATAAGAGCCGGAAGGATATGGTGCAAGTTTATAAAGTTTGGCTTGGTCAGAGATGGTGTTCTGAGTGCAGATATGGTGCCACATTAAAGGAAGGGTGTGACTGCACAGGAGAATGTATAGAGGGGATTAGACTAGATGTTTCCTGGGATGGAGAGCTTCAGTTGTGAGGAGAGAACCCAAAACGTCACCCATTCCTTCTCTCCAGAGATGCTGCCTGTCCCGCTGAGTTACTCCAGCTTTTTGTCTATCTTTGATTTAAACCAGAATCTGCTGTTCTTTCCTACACAAATTAATCTGCAAGTCGAATCAGTAGTAAAGAAAGCAAACAATGCTAGCATTTATTTCAAGAGGGCTTGTATACAATCACAGGGATGTAATGTTGAGGCTCTATAAGGCGCTGGTAAGGCCGCATTTGGAATATTGTGAGCAATTTTGGTCACCATATTTGAGGAAGGATGTGCTGTCTCTGGAGAGGATCCACAGGAGGTTTACAAGAATGATCCCAGGAATGAGTAGGTTACTGCCTGCCATTCTGAAAGGGACCCATTTATCCCCACTATTTGCTTTCTGTCTGTCAACAGATTTTCTATCCATGTCAGTACCATACCTGCAATACCATGTGCTCTAATTTTGCCCACTAATCTCCTATGTGGAACCTTGTCAAAGGCTTTCCGAAAGTCAAGGTACACCACATCCACCGGCTCTCCCCTGTCAATTTTCCTGGTTACATCCTCAAAGAATTCCAGAAGATTAGTCAAGCATGATTTCCCCTTCGTAAATCCATGCTGACTCGGAACAATCCTGTTACTACTATCCAAATGCTCCGCAATTTCGTCTTTTATAATTGACTCCAGCATCTCCCCACCACTGATGTCAGACTAACTGGTCTAATTATAGGTCTATAATTTCCCGTTTTCACTCTCCCTCCTTTCTTAAAAAGTGGGACAACATTAGCTACCCTCCAATCCATAGGAACTGATCCTGAATCTATAGAACATTGGAAAATGATCACCAATGCATCCACAATTTCTAGCACCACCTCCTTAAGTATTCTGGGATGCAGACCATCAGGCCCTGGGGATTTATCAGCCTTCAGTCCCATCAGTCTACCCAACACCATTTCCTGCCTAATGTGGATTTCCTTCAGTTCCTCCGTCACCCTAGGATCTCTGGCCACTAGAACATCTGGGAGATTGCTTGTATCTTCCTTAGTGAAGACAGATCCAAAGTACCGGTTCAACTCGTCTGCCATTTCCTTCTTCACGGCAGCCTACAATGTATTAATAATGGAACAGAGTTTTCAGATTAGGATTGAATACGTGGATATTGTGCGAGAACTGATATACATCTGTAGTTCAGTTTCAAAAAGTGGATACCATATCAAAAAAATCTGAACAGCACAATTGGCTGAAGATTCATAGCAGATTTAGGAGCTAAAACGCCCTTCAGTGGCTCAATGACATTTGATTGAAATACCAGACATTGAGAATCCATTCAGTCTCAGTTAAATTTATGGTTTCTCTTTGTTCTCAGAATCTCAACTCGGGGTCATTCCCTGCAACTGTAGGTTGTAGAATCTCTCAATGATCCCGGGTTTTCTTGCCACTCCAGGATACAGTCAGTAGTTAAATCCTATTTCCAAGATTCATTCCTCTCCAAGTCCCCTCCAGATACAGTACCGCTCAAAAGTCCTGTCCAGATCAGACATATTTCAGTCTTCTTCGCTCTGATGCAGTTATAGGCAAAAGACAATAGACAATAGGTGCAGGAGTAGGCCATTCGAGCCAGCACCGCCATTCACCATGATCATGTCTGATCATCCAATCAGTAAGCCATTCCTGCCCTCCCCATATCCCTTGATTCCTCTGTCATTAAGAGCTCTATCCAACTCTATCTTGAAAGCATTCAGGGAATTGGCCTCCTCTGCCTTCTGAGGCAGAGTCCCACAGCTTCACAACTCTGAGTGAAAAAGGTTTTCCTCACCTCCGTTCTAAAGGGCCTACCCCTTATTCTTAAACTGTGGCCCCTGGTTCTGGACTTCCCCCAACATCGGGAACATATGTCCTGCCTCTAGACTATTGAATGTCACAATATCACCAGTTCAAATTGTGTGGCATCCGAGTTATTGTTACTGGGCTAAACAGGTACAGAGAAGATGGAAATGATTGCTCATGGCAGTTCAATGCCCTCACTTTCAGTTTGGTCTTGATGGCCAAAAGTCACATGTAGCCATTTTTCCATCTTAACCTAGGCCTCTGATATCTATTACCATCGCAGACCCATTATTTCTTTCCCACTACAACCATCTGCCCACTAATTCGTTCTTTCCAGTTTATAAGGCCTCCGCATCCTTGGATCAGAGCTAACTTCCCAATTCATTACTACTGCTTTGTGAAGCTGAGAGAATGTTACATGGGTTGTTGTTCCTTATGCCATGTTTCTGATTCAGAATCTTGTAAATCAATCAAAATTGGACATTCACTTCTTTAGTTCAGTTGTTATCAAACTCCTTGCTTCTGTGCGATATAACCTGAGCGCTTCTCACTTCACTAGACTGCATGGCGTCCTCTGGTAAGATTAGGGGCAGATGGTTGTGCATCCTAATCAACTCCTCATGGTGTCCGAACAAAATCCTATTCCCTGTACTTGGAAGCTAACTGTGAAGTACCTGCTGCACAAATTCACTTCATCTATCCTGACAGCAGTCTACGTCCCATTCCATGCTGATGCTAAGTTTGCACAATGAACTACATACCGCTACCAATACCATTAAAACAAAGTAGCTTGTTCATAATAGCAGAGGACTTCAATCAGGCCAACCACAAGGGTTAGCTACTAAAATACTATCAGCATGTCTTTAACGTCCTTTAATTCTGAGACTGTGGTCCCAGACTCTCCCACCAGTGGAAGCATCCATTCTGTCCATGCCTTTCAATGATGTTCCCCATCAACTTCTAAACTCCAGTGAGTAGAAGCCCAGTGCTGTCAAACGCTCATCACATGCTAACCCACTTATTCTTATTTACAAATTAATCAACACCTTAATTCTTATTACCAAAGTGCATGACTTTGCACATTGCAAGACTGAATTTCATCTACTACTTCTCTGCCCACTCTCCGAACCTGTCCAAGTCCTTCTGCAGAGTCCTTGCTTCCTCTACACTGCCTGTTCCACCACCTATCTTAGCATCATCTGCAAACTTGGTCACAAAGCCTTCAATCCCCTTATCCAAATCATTACAACACAACGAGATGAGGAAACATTTCTTCACCAAGAGAGTTGTGAATCTGTGGAATTCTCTGCCACAGAAGGCAGTGGAGGCCAATTCACTGGATGTTTTTCAAGTTAGATTTAGTTCTTAGGGCTAAAGGAATCAAGGGATATGCGGAAAAAGCAGGAACGGGGTACTGATTTTAGATGATCAGCCATGAATATATTGAATGGCAGTGCTGGCTCGAAGGGCCGAATGGCCTACTCCTGCACCTATTTTTCTATGCTTATGTTTCTAACGTGAAAAGAAGCGGGCCCAACCACCGACCCTTGCGGAACTCCACTAGTCACTGGCAACCAACTTCAAAAAGCGCCTTTTATTGCAACTTTGCCTTCTGCTATCCAGCCAACCCACTATCCGTGCTTGTATCTTCCCTTTAATACAGTGGCCTCTCATCTTCCCCAGCAGCCTGATGTGTGACACCGTATCGATTTGAGAGGCTGGTCATGGCACAGATTAACTCCAGTCTCACAGACAGCCCGGATTCACTGCAGTTTGCCTTTGGTTGCAACAGGTCCACCGCAGTCCCCCACTCACTGACCCACACACATCGCCGGAGCAAGGCACCTCCATCAGACTACTACTTATTGACTTTAGCTCCACCTTCAGCACTATAATTCCAAGCCGCAACAATACCCGCCTCAAACAGACTGTACAGCAGCTGGTGAAGATGGGCTTGCTGGTGCTGACACAAAGCATAATGACACCAAGTGCTGGAGTAACTCCGCAAAATGAATCAGTCTAAAGAAGGGTTCAAACATCACCTAACCACCATGTTCTCCAGAGATGCTGCCTGACCTATAGAGTTCCTCCAGCACTTTGTGTCCTTTTGTATATTAACCATCATCTGCAGTTCTTTGTTTCAACTATAGACAATGATAATACCGTACTCGGTTACAGCAGACAATTGGCAATAACGGACACCATTCCAGAACCTACTATGCAGAACTTTATTAAAGGCCTTGCTGAAGTCCAGAACCTCTCCTGTTAGGCAGAAGATACAAAAGCTTGAAAGCAAGTACCAGCATATTTATGAATAGCTTCTTCCCCACTGTTTTCAGACTACTGAGTGGACCTCCCAGTAGCTAGGAAGTAGTCTCAATCTCCCAACCAACCTCATTATGGGCCTTGCACATTTTAATCTGCATTTTCTCTGTAACTGTAACACTATAATGCGACAACACTATATTTTTCTCTTTGCACTACCTGTTGTATTTGTGTATGACTCGATTGTACTCGTGTATATGATTTAACTGGCACACAAACAAGTTTTCACTGTACCTACATGACAAAAATGAACCAATAGCAATACCAATAAATATTTCTTTAAAATTTCAATAGCTTTTTTTCAATTATTTCAGAGAGGGCACAGGGGCTTTCTGACAACTTGTGCGATGTTGGAAAGCATCGAGTCTGTCTGTGGACAGGCCTTACTTTCTGTCGCTGCAGTCAAGTCACCGATTGTAGCCCACTGCAACTCACAGAAGAACTGCAGCATTGACAATTACTTCCAGTCGGACTGTTGGAGCTGTGCAGCCACAAAAACAGCTGGTGACCGTGCATAACTGGCCATGATCACTATGATCCTATCTAAGGAGAACTTTCGGATCAATTTACCACCCTGACTTGTGAAATAAATGAACAATACATACCAAAAACGAAGTAATTATTTATGATTAAAATATGTACAACTGCATTTGAGCTAAATAAATTAAAAATAAAACTAGTTTGCACTATTGGTAACAGTTTGCAAAAAATAATGAGAAATGTGTTTCCAATATGGTTTGTTTAAAGTTAAAAAATCATGGTAGAATAAAGATATAATTTGCCTACAATACCTCTAATGATTTCTTGAATCTTCTTCTCTTTTATCCAAGACTTCACTGCTTCCTGGAGCTTTAGATTTTCCTGAACAATTGGATTCTGACTGTCAGAATCCTCCTTCAAACGGTAAATATAAATATTATAGGTGACATGAAGATAAAAGAAAAGAACATATGTTTTCAAATATGGGCAAAGAAATTAAATATTTCGAGTAACAGCAATCTTTTCAGTAATCTGCATTTGGCAGGTTTGTACTTAAAAGAGGCTTCTAAAGGCACCAACACTTTTACTATTCACGTATGTACACATAATATAATTATTAATCAACAAAACTTCTTGCACATTCTTCGCTGGCTACATTGATTCCATCTTCAGTCACATCAGGTTTGCATCATGGTTTCAACAAATAAAAAGTCAGACAGTTCACTCCACTTTAGTTCACTAAACCCCTAGACTTTAGTCATAAGGATTATGGTTGAAAACATTTGAGGCACGAGTCACTCAACAACCCTGAAGAGAACCCAATGGGCCCTTGTGCTGAATTGTAAAATGAAAAGATTAACTATTGAAGATAAAGAGCATTAGAAGAAAGTTTAAAAAAAGACAACTTCAAGACATTTCAATGGGAGAATTGACAAACAAAATTGTGCAAACAATGACACGAGATGACTCTTTGAAAGAACTAATTATTCCCAAACTCTGGCTTTTTACTTGTGAGGCCATGAAGTTATTTCCCTATTAAATAAATGTAATCCTCTTAAAATGTATGCTTGAATCTGTTTCTCTACCCTTACAACCAGTGCAGTCCAGGATATTTTTTCTGCTCACATCACCTCACTATCTTAAAGTGAGGTCCTCTGGAACAGATGCTCCTTCTATCAAAACTCTCCATGGCTTTCATCTCCATTTGTTAACATAGAGAAATAGGTGCAGGAGTAGGCCATTCGACCCTTCAAGCCAGCACCGCCATTCAATATGATAATGGCTGATCATCCAAAATCAGTACCCTGTTCCGGCTTTCCCCCCCATATCCCTTGATTCCTTTAGCCCTAAGAGCTAATTCTTCTAACTCTCTCTTGAAAACATCCAGTGAATTGGCCTCCACTGCCTTCTGTGGCAGGGAATTCCAGATTCACAACTCTCTGGGTGAAAAAGTTTTTCCTCATCTCAGTCTTAAATGGCTTACCCCTTATTGTTAAACTGTGACCCCTGGTTCTGGACTCCCCAACATTGGGAACATTTTTCCTGCATCTGCCCTATCCAATCCTCTAAGAATTTTATATGTTTCTATAAGAACCCTCTCATCCTTCCAGTGAATACAAGCCCTGTCGACCCATTCTTTCATCATACGGCAGTCCTGCCATCCCGGGAATTAACCTGGTGAACCTACGCTGCACTCTCTCAATAGCAATAATGTCCTTTCTCAAATTAGGAGACCAAAACTGCACATAATTCTTGAGGTGTGGTCTCACCAGGGCCCTGTACTACTGCAGTCGGACCTCCTTGCTCCTATACTCAAACCCTTTCGCTATTCGCTATTTCGCAACATGCTATTTGCTTTCTTCACTGCCTACTGTACTTGCATGCTTACTTTCAGTGACTGATGTGCAAGGACACTCAGGTCTCGTTGCACCTCCCCTTCCTAACCTGACACCATTCAGATAATAATCTGCTTTCTTGTTCTTGCCACCAATGTGGATAATCTTCACATTTATCCACATTATACTGCATCTGCCCACTCACCCAATCTATCCAAGTCACCCTGCAACCTCATAGCATCGTTCTCACAGCTCACACTGCAACCAGTTTTATGTCATCCGCAAACTTAGATGTAACATTTAATCCCATCTAAATCGTTAATATATATTGTAAACAACTGGGGTTCCAGCACGGAGCATTGCAGCACCCCACTAGTCACTGCCTGCCATTCTGAAAAGAACCCATTAATTCCTACTCTTTGCTTCCTGTCTGCCAACCAGTTCTCTATCCATGTCAATACCCTACCCCCAATACCATGTACTCTAATTTTGCATACTAATCTCTTGTGTGGGACCTTGTCAAAGGCTTTTTGAAAGTCCAGATACACCACATCCACTGGCTCTCCCTTATCCATTCTACGTTGTTTTCTATGAAAAACATAGTAACTACTCCAAACATGTAATTCGCCAACTTCTACATCACTGCCAAAGGTCCCAAGCTACTTCTGTACAAGATATCCACAGTGCCCTCTATAATGTTTGGGACAAAGACCCATCATTTATTTATTTGCCTCTGTACTCCATAATTTCAGATTTGTGATAGAAAAAAAATCACATGTGGTTAAAGTGCACATTGTCAGATTTTAAGAAAGGCCATTTTTATACATTTTGGTTTCATCATGTAGAAATTACAGCTGTGTTTATACATAGTCCCCCCATTTCAGGGCACCATAATGTTTGGGACACATGGCTTCACAGGTCTTTATAATTGCTCAGTTGTGTTTAATTGCCTCCTTAATGAAGGTATAAGAGAGCTCTCAGAACCTAGTCTTTCCTCCAGTCTTTCCATCACCTTTAGAAACCTTTATTGCTGTTTATCAACATGAGGACCAAAGTTGTGCCAATGAAAGTCAAAGAAGCCATTATGAGACTGAGAAACAAGAATAAAACTGTTAGAGACATCAGCCAAACCTTAGGCTTAGCAAAATCAACTGTTTGGAACATTATTAGGAAGAAAGAGCACTAGTGAGCTTACTAATGTGGATTTGTTAATGACCACTGTCTGCAGAAGACTTCATGAACAGAAATACAGAGGCTACACTGCAGGATGCAAACCACTGGTTAGACGCAAAAATAGGATGGCCAGCTGGCAGTTTGCCAAGAAGTACTTAAAAGAGCAACCACAGTTCTGGAAAAAGGTCTTGAGGACAGATGAGACGAAGATGAACTTATATCAGAGTGATGGCAAGAGCAAAGTATGGAGGAGAGAAAGAACTTCCCAAGATCCAAAGCATACCACCTCATCTGTGAAACACGGTGTTGGGGGTATTATGGCCTGGGCATGTATGGCTGCTGAAGGTACTGGCTCACTTATCTTCATTGATGATACAACTGCTGATGGTAGTAACATAATGAATTCTGGTGGATAGACACATCCTATCTGCTCAAGTTCAAACAAATACCTCAAAATTCATTGGCCGGCAGTTCATTCTACAGCAAGACAATGATCCCAAACATGCTGCTAAAGCAACAAAGAAGTTTTACAAAGCTAAAAAATGGTCAATTCTTGAGTGGCCAAGTCAATCACCCACTCTGAACCCAATTGAGCATGCCTTTTATATGCTGAAGAGAAAACTGAAGGGGACTAGCCCCCAAAACAAGCATAAGCTAAAGATGGCTGCAATACAGGCCTGACAGAGCATCACCAGAGAAGACACCCAGCAACTGGTGATGTCCATGAATCGCAGACTTCATCAGTCATTGCATGCAAAGGATGTGCAACAAAATGCTAAACTACAAAGTAATGAACTACTTTCATTTGCATGACATTGCTGTGTCCCAAACATTATGGTGCCCCGAAATGGGGGGACTATGCATAAACACTGCTGTAATTTCTACACGGTGAAACCAAAATGTACAAAAATGGTCTTTATTAAAATCTGGCAATGTGCACTTTAACCACATGTGATTTTTTTCCATTACAAATCTCAAATTGTGGAGTACAGGGGCAAATAAATAAATGATGGGTCTTTGTCCCAAACATTAACGAGGGCACTATATATCAATGCTATCATCTTAACAATAACTAGTTAATGGTTGATTGGATGATCATTCTGATAAAGTTCTCTCATTGCATCTGAAATCCTGAGCTCCTTCTCTTAACCACTACTCTTTCCCAATCCAGTTTTACTAATAGTTTGTTGATCTCTTCCTTTAACATTGAATGCAAAGAAAATTCCAGGAACTACCCATTTCTGGCCCCACAGACTGAAGACTATCTATGTACATGGGATCTTGGATGAGCTAGCTAATTGGATATAAAATTAGCTTAGTATCAGAAGGTGGCAAAAAGGTTTGTTTTTCCGACTGGAAGGTCGGAAAGGTTCACCAGACTGAAAGGTTCACCAGATTGATCCCTGGGATGGCGGGACTTTCATATGAGGAAAGACTGGATAGACTGGGCTTGTACTCGCTGGAATTTAGAAGACTGAGGGGGGATCTTATAGAAACATATAAAATTCTTAAGGGGTTGGAGAGGCTAGATGCGGGAAGATTGTTCCCGATGTTGGGGGAGTCCAGAACCAGGGGTCACAGCTTAAGGATAAGGGGGAAGTCTTTTAGGACCGAGATGAGAAAACATTTCTTCACACAGAGAGTGGTGAGTCTGTGGAATTCTCTGCCACAGAAGGTAGTTGAGGCCAGTTCATTGGCTATATTTAAGAGGGAGTTAGATGTGGCCCTTTTTGCTAAAGGGATCAGGGGGTATGGAGAGAAGGCAGGTACAGGCTACTGAGCTGGATGATCAGCCATGATCATATTGAATGGCGGTGCAGGCTCGAAGGGCCGAATGGCCTACTCCTGCACCTATTTTCTATGTTTCAATGGAAGCCTGTGACCATGGCGTGCCACAGGGATTGGTGCCGGATTCACTGTTATACTGAGCAAAACCTGCCCAGTCAACGTTTTGATTTAGGCAGATTTCAACAGGAAATAAGGTCAAATTTTACATTAGCGTTACAAATTAAAATTGAAACGCATATTCAAATAAGTAGTGCACAATTTGCATGAATACAAGGAAACAAAGCCTTTTATCATTAAAAATCCAAATTGTGACTCACACAAAACTATTACAGTAGATGGAGAATTATGAAGAGTATTAGACATATTTACTATTTATAATCAAAGTTGGAATATAGTGCTGAACTAAAAAATCTTTCCCATAATAATTTATGTATTAAATATTATGATTTAAGGTTGTGATGCCATTACAGAATTAGACTAAAACTGAAATCATAGTGTGGAAACAGGCCCTTCGGCCCAACCTGCCCATGCCGACCAACATGCCCCATCAACACATGTCCCACCTGCCTGCGTTTCGTCCATATCCTTCAAACCTAACCTATCTAAGTACCTGTCCAAATGTTTCATAAATGTTGTGATAGTACCTGGCTCAACTACCTTGTCTGGCAGCTTGTTCCCTACACCCACCAACCTTTGTGTAAAGAAAGTTGCCCCGCAGGTTCCTACTAAACCACACACCCCCACACACACACACCTCACATTTATACCCTCTAGTTCTGGATTCCCCCACTCTGGCTAAACGGTGCTGTGTATTTACCCTATCTATTCCTTTCAAGAGCTTAGACACTGGAATTAGGTGACTTGATTATTTACATTCAATGAAAATAGAAAATAAAGGAAACAAAAATTACCTTAAACAAGTGAAGGGTGGCACCATCAGTGGCAAAATTCTTCACTCTGTCACCAAAGAATTCAACAGGAACAATTGATCCCAAGCCTATTTTATCCACTAGTGCCTTGTAGGTCTGCAAATATAAAACCAAGTAAGTTAATCACAGATGACAAAAGGGTCATGCAAGCACCCGATAGATAAATTGTTGTCATGTGTTTAGCTTTCATTTACCATCAAAAACAGCAACCGAGCCAGGCAACGTGTAAACAAATCAAAGGTAACTATAAACTAATAGGCCTTAATCTCCAACACCATTACTGAACTCATCTCTTCCAGCTCTCTGCCCCCGAAAGCCTCCAACCTTATCGTTCCCCAGCCCTGCACGGCCCGTTTTTACCTTATCCCCAAAATCCACAAACAGAACATTGACTTCTCCCACTTCAGATGGTCCCTGCTTTCCCTCTCTATCCCCTCCCCCTTCCCAGTTCTCCTACTAGTCTTCCTGTCTCCGTCTACATCCTATCTTTGTCCCGCCCCCTCCCCTGACATCAGTCTGAAGAAGGGTCTCGACCTGAAACGTCACCCATTCCTTCTCTCCTGAGATGCTGCCTGACCCGCTGAGTTACTCCAGCATTTTGTGTCTACCTTAGAAACTAATAGCCTCCAGTTCAGTGGTCTCAAATAAAGTGAGAACACGAATGCTGTTTTTATAACAGTTCAACCACCAGCAGGGTTAGTCAATAATGCAGAAAACACAAGCATTAGAACATTATTCTAATTTTCTTACCAATGCAGGCCACTGGTTAGCATGAATCCGTCCTCCCTGTGGAGCGACCGGCTCTATCCTAGGGGCCCACACCACAGTGTGCTCCACAAGGAAAACAAGGACGTCTTCAGCATAAACTTTCACCCAGGCGTGCTTCTTCCACCGAGGATCATCAAATTCAACGTAAACCTGCAACACAAAGTAATTGAAACGACAATCTCACAATTGTGAATTTCATTTCAATGCAAATCGGATCTACGTTTGCCAAGTGAAGAACACACAATATAAACACTGCACATTCAGCCATTTTCACACTAAGGAAACCATTCACACAATGAATTAACAGTAAAAAAAAGTAAGGGCAGAAAGAAGCTACAATTGATGGAAATCTCAGATATTAATGGAGCAATTGTCGGTGAGCAAAGTCAAGTTAACATTTTGAGCCCAGGTTGTAATGAAAGACTGAACAATAATAACAAATAACATAAGATTATTAATGGATTGCACACGCTGGAGGCAGGAAACATATTCCCAATGTTGGGGGAGTCCCGAACCAACGGCCACATTTTAAGAATAAGGGGTAGGCCATTTAGAACGGAGATGAGGAAAAACTTTTTCACTCAGAGAATTGTGAAGCTGTGGAATTCTCTGCCTCAGAAGGCAGTGGAGGCCAATTCCCTGGATGCTTTCAAGAGAGAGTTGGATAGAGCTCTTAATGATAGCAAAGTCAAGGGATATGGGGAGAAGGCAGGAACGGGATACTGATTGTAGGTGATCAGCCATGATCACGGTGAATGGCGGTGCTGGCGCGAAGGGCCGAATGGCCTCCTCCTGCACCTATTGTCTATGGTCATACATGTAATATATCAGCCATGATTGGGATAAATTACCAGACAATCACAAAATAATCTGAAAGATAAAAACATCCAAAATGTCAAATCGGTTATTCTCCATTTAATACTGTTGACAGTTAATCCACATGTACAGCTTTTCTTTTGGAGTAACTCAGTGGGACAGACAGCATCTCTGGAAAGATGGAATGGGTGACGTTTCGGGTCGAGACCATTCTTCAGAATCTTCTCTCCGGAGATGCTGCCTGTCCCACTGAGGTACACCAGCTTTTTGTGTCTATCGCCGGATTAAACCGGCATCTGCAGTTCCTTCCGACACAAGCACAATATTAACATGCTTGAAATGTAAGAAAAGATCGCAGCAGGTACTATTTTAACCACAAGGAGAGGTTGGACAATTTTGGAATGGGGAGCAGGGTGAGGGGGAAAGACAAATTAATTTTTTTTAAATGTTTGATCTGGGATGCAGGTTAAGTGAGGGCGGGAGTTGTTCATACCTTTTCAGGTTTGCAATGGCAGGGATATAAATGTAAAACTGGAGGGTCTGGAGTCTTGAATTGATCAGGGTGGCAAGCTCTTTCCGGAAGATCATTAATAAACTTATTGAGTTGAAAATGAAAATTACAAACCTGGACAATTGGTAAATTTTACACTCTTCAAATGACATTCCTCAAATGTACTTCACTTTTCCAAAAATAATACGGCATTATAATAGCATGAAAAGTCCTTTGAGCCAATCTGTCCATGCTGACAAAGATGCCCAATCTAAGCTAGTTCTAACTGCCCACAATTAGCCCATATCCCTCTAATTCCTATTCACATACTTACCAAATAGTGAAAACAATTGGAGAGAGTGGATGTGGAGAGGATGTTTCCACTAGTGGGAGAGTCTAGGACTGGAGGTCTTTGCCTCAGAATTAAAGGATGTTTCTTTAGGAAGGAGATGAGGAGGAATTTCTTTAGTCAGAGGGTGGTAAATCTGTGGAATTCTTTGCCACAGTAGGCTGTGGACGCCAAGTCAGTGGATATTTTTAAGGCAGAGATAGATAGATTCTTGATTAGTACGGGTGTCAGAGGTTATGGGGAGAAGGCAGGAGAATGGGTCTGGGAAGGAGAGATGGATCAGCCATGATTGAATGGCGGAGTAGATTTCATGGCCTTATGCTGCTTCTATCAGATGATCTTATGATAAAGATTTCTCAAAATGGCAGTTTTAGGAAATTCCAAGTTTTAACACTGTTTAGAACTACATAAATAGATTTTGTTGAAGTGCTGGATGAACTCAGTGGGCCAGGCAGCATTTGTGGAGAGAAATGGGCATACATATGGATCTCCAGGGAAATCTGTGGGGGCAAATTGGAGGAACAGCCACTTCAGTTTCTGCTTGGAAAACCTACACCTCAACAAGATGAATATTGAATTCTCAAATTTCAAATATGACCACTTGTGGCGCGTCGGTAGAGGCCCGAAATAACGGCAAGGAGCCAGGTATTTTGGGGGCGTTAAGGGTTTAATAGTTGGTTATCAGACGGGTCGAGTCTGCCGGAATGGCTTCGCGCCCAAAACCTTGTCCTTATATCTCTAGTACCGGACCGCCCCCCCTGGACTGGTCCATTCCCGTGCCGAGGGGTCGGTAGTGGTATGGCCCGACCATTGGGAGCCGCCACAGGACCCCCCCACCCCCCCAGAACCGGAGGCACAAAGCGCACTGGTGGTCGCACAACCCGACCAGACTGCGTACGGTAATCGGTCGACAGAGGGGCCGGCGGAGGCACAGTTGGAGGGACAGGTGGTGGGTCCCGGAAGGGTGGGCGACCTCGTGGCCGAGGCTGGGCAACCTGGTCAATGTCTAAGTGGGCCGGCTTCAGGCGGTCAATTGACACGGCCTCCGGTCGGCCCCCCATGTCCAAGATAAAAGTTGTCTGTCCGTGCTCCAGCACCCGGTACGGGCCCTCATACGGCCTCTGGAGTGGCGTCCGGTGGGCGTCACGGCGCAGGAACACAAAGGCGCAGTCCCGGAGGGCCGATGGCACGTAAGGGCGGAATGTCCCATGGCGGGACGTCGGCACGGGTGCGAGCTTGCCAACTCGCTCTCGGAGGCGCTGTAGGGTGGATGAGGGCGGTTCCTCTCGCCCCGGCAACGAGGGCACGAACTCCCCGGGCACCGTGAGCGGGGACCCGTATACGAGCTCCGCTGACGATGAAGCCAGGTCCTCCTTGGGCGCAGTCCGGATGCCCAGCAAGACCCATGGTAGCTCGTCCATCCAGTCGGGGCCGGAGAGTCGCGCCTTCAGCGCTGTCTTCAGCTGCCGGTGGAACCTCTCCACCAGGCCGTTTGCCTGCGGGTGATAAGCCGTGGTGTGATGCAGCCGCACGCCCAACAGGTGGGCCATGGCCGACCACAGCTCGGAGGTGAACTGTGGCCCCCGGTCCGAGGAGATGAGCACCGTTGTTGAGGTGCCGGCTGAAGAAGGCCAGGGGGCGCCAACCCCCGTCCGTCAGTTGCTCCAGTATGGCACCAACCGCCAACTCTGAGGCGTCCACCGTAAGGGCTGTCGGGGCATCCTCCCGTGGGTGAACCAGCAGCACAGCCCGAGCCAGGGCCTCCTTTACGTCGTCAAATGCTGTTACCGCCTCGTCGGTCCATACGACGTTCTTACGCTTGCCCGCCAGCAGCTCGTATAGCGGCCGCATGATGTGGGCCGCGGATGGCAGGAACCGGTGATAAAAGGCCACCATGCCGACGAACTCCTGCAGGCCACGCACCGAGGACGGACGGGGAAACCGGCGGATGGCGTCTACTTTGTCCGGCAGGGGAACCGCGCCTTGCGAGGACACACGGTGGCCGAGAAAGTCGATTGTGGCCACGCCAAAGCGGCATTTGGCGAGGTTTATAGCCAACCCGTGCTCGCTGAGCCGCTGAAAGAGCTGCCGGAGGTGGGCACAGTGCTCCTACTGCGAGCGGCTGGCTACCAACATGTCATCAAGGTAGACAAACAGGAAATCCAGCCCGTGACACACGCCGTTCATTAATCGTTGGGATGACTGCGCGGCGTTCTTGAGGCCGAACGGCATCCGTACGAACTCGTAGAGTCCGAACGGCGTGATGATTGCCGTCTTGGGCACATCCTCCGGGTGGACCGGGATCTGGTTGTAACCTTGCACCAGATCCACCTTCGAGAATATCGTGGCCCCAGCCAAATGGGCGTTGAAGTCCTGGATGTGGGGCACGGGGTATCGGTCCTCGGCGGTAGCGACGTTCAGCCGCCGATAATCCCCGCAAGGTCTCCAGCACCCGTTTGCCTTGGGGACCATGTGGAGTGGGGATGCCCATGGGCTGTTGCAAGGGCGGACGATCCCCAAGGACTCCATCGTGCGGAACTCCTGTCGTGCCAGGCGTAGCTTCTCAGGCGGCAGTCGGCGTGCTCGTGCGTGGAGGGGTGGGCCGGTAGTTGTTATAAACACCCCATGCTTGGGAGTCCATGGACGACAGCGGGCGTATAATGGGCTCATTCAGCCGCAGCGCAATGGGCTTCATTGTGGCGGAGTGGACCAAGCGCTGCTGCCTGACATCCACGAGGAGAGAATGAGCCCGCAGAAAGTCAGCCCCGAGCAACGGCTGGGAGACGTCGGCGATCGTGAACTGCCAAGTGAAATGACTGGCGCCGAAAACGATGTGGACCGTGCGGACGCCATAAGTCTGAATGTGGCTCCCGTTTGCCGCGGTGAGGATGGGCCCCCGCTTCCCAGAACGAATGTCCAGCGGCAAAGGGGGCAGGACGCTCAGCTCTGCCCCGGTATCCACGAGGAAGCGGCCCCCGGAGCGCCGATCCCAGGTGAAGAGGCGGTGAATCTGGCCGGCCGCCGCGGGGACTATTGGCAGCCGGCCCCGGCGTTTCCCAGGAACGTGCACGGCTGCCGGCATTGTCGGGCTGCCGCCCCCCAGCGCTGGTGGTAATAACACCAGTACCTCCTGCTGGTGCTGGCTGGAGCCTGCTGGTGTGGGACTGCAGGTGCATGTGCGGGTGCAGGACCCGCAATGGCCACCGGGGGCAATCTCGCAGGCCTCCGGGGCATAGCTGTCACTCCTTCCACAGCTCCCCCGCCCGACCGGAGAAAATCGGGCGCTGCTGTAGTGACGCTTAGTGCGCTGACGTCATCACGGCGCGCCACCCACAGCGTGTCCACGCGCCTGCCGAGGGCCCGGGTGTCTGCAAAGGAGGCGTCGGTGAGCTGCAGGCGAATGTCGGCCGGCAGCAGGTGCAGGTACGTGTATTCAAACATCAGGCACGGTCTGTGCCCGTCGAGTAACGCGACCATCTCCTTCAGGAGGCTAGATGGGCGCCGGTCACCGAGGCCTGGCATGTGGAGGAGCCTTTCGGCCCGCTCCATTCGGGTTAGCCCGTAGGTTTGGAGCAGCAGCTCCTTAAGGGCTTCATATTTATCGTGGGTCGGGGGGTCCTGGAGGAACTCCGTTACCTCTTCGGCCGCGTCCTGGTCAAGGGCTCCCACCAGGTGGAAGAAACGGGTGTCATCGGATGTGATGCCCCGCAGCTGGAACTGGGCCTCCGCTTGGTAAAACCAAACGCGAGCCCGGGTGGTCCAGAAGGTCGGGAGCTTGATGCCTACCGCGTCGACAGCTGGGGCCTGGTCGGCCTGCGAGCTGGACGGGCGGTCGGCTTTTGCTCTTGTGCCCATCATAATAAGAATGGACCGTCGAGGTCACCAATGTGGCGCGTCGGTAGAGGCCCGAAATAAAGGCAAGGAGCCAGGTATTTTGGGGGCGTTAAGGGTTTAATAGTCGGTTATCAGACGGATCGAGTCTGCCGGAATGGCTTCGCGCCCAAAACCTTGTCCTTATATCTCTAGTACCGGACCGCCCCCCTGGACTGGTCCATTCCCGTGCCGAGGGGTCGGTAGTGGTATGGCCCGACCCTTGGGAGCCGCCACACACTCTTCTTTTACTCTCCCCCCCCCCACAATGCACACATTGCCCCCACCACCCCCATCACTCTGTTCCTTTTCCTCCACCATCTGCTCCTAGTTTGGGACTTCCATTTATCTTTTTATCCACTCTTCTCCACCCATATCCATCTGCCTAGCTTTACATTTCACCTGTCCTCTTTCCTTATCAGACACTCTTGTCCCATTTTCATCTCTAGTCTTTGTCAACGTCTCCACACATCTGTGATTAACCCCCCCCCCCCCCCCCACCACCACCACCACCTGTATCCACCTAACATTTATCCCTTTTCCAGCCTCCACCCTCCCACTCCAACAACCTGAAGGCTCCAGACCTGAAACATCGTCTGTCCATGTCCCTTCTCAGATGCTGGCCAACCTACTAAGTTCCTCCAGCACTTTGGTGAATGCATGGCTGTAGTATTCCATCAAAGAACAATCGAACTTTATGGATATACTAGAAAATTAACAAGCAAGTGAAACACAAAGTGCTGGAGCAACTCAGCGAAAACCTTCTTCAGACTGGGATCAGTCCGACTTACTCCAGCACTGTGTTCCCAGCAAACAGTAGTGCTTATGTGGGGCATCTTGGTCAGCACGGCCGAACTCCGCGCAGTAAGACTCTATTAACAAAATCTCATCCTGGTCACTTATTGCATTCGCTTTCTCTTCACCCCACTAGTTAAAATTCCTCGAATCCTCTCCCTAGATTCCATTTCTTTATCTTCATCCACCTAAAGTGTTCTTAAATAACCATTTCATAACAAACATTTTTAATTTAATGAAATAATAAGTATAAGATGTTTAGAAAAGCCATTCATTTATTACCTCTATATCACTTTGCCTGAAATTTCCTCACATTACATTCAGATTCTATTCTTTAAAAAAGTCTATTGCTTGTTCAAATAACTTTGCTGAAGCCGAGGTTTCTAATTTGTTGATTATGTTTAGTTTAGAGATACAATGCGGAAACATGCCCTTCGCCCCACCAAGTCCATGCCAACCGGTGATCACCCCGTACAATAGCACTATCCTACACACTGGGTCTATCCTGCACAGCACAAAACACCCTGAGGCCTACAATCAATTTGCACTCACAAACACGTCAACTTCCCTTTGAAAATTTTGCGACTTACTTTCCATTAAGGGGCAATTTTCTGCATCTACAAGCAACTGATCTCTGGAGAAATCAGAGCTCTGAACAAGCACACGCACGCAGCGCAGTCACAAGGACAGGGCACAAACTCCAGAGACAGCACTCAAGATCAGGATCAAATTCACATCCTTGGAGCCACGATTCAGCATCACCAGCTGGTGCTCCATCATGCCATCCTAGTGCCAAACCAGTGATGCATTCAACTTGGAAAACAAAACAATTATGAACCAAAATATTTCCACAACATTAAAACAAAGTAGAAACATTAGTCTTAATGATATAATTTTTATATTTATATCCTGTCTCAGGAGGAATATTTGGGGTAGACACAAAATGCTGGAGTAACTCAGCGGATCAGGCAGCATCTCTGGAGAACATGGATAGGTGACGTTTCAGAGTGCTGGAGCAACTCAGCGGGACAGGCAGCATTTCTGGAGAGAAGGGATGGGTGACGTTTCGGGTCAAGACTCCTTCTTCAGACTGAGCCAGGGGAGAGGAAACGAGTCTGTCCCACTGAAGTTACGCCCGCATTTTGTGTCTATCTTCGGTGCAAATCAGCATCTACCTACACATAGAAGTTGGGATGTCTCAATTGAGCAACATTAGAGAGGCCACCTTTGGAGTATTATGTTCAGTTTTGGTCACTTTGTTATAGGAAGGATGTTATTAAGCTAGAATGAGTGCAGCAAAGATGTACGAGGATGTTGCCAGGACTTGAAGGTCTGAGCTATAGAGAGAGGTTGAGCAGGCTAGGACTTTATTCCTTGGAACGCAGGAAGGTGTGGGGTGATCTTCTAGTGATGTATAAAATAATGAGTGAATGGACAGGGTGAGTGCAGTCTTTTAGCCAGAGTGGGGGAATTAAGAACCAGAGAACATAGGTTTAAGGTGAGAGGGGAAACATTTAATAGGAATCTGAGAGCAACATTTTCACACAAGGCATGGTGGGTATATGGAACAGGCCGCTGGAGATGGTAGATGAGGCAGGTACTACAATGACATTTAAGACAAGTGGACAAGCACATGAATAGGAAAGGTTTAGAGGGATAGGGGCCAAACACATGCAGGTAGAAGTAACGTACATGGGTCACCTTGGTTGGCACGGCCAAGTTGGGTTGTTGGGCCTGTTTCCGTTCTGTAATACTCTATGACTCCATGAATTTAAGATAGGATGTTATAGCTGTACAAGACATTGGTGACGCTGCACATGGAGTATTGTTTTCAGCTTTGCTCATCCTACTGTTGGAAAGATTCCATTAAGTAACCCGCTGCACAAGAAGGGAGCAAAGCAGAACAGTGGGAACTGTAGGACGGTTAGTCTGACTTGGGTGTTTGGTAAGAGTTTAGATTCCATTATAAAGGTTGAGGTTACGGAGTACTTAGAAGTTCACGATAAAATAGGCAAAAGTAAGCATGGCCTTGTGAAGGGGAGGTCTTGCCTGACAAAATTGCTGGAATTCTTTGAAGAAGTTATTAGCAGGACAAAGGAGTCAATAGATGTACCTAGATTTTCAGAAAGCCTCTGATAAGGTGCCACATGGGAGGCTGCTAAGGAAGATGAGAGCCCATGGTATCAAAGAGCAGTTGCTAGCAATGGACATCAGGTTGGCTGGATGGCAGGAGGCAAAGATTGGCATTAAAGGGTGCTTTTTTCGGTTGGCTTTAAGTGACTAGCAGAGTTCCGCAGGGTTCGGCGCTGGGGCTGCTGCTCCTCATGTTGTATATCAATAATTTGGATGAGGAGATTGAAGGATTTGTGGCCAGGTTTACGGATGATATGAAAATAGGTGGAAGGGCAGGTGGTGTACAGAAAGTAGGGAGTCTGCAGAAGGAATTGGATGGGTTGGGAGAGTGGGCAGAGAAGTGGCAGATGGAATATGGTGCAGCAAAGAGTGGAGGCATGCATTTTGGTAATAGGAATAATGGCATAGATTATTTTCTAAATAGACAATAGGTGCAGGAGTAGGCCATTCGGCCCTTTGAGCCAGCACCGCCATTCAATGTGATCATGGCTGATCATTCTCAATCAGTACCCTGTTCCTGCCTTCTCCCCATAACCCCTGACTCCGCTATCATTAAGAGCTCTATCTAGCTCTCTCTTGAATGTATTCAGAGAATTGGCCTCCACGGCCTTCTGAGGCAGAGAATTCCACAGATTCACAACTCTCTGACTGAAAATGTTTTTCCTCATCTCCGTTCTAAATGGCCTACCCCTTATTCTTAAACTGTGGCCCCTAGTTCTGGACTCCGCCAACATTGGGAACATGTTTCCTGCCTCTAACGTATCCAACCCCTTAATAATCTTATACGTTTCGATAAGATCCCCTCTCATCCTTCTAAATTCCAGTGTATACAAGCCTAGTCGCTCCAGTCTTTCAACATATGACAGTCCCGCCATTCCGGGAATTAACCTAGAAAACCTATGCTGCACGTCCTCAATAGCAAGAATATCCTTCCTCAAATTTGGAGACTAAAATGGAGCTCACAGTACTCCAGGTGCGGTCTCACTAGGGCCCTGTACAACTGCTGAAGGACCTCTTTGCTCCTATACTCAACTCCTCTTGTTATGAAGGACAACATTCCATTGGCTTTCTTCACTGCCTGCTGTACCTGCATGCTTACTTTCAGTGACTGATGCACTAGGTCACCCAGATCTCGTTGTACGTTCCCTTTTCCTAACTTGACACCATTCAGATAATAATCTGCCTTCCTATTCTTACCACTTTGAGGTCTGTGCAGAAGAGGTTTACCAGAATATTGATCATAGCTATAAGTCGTAAGGGCATTATATTAAAAAAATGTGCAGGGCAATAGAGTGCGATTGATGCCTGGAATAGGCTACCAGGGCTGGTGGTGGGCGTAGATACGATAGTGGTATTGAAGAAACCTTTAGGAAGGCACATGGATATGTAGGGAATGGGAGGATCACATGCAGGCAGCGGAGATTGGGCCCTGGCGGATGAGGGAATTGAAAGCTTTAGGTAGAGGGGCAGGTAGTATAGAAATATAGAAAATAGGTGCAGGAGGAGGCCATTCGGCCCTTCGAGCCAGCACCACCATTCAATGTGATCATGGCTGATCGTCCACAATCAATAACCCGTGCCAGCCTTCTCCCCATATCCCTTGATTCTACTTGCCTCTAGAGCTCTATCTAACTCTCTCCTAAAATCCATCCATTGATTTGGCTTCCATTGCCCTCTGTGGCAGAGAATTCCACAAATTTACAACTCTCTGGGTGAAAAAGTTCCTTCTCACCAAAAATTGTAAAGACTGTGTTTAAAGTCTTATTCTAAGACTGTGACCCCGGTGAGGGTGGGTGGGGGTGGTGAGGGTGGGTGGGTATGTGGGTGGGGGGGGGGAATCTTTCTTTTTTTTTTAGGTCTCTTCCGCGGGGCCTTCCATCGCCCGGCGCGGCTCGGCCGCGGGACTGAACAGCGCCCGGTGCGGCTCGGCCGCGGGGCCTTCCACCATTCTGCTTTAGTTAAACATTTTGTTCAAGATGGCCGCGCCGTTGTGTTTGGCTGCCTGCCACTGTATGTTTCTTTTTTTTTTTCCTAATCAGGTGCAGCACTTTGGTCAACGTGGGTTGTTTTTAAATGTGCTATACAAATAAAATTGACTTGTCTTGACTTGACTAAAGTGGATAACCTCACACTTATCCACATTAAACTGCATCTGCCATGCATCCGCCCACTCACGAAACCTGTCCAAGTCACCCTGCAACCTCATAGCATCTTCCTCACAGTTCACACTGCCACCCAGCTTTGTATCATCTGCAAATTTGCTAATGGTACTTTTAATCCCTTCATCCAACATTGATGTATGTTGTAAATAGCTGCGGTCCCAGCACCGAACCTTGCGGTACCCCACTAGTCACTGCCTGCCATTCTGAAAGGGACCCATTTATCCCCACTCTTTGCTTTCTGTCTGTCAACCAATTTTCTATCCATGTCAGTACCCTACCTCCAATACCATGTGCTCTAATTTTGCCCACCAATCTCCTATGTGCGACCTTGTCGAAAGCTTTCTGAAAGTCGAGGTACACCACATCCACCGGCTCTCCCCTGTCAATTTTCCTAGTTACATCCTCAAAAAATTCCAGAAGATTAGTCAAGCATGATTTCCTCTTCGTAAATCCATGCTGACTCAGAACGATCCTGTTACTGCTATCCAAATGCTCCGCAATTTTGTCTTTTATAATTGACTCCAGCATCTTCCCCACCACTGATGTCAGACTAACTGGTCTATAATTTCCTGTTTTCTTTCTCCCTCCTTTCTTAAAAAGTGGGATAACATTAGCTACCCTCCAATCCACAGGAACTGATCCTGAATCTATAGAACATTGGAAAATGATCACCAATGCATCCACAATTTCTAGAGCCACCTCCTTAAGTACCCTGGGATGCAGACCATCAGGCCCTGGGGATTTATCAGCCTTCAGTCCCATCAGTCTATCCAAAACTTTTTCCTGCCTAATGTGGATTTCCTCCAGTTCCTCCGTCACCCTAGGATCTCTGGCCACTAGAACATCTGGGGGATTGTTTGTATCTTCCTTAGTGAAGACAGATCCAAAGTACCAGTTCAACTCATCTGCCATTTCTTTGTTCCCCATAATAAATTCCCCGCTTCTGTCTTCAAGGGATCCACATTTGACTTGATTATTTTTTTCCTCATCACATACCTAAAAAAGCTTTTACTATGCTCCTTTATATTATTGGCTAGTTTACCCTCATACCTCATCTTTTCTCCCTGTATTGCCTTTTTTTTTGTGCCTTTTTTGTTTTTGGCCTTTTTGGGGGCAAAAATGGGGAGAGAAATCCAGAAAAAATGGGGAGGGAATCCAGAAATTGGAGGTGCAAAGGGACTTGGGAGTGCTGGTGCAGGATTCCCAAAAAGTTAATCTGCAAGTTGAATCAGTATTAAAGAAAGCAAACGCAATGCTAGCATTTATTTTGAGAGAGCTGATATAGAAAAACAGGGATGTAATACTGAGGCTCGATAAAGCACCGGTCAGGCCGCATTTGGAATATTGTGAGCAATTTTGGGTACCATATCTGAGGAAGGATGTGCTGGCTCTGCAAGAGAGTCCAGGGCAGGTTTACAAGAATAATCCCAGGAATGAGTGGGTTAACCTATGATGAGCGTTTGACAACACTGGACCAATATTTGCTGGAGTTTAGAAGAATGAGGGGGACCTCACTGAAATGTACAGAATAGTGAAAGGATTGGATAGAGTGGATGTGGAGAGGATGTTTCCACTAGTGGGAGAGTCTAGGATGAGATGTCATAGCCTCAGAATTAAAGAACGTTCTTTTAGGAAGGAGATAAGGAGAAATTTCTTTATTCAGATGGTGATAATCTGTGGAATTCTTTGCCACAGAAGGCTGTGGAGGCAAAGTCAATGGATATATTTAAGACAGAGATGGATAAATTTTTGATTAGTACAGGTGTCAGAGGTTATGGGGAGAAGGCAGGAGAATGGTGCTAGGAGTGAGAGATAGATCAGCCATGATTGAATGGCAGAATAGACCTGATGGGCTGAATGGCTTAATTCTACTCCTATCTCTTATGGTCTTTTGATCTTAGTTGGAAAGAATGCTCACAAGGCCCCAAGCTATCTGGAGAGTTTGGGCAGGCTAGGACTTTATTCTTTGCAATGGAGACCGAGGGTAACTTTATAGAGGTAAATATAATTATATGGGGCAGTCTTTTTCCCCGGGTAGAAGTATCAAGAATTAGATGGCGTAGGATTAAGGTGAAAGGGAAATATTTAATAGGAACCCGAGGGGGCATTTCTTTATTCCCAGAGTGGGTGGTGGGTAGATGGAAAGAACTACCAGAAGAAGTAGTTGCGGCAGGTACAGTAACATTTAAAAGTCGTTTGAACATCTACATGGAAAGGAAAGGTTGAGAGGGATTTGAGCCAAATGGGACCAGTTTAGATGAGGGATTTTAGGCAGAATGAACGCATTGGGCCAAAGGGCACGTTTCTGTGTTATGACTTAAGCATTTTGATGTCTTCTGGTTCTATTTCACAGACCTATCAATTGCTGCATTTTTGGGTTTGGTTATTAACATAATTTCTCCATTTTCCATTTTCTTTTATTCTCCATTCCCCTTTCCATCTTTTGTTCTGGAATTGTTTTTTAATCTCTAACTTTTCCCACTTCTGAAATGTTAATTCTGTTTCTCTCATCGTGGATGCTAGCTGACCTGGACCCTTTTCAGGAAATTACATTTTCTCCTGCCAATATCCACAAAAAAGGTATACGATGCCAAGAAAATCTATTAGCTAAAATCATTACACATTTATAAACCTTATCTTGGATTCCCATCTGCTGGCACAGCATTATTAGCAATTTCAGTATTGCGCTGTCCAGCGGATCAATCCTGATAGTAGAAAATGCAAGATAATAGGGGCACTGTTCAACCCAAGTGGTTTGCTGAACTTGTTAAATCATCTACAGCACTTGACCAGAGTACAATATTCTGAAAGCAATGCACAAATTCATAAGGTCACAGAAAAATTATTTTGCTCCTGAAATATTTTTCCTCCGTTTTACTGGATGAAAAGACAAGTAAATATTGTTATGGCAACATTAACAGGTTGTTGCAAGGTCTAAAGAAATTTCAGACCCACCCACCAGCGAATTATTCTGCCCAAAATGCAATTGTTATCTCACTTCTCCACTCCTCATAATAGGTTTTTCACCTTCTAAAAAAACATACAGGGGACAATTAGGAGCAAATACAGGTTGTCAGTGATTGTTGAATCAGAATTCAGTTTTATAAGAACATAACTGCAGATGCTAGTACAAATCGATTTATTCACAAAATGCTGGAGTAACTCAGCAGGTCAGGCAGCATCTCGGGAGAGAAGGAATGGGTGACGTTTCGGGTCGAGACCCTTCCTCAGACTGATGTCGGGGGTGGGGCAAAGGAAGGATATAGGTGGAGACAGGAAGACAGAGGGAGATCTGGGAAGGAGGAGGGGAAGGGAGGGACAGAGGAGCTATCTGAAGTTGGAGAAGTCGACGTTCATACCACCGGGCCGCAAACTGCCCAGGCGAAATATGAGGTGCTGCTCCTCCAATTTCCGGTGGGCCTCACTATGGCACTGGAGGAGGCCCATGACAGAGAGGTCAGACTGGGAATGGGAGGGGGAGTTAAAGTGCTGGGCCACCGGGAGATCAGTTGCGTTAATGCGGACCGAGCGCAGGTGTTCAGCGAAGCGATCGCCGAGCCTACGCTTGGTTTCGCCGATATAAATAAGTTGACATCTAGAGCAGCGGATGAAATAGATGAGGTTGGAGGAGGTGCAGGTGAACCTCTGTCTCACCTGGAAAGACTGTTTGGGTCCTTTGATGGAGTTGAGGGGGGAGGTAAAGGGACAGGTGTTGCATCTCGTGCGGTTTCCTTTGATGGAGTTGAGGGGGGAGGTAAAGGGACAGGTTCCTTTGATGGAGTTGAGGGGGGAGGTAAAGGGACAGGTTCCTTTGATGGAGTTGAGGGGGGAGGTAAAGGGACAGGTTCCTTTGATGGAGTTGAGGGGGGAGGTAAAGGGACAGGTTCCTTTGATGGAGTTGAGGGGGGAGGTAAAGGGACAGGTTCCTTTGATGGAGTTGAGGGGGGAGGTAAAGGGACAGGTTCCTTTGATGGAGTTGAGGGGGGAGGTAAAGGGACAGGTTCCTTTGATGGAGTTGAGGGGGAGGTAAAGGGACAGGTTCCTTTGATGGAGTTGAGGGGGGAGGTAAAGGGACAGGTTCCTTTGATGGAGTTGAGTGGGGAGGTATAGGGACAGGTTTCCTTTGATGGAGTTGCAGTTTTGCTGCAATTCCATTCAGTAATTTGATTTTCTTAACCCATAATTTTTTCAGGTTAAAGCAACAGCACTGCCAAAGAAAGTATAAATAAAGTGAGTTTGGTTCTCTTCTAAAGAAAAACTCCCACTGTCAAGAAAAACGCCTTGACTATTCTCAAGGTGACCCTTATATTGAACAGGAAGCTCCAAGACTGTTATGAGATTAAAGTCTTTCACTGGTTTACAAAACAACATAGGTTGTAAAACCAAATACAAGTTATTTAAGCATAAATTGCAGTTATGACAAATCACAAATACCAGTTTTCTCTGCTTCCTTTATTTCCTTTCTCCCTTTCATCCAGCTTAGCACATACATGAGATATGCCTTTGGGCTGGGTAAAGCCAAAATAGATCTGAACCAAACTTACATTTCTCTGTAACAATTCTATTATGATTCAACTTCATGTGTAACATAAATATTCTAAATGTGGAGTATTTAAGGCTACTACAAAATTGTTCATGATTATGCCAATAGCCAGTTCATTCTATAAACGTAACATTCACACACAAACTCAATCTCCCTCGCCACATTTGACACAGGAAAAACTGAATAATTAAAATAATTAGAAATGCTGAATGCAAAATGTATTACTGATAACAGACACCAGTAGGGTGGAGCGCAAGTGTGGTTTCTTAATGAGATTTTATGTGATAGCTATATTATCTATGGCACTGCCCATCACTAAAAAAAATAATTGTTCTTTACCATAAGGATGATGCCAGCGTTGTGGAAACTTACTCGACAACCACATTGTGGCATGACACTGCATATATATTCTGAGAGTTGATCTAAAATTTGACCCTGTATAATGTTGCTGCAGGAATGGTGAATATTGACAAAAATGTGATAATATAATTGTAAGATGACTTTGAGAACGTAAAGCACATTCCAAAAAAATTGCATGTATGCCCGTCGATTAAATTTAGGACAGCCTTCAAACATTTGCAGTTCATGAATTGATAAATAAAATATTCAATTTAGGAGCGAATGTTTACAAGTGGGCCAACCAATGGGTGGCAGAACTGAAAGTGGAATTTTCACTTTCAAAATAAATCAACACATTTTAATGCAGCTAATTCTACATTCATTAAAGTGTTTAATAGTCATTGTGCCAACAACCGATCAAGGAAATTCATACTTGCAGCAGCATAACAGATCTGAAACTCAATACACATAGATAATATATAAACAAAAAAATCAAATTAATAACCACAATACTTGTGCAAAAAAAACCTAAAGTCCTTAATGAAACCCAAGACAGCCCATAATTCATTAGTTTGTGTCGTGTAGGGTTTAAGAGTCTGTTAGTTGCTGAGAAGAAGCTATTTTTACACCCATGGTAGACACAAAAAGCTGCAGTAACTCAGTGGGACAGGCAGCATCTCTGGAGAGAAGGAATGGGTAACGTTTCAGGTCGAGACCCTTCTTCAGACTGACTTACACTGGTGGTCACAGTTTTGACTCCTATAATCTTCTTCGCAGTGGTAGGAGTGAAATTGGAATGTGGCATGGCTCTTTGATGATGCTGACTGCCTTTTTGAGGCATCTTATCCTATAGATCTTATTGATGGTGGGGAGGCTAGTATTGGTCTTCCACTTTTCGTAATCTCCCTTCAAGCCTGGGCATTAGAGTTGTCAACCAGGCCATGATGCAACCCATCAATATGTTTAGGAAGGAACTGTAGAAGCTGGTTTAAATCGAAGATAGACAAAAAGCTGGAGCAACTCAGCAGGAAAGGCAGCATCTCTGGAGAGAAGGAATGGGTGATGTTTAAGGTCAAGACCCTTCTTCAAACATCAATATGTTCTCTACCATACACCTGAGAGTATTTGTTGATATAGAAACAGAAAATAGATGCAGGAGTAGGCCATTCGGCCCTTCGAGGCAGTACCGCCATTCAATATGATCATGGCTCATCATCCAGAATCAGTACCCTGTTCCTGCTTTCTCCCCATATCCCTTGATTCCATTAGCCCTAAGAGCTGTATCTAACTCTCTCTCGAATACATCCAGTAAATTGAATTGGCTTCCGCTGCCTTCTGTGACAGAGAATTCCACAGATTCACAACTCTCCGGCTGAAAAAGTTTTTCCTCATCAGTCCAAAATGGCTACCCTTTATTCTTAAACTGTACCCCTGGTTTTGGACTCCCCCAACATGGGGAACATTTTCCCTGCATCTAGCCTGTCCAATTCCTTAAGAATTTTATATGTTTCTATAAGATCCCCTCTCATCCTTCTAAATTCCAGCAAATATAAGCCCAGTCGCTCCCTCCTTTCATCATATGTCAGTCCCGCCATCCCGGGAATTAACCTGGTGAACCTATGCTGCACTCCTTCACCATGTACTGAATATACTTAATCTGAGGAAATCTAATTACATGTTTAACAGTGTTGTCATTTTTGGCAACTATGGATCACTGTGAGAGTCACCATGCACAGAATCAATCGTAAACATCCGTTCTAAGGCTGCAGAAAGGGATTAATTTATGTATAGTCCTTCCTTGTACCGTAAAACACACATTTCTCAGGAAACACTTAAAAGCCAGAACTTAAATTTTACATGAATCAGTTTCCAAATCGTTAAAAACAAAATCAGAAACAATTTACAAATCTCACTGATAACAAACTTGAGATCAAGGAAAAAAATTGCAAGCGTGATGTGTGATCAGAAAGTGGCAAAAAATAAGAGGCCTAATAAGTCTAAACACATTCTGATTGACCCAATGCTTTTTCTAGCATTTCCATTGTTATTCTAAATATTAACCAATGGCCATGGGTGATTGAAGATGGCAGCAAAGTGGCACAGCTGGTCAAGTTGCTGCCTCATACCGCCAGAGATCCCAGTTTGATCCTGACCGTGGCTGCTGTCTGTAGAATTTGTATGTTCTCCCTGTGACTACATAGGTTTCTTCCGGTTTCCTTTAATATCCCAAAGACATGTGGGTTTGTAAGTTAATTGGCTGTCATAAATTGCCCCTCGTGTGTAGCGAGTGGTTGAGAAAGTGGGATAACAGAACCAGTGTGATAGGGTTTATTCACAAAATGCTGGAGTAACTCAGCAGGTCAGGCAGCATCTCGGGAGAGAAGGAATGGGCGACGTTTCGGGTCGAGACCCTTCTTCAGTGTGATAGGGTGATTGACGGTCAGTATGGACGCGATGGGACGAAGGGCTTATTTCCATGCTGACCCTCCAAAACTAAACCATGTTCTTCCTATACTGTAAATCCTACTCGGGCGCTGTATACTCTGCACCCACTCCTATCCTTTTACGTAATTTTCAAATGAATTTCACATCAAAACAAACATTAATATGTCTGCTGTAAAACTACATCCCAACATGGATCATGTACTGTGAATAATTATTTCAGTAACCATACATGTTTTACACGTGTGAGAAATAATCACAACAACAATCTAAAATTGTGCAAATTTTAATGTTTTTGAAAGATCTTTTAAACACAAATTTGCCACGGATGTTAATCATACTATATCCATCTGTTACCAAAAACTTCAGCCAAATTTCTACTTTCTGTACTTTTGCCCAGCCGAGCTCAAGCAAACAGAACCAATCTCGCAAAAGTAGAGAGAAAAAGTGACCTTCAAATCACCGATTGTTACCCCCCACTTTTAAAATCCAGTCTTCTTCCAGCAACTTTAGGGTAAACTATCTTCAACTAATATAATTTGAAAGTAGACACCCAACATACAGGTAAGAATAGACACACATAAAAACATACGGCAGGTAACGAATGTTTCGGCCTGGCCGGCCGTGGACACATTTGTCGTGCCTTTGTTGTTTGTTAGTAAGTGTGTGTGTGTACACACACCAGGGGGAGAGGGCGCATCGCCGGTGCGGTGTGCACCGGGTCCTCGTGTTTAAACCCGAGACTTTCCCCAAGACAGAGGGAGGAGGTGGACTGAATATGTCAGCAGATTATACCCCATGCGAAACACACAACATCCCTTTGGTGCAAAAGTCCATTGCTCGAGTTATCAACAATGAAGGGAAATAATCCTTCCTTCCGTCAAACTTCTGAATGGCGGCCGGAGCGGCCGGAGCGCCGCGTTACTTCTTCACCTCCCTAGTTTTGGATCCACATTGGCGGACCCTCCTTTCCCCACACGTCTCCTCCACTCCCTCATGGCCAGACCTCCAGCCGCTGTGTGCGGCCCCGTCCCGCCCTGCCTCCCCTCCCCGGCCAGGCCCCGACACTCACCGCCAGCGAGGGCCCCAACGTGACGGCTCGGATGAGGCCAGCGTGCCAGTCGCCATCCAGGAGAGAGGGAGGCTGTTGCCCGGGCCCGGGCCCAGGCCCACCGGGGGCCGAATCCCCGAACAGGCACAGCAACCGCTTCCCGGTCAGCTCGGTCCCCGCCGTCGCCATGGAAGAGGGGGAGGAGGAGGAGGGGGGGCTGCAGGGGGGGGGGGGGAGCCGGGCGGGTTCTTTGTCCAACAGGCGGTTCCTCTCCCGAACGGGCTCAGGCCGACTCCGCCATTCCGCTCTCCGCACCGCCACTGCGGGGATCGGCGCCTCCCTGGCGAACAGCGCCCCGCGCGGCCGGAGGAGCGGCGACAGCGGGGGCGACAGCGGGCCCTGCTGGACGGGAGGAGTGCGGGCGCAGACGGCGCCGGGGCCTGGTGAGCAAGACCAGGGTTGGGTTTGGAACCCTGACCCTTCACAGGTGTTGGGCAGATCCCCCCTAATTACACGCGAAAGCTAATCTGAAGCAGATGGAAGAAACAAAACAGAAAATACTGGCAAAGGACAGCAGGTGGGGCAGCATCTGGAGAATAGAACAGTCAGGGTGTGGAGACAAGGACTTGATGCACTCGCCATATTACATACAAAGACAAAATGGAATAGCTCAGCGGGTCGAGCAGCTTCTGTGAAGAACATGAATAGGGGGCATTTCAGGTTGGACCCTTCAGACTGAAACAGTCAACATAGAAAAGAGGTGCAGGAGTAGGCCATTCGGCCCTTCAGGCCAGCACCGCCATTACAATACAATACAATACAATACAATATATCTTTATTGTCATTGTACCCAGGGGTACAACGAGATTGGGAATGCGCCTCCCATACGATGCAATAATTTAAGTAATTAACAGCAACCCAACGAAACGAAACAATTGTAACAGTTTTTAGACAGGGTAAAGTGCAAGTTGATCTATGCGTTGTGGCCATCCGGCTCAGCAGGACCGGTTCATAGCAGCTATGGCCCTGGGGATGAAGCTCTTCCTGAGTCTGGTGGTGCGGGCGTAGAAGGCCTTGTATCGTCTGCCCGATGGAAGGAGTTCGAACAGACTGTTGCAAGGGTGTGAAGAGTCTTTGTGGATGCTGGTGGCTTTTCTGAGGCATCGTGTGTTGTAGATGCCCTCCAAGTCTGGTAGCTGTGTTCCGATGGCCCTCTGAGCTTTATGGACTACCCGCTGTAGAGCTTTCCTTTCTGCCTCCATGCAGCTGAGGTACCACACAGGGATGCCATGCGTTAGGATGCTCTCTATGGTGCAGCGGTAGAAGGTCGTCAGCAGCTGTTGGGGTAGACCAGACTTTTTCAGTGTTCTTAAGTAGAACAGTCTTTGTTGTGCCTTCTTGACCAGCGCAGCAGTGTTATTGGACCATGTTAGGTCCTCCGAAATGTGAGTGCCCAGAAACTTGAAGCTGGACACTCTCTCCACACTGATAGAGATCGGGGCATATTCCCCGTTATGTGACCTACGGAAGTTGATGATCAGCTCCTTGGTCTTGGTGGTATTTAGGGACAGGTTGTTATCCGAGCGCCAGTCCGCCAGGTTCTGCACCTCCGCTCTATAGTTTGTTTCATCCCCGTTGGTGATAAGCCCGATCACCGTTGTGTCGTCTGCAAACTTGACAATGGTGTTGGTGTCGAATGCAGGAACACAGTCGTGTGTGAATATGATCATGGCTGATCATCCAAAATCGGAGCCCTGTTCCTGCTTTTTCCCCGTATTGCTTGATTCCGTTAATCCTACAAGCTAAATCTAACTTTCTTGAAAACATCCAGTGAATTGGCCTCCACTTATATCATGTATCTTGTATCTTGTGGTCATTACTTCCGAAGAGTCTACGAGGGACGATACTGGAAGTATCCTATACCCACTAGGGACAATTTTTAACACTATCCTACACCAACTAGGGACAATTTTTACCAAGCCAATTAACCTACAAACCTGTACGTCTTTGGAGTGTGGGAGGAAACCGAAGATCTCAGAGAAAACCCACGCAGATCAGGGGGAGAACGTACAAACATCGTACAGACAAGTACCCGTGGTCAGGATCGAACTCGGGTCTCCAGCGCTGCATTTGCTGTAAGGCAGCAACTCTACTGCTGCGCTACCGTGACCGCCCTTCCACCCGTGGCAGCGAATTGCACAGATTCACAACTCTGGGTGAAAAAGTTTTTCCTCATCGCAGTCCTAATTGGCCTACCCCTTATTCTTAAACTGTGACCACTGGTCTGGACTCCCCCAACATCGGGAACATTTTTCCTGCATCTGCCCTGTCCAATCCCTTAAGAATTTTATATGTTTCTATGAGATTCCCTCCTAAATTCCAGTGAATATATCGATTCTTTCATCATATGTCAGTCCTGGGAATTAATCTGGTGAACCTATGCTGCACTCCCTCAATAACAAGAATATCCTTCCTCAAATTAGGAGACCAAATCTGCAACAATACTTCAGGTGTGGTCTCACCAGGACCCCGTACAACTGCAGTAGGATCTCCTTGCTCCTATACTCAAACCCTCTCGCAATGAAGGCCAACATGCCATTTGCTTTCTTCACTGCCTACTGTACTTGCATGCATACTTTCAGTGACTGATGTGCAAGGACACCCAGGTCTTGTTGCACCTCCCCTTTTCCTTCTTTCTTTCGTCTGTCAACCAATGTATAGAACCAATGTCCTAGGGGGAGTGTTTGCTAGTGCTGTCGGGGAGGATTTAAACTAATGTGGCAGGGGGGTGGGAGCAGGAGCAGAGAGACAGAGGGGTGTAAAATGAGGGTAGAAGCAACAGGTAGCAAGGTGAAAAGTAAAAGTGGCAGGCAGACAAATCCAGGGCAAAAATCAAAAAGGGCCACTTTTCAACATAATTGTATAAGGGGTAAGAGAGTTGTAAAAACAAGCCTGAAGGCTTTGTGTCTCAATGCAAGGAGTATACGTAATAAGGTGGATGAATTAAATGTGGAGATAGTTATTAATGATTATGATATAGTTGGGATTACGGAGACATGGCTCCAGGGTGACCAAGGCTGGGAGCTCAACATCCAGGGATATTCTATGTTCAGGCGGGATAGACAGAAAGGAAAAGGAGGTGGGGTAGCGTTACTGGTTAGAGAGGAGATTAAAGCAGTGGAAAGGAAGGACATTAGCTTGGAGGAAGTGGAATCGATATGGGTAGAGCTACGAAACACTAAGGGGCAGAAAACGCTAGTGGGAGTTGTGTACAGGCCACCAAACAGCAGTAGTGAGGTTGGGGATGGCATCAAGCAGGAAATTAGAAATGCGTGCACTATTGAGGGGCATGGCTGTGTTCTGCAGCTGCGGCTCACCGGCAGTCTCTCTGTCTTTTTTTTGTTTTTTTGTCTATTGTCATCATTTAATTTACGTTTTGTTCTATTTTTAACTTTGTGTATGTGGGGGGTGGTGGGGGAAACCTTTTTTCTAATCTCCTCCTCAACGGAGATGCGACCTTTACCGTGTCGTGTCTCCGTTCGCGCTACGGCCTAACATCGTGGAGTCGGCGGCCTCCAACTGGGATCGACCTTGAAGACTCCGGTCGCAGGGCCTGGACTTACCATCTCGGAGGCTTCGGCCGTGGGCCCTGCAGACCGCAACATCGGGAGCTCGCAGGTCCCTGGCTGGCGACCGGCTTTTGGGAGCTCCAGCCGTAGCAGCTTTGACCGCCCCGAAGCGCGAGGTACGATCGACCCGCTCGCAGGCCCTTCATCGCCCTGCGTGGCCTGGCCGCGGCACTTTCCATCGCCCGGTGGGGGCTCAGGACTTTCATCGGCCTGCTCGGCTCGGCCCTGGGACTTTCCATCGCCCAGTGGGGGCTTCAAAAAGTTGGGAGCCTCGATCACCTCGTGGCACCACGGGAGAAAAATGAGGAGGAGATAAGACTTTTCTTTGCCTTCCATCACAGTGAGGGTGTGCCTGGAGCAATCACTGTGATGGCTGTTTGTGTTATAAATTGTGTCTGTGTGTCCTGTGCTTTGTGTTGTATACTGCCGGACCCTGACGTGAGAGGACGCTGGCGCTGTTTATTCGCCGCTTCTCCGTTAGGATAGTTTGTCTGTTTGTTTCTATGTTATGATTGTTTTTGTAAAGTGCTTTGAGCTTCTGGTAAGGCGCTATATAAAATAAATGCTTATTATTATATTATTAAAGGTGCAGCAGTTATAATGGGTGACTTCAATCTACATATAGATTGGGTGAACCAAACTGGCAGGGGTGCTGAGGAAGAGGATTTCTTGGAATGTTTGAGAGATGGTTTTCTAAACCAACATGTCGAGGAACCAACGAGAGAACAGGCCATTCTAGACTGGGTATTGAGTAATCAAGAAGGGTTAGTTAGCAGTCTTGTGCGAGGCCCCTTGGGCAAGAGTGATCATAATATGGTAGAGTTCTTCATTAGGATGGAGAGTGACGAAGTCAATACAGAAACAAGTGTTCTGAACTTAAAGAAAGGTAACTTTGAGGGTATGAGGCGTGAATTGTCCAAGATAGACTGGCGATTGATGCTGAAAGGGTTGACGGTGGACATGCAATGGAAGGCATTTAAAGGTCGCATGGATGAACTACAACAAGTGTTCATCCCAGTTTGGCAAAAGAACAAACCAGGAAAGGTAGTGCATCCGTGGCTAACAAGGGAAATCAAGGATAGTATTAAAACAAAAGATGAAGCATACAGATTAGCCAGAAAAAGTAGCATACCAGAGGACTGGGAGAAATTCAGAGTCCAGCAGAGGAGGACAAAGGGCTTAATTAGGAAAGGGAAAATAGATTATGAGGGAAAACTGGCAAGGGACATAAAAACTGACTGCAAAAGCTTTTATAGATATGTCAAGAGAAAAAGATTAGTTAAGACAAATGTAGGTCCCTTGCAGTCGGAAACAGGTGAATTGATCATAGGGAACAAGGAGATGGCAGACCAATTGAACAAATACTTTGGTTCTGTCTTCACTAAGGAAGACATAAACCGTCTGCCGGAAATTGCGGGGGACCGGGGGTCTAATAAGATGGAGGAACTGAGGGAAATCCAGGTTAGTCGGGAAGTGGTGTTAGGTAAATTAAATGGATTAAAGGCAGATAAATCCCCAGGGCCAGATAGGCTGCATCCCAGAGTGCTTAAGGAAGTAGCCTCAGAAATAGTGGATGCATTAGTGATGATTTTTCAAAACTCTTTTAATTCTGGAGTAGTTCCTGAGGACTGGAGGGTAGCTAATGTAACCCCACTTTTTAAAAAGGGAGGGAGAGAGAAAACGGGGAATTATAGACCAGTTAGCCTAACATCGGTAGTGAGGAAAATGCTAGAGTCAGTTATTAAAGATGTGATAGCGTCACATTTGGAAAGTGATGAAATCATCGGACAAAGTCAGCATGGATTTACCAAAGGCAAATCATGTCTGACGAATCTAATAGAATTTTTCGAGGATGTAACTAGTAGAGTGGATAAGGGAGAACCAGTCGATGTGTTATATCTGGACTTTCAGAAGGCCTTCGACAAGGTCCCACATAGGAGATTGGTGTACAAACTTAAAGCACACGGTATTGAGGGTTCAGTGTTGAGGTGGATAGAAAATTGGTTGGCGGACAGGAAGCAAAGAGTAGGAATAAACGGGTCTTTTTCGGAATGGCAGGCAGTGACTAGTGGGGTACCGCAAGGCTCAGTGCTGGGACCCCAGTTATTTACAGTGTATATTAATGATTTGGACGAGGGAATTGAATGCAACATCTCTAAGTTTGCGGATGACACGAAGCTGGGTGGCAGTGTTAGCTGCGAGGAGGATGCTAGGAGGCTGCAGAGTGACTTGGATAGATTAGGCGAGTGGGCAAATGCATGGCAGATGCAATATAATGTGGATAAATGTGAGGTTATCCACTTTGGCGGCAAGAACAGGAAAGCAGAGTATTACCTGAATGGTGACTGATTGGGAGAAGGGGAGATGCAACGTGACCTGGGTGTCATGGTGCACCAGTCATTGAAAGCAAGCATGCAGGTGCAGCAGGCAGTGAAGAAAGCGAATGGTATGTTGGCATTCATAGCAAGAGGATTTGAGTTTAGGAGCAGGGAGGTTCTGCTGCAGTTGTACAGGGCCTTGGTGAGACCGCACCTGGAGTATTGTGTGCAGTTTTGGTCTCCTAACCTGAGGAAAGACGTTCTTGCCTCAGAGGGAGTACAGAGAAGGTTCACCAGATTGATCCCTGGGATGGCGGGACTTTCATATGAGGAAAGACTGGATAGACTGGGCTTGTACTCGCTGGAATTTAGAAGACTGAGGGGGGATCTTATAGAAACATATAAAATTCTTAAGGGGTTGGAGAGGCTAGATGCGGGAAGGTTGTTCCCGATGTTGGGGGAGTCCAGAACCAGGGATCACAGCTTAAGGATAAGGGGGAAGTCTTTTAGGACCGAGATGAGAAAACATTTCTTCACACAGAGAGTGGTGAGTCTGTGGAATTCTCTGCCACAGAAGGTAGTTGAGGCCAGTTCATTGGCTATATTTAAGAGGGAGTTAGATGTGGCCCTTTTTGCTAAAGGGATCAGGGGGGTATGGAGAGAAGGCAGGTACAGGCTACTGAGTTGGATGATCAGCCATGATCATATTGAATGGCGGTGCAGGCTCGAAGGGCCGAATGCACCTATTTTCTATGTTTCTATGTTTCTAACTACAACAATCAAAAGTGGCAATTGGTGCTTCAGAGTACCGTAGTTGACGCTTTGCTGCAAATTTTGCCAGTTCCGTAGAACTACCCAGGGTGGACGACGAGGATGTAAAGCAGCTCCCACCCCTCCCCTTTTCCTAATCTGACACCATTCAGATAATAATCTGCCTTCTTGTTCTTGCCACCAATGTGGATAACCTCACATTTATTCACATTATACTGCATCTGCCATGCATCTGCCCACTCACCCAACCTGTCCAAGTCACCCTGCAGCCTCATAGCATCCTCCTTGCAGCTCACACTGCCACCCAGCTTTGTGTCATCCACAAACTTGGAGATTTCACATTTAATTCCTTTGTCTAAATCGTTAATATATATTGTAAATAACTGGGGTCCCATCACGGAGCCTTGCGGCACCCCACTAGTCACTGCCTGCCATTCTGAAAAGGACTCGTTAATTCCTACTCTTTGCTTCCTGTCTGCCAACCAGATCTCGATCCATGTCAATATCCGACCCCCAATAACATGTGCTCTAATTTTGCACACTAAAGATGAGTGTAGGATGAGTGTAAATGGGAGGTTGAAGGTCAGTGTGGACTGGGCGGGCCTGTCCATGTGATATCGCTATAACTTCATGTCCAAAAATACCTGCAGGTGGCAGCATACATGGACATAGTGGTTAAGAATGTACGTGCCTTTAACTGATGAGGCATAGAATATAAGCAAAAGCAAGAAAGGTATGGTACATTTATATGAGATATTCCACATCAGGAGTACTGTGTGTAGTTGTAGTTGCATTTTATAGGAAGGATATGATTGCACTGGAGTAGGTGCAGAGTAGAGTCAGCAGGGTGTGGCCTGGGGTGAAGCCGGTCAGTGATGAGGAGAGATGGGGTAGAGTTATAGAGCCATACAGTGTGGAAACAGGCCCTTTGGCCCAACTTGCCCAGGCCGACCACCATCTATATTGGTCCTACCTGCCTGCGTTTGGCTCATATCCTAAACCTATCCTATCCATGTATCTGTCTAAATGTTTTTTAAATATTGTGATAGAACCTGCCTCAACTACCTTCTCCAGCAGCTTGTTGTATAAACCCAACACCCTTTATTTAACGCCTCGGGTTCCTATTAAATCTTTCTTCCCTTACCTTAAACCTATTTCCTCTGGTTCTCGATTCCTGTACTCTGGGCAAAAAACTCTGTGCATTTACCTGATCTATTACTCTAGGAAAATAACTGCAGATGCTGATACAAATCGAAGGTATCACAAAATGCTGGAGTAACTCAGCAGGTCAGGCAGCATCTAGGAGAGAGGGAATGGGTGACGTTTCGGGTCAAGACCCTTCTTCAGACTCATGTCAGGGGGGCGGGACAAAGAAAAGATATAGGTGGAGACAGGAAGACAGTGGGAGAACTGGGAAGGGGGAGGGGAAGACTAACCCAGGGAAGGGGAACGGATTGTTGAATCTATTTGAGATAGAGAGAGCTAGATAGAGCTCTTAAGAATAGCGGAGTCAGGGGGTATGGGGAGAAGGCAGGAACAGGGTACTGATTGAGAATGATCAGCCATGATCACATTGAATGGCAGTGCTGGCTCGAAGGGCCGAATGGCCTACTCCTGCACCTATTGTCTATATTGAGATGAATGGTATCCTTTTCAATTTTGGTCCTTGAGAATGAATGTGTAGAACTAGTCAATTCAGAACACTGGTACAATTAACCTATCCTGTAAGATAGAAGGATAAAATAGTTAAAAGGCAGAAAGTAAAATATATCTCGTATTTGATTGCATCTGAACCTGAGAGGAACCAATATCCTGGCGGGGAGATTTGCTAAGGTAATTGCGGAGACTTTAAACTAGTACGGTTGGGGGGGGGACTCAAACACAGATAGCTAATAGGCAGTGTGTGAGGCAGGAGGCAGAAAAGGGAAACACTCAGACCCAATATGTAGGAGAGAAAGAAGTGAAAAGAAATAAACTGAGAATAAGAAATGATGGGTCCCTTAAATGTGTATATTTTAATGCTAGGAACATTGTAAGAAAGGTGGATGAGCTTAGAGCCTGGATTGACATCTGGAAGTATGATGTTGTGGCGATCAGTGAAACATGGTTGCAGGAGGGTTGCGATTGGCAATTAAATATTCCAGGATTTCATTGTTTCAGATGTGATAGAATCGGAGGGGCAAGAGGTGGGGGTGTTGCATTGCTTGTCAGGGAGGATATCACAGCAGTGCTTTGGCAGGACAGACTAGAAGGCTCGATTAGGGAGGCTGTTTGGGTGGAACTCAGAAATGAGTAGTGATTGTGGGTGATTTCAATTTTCCGTACATAGACTGGGAATCACATTTTGTTAAAGGACTGGATGGTTTGGAGTTTGTAAAATGTGTGCAGGATAGTTTTTTGCAGCAATACGTAGAGGTACCTACCAGAGAAGGGGCAGTGTTGGACCTCCTGTTGGGAAATGAGACGGGTCAGGTGACGGAGGTATGTGTTGAGGAGCACTTTGGGTCCAGTGATCACAATGCCATTAGTTTCAATATAATTATGGAGAAGGTCAAATCTGGACCAAGTGTTGAGATTTTGGATTGGAGAAAGACTAATTTTGAGGAGATGAGAAAGGATTTAAAAGGAGTGAAATGGGACTTTTTGTTTTATGAAAAGGATATAATAGAGAAATGGAGGATATTTAAAGGTGAAATTTTGAGAGTACAGAGTCTTTATGTCCCTGTTCGGTGGAAAGGAAAGAATAATAATTTGAAAGAGCCGTGGTTTTCCAGGGAAATTGGACACTTGGTTCGGAAAAAGAGGGAGATATACAATAAATATAAGCGGCAGGGAGTAAATGAGGTTCTTGAGGAATATAAAGAATGTAAAAGGAATCTTAAGAAGGAAATTAGAAAAGCGAAAAAAAGATATGAGGCTGCTTTGGCAAGTAATGTAAAAGTAAACCCCAAGGGGTTCTACAGATATGTCAATAGCAAAAGGATAGCGAGGGATAAAATTGGTCCATTAGAGAGTCAGAGTGGACAGCTATGTGCTGAGCCGGAAGAAATGGGGGAGATATTAAACAATTTCTTTTCTTCGGTATTCACCGAGGAGAAGGATATTGAATTATGTGAGGTAAGCGAAACAAGTAGAGTAGTGATGGAAATTATGAGGATTAAAGAAGAGGAGGTACGGACACTTTTGAAAAATATAAAAGTGGATAAGTCTCCAGGTCCTGATAGGATATTCCCTAGGACATTGAGGGAAGTTAGTGCAGAAATAGCAGGGGCTATGACGGAAATATTTCAAACGTCATTAGAAACGGGGATGGTGCCGGAAGATTGGCGCATTGCGCATGTTGTGCCTTTGTTTAAAAAAGGTTCTAAAAGTAAACCTAGCAATTATAGACCTGTTAATTTGACGTCTGTGGTGGGAAAATTAATGGAAAAGATACTTAGGGACAATATATATAATTATTTGGATAAACAAGGCCTGATTAGAAACAGTCAACATGGATTTGTGCCTGGAAGGTCATGTTTGACTAATCTTCTTGAATTTTTTGAAGAGGTTACCAGGGAAATTGATAATGGCAAGGCTGTGGATGTTGTCTATATGGACTTCAGTAAGGCATTTGAAAAGGTTCCACATGGAAGGTTGATTAAGAAGGTTAAATCGTTGGGTATTAATAGTGAGGTTGCAAGATGGATTCAACAATGGCTGAATGGGAGATACCAGAGGGTAATGGTTGACAATTGTATGTCACGTTGGAGGCCAGTGTCTAGTGGAGTACCCCAAAGACCTGTGTTGGGTCCACTGTTGTTTGTCATTTACATTAATGATCTGGATGATGGTGTGGCAAATTGGATTAGTAAATATGCAGATGATACTAAGATAGGTGGTGTAGTTAATAATGAAGTAGAGTTTCAAAGTCTACAGAGAGATTTGGGCCTTTTGGAAAGGTGGGCTGAAAGATGGCAGATGGAGTTTAATGCTGATAAGTGTGAGGTGCTGCATTTTGGTAGGACAAATCAAAATAGGACGTACAGGGTAAATGGTAGGGAATTGAGGAATGCAGTGGAACAGAGGGATCTGGGAATAACTGTGCATTGTTCCCTGAAGGTGGAATCTCATGTGGAAAGGGTGGTGAAGAAGGCGTTTGGTATGCTTGTCTTTATAAATCAGAGCATCGAATATAGAAGTTGGGATGTAATGTTAAAATTGTACAGGGCATTGGTGAGGCCGAATCTGGAATATGGTGTGCAGTTCTGGTCGCCAAATTATAGGAAGGATGTCGACAAAATGGAGAGGGTACAGAAGAGATTTACTAGAATGTTGCCTGGGTTTCAGCACTTAAGCTACAGAGAGAGGTTGAACAGGTTGGGTCTTTATTCTTTGGAGCGTAGAAGGTTGAGGGGGGACTTGATAGAGGTTTTTTTAATTTTAAGAGGGACAGACAGAGTTGACGTGGGTAGGCTTTTCCCTTTGAGAGTGGGGAAGATTCTAACAAGGGATGTAGCGACCATAGAGAATGGTCCGGGTCGTCGAACCCTCAGATTGGCCAGCAAGGTCACGTGTGAGCGCGACCGTAGGGATTGGTCCAGAGAGCGACATCGCTGATTGGACAGCGTGGTCATGTGCGCTTTTGGCGCCCGAAAAGGTTCAGTTCCGAGAAGTCTTCGAAGAAGACAGTGAGTTTTTGATGGTTGTCCTTTACCTTGTTGTTTAACCTTTGTATTCGAATATTGCTGTCGCAATAAACTTCTTCTACAACCAACAAGTTTCCGGACACGCCATATTGGTGACCCCGACGTGATCTGGACGATCACCGACTATGCAGGAACACGACGCCCCGTTGTTGGATGCCGCGCCTGGCACACCGGAGTTAAGCGCAGTAAGCGTTCACCTTCCGTCGTTTTGGACACATCAACCGCAATCTTGGTTTGTCCACACCGAAGCCCAATTTCATTTAAGGAACATATCGGCCGACGCGACGAAGTATTACTATCTCGTCAGCGCTCTATCACCGGAGACGACCACATGCGTGATGCGGTTCATCGTTAATCCGCCTGCGGAAAGCAAGTACGAGGCAATGAAGACATTGTTACTGCGAACCTTCGGGTTTAATAGGCACGATCGCGCTAAAAAACTTCTGCACCTACCGGACCTCGGAGATCGACGGCCGTCCGTTCTCATGGCCGAGATGATGATGCTAGCCGGTGAGCATACGGATTGCCTCATGTTCGAACAGGCATTCCGAGAGAAGCTTCCCGAGGATGTCCGACTGCTGCTCACGGATTGTTCTTTTAAGGACCCCGAAGCTTATGCAGAGAAAGCGGACGCGCTCATAGCGGCTAAATCGAAGGCAAGCGGTTCGATCAACAAGGTCTCGACATCAGTGACCACGCCACAGCGACATCAAGATGGCGCCGCGTCTCCCGCCAGTTCTCCAAAAGCCCGCCAAAAAGAGCCGCACAAGCGCGGCTGGTGCTATTATCACCTACGATGGGGTAGAGAATCCCGCAACTGCCGCTCACCTTGTACCTTCGCGGGAAATGCCTCGGCCGATCGTACATAGGGGCAGTTGCGATTGGCCAGAACCGACGCCTCTACGTCCATGATCGATTCACGGACACAGAATTTTTGGTGGACACGGGAGCCATCGTCAGTATAGTGCCGCCGACCGACCTTGAAACCAGAACGGGTAAGACAGGTCCCACCCTCATCGCGGTTAATGGCAGCCCCATTCGCACTTTCGGTACACAGAAGATGTCCCTTGTGTTAGGCCTCCGCACGTACGAATGGCCATTCATCATAGCAGACGTCAGACAAGCGATCCTAGGCGCAGATTTTCTCTGGATTTTTTCACTGGTCCCTGATGTCCGCGGTAACGACCTCCGACCCTCCGCCAGCGAGGAGCCCGTCGCTCCGACAATCGCCTCCCCGCCCAGCCCTACTGTCCAGGCCGTCGTCGCAGCCCCTGACTCGTATGCTGAGATCCCTGGCGGAGTTTCCAGAGCTGCTCATCCAACGTTTTGACACGCCTTCGGCCAAGCACGGCGTGGTCCATCACATCCGCACCGAGGGCCCTCCCGTTTTCGCTCGGGCCAGGAGACTACCGCCAGACAAACTGGTGGTGGCACGGGCGGAATTTAGGAAGATGGAGGAAATGGGCATTGTCCGTCAGTCCGACAGCCCATGGGCCTCTACGTTGCATATGGTCTCCAAGGCATCTGGGGGGTGGAGACCATGTGGCGATTATCGGCGTCTCAATGCTGTCACCACGGCTGATCGCTACCCCATACCGCACCTACAGGACTTTTCGTCTGGGCTGGAAGGGGCGGTGGTGTTCTCCAAAATCGATTTGGTGCGAGGATACCACCAGATTCCGGTGCGGCCGGAGGACATACAGAAAACTGCCACGATTACTCCGTTCGGGTTGTTCGAATGGTTGCGTATGCCTTTCGGTTTAAAGAACGCGGCACAGGCTTTCCAACGACTGATGGACCGTGTGGGTCGGGGTTTACCCTTTTTGTTTATTTATTTAGACGACATCCTGGTCGCCAGCCCCTCAGTGCAGGAACACCAGGTCCACTTGCGGACTGTGTTCCAGCGGCTCCAAGACCACGGGCTCATTATCCAACCCTCCAAGTGTCAATTCGGCCTCCCTTCTCTTGATTTTCTAGGGCACAGAATTACCCCTGCCGGCGCCTCCCCTTTGCCTGAGAAGGTGGAGGCTATCCGGGCATTTCCCAGGCCCACCACAGTAAAAGGGCTGCAGGAGTTCGTAGGCATGGTTAACTTCTACCATAGGTTCGTTCCGGCAGCTGCGCGGGTCATGCGCCCGCTCTTCCAGTGCCTTGCGGGAAAACCGGTAGAGTTGATATGGTCCCCGGCCGCAGAGTCGGCTTTTACAGCAGCTAAGGCAGCCTTGGCAGACGCCACCATGTTGGTCCACCCGAGCCCCTCCGACCCCACGGCCCTGACGGTTGACGCCTCTGACGTGGCGGTGGGCGGGGTCTTGGAGCAGCAGGTCGGTGGCCGTTGGCAGCCCTTGGCATTTTTCAGCCGGCAACTAAATTCGGCTGAGCTGAAGTATAGCGCATTTGACCGAGAGCTTCTGGCCCTCTATTTAGCTGTTCGTCATTTCAGGTACTTCCTTGAGGGCCGCCCATTTGTGGCCTTTACGGACCACAAACCATTAACATTTGCATTTTTCAAATTGTCTGACCCATGGTCGGCCCGCCAGCAGCGGCACCTGACTGCCATCTCCGAATTTACCACCGATGTCCGTCATGTCGCGGGTAAGCTTAATGCCGTTGCTGACGCCCTGTCTAGACCTGCTTTTTCCCCTATTTCGGCGGTGGACTGCGAGGTGGATCCCCAGGAGCTTGCGGAGGCACAGCTTCTAGCGGATACCGCCTCGGCATACCAGTCCACCACTTCGGGATTGAAGTTGGCTCAGGTAGCCTGCGGGTCGGAAGGCACAAAAGTCTGGTGTGATGTTTCCCTTCCCCGTCCCAGGCCGGTAGTACCGCCCTCCCTTCAGCGCCGGGTTTTCGATGCCATTCACGGGCTGGCGCACCCGTCCATCCGCTCCACCTCTGCTTTAGTAGCAGCTCGGTTTGTCTGGCATGGCCTACGGAAACAGGTAGCGGGTTGGGCACGTTCCTGCGTTCCCTGTCAGACCGCTAAAGTCCAGCGCCATGTCCAGCCCCCCGTACAGGAGTTCGAGGTCCCAGCAGTTCGTTTTTTCCACATCCACGTGGATTTAGTCGGGCCTTTGCCTTCCTCCCGGGGCTACACCCACCTCCTCACGGTGGTGGATCGGTTCACCCGGTGGCCAGAGGCTTTCCCATTGTCTGATATCTCGGCAGCCTCTTGTGCCAGGACTTTGGCCCTCCATTGGGTAGCACGTTTCGGGGTCCCGGCAGTTATTACCACTGACAGGGGGCCGCAGTTCACTTCGTCCCTCTGGGCCGCGCTCGCAGAACTGTACGGTTCCAAGTTACAACCCACTACTGCATACCACCCCCAGGCAAATGGACTTGTAGAAAGGTTCCACCGTCAACTCAAGGCGTCCCTCAGTGCAAGGCTTGAAGGCCTGGACTGGGTAGACCAACTCCCCTGGGTCCTTCTGGGCATCCGGACTGCTCCTAAGCAAGATCTCGGTGCTTCGTCCGCGGAGCTAGTGTATGGCTCGCCACTTCGAGTACCCGGGGATTTGTTTCCGGACCCCTCAGACCAGCTGCCTCCAGTCCCATCAGTCTTAGCATCGCTCCGGGCACGGGTGGGTTCCCTGGCCCCAGTTCCGACTTCACGTCATGGGTGTCCCATGGTACATGAACCGCCTTCCCTGAAGGACTGTGAGTTTGTGTTTTTGCGAAAAGATTCCCATCGTGCCCCGTTGCAGAGGGTCTATCAAGGGCCGTTCCGGGTTTTGCGGAAGGGGACGGCTACCTTCACCTTAGACGTGTGCGGCAGGAGTGAGCTCGTCTCGGTGTCCCGGCTTAAACCTGCACACTTGGATCCGGATCAACCAGTCCTGGTCGGCCAAACCCCTAGGAGAGGCCGGCCTCCGTCAGTTCCACTCAGTCCAGGACCCCCCGTTCCGGCAGTTCCTCCAAGTCCGAAGTCTCCGGCTCCTGCGATTCAGGCGGCCCCTCTCCTTACTCATTATGGTCGCGAAATCCGGCTCCCTGCTAGGTTCCGTACCTCGGGTTCTGGGGGGGGGTCATGTAGCGACCATAGAGAATGGTCCGGGTCGTCGAACCCTCAGATTGGCCAGCAAGGTCACGTGTGAGCGCGACCGTAGGGATTGGTCCAGAGAGCGACATCGCTGATTGGACAGCGTGGTCATGTGCGCTTTTGGCACCCGAAAAGGTTCAGTTCAGAGAAGTCTTCGAAGAAGACAGTGAGTTTTTGATGGTTGTCCTTTACCTTGTTGTTTAACCTTTGTATTCGAATATTGCTGTCGCAATAAACTTTTTCTACAAGCAACAAGTTTCCGGACTCGCCATAGGGACATAGCTTCAGAATTGAGGGACAAAAGTTTAGGGGTAACATGAGGGGTAACTTCTTTACTCAGAGGGTGGTGGCTGTATGGAATGGGCTTCCGGTGGAAGTGGTGGAGGCAGGCTCGATTTTATTATTTAAGAGTAAATTGGATAGGTATATGGATAAGAGGGGATTAGAGGATTATGGTCTGAGAGCAGGTAGATGAGACTAGGTCAGAGAGAGTGGTCGGCGTGGACTGGTAGGGCCGAACGGGCCTGTTTCCGTGCTGTAGTTGTTATATGGTTATATGGTTATTTCTTGACATATTTTGGAGGAGGGAAACAAAAGCACACAAAAAAATGGGGAGGATAATTGTTGGCATGTCCATGAAACCTGCAGGAGGTAGCCCAGCTGTTGGCGGCTGTGCAGTAGAAAGCAGACAAGCAGAGAAAACTTCTAAAGGAATGTGCAGCCCACAGACATTGCAACACACCTTTCCCCTACCCACACCCTCAAAAGTCAATGTTTGACTTTTGATGCCTGATTTTATTCATTCCTCTTTTTTGAAATCCATGATACACATGGGCACAGCACATATTAAAGGCAAAGTACTTGGCTTTATTTTAAAGGAATTTGCTGTCCCGTTTTCAGTTTAAATTTTTTTTTCTCTTTCTTACATTTTTCTCCTGAGAGTTTTGGAAAGACCAGAACATGGATTAGAAAAAAATGCAGGTGTAAGGAAATAAAAGAGTCATATATGAAGCAACAGCTTTTATTGCCGCTGTTGTTGTCAGAGTTGCTGCAACCTCTCACTCCGATCTTCAGTGTGTTCACAGACAGCCGGCAGAGGCTAGATTCTTCGTAAACTGCGGATGCTGGTTTAAATCCAAGATAGGCATAAAATGCTGGAGTAACTCAGCGGGACAGGCAACATCTCTGGAGACAAGGAATGGGTATCGTTTCATAGAGTGCTGGAGTAACTCAGCGGGTCAGGCAGCATCTGTGGAGAACATGGATAGGTGACGTTTCACAGAGTGCTGGAGTAACTCAGCGGGTCAGGCAGCATCTGTGGAGAACATGGATAGGTGACGTTTCACAGAGTGCTGGAGTAACTCAGCAGGTCAGACAGCATCTCTGGAGAGAAGGAATGGGTGATGTTTCGGGTCAAGACTGATGTCAGGGGAGTGGGAGGAACATAGATAAGTCAAGTCAAGTCAAGTCAATTTTATTTGTATAGCACATTTAAAAACAACCCACGTTGACCAAAGTGCTGTACATTTGATTAGGTTCCAATAGAAAAAAAATGAAAACATACAGTAGCACGCAAACAGTTCATAGCGCCTCCTCAATGATCCTCAAACGCTAGGGAGTAGAAATATGTTTTGAGCCTGGACTTAAAGGAGTCGATGGAGGGGGCAGTTCTGATGGGGAGAGGGATGCTGTTCCACAGTCTAGGAGCTGCAACCGCAAAAGCGCGGTCACCCCTGAGTTTAAGCCTAGACCGCGGGATAGTGAATAGCCCCAAGTCGGCCGATCTGAGGGACCTGGAGTTAGAGAGGGGGGTTAGAAGATTTTTGATGTAGGGGGGGGAGTGTCCATTTAGGGCTTTATACGTGAATAGGAGGAGCTTGAAGTTGATTCTGTACCGTACAGGGAGCCAGTGGAGGGAGGCCAGAATCGGGGTGATGTGGTCCCTTTTACGGGTACCCGTCAGGAGTCTCGCTGCGGCGTTTTGGACCAGTTGCAGGTGGGACATGGAAGATTGGCTGATCCCAGTGTATAGGGAGTTGCAGTAGTCTAGGCGGGAGGAAATGAAAGCGTGAATGATTTTTTCTGTGTCGTCGAATTGGAGGAAAGGTTTGATTTTAGCTATGGTTCGAAGTTGGAAGAAGCTGGCTTTTACCACAGCGTTGACTTGCTTATCAAATTTTAATGCAGAGTCAAATATCATGCCGAGGTTTTTGACATGCGGTTTGACTAGGCAGGATAGGCTTCCAAGACTGCCTGTTATCAATTTGATGGAGTCGGGGGGGCCGAATAGGATGACCTCAGACTTGCTCTCATTTAATTGGAGGAAGTTCTGTGCCATCCAACATTTTATGTCCTCAAGGCAGTGTGAGAGGCTGTTTAAATTTGACTGGTTGTTGGGTTTCAGGGGGAGGTAAAGCTGAGTGTCATCGGCATAGCAGTGGAAAGAAATGCCGTGCCTTTGAATGATTTGGCCAAGGGGGAGCATGTATAGAGAGAAGAGAATGGGGCCTAGGATGGAGCCTTGTGGAACTCCGCAGGAGAGGCTAGCTGGAGCAGAGGAATAACTGCCTATGTTGATGGCGAAACTCCTATCTTTGAGGTACGAAGCGAACCAGCTCAGGGCAGTGCCATCAATGCCAACCGCGTACCGGAGACGGTCAATAAGGATGGTGTGGTCCACTGTATCGAACGCTGCGCTGAGGTCGAGAAGGAGCAGGATTGCACAGTCGCCGGTGTCGATGGCGAGAAGCAGGTCGTTGTGTACCTTCAACAAGGCAGACTCTGTGCTGTGGTGGGCTCTGAAACCTGACTGGAAACTTTCCAGGATGGTGTTTTGGTGCAGGTAGGGCACTAATTGGTTTAGGATTGCCTTTTCAAGGACTTTTGACAGGAATGGCAGTTTGGAAATGGGTCTGTAGTTGCTAGGCAAGGTGGGGTCTAGGTTAGGTTTTTTCAGTAGGGGCTGGACCACCGCGTGCTTGAAACTGGTTGGAACAGTGCCAGTGGCCAGAGAACTGTTGATAATAGAGAGGATGCTGGGACCGGCTATTGCAATGACATCCTTCAGAAGGGCAGTGGGGGCTGGATCAAGGGGGCAGGTTGCAGGTTTCATAACGGAGACAAGCTTTGCAAGGGAGGATAGAGTGACGGGTTGGAAGCAGTCCAATTTAGAAGAACAGACTAGTGAGACAGCTAGGTCACGGGTGGGAGGGGAAATGTTCATTCTAATATTCTCAACTTTGTTGGTGAAAAATTTAGCGAATTCTTCGCACTTAGCAGGGGACCCAACTAAGCTGGTACTGGGGGCGGGACATATGACAGAGGTAATTGTTCTAAATAGGACCTTGGAGTTATGAGAGTTTTTGGAAATAAGGTCGGAGAAGTATTGTGCTCTAGCAGACTTTACTGCTTCCTGGTATTTGAGAAGATTGTTTCTCAGAATTTCGAAGGAAATTTGAAGCTTGTCACATTTCCACCTCCTTTCTGATTTTCTGCACTCCCTTCTTAGGGCTTTGGTGGAGTCATTGAGCCACGGCCGACCTTTGGGCTTAGGCTTTTCCATTTTAAGGGGAGCGATAGAATCCAGGATGGAAGAGCAAGTGATATTAAATAAAGAGGCGAGATCCTCAGTGCTGAGATGGGGGGGAGAGGCCTCAATAGTGCAGATGTTGGGGGCAGCTGTGAGAGCCTCGGAGATTTTACTGGCAGTCAATGAATTTATGTCGCGGGAGTAGCGAACAGGGAGATGAGATTTTGCGGGATATAAAGGCAGAGATGCGTCAAAAATGATAGCGCTGTGGTCCGATAGACAGGCTTCAGTAGTTTCAATGTTGTTGATTGGGAATCCGGACGATAACACTAGGTCGAGAGTATGGCCTAACTTGTGAGTGGGTCCCGTGGTGTGAAGAGTCAGATTGAAGGACTCAACCAGGTGCATAAATTCACTCACAAGAGGCTTAGTGGGACAGCAAACATGAATATTAAAGTCACCAAGAATCATGATCCGGTCAAATTTGGGCAAAATGCTAGAAATCAGATCAGCAAATTGGGTGATGAAGTCCTTATGCATTTTTGGTGGGCGATACACAAGAACAATTAAGAGGGGATAGGCTAGGCCTACTTTAATTAGTTGCACCTCGAAACTGGAGAAATGATCAGCGTTCAGGAGGCGGCAGTTGAAATGTTTCTTAAACACAGTGGCTAGGCCCCCACCACGTCCGGAGAGCCTAGGCGAGGTGAAGAAGTGACAGTTATCAGGACAGAGTTCCACGAGTGGAGCAAGCTCACCAGGGTTAAGCCAGGATTCTGTGAGCAGTAAGAAGTCCAATCCACGGGTGATGAAGAAGTCGTTGAGGATGAAGGTCTTGTTCTGTAGGGATCTTACGTTGATCAGGGCCACTTTAGCAGGGACAGCAGGGACAGCAGGTGAGCTTTGGTCCGGTAGCGGCTCCCACGCCAGCGGGCGGAGGTTCAGGGAGACCACGCCGGTGCGCTTCACAGATGGCCTTGTTGGGAGCCCACGGGCCGGCAGTCCAGGGACCGGGATGATCGGTCGAAGAGCGGCATACCTGAGCTCGAGGGAGCGCCGGTGGATGGAGCTGTAAGGTCGACCAGGTCCGACTTCGCAGCGCTGGGCGAGGTAGGCCGCTGTTGGATGAGCGCGGGCGAGTTTTTTTTAATTTTCGAATGTTCCCGCGCGTTTACCCCGCCTCCTAGCGCGGTGCGTGCGGCGGTGGATGTAAGGCTGGGCCCGCACATCTACCGGGAGTTGATCGAGGAGCGATCGCTGGAAGAAACTTTGTCCGGGACCTGGACTGAAGAAGTCGACGACGGAGGGTCGGATCAACAGGAGGGTTCGGCGGTCGTAAACCAAAGTGGCTCGAAGAACACTACGATCTCCAGGTGAGCGACGACAGGCAGCCAAACACAACGGCGTGGCCATCTTGATAAGGAAGTGTAAGGTGTGAAAACAGGACAAAGGGAATGGAGATCAAGGAAAAGTTAGAATAGATCATTGGGAGATGATGGGAGAAGTTGGGAGAACGTAACAACAAAGCAAAGAGATAAAATGTAGTTGGAGACAGTAAGGCTGGTCAGAGAACTGGGGAGGGGATGGAGAGAGGGAAAGCAAGGGTTACGAAGTTAGAGAAGTCAATATTCATACCGCTGGGGTGTAAGCTGCTCAAACGAAATATGAGGTGCTGTTCCTCCAATTTGCGCTGGGCCTCACTCTGACAATGGAGGAGGCCCAGGACAGAAAGGTCAGTGTGGGAATGGGAGGGGGTGTTAAAATGTTTAGGAACTGGGAGATCAGGTAGGTTTAGGCAGACTGAATGGAGGTGTTCAGCGAAACGATCGCTGAGCCTACTCTTGGTCTCGCCGATACACAGGAGTCTACACCTGGATCAGCGGATACAGTAGATGAGGTTGGAGGAGGTGCAAATGAACCTCTGCCTCACCTGAAAAGTCTGTTGGGGTCCTTGGACGGAGTTGAGGGGGGAGGTAAAGGGGCAGGTATTGCAACTCCTCCGGTTGCAGGGGAAAGTAGCTAGGGAGGGGGTATTTTGGATGGGAAGGGACGAGTTGACCAGGGTGTTGCAGAAGGAATGGTCTCTGCGGAAAGCGTAAAGGGGTGGAGGTGGGAAGATGTGGCTAGTGGTGGGATCCCATTGGAGGTGGCGAAATTGTCGGAGGATTATATGCTGTATGCGACGGCTGATGGGGTAGAAGGTGAGGACTAGGGAGAATCCGTCTCTGTTACAAATGGGGGGGAGGGGGAGCAAGAGCAGTGCTGCGGGTTATTGAGGAGACCCTATTGAGCACCTCCTCGATAATGGAAGAAGGGAACCTCTGTTCCCTAAAGAATGAGGACATCTCTGATGAGCTGGTATGGAACAGCTCATCTTGGGCACAGATGCGGCATAGACGGAGGAATTGGGAGTAGGGGATAGAATCTTTACAGGAAGCAGGGTGGGAAGAAATATAGTCTAGATAGCTATGCGAGTCAGTGGGTTGAATCTGTTATATATCACAGAGAATAACAGGCTAGAATCTGCTGGACTGTGCAATTCTTCGCTTTGTATTTTTGACAGTTGTTTACAAGGCCAGTGTAGATGGGTTGGTGAATACGTTTGCTGACGTAGCCAAAATTGGTCGAGTCACAGACAATGTGGAAAGCTGTCAGCATACACTGCCGATTTACTCCAGCATTTTGTATCTTTCTTTTTATAAACCAGCATCTGCAGTTCCTTGTTTCTCCACTTTTCCATTATTTCGTTTGTGGTCTTAACTGATGTCTGCCTATTTCTATGCGAGTCGATTACAAGATATGGCAAATAGGGATTCTACATCAAAATGGCTAAGTGATTAAGCCAACCGCACATTATTTGAGATGATTTAGTTTATATTATTTTGTATTTCCTTTTCCATATTGTTAGAGTATTCAAATTAGTCAATGATTAAAACGAACAGTGGGATAGATGCTTGAGTTTCAAACAAGCAGACATCACAGTGGGAAGGAGAGATGCCAGTGTACACCAGTGTACAATCTCACAGCGTTATTCCTGTACCTATTCTGCCAAGTACAACCAGGTAATGAGGGAACAAGGAGAGATTTTAAATTTATTCACCAAACCATCAAGCTCATTTAATCAGAAAGTGAGGGCAGGATTATGTTTCTGCAACTTCAATTACTGATTTTATTTTGGAAGATTCCAGGTAGTTTTAGTGATGTGTCATGTAAATGAAAAAAACAGGGCTTTCAGTGATATTATTGATCGCATTTGCTACGAGAAATGAGCTTTAATAATGAGATTGGAGTATTGACTGGAAAAGATGATAATACTACAAATATAACATGCAAAATTACTCAAGTTGAAGTAAAGATTTATATTTCTTTGAAATGATTCAATTTGGTTAGTCAACATAATTCAATGTAATTCATCATGGGTGCTGTTTCTTTATTTTGTATTTCCTTTTCAATTTATTAAAAAAATTAGTAATGAAAGCACGGCAATGTTTTGGGTCGATGAAAGAGAAAATAAAACTTTTCAATAGGAGAAAAGGTAGAGGTGGGAGGGAGAAGTGGCCTTTGTGACAAAAACCACTGCAAGTTGTACCCTACCTTATGAAGCTGTGGACTGCAGTTGGAGGATTTAGACATGCCTTCCTCACATCCAAGACATTCATGAGCCAAAACAAAAAGAAAGAAAATGGTGCCTTTGGAAGTTGGTCAAGCAGCCAGCAGCTTCATGGGGCATCATGAATATCTCTTGCTGGATATTACAAGTTGCCACATACTTGTGTGGCACTAATGTTGCTTGGCATCTTTCAGCCCAAGCAAGGATATTGTCCAGATCTTGCTGCTTTTGACTTTGGGCTGTTTCATTATTGGAGGAGTTATGAATGGTGTAATCGTTAGCGAACATTCCTGCTTCTCACCTTATGACTGAAGGAAGATCGTTGATGAAACAGCTGAAGATGGTTGGATGAAAGACACTGAAGAACTGAAGAGATGTTTGACTCCAACCACCACAACTGTCTTCCTTTTGCTCTTCCAACCAGTACAGAGTTTCACTCCTATTCCAGTGGACTCCAATAGACCCAGGGCTCCTTGCTGTCATACTTGATCAAATACTGCCTTGTGAAAGGACTTGCTCTCACTTCACCGCTGGAATTCAGCTCTTTCGTTCATATTTGGACCAAGGCCATAATGAGATTTAGAGCTGAGTGATTTTGACAGAAACCAAACTGAGCTTCTGTGACCAGGTTGTTGCTCAGCAAGTATCACCTAGAGCCACTGATTATCCCTTCTATCACCTTGCTAATAGCCTGAGGTTTATGTACACTGGAATCACAAAGGTCAATTGTAAACTGGAAAGTTTATTTTACATTCAAAAATATAAACATAAATTGGGTTGTTCAAGAATATGCACCCACATATCAACACTGGTCTCTTTTGCTCTAATTTTTTTTGGAGTTTTCTTCTTGAGAAGGAAAACTCATCCTTCTTCACTGCATTTTCCAAATGCTGCAACTTCTTTTTAAGCTTCTGCTTTGAAGTGTTAACTTGACTTTATATAAAACAATGTTGTTGGAAATGTGCATCTCAAGGTTTTTTGAGGCTGTTTACCTCAGTGTTTCCTGAACCTGTGTATTAGGGTCCAAATGATGACTTATGGTAGTTTTTGGGAAGGAAATGCAGATGCAGGTTTACACCGAAGATAGACACAAAATGGTGGAGTAACTCAGCGGGACAGGCAGCATCTCTGGAGAGAAAGAATGGGTGACGTTTTGGGTCGAGACCCTTCTTCTGTACTGTTGCTGTACTGTCCATGTGGTGATGTTCGCAGGATCTGCACACCATTTACACAGTCACTCTTTCCTGGTACTGACGAGTGGTTTAGATTCTGACGATGAGATGTTTCCTATCTCTATCATTGGTAGTGCAATGACTGTACATGGCCGAGCACTTCAACTCCCCCTCCCATTCCCAGTCTGACCTTTCTGTCATGGGCCTCCTCCAGTGCCATAGTGAGGCCCACCGGAAATTGGAGGAACAGCACCTCATATTTCGCCTGGGCAGCTTGCAGCCCAGTGGTATGAACATCGACTTCTTCCTCTGTCCCTCTCTTCCCCTCCCCCTTCCCAGATCTCCCTCTATCTTCCTGTCTCCATTTTTTCCTTAGTACCTAATCAGATGTACAGCACTTTGGTCAACGTGGGTTGTTTTTAAATGTGCTATACAAATAAAATTGACGTGACTTGACTTGACTATATCCTTCCTATGTTCCGCCCCCCTGACATCAGTATGAAGAAGGATCTCGACTCGAAACGTCACCCATTCCTTCTCTCCCGAGATGCTGCCTGACCTGCTGAGTCACTCCAGCATTTTGTGAATAAATACCTTCGATTTGTACCAGCATCTGCAGTTATTTTCTTACAGTGCAAGGGCATCTGTCTCTTCCCACTTCCTTTGTATCAAATAAGAAGCAGTGATCCCAGAGAAAGGGACTAGTTTATTTACTCCCTATCAGTTCCTGCTCTGCTCAATTTTATACATAAGGAACATACTGTATATTAGCCCCGTCGAACTCTAACCCTGCTCACCACAGCTTTTCCTTGTACCTGCTGGAATTACTAGCTGAAAGAAAGACTTTGATTTTACATTGGGCCACGGTTTGGTTTGCAGCAGAATCCACTTAATATTATCTCCGAACCATTGATTCTCCAGCACTTTGGACAAGTGAATGTGGGTTGGAGAACAACTCTACAAATCATCTCGGCTCAGTTCACAAAACACCCCTGACCTACCTGTTACCTGTCACTTTAATTCTCCTTTCCACTCTCACTGTGAACTGTCTGTGACCTTGTACACTATTCCAAAGCATCCTGAAGTCAGCTTGTGGATCAACTGCATCTTCTGCCTGACTGTTTTACGGCCTTTGGCAAATTCAACATTTAACAGACTGGCTTTCCTGCACCTGAACTAACTAGCTCTGCTGTAAGATTAACTACCTGTACCACTAACTCAGTTTTTCTCGCTCCACAGACACTGCCTGATCTGAGTACATTCTCAAATGTTCATACGCTCATTAGCGATAGGAGCAGAATGAGGCCATTCGGCCCATCAAGTCTACTCTGCCATTCAATCATGGCTGATCTATCTTTCCCTCTTAACCCCATTCTCCAGCCTTCTCCCCATAACCTCTGACATCTGGTAATGGGAATGCTGGGAATGAACATAAGAACATAAGTGACAGGAGTTGAATTAGGCCATTCGGCCCACATCAGGATTTAGTGGAAATTACATTTTTAAGCCAGCAAGATGATAAATTGAATCAATAAACATAATAGTTGTGAAACTACCTGTCATAATCTAGAGTTATATTGAATGTTTTGTTATGCTTGATAAAACATCAAGTCATTGACAGTCGTCTAATGTGTTTGAGGGAGAAGGATAAAGTATAATTATTCAGTAAATTTGCTTGCATATGTCTACATGTCGTCCTTAATAGGAGCAGCTGAGAAAGACTATTGATCTGATGCAAATTTACATCACACTTGTGGATGAGACACTCCAATTAGTGAAAGGGCAAACTGGGATACCATGTAAAAGCTCTGGGACAAATGAGAGCAATACATCAATGGTGAGTGTTATGCAGGGTCCTCTATTTTCTGTTATTAGGCCTGTAGCCTTGCATAAAGTGAAGACCTTGTCCTATGCTTTTGCTGTTTATTGAAGCATAGGGAAGTAATATTAAAACTTCTCCCTGTACATGATGAATTTTTGGTTTCCCTGTCCATATCCGGTCACTCTTTCATACGAGACGTAGGATTTAAACTATTCCACCCATTGGAGAAGAGTCCAATCCTGACACGTCACCTATCCATGTTCTCCAGAGATGCTGCCTGCCCTGCAGAGTTACTCCAGTACTTTGATTTTTTTTTTTAGATTTAGAGATACAGAGTGGAAACAGGACCTTCGGCCCACCGAGTCCGCGCCGCCCAGCGATCCCCGCACATTAACACTATCCTACACACACTAGGGACAATTTTTACGTTAACCCAGTCAATTAACCTACAAACCTGTACGTCTTTGGGGTGTGGGAGGAAACCGAAGATCTCGGAGAAAACCCACACAGGTCACGGGGAGAACGTACAAACTCCGTACAGACGTGCCCATAGTCAGGATCGAACCTGAGTCTCCGGTGCTGCATTCGCTGTAAGGCAGCAACTCTACCGCTGCACCACCGTGACCGCTGACCTCTTTTGTAAACTAGCATCTGCAGTTCCATGTTCCGACATCATAATAACTTTGCTGATATGCCATTTATTAAAGAAATTAAAAGACCATTTCATTTGGCCTAATTGGTCTTCAGACAAAAGATTATTTCTCAAAAAAAAAGGAAATCTTGTTTGAGGTTGATCATGAATGCTTCTTACATTCTCTATTTTCTGGGTGTGTGATTTGATCTGTGTTGGCCTGCTGGCTCTTATTTAGAGAAAGTGACAGAGAAAGAAAACATAATGTCATAAGGTCATAAGTGATAGGAGCAGAATTGGGCCATTCGGCCCATCAAGTCTACTTGTAGGTTAATTGGCTGGGTAAATGTAAATGTAAAAGTTGTCCCTAGTGGGTGTAGGATAGTGTTAATGTACGGGGATCACTGGGCGGCACGGACTTGGAGGGCCGAAAAGGCCTGTTTCCGGCTGTATATATATGATATGATATATGATATGATATGAATATACAATAGGTGCAGGAGTAGGCCATTGCTAATGGTACTTTTAATCCCTTCGTCTATGTCATTAATGTATATTGTAAATAGCTGGGGTCCCAGCACCGAACCTTGCAGTACCCCACTGGTCACTGCCTGCCATTCCGAATCTGCCTATCATGGCTGATCTATCTCTTCCTCCTAACCCCATTCTCCTGCCTTCTCCCCATAACCCCTGACACCCATACTAATCAAGAATCTGTCTAGCTCTGCCTTAAAACTATCCACTGACTCTCCACAGCCTTCTGTGGCAATGAATTCCACAGATTCACTACCCTCTGACCAAAGAAATTCCTTCTCACCTCCTTCCTAAAGAAATGTCCTTTAATTCTGAGGCTATGACCTCTAGTCCTAGACTCTCCCACTAGTGGAAACATCCTCTTCACATCCACGGTATTTATTCACAAAATGCTGGAGTAACTCAGCAGGTCAGGCAGCATCTCGGGAGAGAAGGAATGGGTGACGTTTCGGGTCGAGACCCTTCTTCAGACTGATGTCAGGGGGGCGGGACAAGGGAAGGATGTAGGTGGAGACAGGAAGATAGAGGGAGATCTGGGAAGGAGGAGGGGACGGGAGGGACAGAGGAACTATCTTTAGAGCCTGCGCTTGGGCTCACTGATATGCAGGAGTCCACACCTGGAACAGTGGATACAGTAGATGAGGTTGGAGGAGGTGCAAGTGAATTTCTGCCTTACCTGAGAAGAAATCATTTTCCAGTGGTTCATCATCCACTCTTGCCTCTTTCTTACTCTTTATATATATCAAAAGAAACTCTTGCCATCCTCTTTTATATTATTGGCTAGCTTACTATTTCACCTTTTCTCCCCGTATTGCCTTTTTAGTTACCTTCTGTTGTACTTTAAAAGCTTCCCAATCCTCTGGCTTCCCACTATTCTTTGCAATGTTATATGCCTTCTCTTTTAGTGTTATGCTGTCCTTGACTTCCCTTGTCTCACGGTCGCCTCATTCTGTCCCTAGAATCTTACTTCCTCTTTGTAATGAAAAGATCCTGCATCTTCTGAATTATTCCCAGAAATTCCTGCCTTTGCTGTTGTATCGTCATTCCTTCGAGGGTCCCTTTCCAGTAAACGTTGGCCGCTCCTCCCACGTGCCTCTGTAGACCCCTTCCCTCAGCTGCAATACCAACACATCAGATTTATTCTTTTCCCTTTCAAATTGCAGGTGCAATCTTATAATATTGTGGTTGCTACCTCCTAGTGGTCCCTTTACCTTGAGCTCCCTTATCAAATCCGGTTTATTACATAACACTAAATCTAGATTGCCTTTTCCCTGGTAGGCTTCACGACAAGCTGCTCTGAGAAATCATCTCGGAGGCACTATAAATTCCCTTTCTTGGGGTCCCTTTCTTGGGGTCCATTTTCCCAGTCTACCTGCATATTCAAATCTCCCATGACCACCGTAAGTAACATTGCCTTTCTTACATGCTGAGTGTATCTCCTGATGTAACTTGTACCCGATATCCTGACTACTGTTTGTGGGCCTGCAAATAACTCCCATTAGAGTCGTTTTACCCTTTCAATCTCTCAGCTCTACCTACAATGACTCTATATCTTCTGATCCTATGTCAATAGGTGCAGGAGTAGGCCATTCGGCCCTTTGAGCCAGCACTGCCATTCACCATGATCATGGCTGATCATGCACAATCAGTACCCCATTCCTGCCCTCTCCCCATATCCCCTGACTCCGCTATCATTAAGAGCTTTATCGAACTCTGTCTTGAAAGCATCCAGAGAATTGGCCTCCACTGCCTTCTGAGGCAGTGAATTCCACAGCTTCACAACTCTCTGGGTGAAAAAGTTCTTCCTCATCTCCGTTCTAAGTGGCCTACCCCTTATTCGTAAACTGTGGTCCCTGGTTTGGGACTCCCCCAACATTGGGAACATGTTTCCTGCCTCTAGCGTGTCCAATCCCTTAATGATCTTATATGTTTCAATAAGATCCCCTCTCATCCTTCTAAATTCCAGAGTATACAAGCTCCAGTCTTTCAACGTACGACAGTCCCACCATTCCGAGAATTAACCTCGTGAACCTACGCTGCACTCCCTCACTAAGGACTGAATTTTATTTCTTACCAGCAAACCTACCCCACCCCCTCTGCCCACCTGTCTGTCTTTCTGACGTATAACCCTGAATATTCAGCTCCCAGCTCCGATCCTCTTGCAGCCACATCTCTGTAATGCCCACAGTATCACGCCTGCCAATTTCTAACTGACCTTGAGGAGTTTCTCCTCCATGCTCCAGTCTGCTTCAGTGGTTCCTGGTTCCCATTTTGTATCATCCTTCCTCTCACCTTCCCTGCAACTGAAAAGGAACGTTTTTCTCACTTTTCCACTTCCCAATCCCAGTAGTGTGCAGTTAAGTGGTGGATTCTGAGGATGGTAAAATGGATTAATCTAATTGGTTACACATAGTCAGCATGGACTCGGTGGGCTGAAGGGCCCTTTTACTATCCTCAGATTCTAATGAATCATTAATTCATACAGCCCACCACCTCTGTGCCCACCATTGAACCGTGTGTACTAATCACATTTACTTCTCTTAAATCGATAGCTTTCTGTGCCTTTGCGATTCAAATAATCTAGATGCTTCTTAATATTGTGAGAATATCTGCCTCCACCACATCACCAGGCAGCACATTCCAGATTACAACCACTCTCCCTCCCTCTAGATTGAGGAGATAGATGGTTCTGCTGTGTGGGGCCAGTGTGACTCACCACTCTGCTTTCCATATTGTAAGAAAGAAGAGAAAGACATGTCACTTCTGTGCCTGACTCTGGGATATGAAAAGGCTGTACTCCCTGGAGATTGTAAATGCTGTCAGGCTACCAGGGTAGCTCAGAAGCCAAAGCCCAGCTTATTATTGTGTTTTACGAAAGCAAATTCCCTCGTTTGTGCTTTAAATTTATCGTCTGGCAGTGGAGAAGCACAGAAATGTCTCTGCAAGCAGCATGATGTGTTTTACAGCAAGCATCCACTCTCTGCAGCTAGCCTCATCACAGACCGAGCACACTGCAGCCTCACCCTTTATTTCATGAACAAAACAACAGCAATAATCTTCTCAAAAGCCTGCAGTCTTTGAGCTGCAGTGACTGGATTGCTATGGAGAAGGAGTACTGGCACCAGAGTCAGCTGACAGCCTGCATTTACCTCATCACTACAGAATTCAGAAGTAGGGCATTTACATGACATGGACCAAGGTACCGCAACAAACACATTTCACAGCAACTTTCGCACAGCAGCATGCTTTATGGGGGAATCACAAAATGCTGGAGTAACAGCAGGTCAGGCAGCATCTCAGGAGAGAAGGAATGGGTGATGTTTCGGGTCGAGACCCTTCTTTAGATTGATCAAGCTTTAAGGGGGAATCAGCCACTGAGGCAAGAAGAGAGAAGTGATTATGAAGAGTATTCACTTGTCCTTGCAGATACACATGTTTGATAATAAACTGTTATTGATTGTAATCCTGATGCTCCATAACCTGTGATTATAATTCTGGAGAACACAGATCCCTCGACCAGAGCTGTGATTTGTGTCTTGTGCCATTTTAATATACCTCCTATTTGTGCTGTTCAGTGATGGCAGGAAACTGCACATCCTGCAGGCAGTCTAGGAGGCTGAGGGTAAAACGATGGAACAAAAGCACTTGGGCAGGCGCATGTGTGGATATTGATGCATACAGCTGTCAATGACCCACTGTGATACCAATGGCGTTGGGATGTGGTAATGGAAGTGCAAGTGAGCTGAACGGTAGCAGTAAGATGAAAGTGCAACTGTATGCTGTGCTTTGGGGATGGTGCCTCAGGAGAGGATGAAATGAATAACTTCAACAAGGCAATAATAGCTCTGAGATTCTTGTCATCAGGTTTCAATAACAGAATGACCAGATGGATTTGTGGCCTTTTCCCCTCTGCACTGGACCTGGTACATTGCGTGTGAGCAGGGGAAAGGAACATATGGTCCGCAGCATTCTAACAGATGGATGCAAAGTTGGAAATAAATATTAGTAGATCGACTGATAATTCTTTGGCATGCCCTGGTCTTAAACAATGGTTGGAGATTAGTAGCCCTTTGATGGAAAGAGTTGCAGGTATTTCTATGGACTCTCTCTCATGCCTTTTTAATAAGTCTGTTGAAGACTTACCTGGACTTCCCATTTCATAACAATACTTAGGGTGATGGATTAAAGTTTCAATTGGACAACTTTTGGCACAAATCTCCTCAAAACAGTTAGGATTGGTATCTCCTTCCATCACCATCCCTTCCACCTCTCTTTGTAAACAAAAACTTACTCGACACATCTTCTTGAAACCTTAAAACTATGGCCTCTAGTCATAGAGTCATAGAGTGATACAGTGTGCAAGCAGGCCCTTTGGCCCAACTTGCCCACACTGGCCAACATGTCCCAGCTACACTAGTCCCGCCTGCCTGCGCTTGGTCCATATCCCTTCAAACCTGTTCTTTCCATGTACCTGTCTAACTGTTTTTTAAACGTTAGGGTAGTCCCAGCCTCAACTACCTCCTCTGGCAGCTTGTTCCATTCACCCACCACCCTTTGTGTGAAAGAGTTACCCCTCAGATTCCTATTAAATATTTTCCCCTTCAGCTTAAACCTATGTCCTCTGGTCCTCGATTCCCCTACTCTGGGCAAGAGACTCTGTGCATCTACCCGATCTATTCCCCTCATGATTTTGTACACGTCTATAAGATCTCCCCTCATCCTTCTGTGCTCCAAGGAATAGAGTCCCTGCCTCCTCAACCTCTCCCTGTAGCTCAGATCCTCTAGCCCTGGCAACATCCTTGTAAATCTTCTCTGTACTCATTCCAGCTTGACAACATCTTTTCTATAACATGATGCCCAGAACTGAACACAATACTAATTGTAGCCTCACCAACATCTTATACAACTGCAACATGACTTCTCATGGCTAATACCCTCTAATCCAGGCAGCATCCTGGTATACACAAAATGCTGGAGTAACTCAGCGGAACAGGCAGCATCTCTGGAGAACATGGATAGGTGACGTTTCACAGAGTGCTGGAGTAACTTAGCGGGTCAGGCAGCATCTCTGGAGAACATGGATAGGTGATAGGTGGTATTGGAGGTAGGGTACTGACATGGATAGAAAGTTTGTTGACAGACAGAAAGCAAAGAGTGGGGATAAATGGATCCCTTTCAGAATGGCAGGAAGTGACTAGTGGGGTACCGCAAGGCTCGGTGTTGGGACCGCAGCTATTTACAATATACATCAATGACTTGGATGAAGGGATTAAAAGTACCATTAGCAAATTTGCCGATGATACAAAGGTAGGTGGCAGTGTGAACTGTGAGGAAGATGCTATGAGGTTGCAGGGTGACTTGGACAGGTTGTGTGAGTGGGCGGATGCATGGCAGATGCAGTTTAATGTGGATAAGTGTGAGGTTATCCACTTTGGTGGTAAGAATAGGAAGGCAGATTATTATTTGAATGGTGTCAAGTTAGGAAAAGGGGACGTACAACGTGATCTGGGTGTCTTAGTGCATCAGTCACTGAAAGGAAGCATGCAGGTACAGCAGGCAGTGAAGAAAGCCAATGGAATGTTGGCATTCATAACAAGAGGAGTTGAGTATAGGAGCAAAGAGGTCCTTCTGCAGTTGTACAGGGCCCTAGTGAGACCGCACCTGGAGTACTGTGTGCAGTTTTGGTCTCCAAATTTGAGGAAGGATATTCTTGCTATTGAGGGCGTGCAGCGTAGGTTTACTAGGTTAATTCCAGGAATGGCGGGACTGTCATATGTTGAAAGACTGGAGCGACTAGGTTTGTATACACTGGAATTTAGAAGGATGAGAGGGGATCTTATCGAAACGTATAAGATTATTAAGGGGTTGGACACGTTAGAGGCAGGAAACATGTTCCCAATGTTGGGGGAGTCCAGAACCAGGGGCCACAGTTTAAGAATAAGGGGTAGGCCATTTAGAACAGAGATGAGGAAAAACGTTTTTAGTCAGAGAGTTGTGAATCTGTGGAATTCTCTGCCTCAGAGGGCAGTGGAGGCCAATTCTCTGAATACATTCAAGAGAGAGCTAGATAGAGCTCTTAAGGATAGCGGAGTCAGAGGGTATGGGGAGAAAGCAGGAACGGGGTACTGATTGAGAATGATCAGCCATGATCACATTGAATGGCGGTGCTGGCTCGAGGGGCCGAATGGCCTCCTCCTGCACCTATTGTCTATTGTCTATTATTTTGTTTGTGGAAAATTTTAGGGGTCTGGATTTAATGGAGAAACGTCGGGCACTTTTACACGAGGAATGCCAGCATTTGTCAGCAAACTTAAAAATTCCCTTACATTCGTGCATGAATGTTGCCAGAGTTTATAGGCCATTTAGAACGGAGATGAGGAAAAACTTTTTTATTCAGAGATTTGTAAATCTGTGGAATTCTCTGCCTCAGAAGGCAGTGGAGGCCAATTCTCTGGATGCTTTCAAGAGAGAGCTAGATGGAGCTCTTAAAGATAGCGGGGTATGGGGAAAAGGCAGGAACGGGGTACTGATTGTGAATGATCAGCCATGATCACATTGAATGGCGGTGCTGGCTCGAAGGGCCGAATGGCCTACTCCTGAACCAATTGTCTATTGTCTATTGTCTATTGTGACGTTTCACAGAGTGCTGGAGTAACTCAGCGGGTCAGGCAGCATCTGTGGAGAACGTGGAGAGGTGGTGTTTCGGGTCGAGACCCTCCTGGTCAGCCTCCTTTGAACCTCTCCGTAACCATCACATGCTTTCTGTTCCAGAATCCAGGTAAGTAATTTGTTCCTTTCTGAAAAAACTATTATTATGATGGTTTTTTTAAAGCCAATGGATGCCTTTAAAATACAAATTGAAATGACAGAATTATGGGGGATTTGGAAATGACAGATGTTGTTCATAAATTATTCACATCAACTTTCACAAATGTGGACTGGGAATAAATTCCTGGTCCAGTCATCTTGGGTATTCAGCTGCCGTTGTGAGGTCAGGAACATTTCAGAAACAACAAGTTCCAAATAAGTCAGCTGAAAGTGTTTGGAAGATCTAGAAATACTGATCTGAACACCAAGTCCAAGGCACTGAAGTAATCCCAGTGCAGTTACTCCAGTACAGGTGCTGAGTGAGTTCATCGAGGAAGCTTTGAAGAACAGGATTCATTTTTATTTTACAATCTGCATTTCTATCTTTTGCCAGTTGAACTATTTTAAATTGTCATCAGTGATACTTTCCAATTGCATAATAAATGAAATAAACCACGAGGACAAACTGACCAATCATCCCAAATCTTTCTCAGCAGGAAGTGTGGAATCAAATAAGGCAGTTCAGCAAAAACAAGGATTACTTTTGATCTTCTATGATGAGGGATGGATTTCATGGAGCTCTTGAAATCCATGTACATTGACAAACAATGTGTCCAATAAATGCACACCTATAATTAACAAAGCTTAAATGCCGGAATGGCGGGACTATCATATGTTGAAAGACTGGAGCAACTAGGTTGTATACACTGGAATTTAGAAGGATGATAGGAGATCTTATCGAAACGTATAAGATTATTAAGGGGTTGGACACGTTAGAGGCAGGAAACATGTTCCCAATGTTGGGGGAGTCCAGAACAAGGGGCCACAGTTTAAGAATAAGGGGTAGGCCATTTAGAACTGAGATGAGGAAGAACTTTTTCAGTCAGAGAGTTGTGAATCTGTGGAATTCTCTACCTCAGAAGGCAGTGGAGGCCAATTCTCTGAATGCATTCAAGAGAGAGCTAGATAGAGCTCTTAAGGATAACGGAGTCAGGGGGTATGAGGAGAAGGCAGGAACGGGGTACTGATTGAGAATGATCAGCCATGATCACAATGAATGGCGGTGCTGGCTCGAAAGGCCGAATGGCCCCTCCTGCACCTATTGTCTATTGTCTATTGAAAAGGTTTATACTTGCGTTGCATCTTCCATGGCTTCCATTGGTCTCAATGCCTTGCAATCATTTAAGGTCAGGATAGGCAGCAACAAGTCACACAGATCAGGGTTCCATCAACAGTCATGGTACAGTAATGTGATCAATGATGAGAGTGAGCCCAGATGAGGGACTAACATGCCCAGAAATTGGCACCAGTTTCTCTGGATCTTCACAGTGCCATGGAATGTTGTTGATCCAGCTGAGAAGAAGCAGATGAAGACCATGTGGCTGTGTTCCCCTGATTCATGAGCAAGGTTAAGTGCTCATGTCTCAAGAATGCCATCTGAACCTCCAGTTTCTAGCTTAGAAGTGGGGGACTGCTACCTATTGAGCTATATTCTCCGAACTACAGACACGTAGTGCTGGCGTAACTCAGCGGGTCAGGCAGCATCTGTGGAGAACATGGATAGGTGACGTTTCACAGAGTGCTGAAGTAACTCAGCGGGTCAGGCAGCATCTGTGGAGAACATGGATAGGTGACGTTTCGGTTCAAACAAACACGTGAGAATCATGAGAAACAGTAAGGGGGTACAGGGTGTGGCATTTGGGTAAGAGGGTTGGAGATGGAAAGGATTCAGGGGAATAGGGGTTTTTGTGTTAATACTCTACCGTGAATGATGGTTATTATTTTCTTCAGTCACCTTGTAACTCATTGGAGATTGTGGATCGATGGTTTAAAGCAGGAACTTGGTGGGCAGCATGAACAATCTAAAGCAATCCATGTTCTCCACAGATGCTGCCTGACCCGCTGAGTTACTCCAGCACTCTGCCTATCTTCAGATACAGGGTGTTGCAGACAGATGATAGAAGACATCGTGTTTAATGTGTGCGAGTCGATCGCATCCTCTATTGTAGATAAACGCTGTGGGGATGTGAGATTTGTGAGCAGAGGACCGTTGGCGAGATTAGAGCTCGACCCGGGCATCAGGTGGGGGGCTGGTGGGGGGCTGGTGGGCATCAGGTGGGGGCTGGGGGGGCCAGTGGGCATCAGGTGGGGGCTGGTGGGCATCAGGTGGGGGCTGGGGGGGGCCGGTGGGCATCAGGTGGGGGGCTGGTGGGCATCAGGTGGGGGCTGGGGGGGGCCGGTGGGCATCAGGTGGGGGGCTGGCGGGCATCAGGTGGGGGCTGGGGGGGCCGGTGGGCATCAGGTGGGGGCTGGTGGGCATCAGGTGGGGGCTGGGGGGGGCGGTGGGCATCAGGTGGGGGCTGGGGGGGCGGTGGGCATCAGGTGGGGGCTGGTGGGCATCAGGTGGGGGCTGGGGGGGGCCGGTGGGCATCAGGTGGGGGGCTGGCGGGCATCAGGTGGGGGCTGGGGGGGGCGGTGGGCATCAGGTGGGGGCTGGTGGGCATCTGGGGGGGGGGCTGGTGGCATCTGGGCCACCTTGTCATTCAGGGCCACAGCGAGAGAGAAGGAAGGAAAGGACGATCCATCTATTTATTTATATATTTCTGTGTGTTGTTGCGGCGGGCGGGGGGTGGAGCTGCGTCATTGCCGCGGTGATCGGGAGCGGGTCGGGAGCCGGAGCGGGGCAGCAGTGGGACAGTGGGGAGCGGGACAGTGGGGAGCGGGACAGTGGGGAGCGGGACAGTGGGGAGCGGCAGCCCGGGTGGCCACCATGGTCTCCTGGATCATCTCCCGGCTGGTGGTGTGAGTATTGCGGACGGCGCGGCGACATCTTTCACCATCGGGACCCGCACCTTGAGAACCGACACCCCCGTCCTTGCAGAGAGACACAGAGAGAGAGAGAGAGAGAGAGACAGGGACAGGGCTGCTGTGGAGGGTGTGAGGGTGGGGTGGGGGGTGAGGTGGGGGTGGGGGTGGGGGTGAGGGTGGGGGTGAGGGTGGGGTGGGGGCGGGGGTGGGGGTGAGGGTGAGGTGGGGGTGGGGGTGGGGGTGAGGGTGGGGTGGGGGTGGGGGTGAGGTGGGGGTGAGGGTGGGGTGGGGGTGGGGGCGGGGGTGGGGGCGGGGTGGGGTGGGGTGAGGGCGAGGGCGGGGGTGGGGTGGGGGTGAGGGTGGGGTGGGGGTGGAGGTGAGCCGGGTGGATGTTGATGTCGGGGCAGGAGATCCAAGCGACAAATGTTCTCATTGATCGGCGATGGTCACATCACAGCGGTGGTTTCTCGATGGTCCTTTACATGTCGGCAGCTCAGGGCTCCAGTACCCGGCCCCTCGCCCCCTGCCTGAACACCCTGTCGGCCTCCGGGTGTGAGTGGGTGCCGGGGGTGAGTGGGTGCCGGGGGTGAGTGGGTGCCGGGGGTGAGTGGGTGCCGGGGGTGAGTGGGTGCCGGGGGTGAGTGGGTGCCGGGGGTGAGTGGGTGCCGGGGGTGAGTGGGTGCCGGGGGTGAGTGGGTGCCGGGGGTGAGTGGGTGCCGGGGGTGAGTGGGTGCCGGGGGTGAGTGGGTGCCGGGGGTGAGTGGGTGCCGGGGGTGAGTGGGTGCCGGGGGTGAGTGGGTGCTGGGGGTGAGTGGGTGCTGGGGGTGAGTGGGTGCCGGTGGGGAGGAGGCAGAGAGAGAGAGAGAGACACACACACACACAGTGGGGGGGGGGGGGGGGGGGGGGGGGAGACGTAGCCCGGCTACTGCAGGCAACGGGCAGCGCAGCGAGACAGGGCCCCGGAGGATGGTGATGGGCCCCCTGTGTCTCACCAGTGCGGGGCTGGGAGGCGGTGCATTGTGACATGAACTGGCCCGACCATTGGCAGAACTGAGTTGGTTCCTTCTGGACTTGGTTGGGTCCTTGCTCATTACTGGTGTCCCCAAGATGTTGGGTGACAGTAATTCTCCCCCCGCTGTCTCTGCACGGACTGTGAGAGTGGGCCAGTACCTGGGCTGTCGCTGTAGACGAGCACTGGCAAGCTGGCTGCAGTGTGAAGCTGTGAATTTGGCCAGTGCTCGTGTGTTGGAGAACCAGTGAGATAGATGGTCTTGATGTGGGCTGATTGTGAAACTGTGAATGTTCCAGCATCTGATGTTAGGGCTGTCAGCCCCCACAGTAAACAATGTCCTTGCCTTTCTCAACTGTTGCAAATTCCTGTCACAAAACAGATTAATTATTAAGAGTCATCCTATAAGGTTGAAGCAATAAATGACTCACAAAGTACAGAAATCTTCTGATTTAAAATTAGAATACCAATCTGCCTCTTGGCAATTGGAATGATGATTTTTTAAATTATAGAGACCTGTTTTCTTTCTGTGGAGTCACAAAGTTAAACAGAGGGTAATGTGCAGAAGGTTGGAACCAAAGGACATTGGCGCATTGTAGCCCGCACTTTGGTGCTGCCTCTGCAACCCATGTAGGTACCTGGTGCTGAGCTGGAGGTCGTGGTGTAGTGGGCAGAGTCTGCCAGTGATACTGGCCGCTGGAACCCATCCCCAGTGTTTGATTTGCATCACAAGTTCATGGTGGGTTGTCTCGGAAACATGAACCCTTTGGTTAGCAGGAATGTGAAGCCATCAAAGGCAGTTTGATTGAAGAGTTTCCACAATGTGTTGGTTGTTGAACTGTGTGGGGAAGGGTAACTAACGATCGAGATGAATTGGGAAGGTGGGCAAACGATTGACAAATGGATTTTAACTCTCACAAGTGTGAGATATTGAACTTTGCTGTGTCAAACCAGGGCAGGACATGCACATTAAATGGTTGAGGCCTGGAGAGTGTTGTAGAACAGGGAAATTAGGGTGTACAGGTGCGCGGTTCGTTGGAATGGCGAGTCAGGTGGGCATTGGGGTGAAGAAGGCATTTGACATCATTAGGAAAGGTGTTAAGTGCAAAGGTCGGGATCTCGTGATGCAGCTGTGCAAGTTGTTGGTGAGTTTTGGTTGCCCAGTTGTAGGAAGAATGGTATTAAGTGGAAAGAGTGCAGCAGAGATCAGCCAGGATGTTCCAGAGACCTGTGGGGTTGAGTTATAGGGAGAGGCTGGATAGGCTGGGACTTTTTCTGTGTGGAGCAGAGGAGGCTAAGGGGTGACCTTATTGAGGTGTACGAGATCATGAAGGGCAAGGATAAAATGAACGTTCACTGTTTTTTCCCGGGGTAGAGCATTCTAAAAGTATAAGGCGTTAGCTTAAGCTGAGTGCAAAGATTTAAGAGGGATCTCAGGGGTAACCTTTTCAGTCACAGGGCAGTCTGTGTTTGGAACGAGCTGCCATAGGAAGCTATAGAAGTGGATACAATTACGCCTTTTAAAAGATATTTTGTCAGATAAATGGACAGGAAATGTTTAGAGGATATGGGCCAAGTGAATGCCAATGGAAGAAGCACAGTATGCCAATCTGGTGGCATAAACAAGGTCAGCCTATTGGTCTGTTTTGTGCTGTACGTCTGGATTAACTACCGCATGGTCCGAAACTACATTCTTCTTTGATGTAGGTTGTTTGACCTGTGTCCCAGGATCCCCTCATGTACTGGAGTCTTTTATGGAACCATAATTAGTGTCATCTACGTTTTCAGTGGGTCCAACATTTCAACGTACAGACCATTAATTATAAGTGACATTGAATTAGTAAGGACATGAACGTCTATAAAGCACAAAGGCTTCTAGTTTATCAGTTTCTCAAAAGGTGATTTACTTATTTATGTTCTCTTATTGAGCATATATTTCAAACACTGTTTTTCAATATTTCCAACAAGGTGGTTGGAAGGAAAGAACAAGTGGGTTTCAGGGGACAAAGCTCAGGTGAAAGATCTCCCTGAAGCAGCAATGACTGCATGGGCAGAAAGAATCATCTTCTTTTGACCTGTATGGCTGCATTTTCAGCTCTTGAGTTGGTTTTGTGGATTTAAGCCAAAGTGCACACAAAATCTCTGCTGACATCTGAGTGCTTTGCTGATTCAGTCCCTGTTGTGGAAAGCAGCAAGATGATCATCATCAAAGGGACCGACATGGAAATGGTGGAGAGCTTCAAATGGCGGAGGTTTGTTGTGGACTAACCACTTTGATGCGACAGGCAAGAAGGCACATCAATGCCTCTACCCCCGAGACTGAGGTCACTGTGTGTCACCAATGCCTCTACCCCCGAGACTCAGGTCGCTTGGTGTGTCACCAATGCCTCTTACAAACTTCCACAAATGCACCACAGAGGGCACACTGTTGGGATGCATCGCAGCTTGGTTTGGGAACAGCTCTGCCCAAGGCTGCAAGAAATTGCAGAGAGTTATGGATGTAGCCTCGTTCATCACATAGACAAGATTCTCTACCACTGACTCCATCTAAACTTCCAGCTGCCTTGGAAAAGCAGCCAACATAATCAAAGACTTGTCCCACCCAGGTCATTTCTTCTTCTCGCTGCTCCCATTGGGCAGATCTTATAGAAGGTACAAGATTCAGAAGCAGCTTCTTCCCCTCTATTATCGGGCTTCTGAACGGTCCTTCCATAAGCTAGGGTACAGTTTGATTCTTTTGTTTCCCATTGTGTATATTGGACATTTGACTCTGGAACTGTAGAGTGCCTCCGATATAGTTTCATTGAGCAGCTTGTAGTGGAGTCTCCCAGGGATAAGGCAATTCTAGATTTAGTGTTGTGCGATGAACCAGATTTAATAAGAGAACTTAAGGTAAAGGAACCACTAGGAGGTAGTGACCACAATATGATAAGATTTAACCTACAATTTGCAAGGGAGAAGGTGAAGTTGGATGAGTGGGCATTACAGCTGAGCTCAGGGGATGAGCAAGGCATGAGGGAGGAGCTGGCAAAGATTGACTGGTAGGGGCTTTAGTGGGAATGATGGTAGAGCAGCAATTGCAGGAAGTTCTGTGGATAATTCAGAAGGTGCAGGATCATTTCATTCAAAAGAGGAAGAAGGATTCCAGGGGGAGAATAAGACGACCATGGCTGACACGGGAGGTCAAGGAAACATAAAAGCAAAAGGGAAGGCAGATTACATTGCAAAGATTAGTGGGAAGCAGAGGATTGGGATGTTTTTAAAGAACAACAAAAGGTAACTAAAAGGACAATACGGAGAGAAACGATGAAGTACGAATGTAAGCTAGCCAATAATATAAAAGAGGATAGCAAGACAATAGACAATAGGTGCAGGAGGAGGCCATTCGGCCCTTTGAGCCAGCACCGTCATTCAATGTGATCATGGCTGATCATTCTCAATCAGTACCCCGTTCCTGCCTTTTCCCCATACCCCCTGACTCCGCTATCATTAAGAGCTCTATCTAGCTCTCTCTTGAATGCATTCAGAGAATTGGCCTCCACTGCCTTCTGAGGTAGAGAATTCCACAGATTCACAACTCTCTGACTGAAAAAGTTTTTCCTCATCTCAGTTCTAAATGACCTACCCCTTATTCTTAAACTGTGGCCCCTTGTTCTGGACTCCCCCAACATTGGGAACATGTTTCCTGCCTCTAACGTGTCCAACCCCTTAATAATCTTATATGTTTCGATATGATCTCCTCTCATCCTTCTAAATTCCAGTGTATACAAGCCTAGTCGCTACAATCTTTCAACATATGACAGTCCCGCCATTCCGGGAATTAACCTAGTAAACCTACGCTGCACGCCCTCAATAGCAAGAATATCCTTCCTCAAATTTGGAGACCAAAACTGCACACAGTACTCTAGGTGTGGTCTCACTAGGGCCCTGTACAACTGCAGAAGGACCTCTTTGCTCCTATACTCAACTCCTCTTGTTATGAAGGCCAACATTCCATTGGCTTTCTTCACTGCCTGCTGTACCTGAATGCTTCCTTTCGGTGACTGATGCACTAGGACACCCAGATCTCGTTGTACGTCCCCTTTTCCTAACTTGACACCATTCAGATAATACTCTGCTTTCCTATTCTTACCACCAAAGTGGTAACCTCACACTTATCCACATTAAACTGCATCTGCCATGCATCCGCCCACTCACACAACCTGTCCAAGTCACCCTGCAACCTTATAGCATCTTCCTCACAGTTGTTTCCTCAAGAGTTTCTACAGATACACTATTCTTGATTAGTACAGGTCAGAGGTTATGGGGAGAAGGCAGGAGAATGGGGTTAGGAGGGAGAGATAGATCAGCCATGATTGAATGGCAGAGTAGATGATGGGCTGAATGGCCTAATTCTGCTCCTATCCCTCACGACCCTATATAAAGAACAAAAATGAGGCAAGAGTGGACGTTAGACTGCTGGAGAATGATGCAAGAGAAGTGATAACGGAAAATTCAGAAATGGCAGAGGAATTGAATGACTTTTTTTTGCATAATTGGAAGACACCAGCAGTGTGCTTGCAATCCTAGAGAGTCAGGGGGTGGAAGTTAGTGGAGTGGCGATTACCAAGGAGAAGGTGCTAGGAAAACTGAAAGGTCTGAGGGTGGGTAAGTCACCTGGACCGGATGGACTGCACCCCAGGGTTCTGAAGGAGGTGGCCTCAGAGTTTGTGGAGGCATTAGTTGTGATATTTCAAGAATCACTGGAATTAGGAGTGGTTCTTAATTGTTAACTGTATGTTTGTGTTGTCATTTGTGAGCGGAGCACCAAGGCACATTCCTTGTATATGCATACTTGGCCAATAAACTTATTCATTCATTCATTCATTCATTCATTCATTCCTGAAGATTGGACAATTGTGATAATCACTCCCCGTACAAGAAGGGAGCAAATCAGCAGAGCTGTAACCAGGTTGGCTGGATGGCAGAAGACAAATTGAATTGAATTGAATGAATTTTATTGGCTAAGTATGTACATATACAAGGAATTTGCCGTGGTGCTTTGCTCACAAGTAACAACATGATAATCAGTAAACAATTAAGAATAAAACATTATAATTTAAACATGTGAAGAATGAAATAAAATACCAGAGCAAAAGGAGGCTACAGACGTTTGGTTGTTGAGCAGAAAAAAGCTGTTTTTATGTCTGGCTGTGGCGGCTTTTTCTGGTTGGCTGCCAGTGACTAGTGGAGTTCCATAGGACTCGGTGCTGGGGCCGCTACTCTTCACGTTGTATATTAATGATTTGGACGAGGGGATTGAAGGCTTTGTGGCCAAGTTTGCGAATGATGCGAAAATAGGTGGAGGGGCAGGTAGTGTAGTGAAAGCAGGGACTGCAGAAAGACATCGACAGGTTGGGAGAGTGGGAATAAAGTCGTCGACTATTTTCTAAATGGGGAGAGAATCCAGAAATCGAATGTGCAAAGGGACTTGGGAGTGCTGGTGCAGGATTCCCAAAGATCTGCAAATTGAATCAATAGTAAAGAAAGCAAACTCAATGCTAGCATTTATTTCAAGAGGGCTTGTGTACAAAAACAGGGATGTAATGTTATAGACAATAGACAATAGACAATAGGTGCAGGAGTAGGCCATTCAGCCCTTCGAGCCAGCACCGCCATTCAATGCGATCATGGCTGATCACTCTCAATCAGTACCCCGTTCCTGCCTTTTCCCCATACCCCCTCACTCCGCTATCCTTAAGAGCTCTATCCAGCTCTCTCTTGAAAGCATCCAACGAACTGGCCTCCACTGCCTTCTGAGGCAGAGAATTCCACACCTTCACCACTCTCTGACTGAAAAAGTTCTTCCTCATCTCTGTTCTAAATGGCCTACCCCTTATTCTTAAACTGTGGCCCCTTGTTCTGGACTCCCCCAACATTGGGAACATGTTTCCTGCCTCTAATGTGTCCAATCCCCTAATTATCTTATATGTTTCAATAAGATCCCCCCTCATCCTTCTAAATTCCAGTGTATACAAGCCCAATCGCTCCAGCCTTTCAACATACGACAGTCCCGCCATTCCGGGAATTAACCTAGTGAACCTACGCTGCACGCCCTCCATAGCAAGAATATCCTTCCTCAAATTTGGAGACCAAAACTGCACACAGTACTCCAGGTGCGGTCTCACCAGGGCCCGGTACAACTGTAGAAGGACCTCTTTGCTCCTATACTCAACTCCTCTTGTTACGAAGGCCAACATTCCATTGGCTTTCTTCACTGCCTGCTGTACCTGCATGCTTCCTTTCATTGACTGATGCACTAGGACACCCAGATCTCGTTGAACTCCCCCTCCTCCTAACTTGGCACCATTCAGATAATAATCTGCCTTTCTATTCTTACTTCCAAAGTGAATAACCTCACACTTATCTACATTAAACTGCATCTGCCATGTATCCGCCCACTCACACAACCTGTCCATGTCACCCTGCACCCTGCAAAAAAACATGTTGGATGATTGTTTTTTCAAAATCCTTTCTTGGATTTTGAGCTCAGATAATTTACACCAGATGATAAATGAATCGATTCTGTCGTCAGTTCCCAGCTGCCGGCTTCAGTTCCCAGCCAAAATGATTTGATTTTTTGATGGCTCTGTGTTAAATGACTTTGCTCTCTGAGTCTGACCACCAAGCTCGTGGGTCAGCACCCAGCAAAGGTCTGTTCCCCTGTCTGTGTTCACCTGTAAAATTCCAGAACCTCTGATAATCACAGGGTTATAGGATTCAGTCGTATATTGAGAGGGTTATCAGCTTGAATTGTTATTTTTTTCTCTTTCCACAAATGCTGACTGTTTCCAGCTTTGTCTGCTTTAATTTCAGACTTTCACCATCTACACTTTTCTGTTTTACAGTTACTAAAAGATTTTCAATCATTTTATTAAGCAACTTGCTGACACAATAAATAAAACTTCTCAGTAGAAAGTTAAAAGTGCATGATCAAATTTGACGTTTTGCATGTGTGTGTATCATAGTTGTTGTAGTCATTACATTGCTTGCTCTTCACTTCACTTCACTGAACATTGTTGACATTCATCATGGTTGACTGAATGAGTCAGACTGAGTTACACCAGAGATGATTCCATCTCTGTGACACTGAACTGAGTTACAGTACCCAGTAAACCAGACATTAACTTCAGAAGATAGACACAAAATGCAGGAGTAACTCAGCGGGTCAGGCAGCATCTCTAGAGAGAAGGAATGGGTGATGTTTCGGGTCAAGACCCTTCTTCAGACTTCAGAAGAATGACCCACTGATGATATCAATAATAAAGGTGATGCTGCAAAAAATGACTGAGGAATTATATATAGAGTCGTTCAACCATTCTTTCCAGCTCACCCATCCCCAGCAACATTACAAACTTAACAAGGTTTAATTAGCAAGGTTTTAAACTGGTGGCATGGTGGCGCAGTGGTAGAGTTGCTGCCTTACAGTGAATGCAGCACCGGAGACCCAGGGCGCTGTCTGTACGGAGTTTGTACGTTCTCCCCGTGACCTGCGTGGGTTTTCTCCGAGATCTTCGGTTTTCTCCCACACTCCAAAGACGTACAGGTATGTAGGTTAATTGGCTTGGAGTATGTGTAAATTGTCCCCAGTGTGTGTAGGATAGTGTTAATATGCGGGGATATGTAGGAGGTAATGTTAAACAGGAGAATGGAAGTGTGGAAACGTGGAGGCTCGGCCACAGAATGGAAAGAATTATAAATTTCCCAGCGCATGGAATAGTGTTGAATATCAACAGAATGCCTGCAGGTGGAGGTGCTGCCTTCAGAGTGAGAGCTGGGGGATGCTGTGGCAGGCTCTGGTGAATGGATCCATCTCTCTGCTCTGCTTTCCTTGACAATTCATTGTATCCTTTCACTTAATTCACCACTTTGGTCCAAACATTTACAATTCCTCACCAGTGTAGCTTTGGTATTCCTTCACAACTTTCAAAAACAAAGCAAAATGAGAAACCGTGTTATGCCAAACGGTGTTATGGTCAAACATTAAGTGAGCCCCAATTTGTTTTGAACACACACATTTCTGAACTGAATGACAAAGTAAGGTGGGCATGAAATCAAAGAGCATTCCCTGAGAATGACCAAGCTCTCCATTGCTAAATGGATCGTTTGATCTGTTGCTGATCAAGTGATCCTCACCCTCTCAATGACACCAGACATTTGAATCCCCCTGCACTGACACCCCCCCGCACTGACACCCCCCGCACTGACACCCCCCCGCACTGACACCCCCCGCACTGACACCCCCCCGCACTGACACCCCACCCACACTGACACCCCCCGCACTGACACCCCCCGCACTGACACCCCCCGCACTGACACCCCCCCCGCACTGACACCCCCCGCACTGACACCCCCCGCACTGACACCCCACCCACACTGACACCCCCCCGCACTGACACCCCCCCGCACTGACACCCCCCCGCACTGACACCCCACCCACACTGACACCCCCCCGCACTGACACCCCCCCCGCACTGACACCCCCCGCACTGACACCCCCCCGCACTGACACCCCCCCGCACTGACACCCCCCGCACTGACACCCCACCCACACTGACACCCCCCGCACTGACACCCCCCGCACTGACACCCCCCCGCACTGACACCCCACCCACACTGACACCCCCCGCACTGACACCCCCCGCACTGACACCCCCCGCACTGACACCCCCCCGCACTGACACCCCACCCACACTGACACCCCCCCCACTGCAGACACCCCCCACTGCCCAGACCCCTCCCACTGCACTGACACCCCCCCACCGCACTGACACCCCCCTGCACTGACACCCCCCCACCGCACTGACACCCTCCCACCGCACTGACACCCCCCTGCACTGACACCCCCCTGCACTGACACCCCCCCCACCGCACTGACACCCCCCTGCACTGACACCCTCCTGCACTGACACCCTCCTACTGCACTGACACCCCCCACTGCACTGACACCCCCCCACTGCACTGACCCCCCCCCCCACTGCACTGACACCCCCCTGCACTGACACCCCCCCACTGCAGACACCGCCCCCCACTGCAGACACCGCCCCCCACTGCAGACACCCCCCCCACTGACACCCCCCCCCTGCACTGACACCCACCCACTGCCGACAGCCCCCCTGCACTGACACCCCTCCACTGCAGGCACCCCCCACTGCAGACAGCCATCCCTTTCATCCTCCCACAAACTGTCCACCACCACATCCATCTTCCACCAACGATTTCAATGGGTGCTAGCTCAGTCCGTTATCTGTATTCTCCTCCTGCACTCAAATGTTGGCTGAATTCTCCACTCCTTGCTACTGAGAGGATTTCCCAGTCAGGTGAAACCCTACTGAACAGCAAATTACAGAGTCAAGAGCGTTTTGTTGTCATACTAGACCAAGTGGACCCGTTGGGTCCAAACCTCTCCTGCATTGGTGCAGCACCCTCTCCCCCTCTCCCCTCCCCTCCCCTCCCCTCCCCAATAGGACATTATTGCCATTGAGGGAGTGCAGCATAGGTTCACCAGGTTGATTCCTGGGATGGCGGGACTGATATATGATGAAAGAATGGGTCAACTGGGCTTGTATTCAGTGGAATATAGAAGGCTGAGAGGGGATCTAATAGACACATATAAAATTCATAATGGATTGGACAGGCTCGATGCAGGAAAAATGTTCCCGATGTTGTGGGAGTCAGAACCAGGGGTCACAGTTTAAGAATAAGGGGTAGGCCATTTAAGACTGAGATGAGGAAAAACATTTTCACCCAGAGAGTTGTGAATCTGTGGAATTCTCTGCCACAGAAGGCAGTGGAGGCCAATTCACTGGATGTTTTCAAGAGAGTGTTAGATTTAGCTCTTAGGGCTAACGGAATCAAGGGAGATGGGGAAAAAGCAGGAACGGGGTACTGATTTTAGATGATCAGCCATGACCATTTTGAATGGCGGTGCTGGCTCGAAGGGCTGAATGGCCTACTCCTGCACCTGTTTTCTATGTTTCTATGTTTCTACTTCCCTTAACCACCTCCACCAGCAGCTTGTTCCTTACACCTACCCGTGTGAAAAAAGGTGCCCCTCAGATTTCTATTAAATCTTTCCCCTCTCAGCTTAAACTAATATCTGGTTCTTGATGACTATATTTTGTGTAAAATAATCTCTTTCTCTTACCCTCATGATCTTGTACACCTCTCTAAGATCAGATAGTGTTTGTATTTTGAATTCTACAGTCAATGTTTGAATATTGATCATTTATATGGATGACATTGTGATATTCGGACCATGTAACTATCAACCATGACCATTAATTGCCAAGAACATTCATGATTTGAAATATGAAACTTTGACCAGTCCACTATCTTCTGTATTTTCCTTCCAATCTTCAAGTTGATACTTTCTGTTTCGCTAAATCTTGGGACTGGCGGAATTTATTTCCTGAAGAGGAATAGTTGCCTCAGAACTTGAATTTGTGTGCCCAATATCCCGAACCAAGCTTTGCTCTTGCTTTGTAACAAAGAGAATAAAGTTGAATTTGATTTAAAGTTTGAATCGTACGAATCAAAGTTCAAAATTCAATGTTTGAATCGTAAAACATTTCATGAAGTCAGTAGATGTGATGTCCGAATGTCCGAGCCATGGACAGTGTTGGAGAACAGAGTCACAGAGTCATAAAGTCCGCAACACAGACACAAGGTCTTTGGCCCAATGTGAAGTATAGCTGCTGTTGTCTGCAAGATCACTGACGCGAGGAACCTTCGTTAACATGGTGTAAAAAATAAACTCATTAGCTTTAGATTTCAAATATTGCACATTTAATGTTTATTTATTCAATAACTATCTTAGTCAAATAATTTTTAAACCTGTTGAATATTTAATTTTTAATTTTGATATATTAAATATCAGTGTAATTACAAAACCTTGTACAGTACAGAAGTGACATGAATGTAACATCTCCAAGTTTGCGGATGACACAAAGCTGGGTGGCAGTGTGAGCTGTGAGGAGGATGCTATGAGGCTCAGGGTGACATGAATAGGTTGGGTGAGTGGGCAGATGCATGGTAGATGCAGTATAATGTGGATAAATGTGAGGTGGCAAGAATAATAAGGCAGAATATTATCCGAATGGAGTCAGATTAGGAAAAAGGGAGGTGCAACGAGACCTGGGTGTCCTTGTACATCAGTCACTGAAAGTAAGCATGCATGTGCAGCAGGCAGTGAAGAAAGCAAATCGCATGTTGGCCTTCATAGCAAGAGGATTTGAGTAGAGGAGCAAGGAGGTCCTACTGCAGTTGTACATGGCCCTGGTGAGACCACACCTGGAGTATTGTGTGCAGTTTTGGTCTCCTAATTTGAGGAAGGACATTCTTGCTATTAAGGGAGTACAGCGTAGGTTCGTCAGGTTAATTCCTGGGATGGCGGGACTGACATATGATGAAAGAATGGATCGACTGGGCTTATATTCACTAGAATTTAGAAGGATGAAAGGGGATCTTATAGAAACATATAAAATTCTTAAAGGATTGGACAGGCTAGATGCAGGAAAAATGTTCTCGATGTTGGGGGAGACCAGAACCAGGGGTCACAGTTTAAGAATAAGGGGTCGGCCATTTAGGACTGAGATGAGGAAAAACCTTTTACCCTGAGAGGTGTAAAGCTTTCAAGAGAGAGTTAGATAGAGCTCTTAATGATAGCGGAGTCAAGGGATATGGGGAGAAAGCAGGAACGGGGTACTGATTGAGAATGATCAGCCGTGATCACGGTGAATGGTGGTGCTGGCTCAAAGGGCCGAATGGCCTACTCCTGCGCCTATTGTCTATTATCTTCCTGCCTGTATCGTTCCTCCACATTTTTTAGTTAAATGGATGAGCACAAAATCAGTGTTAGCAAGGTTTATCTCAAAGAATAGGAGGCCACAGAAATAATAATGAAGAGTTGTGTTGTTGATTGCAGAGCAACGGTCAGAAAGAAGTGGTAGCTGACAAAGTCTCCACAATGCTGTGATTAGCAACGGATTGTGAGCTGGAATGCCATATTCCCGCCACCTCCATCTAGCACTTTCTAAACAACCTTTGCCCGACCTTTCCAATCAGCCTATTATCTGTGTGGCAGCCGGTCGGTGTTTGCTGTGGAACTGCTGGTCCAAGAGAGACAAAGATGTCTGCTTGCATTCGGGAGTAAAATCTCCTGATCCCAGCAGAATGGTGGGTGGAGCAGTGACATCATTCTCGCTGTGCAGAATCCTAATCCTAGTTTTGTGGTTAGTAAGTTGCCATGTTTGTGATGTATTTAGTTTGATTAACTGGGTGGAAAATGTCCAAAGCAGAAGAGCATTGAAACCACTACACTGGTAATGAGGTGGAAGAGGCAGGGGATGACTCATGTCATTGTCCCAGTGGGGTATGGGGAGAGGGCAGGAACGGGGTACTGATTGTGAATGTTCAGCCATGATCACGGTGAATGGCGGTGCTGGCTCGAAGGGCCGAATGGCCTCCTCCTGCACCTATTGTCTATTGTCCGTTGCAGAGCAAACAAAGTCCAAAGTCTTCAGAAACCGAGGATAGGTACTGGCTCGAAGGGCCAAAAGGCCTCCTCCTGCACCTGTTTTCTATTTTCTATGTAAACTGCAGAGGAAAGAGCATTGAGTATTTGTAAATCGGAGATGAACACATTGTTCATTAGTACAGGGTCGAGCTATGGGAGATGGCAGGAGATTAAGGTTGAGAAGGAAAGATGAGATTGGCCAGAAGGAAGTGAATCTGAAACTCTCTCTCTGCTCCAGAGCTTTGTGGAGGGTGGATCATCAGAGGTATTTAATGAGGAAGTATTTAGGGACTTCATGGCTCTGTGGATCGGTCAGTGAAGAGGAGTCAGGTCCTGGAGTAGATCAGCATGACCATGCTGAATGGCCAGATGTGAATGGCCAGATGTGACAGCCAGGTGTGAATGGCCAGATGTGAGTGGCCAGATGTGAACGGCCAGGTGTGAATGGCCAGATGTGACAGCTGTTGCTCGTCTCCTGCTCTTTGTGTTCATGTCCTGGCGAGTTGAGGAAAAATGCTTTTCAGAAAAGAGTAGTGAGGTTCTCGAACTTGTGCTAGAAATGTTGGTGGAGGCAGTAACTCTCACCATGTTTAAAACATATGTGAAGATGTATTTGAGGAGTGGTAATGTGCAAAGCTACCCACCAACAGCTGGGAGATTCTGCAGCAGCTCCATTTGTGGCAGGCATGAACATGATGGGCTGATTAGCTTCCTGTCCTATAGATTTTATATTAAATGGGCTCAATCACAAACATGATAAAGATGCACCTTGGAGATGCAGAGAGTCAGGTGAAGCTAAACAATGAAACACAAACCTAACAGTAAGTTTTGTTGGTGGTTTGGTTGTCTATGGAGACAGCATGTTTAACTCAATATCATTCCTGGATTCACACCCATTTCTCCCATTCCCCTGTCCCCTTCCACCTAGATCTCTTCCTCAATTCATACTTCAATGCTTATCTCACACCTTTAGTCTTTTCATCTCTGGCCTTTATCAAACCAACTGCCTCTCACCCCCCCCCCCCCCCCCTGATCTGTATCCACCTATCACTTGCCATGCTTTGTCCTGCAACCCCCCATCCCCACCACAACCAGTCTGAAGAATGGTCCTGACTCGAAACATCACTTATCCATGTTCTCTAGAGATGCTGCTTAACCCGCTGCATTACTCCTGCACTCTGTGTCTGTTTTGTAAACCAGTTTCTGCAGCTCCTTGTTTCCTCATCACTAAAGTATTGGGTGCTTACAGATCTGTCGCTGGTAGTGGTAAACCAGGAAGTATCAGAGGGCTTTGATTTTGAAGCATTACTCTTAATAGCACAGCTTTCCAGCTTTCCGTCTTGTGTGTGATTTTTGTTTATCTTGCAGCAGTGATAGTACCTTCTTAGCCCCCTGGGTCATGGCTGACCATGGGTGCTGCATCCTAGTTGGCTGCTTGCTCCACACCTCGGCTAGAGCAGCGTTGCTTGTGGCTGAAGAGACCAATGTGGGAGTGACCGTCTCTGTGGCAAAGGTCACGTTTGTGTGTGGTCTCTGGTCTGTTGAAGTTGCTGTGCTCCTTTCTGCGTGCCCGCTTGTCTGCCGCTGCGTTCATCAGTGTCTCTTCCCCCGTTTTGAGATGTTGGTTCAGGGTACCTCTCCACCTCGTGCGGTCAGCTGCAAGGCTCTCCCAGATCTACCATTGATTGCCAATTTAATTGATTATCCTGCAGATTTTGTTGTACTGATCATAGTTACAAATGAGTACAGTAATTGTATTTGACATCATTGGATGAAGAGCAATGACACAAGGATCCAGAGTAATTTTCAGGAAAGCTCATCATGTTTTGATATGGAGAATATCTGGGTCATTTATTACATGGGATTAGAATCACACCAAGAGTAACCATGTAGCTCTTATGAATTCAGTTGGATAAATATCACTATAATAATACAACAATTGAGGATTGCTAACTACGCAAATGTATGGAGGCATTCTCTATGGGTTCCCACATGTGGGAATTCAGAAGAACGAGGTAGTGTCTGCACATGAACATTGCCTCTTCGCTATTGGGCTTATTTACCTACCAACAATCCCCCTGCGTACTTGAGCTCTGCTCAACCTTCTCTCCATATCTATTTTTTGAATATTTCTGTCTCTTTCCATCCACTAATTATAAGGTTTGTGTTCCCACAGGCTAATATTTGGCACTCTGTACCCTGCATACTCTTCTTACAAAGCAGTCAAAACGAAAAATGTTAAGGAATATGTGAGTAACTTTATTATATTAGAAATGTTGAGCTGGTAAGTTAGATATCTGAGGGACAACATCATCTTGGAAGCTGATGTTCATCTTTGGACTTGCATTATTAACGGGAGGAAGGAGATGTGAGAGGGCAGGTATCAGAATTGGCCACCTCCCATCTCATCGATTTGCAGCCTAAGATTTACTCCTAACAGTGTTAATCAGCTAAAAATTCCCCAACTACACTTATAAATGTCTCCATGATTAGTTTAGTTTATGGTCAAGTATACCAAGGTACAGTGAAAAGCTTTTGTTGCGTGCTATTCAGTCAGCAGAAAGACAATACATGATCACAAGCATTAGATGAACAGGTTTTGGAACAGGTCCAATGTTGACCTCTGCACTAATCAACAGTACTTTTATTTTCATAATTTTTTGGAGGGATTTGGGCACCGCTGGCCAAGCCAGCGTTTATTTCCATCCCAAATTGCCCCTGAGAGGAGGTGCTGTTGGCAAGGCAGGAGTGGTGACGTATTCACAAGGGGATGCTATTCATTCTGGAGGAACCTACAGGTGGTGATGTTTTCATTCTCTGGCTGCTCTCGATCGTAATCATGGAGTTCATGGGTTTGTGAGTTGGAGTAACCTGGGTGAATACCAGCCGACAGTACAGCCACAAAGGGTAATACAGTGTTGGAGAGGGTGCCAGTCTGCTAATTTCTGGACGATGCTTAGCTGAAGAAGGGTCTCGACACGAAACGTCACCCATTCCTTCTCTCCTGAGATGCTGCCTGACCTGCTGAGTTACTCCAGCATTTTGTGATACCTTGGTTTCTTGAATGTTGAATGCACTCATCCCAGTCATGAGAGTATTCCATCTGCTGGTGACTATTGCTTGCAAATGATGGAGATGCCTCAGAATATCAGGAGATGACTCATGTTGCAACCTCTGATCTGCCACACCTGTCTAGTCCAGTTGCGATTCTCGTTAACAATGGTATGCTTTGGGTTGGGGTAGATGGTTTTGAAATGCCTCTGAATATCCAGAATGGACGGGTAGACTCACTCCATGTCTAGCTAATGCCTCTGAATATCCAGAATAGACGGGTAGATTCACTCCATGTCTAGGTTAGGTTTAGGCATGGGCTACATCATTTGCTAAAGATTTACAAATAGAAATGCACATTGTGTAGTCATCAGCAAAAATAAAATGATGTTTGAAAATCCTGCCGGGAAAATAACCTGTTATTTCAAGTCTGGATTTGTCTACGCCTAAACTCCTTTCCTGCATGGACACCTGTCTTTATGACAAAGATAGACACAAAAAGCTGGAGAGCCGGAATGTGTGACGTTCGGGTTGAGACCCTTCTTCATTTCAAATAAATGGTCTTTATAACACCATTTTCTATAAGACGAGGTTTCTAGAAAAGAACGATTGCTTTATAGCGGAACTGCCTGTTATTTGTTTATCATATCATATCATATCATATATATACAGCCGGAAACAGGCCTTTTCGGCCCACCAAGTCCGTGCCGCCCAGCGATCCCCGTACATTAACACTATCCTACACCCACTAGGGACAATTTTTACATTTATCCAGGCAATTAACCTACATACCTGTACGTCTTTTCCACTGTGGACAGCATGATTGATTCGTTAGATACTGACTGGAATGAGGAACGCAAACCCAACACATTCCCCCATTCCATTCCTTCTCTCCAGAGATGCTGCTTGTCCCACTGCGTTACTCCAGCATTTTGTGCCCAACACATTTGATGCACCCAGATGCTCGGTGCAGGGAGCACATGGAGTGGCCTCACTGGACTTACACAAATCAGACGTGTGAATTCATAAATCCTCATAGTGAATTCATTAATCCACAGTTTCGAAGGACAAGTTAATGACATCTGGTGGCTTTGAAAGGGCGCTGCACATTATTGTGAGCTTGTATTGTTGTTTATTACAAATCTGTTGTGCTGCTGCAAGTAAGAATTTTATTATTCCGTTTCGGGGCATTTGACGATAAAACACTCTTGACTTGAACGGCTGACGATCTCTGAAGAACACCAGAAACGCTTTACAAAAATCCTTGAATGTTCCAGATTTTATGAAGAATCTGATTCTTATAATAATTAGTAAATGTTGTTCACATCTCACAGTATTTGCAAAGTTGGCAAAGTTGGTGTTTAATTACCAGAATAACTCTCAATGTAGATCGGGCAGAGTGTGGATGGGTTAACAATTTCCCACAGTCTCAGTGTCACTTGTCAGCAAGCAGACTGAAAATTAGTTCTTACATAATATAAATTGTGATCTGTTTAACAGAATAAGCAATGCTCCAACCCCACCATTGGACAGAATAGGAGGTATCCTGAATGGCCTGTGAGTTAACAGTTGTGTATTTCCCTCATTTTCAGGTGAAATGGATGATGTATTGGATTGTATTTGCATTTTTTACCGCAGCCGAGACTCTCACCGATATAATCCTCTCATGGTGAGTAGAAGGACATGGAAGTCACAATTCTGTGCCTGTACATCAAACAGACACTATTTTCATGTCTCTAGTTTCCCTCTCCCCTGAAGAAGGGTCTTGACCCACAACATTGCCTCTTCCTTTTCTCCAGAGATGCTGCCTGACTTGCTGAGTTACTCCAGTCTTTGGTTTAAAGCAGCATCTGCAGTTCCTTCCTACACCCCAGATGTCACATGCTCTGCTCAGGTGCTGTGTGTGCATTTTTCTTCCTTTCTGCCTATTGCTCAGCTTTGCTGTCAGTCAAAGTTCGTCTTTACCAAAGACTGGATGAGATGAGAAATCTGGCTCATCTCCCCAGACAAAAGATTCTGCTTTCCCTCACACCTGATTCCTGAATAAGCCCAAGAATTATCATTTCCACCTGTAGCAACTATTCTGTAAAGTAACAAAAAGTACTTCCAGCCAAATGTTGTAAGTTTTCTTTCCCCCAGCGGAGCCCCTGTTCCTGTATTCCAGGCTGTGGACTATCTGCAGAATCATCCTTTTCCAGCATTACAGTCACCAGAAGGCTAGCTGCATGAGTGTGGTTGAAATGCTGCAAGAACGGATGAAAGTTAGAAAGTTTGAGAATGAATTGTCCTGACTTTTAGTGCTGTCCTGTCCTTCGTTTGAGGCTGTTGGAAAGGAAGTGAAGATGAAGCAGAGAACTGAGGGGTCTTGGGATAATTTACAGACTTTTGTTCAGTGCTCTATTCACTCATCTTGCCCTTGTATTCCCACAGGTTTCCATTTTACTTTGAGTTGAAGATAGCTTTTGTTATTTGGTTACTGTCGCCATATACGAAGGGCTCCAGCGTTCTGTACAGGAAGTTTGTGCACCCAACCTTGTCCAGCAAAGAGAAGGTAAGTCTGCTACAGATGATTGTAATCTTTACCCTTGCACACTGATGGTCCCCAACTAAAATCAAACATCTCACCATTTGTTGGGGTTTGTGCTGATGTTCAAGCAGAATGCAGAAATGAAGTTTGGAGAAGGGGGTAGGCTTCCATGAGCACATTATAACACAGTGGCAACTTCAGATGGTTCATTGTAATTAAACATCTGAATGTTATTTCGATTGGAAATGATCTTGTGTTGATCACACATTTCAGACCCAGAGCATTAACTGGTATTTGTTTTGCATTTTTCTCCACTATTCACCAGTCATGAACAACATCCCTCTGAGTTGAAAGTGAATAATTTGTCAAGAAAGCTTAATTAACAAAAGTATTACAACAAATGTTTGCATTATTTTCACAGTGTTTTACAGATGATTGTAATTCCAACACGTGTGTTTCTAGTATTATACGCTTGCCTAAGTACCTGGTGTTGCTTTTTATTATCAACAATGGAGGGACAATTTCAACACAAATGAGGCGATCAGTGTCAAGATTATTTGGCCTTGAACTGCATTGAATGTAGGTGGAACCTATGTGTTTCTTCCTCTCTCTTTACCAACTGGTGTAATGTTGCTCACTGGCCCAGCGCAGTAGCTGTAGCTGAAGCATCACTTGCAAAACGACGTGGTGCTGAGCTTTGCTGCAATTTATTGCTGCTCTGCCCTATTTGACTCAGTTGTGGTGAATTAATGGCTGAGCCAATGTCTGTCAACATTTAGGGAGAGGGAGTTGGCTCGCAGTGATACATGTCCTCCTCCCAGGAACAGAGTGGGCTTGCAAGGATGCGTGCTACCTTGTGCATCTGCAGTTTACAAAGACCAATCTGCTGAGGATATATAGTTTTCTTTCAACACACCTTGATGTCTTGACTTGATGAGTGCTCTCTCGGTACCTGAATGTAGCCGAGGGCAAATATGCCCATGACTTCACATGGTCCTCAGGAGTGTGGCATGATCCTGCCTTCCCTCCCGTTGCACAAGAACAGTTAACCACCCGTGAATCATTCTCCATCTGCCTAAAAATCATTAAGTTGCCACCTGGTAATGTAATTATGAGTCTTTATGAGCGGTGAAATGTTCGGGTGAGAGGAGCAATGGGGAACATGAGCAAAGGTCAGCACCATATCCTGCACACTCACAGGCCAAAGCCAGAGGCTCAGAGGTGGAAGGACTCGTATTTGGGAAAGGCAGAAGTCGAGGGCACTCTTCGGCAACATTGGAAAAGAGATTGAACAGTTGGACTGGGGTGAGAGATTCACATCGGGACCCTTCTTCAGACCAAAGGGTCCTGACCTGAAGCGTCATCTGTTCATCTCTCTCCATGAATGCTGTCTGACCCACTGAGTTCCTCAGTACTTTGCTTACTGCTGAAGAATGACTAATCTGTAATAAAATTCCTAACATCTTTTTCCTTGAAGATATTGTCAGCGTTGTGGTGAAGGTAGTTTTAATGCATTGATCCTCCTTTGGTCAATATAAACACGGGGAAAGGAAATACTTAAAGCTGACAACTGTAGAGCTGTTGCAGATTTCAATTGGTAGTTGCTCCCTTTTTATTGTAAGTGCACTCTCTCTCCCCCTGCACAGGAGATTGATGAGTACATAAGCCAAGCCAAAGATCGCAGCTACCAGACCATGATGCGGTTTGGGAAACGTGGACTGAACCTCGCTGCCAATGTCGCAGTAACGGCTGCAGCCAAGGTAAATGCATTCACTCAACATTCCCCACATGATGCTCGCAGCATGGATGGGTAAAGCTCAGAGGGATATGGCCAAATAGGACTAGCTTGGTTGGCATGGACAAGCTGGGCCGAAGGGTCTGTTTCTCTGTGACTCTATGTTTGTGCATTGTAGGCCTTGCCTCAGCCTGTGGACTTCTTGCAGAATTGTAATCTCCGAACTTCTGCCAGCTGGAACTGAATTAATTTCCACGACTCAAGCAAGCAGAATCACAGACTTGAGACTCCCATCAGTTGCTTGCATGGACTGTGTCACGAGAGAGTCAAGAGTTTTTGATTGTATGAAGTACTGACAACAGAACAATGAAATCCTTACTTGCTGCAATGTAATGGTCCCATTAAAGCAACGGCACACGTCAATATATACTCATCAATGATACAATCAGTTAATAATCAGTAATACCAGGTAGTTACTGGTTGAAGTACTACCTGTTGTTTGTAATAGAACCTGTTTTCAGAACCTGGCACAATTACCAGCCTTCAGAAAAAGCCAATTAAATGCTGTTGCTGTTCTCACCTCAACAGAATGTAGTGACCTGCTGTCACTGTCATTTCTGCTTGTCCTTATTACTTAATGGGAGCTGGTAGAGCTGCTGCCTCACAGCGCCCGAGACCTGGGTTCGATCTTGACCTTGGGCATTGTCTGTATGGAGTTTGCATGTTCTCTGTGTGATTCAGAATTGTGTGCAGTTTTGGTCTCCTAATTTTGAGGAAGGACATTCTTGCTATCGAGGGAGTGCAGCGTAGGCTCACCAGGTTAGTTTCCGGGATGGCGGGACTGACATATGATGAAAGAATGGGTCAACTGGGCTTGTAATCACTGGAATTTAGAAGGTTGAGAGGGGATCTTATAGAAACATATAAAATTCTTCTGGGATTGGATAGGCTAGATGCAGGAAAATTGTTCCTCATGTTGGAATCCAGAACCAGGGGCCACAGTTTAAGAATAAGGGGTCGGCCATTTAGGATTGAGATGAGGAAAAACTTTTTCACCCAGGGAGTTGTAAATTTGTGGAATTCTCTGCCACAGAGGGCAGTGGAGGCCAATTCACTGGATGTTTTCAAGTGAGAGTTAGATTTAGCTCTTAGGGCTAACGGAATCAAGGGATATGGGGAGAAAGCAGGAACAGGGTACTGATTGTGGATGATCAGCCATGATCATATTGAATGGCGGTGCTGGCTCGAAGGGCCGAATGTCCTCCTCCTGCACCTATTGTCTATGTTTCTATTCCACATTAGTTTCCTCCGAGTGCTCCAGTTTTCTCCCACATCCCAAAGACGAGCAGTTTGTATATTAATTGGCCTCTGCAAAAAGACATTGCCCCCAATGTGTCGGAATGGATGAGAAATTGGGACAGTGTGAAAGTATGATCAATAGTGGGCGTGGATCAGATGGGCACGGACCCGGTGGGCACGGACTCTGTGGGCACAGACTCGGTGGGCACGGACCCGGTGGGCACGGACCCGGTGAGCACGGACATTGTAGGCACTGACTCATGGGCACGGACCCGATGGGCACGGACTCGGTGGGCACGGACTCGGTGGGCACGGACCCGGTGAGCACGGACTCTGTAGGCACGGACTCATGGGCACGGACCCGATGGGCACGGACTCGGTGGGCACGGACTCGGTGGGCACGGACTCTGTGGGCGCGGACTCGGTGGGCACGGACCCGGTGGGCACGGACCCGGTGGGCACGGACTCGGTGGGCATGGACTCGGTGGGCACGGACTCATGGGCACAGACCCGGTGGGCACAGACCCGATGGGCACGGACTCTGTGGGCGTGGACCCGGTGGGCACAGACTCGGTGGGCGTGGACTCGGTGGGCACGGACTTGGTGGGCACGGACCTGATGGCCTGTTTCCGCGCTGTATCTCTAAACCTCATTAAATCATCCAGTTTATCTTCTCGGACTGACTACTTTAATCCCGCTGGTTTTGTACAAACGGCCCCAAGCCAGAAGTGCTGCAGTCCTTCTGTGAAAGTTCTCCGAGTTTTTGTTGAGTTGGGAGTTCTGGAATTTGCACCCTGCCACAATGAAAGAACAGCAATGGATTTCCAAATCAGGAAATGACATGAGAGAGAACTTGAAGGAGAATGGAGGTGTTCCAACTCACAAAACCCCTTCCATCCTGGCGGCTGAGGTCACCGATTTGGAAGAGCCCTTGAAGTAGTCTCGAAGGGCAACTGTAATGACATTTGTAAATGGTGCATACTGCAACCACTGATGGAAGAATGCAATGCTTGGGATTGTGAACGGGGTACCAGTTCAGTGCGTTGCTTTGTCCAGGAGAACATGGAGGTTCCTGAGAGTTGTTGGACCAGCACAAGACAAGTAAAGAGTCTTGTGATCATACTCCTGATTTGTGCCTTGGAGATGGTTGTAGAACTCTGGTGTCAGGATGGCCAGACTCTGACATGCTCTGGTGACAGTGCAGACACTGATGGTCAGGCTCTGACATGCTCTGGTCAATGTGCAGACACTGATGGTCAGACTCTGACATGCTCTGGTGACAGTGCAGACACTGATGGACAGACTCTGACATGCTCTGGTCAATGCAGACACTGATGATTCAGTGGATATCCTGGTCGTTGTTGATGCTGAGATCTGACGAGGCCCATGCTGCTGAATGTCATTAATAGGTATTGGATTCTTTTATTTTCCATATGTGGGCACATCACATTTAAATCCAAGGAAGAGACACATAAATTGGCCAGAGGAAGCAAAAATAAAAACTGACTGTAAAAGCTTCTTTAGATATGTGAAGAGGAAAAGATTAGGGAAGTCAAATATAAGTCCCTTGCAGTCAGGTGAATTTATAATGGAAAACAAGGAAATGGCAGACCAGCTAAACAGGTACTTTGGTCCTGTTTTCACTAAGGAAGGCACAAACAATCTCCCAGAAATACTAGGGGACCGAGGATCTAGTGCGACGGAAGAACTGAAGGAAATTCATGCGAGTCATGAAATGGTGCAATATCTGACCAAGGGGATGGTGCCTCTCAGATTCCCTGTATCTAGTGGCAGGGCTGAGAAATGTTGTGGTGGGAATGTGAGGATTCCCAGTGTTCCTGCCAGAGGCTGGTGATGAAGGATCCTCACCACAGATCCCACTTCCCCTCAGCTGTCAGCAATTCAGACACCAACACTTCTTTGCAAAGTTGCAATATTTTGACAGAGCCTTGCAAAAGTACCATCCTCTCTGTAGTAAATCAAAGTCAGCCTTTTACTTCAGGTATGTTCTTTAAATTAAGATGTCTTGAATTTGAGGAAATCGAGTTAGCTTGCCTCTGTAGTGAGTACTGTGGTCAAGTGTCCCATCACATTTCACGTTGCTGTCTGCTGGGTCAGGTCCCACCTGCTCTAACCTGATCCTTCTGCTTTGTGGTCCAGGGACAAGGAGTGCTGTCAGACAGGCTGCGGAGTTTCAGCATGCAGGACCTGACCTTGCTCAGAGATGAAGACTCGATCCACCTTCGCAGCACTGACCCCCAGATGAGAACACCCAGCAGCAATACTCTGGAAACGATAAGTGATTCCGGTACATTTGCAAAACCTCACTCAGGCACATGATTGTTTTGGTGATTCAACCAAAGATGGGGACAAATAGCAGCAACAAGTACAAGGCAGGTTCTGCCTGCTCACTAGTCGTGCTTGTCAACAGCACAGCAGTGCTTCAAAGCATGTCACGCTTACATTCATTATTCCAGTCAGACTGGGGTTCACGTGCTGTGATTTGCCGATTATACGTATTTCCAGCCCCAGCAAATAATATGCAGCTATTCAAAATCAGTTGGAGTCACACTGTCATTCTGGAATGGGACTGGCTTTCAGAACCCACCACAATTACAGCCATCACAGAAAGCTTTTAAAATGTTTAAAGCTCCCTTCCCCATTACAGCTGCTGTTCCTACAGATGCTGTTCCTATCTCCACTGAATGTGGGAGCCCTGGTTGAAATGTACGAGTCATCCTTAAATACAGACTGGAGGGAAGACTGGAGGTGGCAAATGTTGTACCTCTTTTCAAGAAGGGCCCTAGGGAAAATGTTGGGAACTATAGGCCGGTGAGCTTAATATCTGTCATTGGTAAGTTGCTGGAGAGTATATTGAGGAATATACAGGCATTTGGATGGGCAAGGGCTGATTAGGGATAGTCAGCATGATTTTGTATGTGGGAGGTCGTGTCCCACTAATCTGATTGATTTTTTTGAAGACGTGACCAAAAAGTTTGATGAGGGCAGAGCTGTAGATGTTGTGTACATGGACCTCAGTAAGGCGTTCGACAAGGTTCCGCATGGTAGGCTGCTCTGGAAGGTTAGATCGCATGGGATCCGAGGAGAGATAGCTGAATGGATAGCAAATTGGCTCCATGGAAGAAAGCAGAGGGTGATGGTGGAAGGTTGCTTCTCGGACTGGACGTCTGTGACTCGTGGTGTGCTTCAGGGTTTGGTGCTGGGCCCGTTGTTTGTCATCTACTTAATGATTTGGCTGAGAACATACAGAGCAAGATGAGCAAGTTTGCTGATGATACAAAAGTTAGTGGTTTTGCAGATAGTGAAGATGGTTGTGGACGATTGCAGCAGGATCTGGATCGATTGGCCAGGTGGGCGGAGGAATGGTTGATGGAATTTAATACAGACAAATGTGAGGTGTTGCATTTTGGGACGTCGCACAAGGCCAGGACGTACCCAGTGAATGGTAGTCCTCTGGGTGGTGTAGAGCAGAGGGATCTAGGAGTACAGGTGCATGGTTCCTTGAAGGTCGAGTCACAGGTAGATAAGGTGGTCAAAAAGGCTTTTGGCACTTTGGCCTTCATCAGTCAGAGTATTGAGTAGTTGGGAGGTCACGTTGCAGTTGTATAAGACGTTGGTGAGACCGCATTTCGAATCTTGCGTTCAGTTCTGGGCACCATGTTGTAGGAAAAATATTGTCAAGCTTGAAAGGGTTCTGACAAAATTTACGAGGATGTTATCAGGACTAGAGTGTGTAAGCTGTAGGGAGAGGTTGAGTACGTTGGGTCTCTATTCCATGGAGCGCAAGATAAGGGGTGATCTTATAGAGGTGTATAAGATCATGAGAGGAATGGATCGGGTAGACAATAGACAATAGGTGCAGGTGTAGGCCATTCGGCCCTTCGAGCCAGCACCACCATTCAGGGTAGATGCGCAGTCTTTTGCCCAGAGTAGGAATCAAGGACCAGAGGACATGGGTTCAAGGTGAAGGGGAAAAGATTTAATAGGAATCCGAGGGGTAACTTTTTCACACACAGGGTGGTGGGTGTATGGAACGAGCTGCCAGAGGAGGTAGTTGAGGCTGAGACTATCCCATCGTTTAAGAAACATTTGGACAGGTACACGGATAGGACAGGTTTGGAGGGATATGGACCAAGCGCAGGCAGGTGGGACTAGTGTAGCTGGGACATGTTGGCCGGTGTGGGCAAGTTGGGCCAAAGAGCCTGTTTCCACACTGTATCACTCTGTGACTCTATGAAGGGCCTGTTTCCACACTGTATCACTCTGTGACTCTATGAAGGGCCTGTTTCCACACTGTATCACTCTGTGACTCTATGAAGGGCCTGTTTCCACACTGTATCACTCTGTGACTCTATGAAGGGCCTGTTTCCACACTGTATCACTCTGTGACTCTATGAAAGGCATGTTTCCACACTATCACTCTGTGACTCTATGAAGGGCCTGTTTCCACACTGTATCACTCTGTGACTCTATGAAGAGCCTGTTTCCACACTGTATCACTCTATGACTCTATGAAGGGCCTGTTTCCACACTGTATCACTCTGTGTCTCTATGAAGGGCCTGTTTCCACACTGTATCACTCTGTGACTCTGAAGGGCCTGTTTCCACACTGTATCATTCTGTGACTCTATGAAGGGCCTGTTTCCACACTGTATCACTCTGTGACTCTATGAAGGGCATGTTTCCACACTGTATCACTCTGTGACTCTATGAAGGGCCTGTTTCCACAATGTATCACTCTGTGACTCTATGAAGGGCATGTTTCCACACTGTATCACTCTGTGACTGCGTAACAGCATCCCACACCTTGCTCTGAAAACCTTGTTTGCAAGTACAGGAGGAATGTGTGATAGAAACAAGGAACTGCAGATGCTGGGTTTTTTAAAAATGCACAAAATGCTGGAGTAACTCAGTGGGTCAGGCAGCATCTGTGGAGAATGTGGACGGGTGATTTTGTGGGTCGGGGTATGTGGTGCTGGAGTAACTCAGTGGGTCAGGCAGCATCTGTGGAGAATGTGGACGAGTGATTTTGTGGGTCGGGGTATGTGCTGCTGATTTCAACATAACGAGTTGAGTGGTTGTGACTTTGTTCACTATTTTGTTCAGTTTTGAAACATCTGACATTAATTGATATAAACAAGTTTGAATGCACATCTCGGCAGTTTGTGTTTGACAAATGAACTCTGCATACAGTCTCTTCTAGTCCCATCAACAGACTCCATTCATGATTTGAGAAAGGGGTCTGACCCGAAACATCACCTACTCCTTTTCTCCAGCGAGGCTGCCTGACCCACTGAGTTGCTCCAGCATTTTGTGTCCAACTCCATTTGAAATGCCACTTTCAGGCTGACATCATCCTGTGTAATGTGTTACATTTGTACTAAACGTGGGACGGGTGTGATTTAGAGCATTGATGTGCTGGAGAAGTGCAGCACTTGGAAGTGAAACAGGAGCGCCTCTGTTATTTCCATTTGCACTGGTGTAAAACTACCTGCTGACATTAACATCCAATTACCATAATGCTATTTTCTTTATATATATATAATATATATATATATATATGGGCAACCTTGTAAATTCAATGTTTGTTTGCATTTAAGGTGCTCTTAGAGAATGAATGAAATGGTTTAATGAATAACCCAGGGTCTCTGTGCAGTGCCTCAGCTTCACTGGGTCTCCATGAAGGCTGAGGTTACTTGCTTGAGTAAACAAAGATGGATTACTTGGCTCAGGATTGGGTTAAAGTTGCTCATCTGCACTGGATGTGTACAGAATATTGACAAGCTCCTCTATAATTGCTCGGACGTTAGCTCAGCATTGGCCAGAATAGTTGCAAGTTCCCTTCTCATCATTCAGCAGGACTCTCCCCATTGTGCTACTCAGTTAGTTATCGCTGGTGCATATGGGTAATGAACACTAACCAGCATGCCATGCCAAATGTCTCTGAATAAAGAAAGGTGTCAGCAGTTCGTGGTGGTTGTGGATACAATACAGAACAGTCGAGGCTCTGTTATCCGACAGATGCAAGATGTTACACTGTGCCAAGACTGTTGGGAATAGAATTAAAACAGTTGATAAAATGGAAATCAGTTTGGTCTGAAATAAACAAGAAGAGTGTATTTTCACCACATATGCCCAGTGTGTCTTGTTTCTGCATTGCTATAATCTCCTGTAGTAAATAGGCAAAGCACTTCCACAGATAATGGTCTGTGATTGTTCAGCCAGGCTTGTGATTGTATAAACACTGACATGGAACTTTCCTTTGATTTGTCCCATATTGCAGGCATATTATAAGCAGCATGTTATAGAGTTTGACCACTGGGCCCTTGGCATATCTAGATTGATGTTTTATAATCAGACGATAAGATTATTTCACACAAAACATTTATTGGCATTTGCACCTAAGTAAGCCATTGCCACCCTGGCAACCAGCCTTGGTATGGATGACAGAGAGATGAAATTATATTCTCTCAATGCAAATGACTCAATCACAAGGAGATTCAATCCTCCCAGTAATAGACACAGCAAGGGCTCCTCACGACTAACCATTAATTTAATAAGTCATACCTGATCCTTTATCGAAGGGCTGCTTTCCTTCACTAACCCTAAATACTTTTTGTTCCCCGAATATCAAAAAATCTATCAATCTGTTTGACTATATTTGACAACCGACTCTCCAGAGCCCTCTGTGGTACAGAATCCAAAGATTCTCCAGCACTGCACTCCATCTTTCACAAGTATGTCCTTCTGTAGATGTGAAAACCAGGCCAGTATACAATCTTCCAGATGCAGTCTCACCAAGGCCTGATATAAGAACTGAACCCACCCAGAACCTCAGGACTGACTAGCCACCCTGTCTGAAGCATTTACTGGATTCCCATTTCACACAGGCTGTGATCTTCCTCCATTTTCTGCCTCTGTTTCAGATTCATGCACCTGCAGTTTTATTTGTTTGTCTTTTTAGTTAATTTCTTAGATTCATGTACAAGGACACCAAGTTTCTGCCTGACTTGTGAATTCCTTCATCATTTTGTGCTTTGCTCTAGATTCCAGCACCTGTAGTTTCTTGTGACTCCAGAAAATCAGCCTGGTTCAGGGCACCATGCACATGAAAGTTCCAGCCCATTAACATCTCATTGCCACTTCATGATGGTAGTGCCTTCGTGCATAACTGATCCATGCTGTGAGAACAGCTGTAGCTCTTTGTCTGATGGAACCTATAACAGAATAAATTTCTCTTTAAGTATTGGTTTGTCTGCATTGTTTATAAGATCGTCCTTGCAGATTAGCACCGCATGTATTTCGAGTTCTTTTGGTTCTCCTTGAGAAGGTAGCAAAGAGAGCAGCACATAAGATGCATCTTTCCCTGAGTGGCAGTTTGTCAGTGATTTATCATATTGATGTTGATAATCTCCAGATTGTGTGACACACAGAATCCTAAAGCAGGCCAGAGGTGATGAGAAACTGATTAATAAATGTTTGAGATCTGCACAGGCTTAAAGTTCATCTTTCAAGTGAACACTTCAAGCAGTTCATCAGAATTGAGGCCAAATAATTCCAGTGCTTATGATCCCACCACACCAGTGACCAGTCAGTGAGGCCATGCAGTCAGTGCTCAGGTGAAGGTGTTCCCACCCTTATGTTGTAGAGAAAGCTGATGCGTCAATGGAATCGGAATATTTCTGTGGATGAAACACAAAGTAAATGAATGTGTTTTGAAGGACTTTTTGTCGACACAAAGTAGTTAGGAATGGAGTTATTCACATTGTTAATTGTGTTGAACATTCGACTTCTGCCAATGCTTTAACTCTCGCTTTTCTCCCCATGCCAACCACTGGACAACATCTGTAAGTTTCACTCCTTTTATCGAGCTTGTAATATGACATAAATTCAGGACTCTGACTTCATTAAAAGGGGAGAACAAAGTATACTGTCAGCAAGGTCGTCTGATCAAAGTGCATCGTAGCCAATGTTTGTAGTGAAGGTCAGGCTATGTGGTAATTGTTTCTGATAGTTTAATATGGAGGTGGCATGTACTCTGTTTTGAGCTGGTTTCACCATGTGAAGATGCACTGCGTGGTCCTACACAGCTACTTCCATTGGAGAAGTACAACACCTAGGTGAAGTAAAATTGGTTTTGTTATATTCAAAGTTATATATTATATGATATTTATTATTAGTTGGATTAGGGTTAGCGTTCTGAGAAAAACTTTAGGAGAATTTCCAAATTTTGTAAAGCAATGAAGTAGATTAGCAAAATCAATTCAATGAAATAATTTGTTCTCAATGACATTCTTGACGCAAGTATCATTAATAGACAATAGACAATAGGTGCAGGAGTAGGCCATTCGGCCCTTCAAGCCAGCACCGCCATTCAATGTGTTCATGGCTGATCATTCTCAATCAGTACCCCGTTCCTGCCTTCTCCCCATACCCCCTGACTCCGCTATGTTGAAAACTAATTTTTTAATACTGGAAATCTTTTAAATGAGAAACTGCCAGTGCCAAACCAGGAAACAAAAAGCAAATTAACATGGTCTTGGTATTGAAAAAGTCAAGTTCTGAAAAACAACTGTAATCAAGTGAAGTTCTTCAACCCTCAAGAGGCTCAACGTCACCAGGACAAATGGTTGGAATCCTATCAACCACCTTAAACATTCATTCCCACGATCATCGGGACACAATGGCTGCGGTCTGTGCCTGATTTACATGACACTCCATAACTACTTGCCTAGACTATTTTGACATTTTGACTATCCTGACGTACAAACGCATCCCCAGGTCTAAATCCTGTAACTCCCAGCAATAGAAGGGAGTGGAGGCCAATTCTCTGAATGCATTCAAGAGAGAGCTGGATAGAGCTCTTAAGGATAGCGGAGTCAGGGGGGTGGGGAGAAGGCAGGAACAGGGTAATATATTTATCATTACATTCCTATGATAACTTGTATTTATGTTTTGGTATTTTAACATGTCTCAAGCATTTGACATGGAAATGTGGAGGAAATTTGATAGGAGATTTTATCTTCTTTGCTGAGGAATCTCTAATTTGTTTAGAAATATGTTTTAAACATTTCAGAAGTGCTTTGAGAAATGTGCTCCCACTGAATGTAGTTTTGGGTTTTATCTGTGCCTTCTTTTTGCTCACTGTTTCACAGACACACACCGGCTTCCTTCAGGTGAAGATGTGGGAAATACTCAAGCTCAGAAATCAGATGGAGAACAGCCAGATGTGAAACTTGAACAAGCAGATGAAGAAATCGTGGACAAAGTCCCAAAACGCACTCAGAGCCTTAAAGGCAATAAACAAAAATTGCCGCGTTCGGAGGTATTCTATCATGTCTACTAGCCTCTGTAACATTTGGTAATCTCATCGGTTGCTTTGCCACTTCAACAGTCAATATCCCCAGCCTGTCCACCTTCAAGGGTGATATTGAACTTAATGATATTTAAATAATTCAGAGAAAATATGAAACAATTAGCACATAGAAGCACTGTACCAAACTATTGACAATTTTTTAGAAGACAATTACATTGATGGTTTAGAAAATGAAATGGATTTGTTGCAAATCATTTAATTTGGTTTCTAAATGTAGATGGTGGTGGAACAAAACTTTATGGGAGATTAAGTTTTCACGTCCATAAATAGCAAAATGTTGAACAGGCATGGAGTTAATACTGGGCGTTTACACTGAAAGACTGATGGTTGATGGCACAGGACTCCTGGACCGATGGACAATGCCTCTTGTGTGTGGGTTTTGTTCATTCCAAACTAAAGCCTGTGACAATCTGCTGTCAAGCTGAAACAATATTTCAGCAATGTAATATTTTAAATTTTTTGACTGCATTTTGCTTATAACCAACACACTTATTACTAACTAGGAGTACACAAGAATATTTTGTCAAAAATCAGAGCTTAAAGAACTTGTATTGCTGGATAGCATTTAGGAAGTGGATGCATTGGCTAATTTTACCTCTTCTGAACACTGACTTTGGGCCACAGTGGACAACCCCATGGGTAGTTCTCTGATGATGTGTGGATGGTTCAGTGTGATGCTCCACTTCCCTGCTAAGCTATGGTCATTGTGTGAGGGCTCAACTGAAATCTAATCAGCTGCCTTTAATATCTGTTTTTCAGCCACAATCAAAGAGTGTAAAGTTGCGTGCAAAGAAGAAGGCCACCAGCCACACTGAGTCTGCATGAACCAGAACCAGTGAGGAGGAAGCCATACAGAGCGCCACAAGTCTTTTCATCTGCCTCAGTGTTTCACAGATTTGAACCTTGCTTGAAGCTGAGAAACTGAAAGCATAGAGGAGGAGCTGCACCTTGTAAATAGGCGCTTTGGCCCTGTGTCTTAGCAAGTATGGAGTCATCACCACAGCGCAACAACACTCGAGCTGTTGTTGAGGGACTTGACCAAGTAATCTTGCTCAGTGTTATATAAGCATTTCATCAATAGTATTCAAGATGAAGTTCCACCAAAATATCTCCAAGGAAATGTTAAGCTATACTTAGGTTTGCACTCGTCACTATGTGTCGTTGGATTGGTGTTTTGCTTTTGAATCCCAATTAGTGTTCCTTTATGTTGAATGTAAAATCAGAACATCAGAATACAGTCTATTCATTTAAAGATAAATAAATTGAATAAAAGCTTACGTTTCAGATAGTTGGGCAGTGTTTGCCTGGATGTGGCAGTAAAGACCCACAGTCTACAGCCTGTGCCACTTCAGATCAACCAAATGGCTGTGGTTTACCTCCACTTGCTTTGCTGCAGATAACGTCAGTTTGGCTGAGGTGTCTTGTGATGTGTCTACAATATTCAGCAATCAGGAAATCTTATAAACTAAAGATATGAAAAGTATGTTTTAAAGCTTGGTATATTTTCAAATCTTAGTTCTGTTCCCTAAATATTCACCAACTATCATGGAAAATAAGGGAAATATGTTTAATGAATTAATTAGATTTTGAGAATGTATTGGCATCTACAGATGTCAACTGGTAGCATGTTCACTGTGTTCAGAGACAGAAACTATGCACTGGAAAATGATTTTGATCAGAAAAACTATGTGGCAAGAGTGAACATGCATGTGTACTTTGCATCCTACATAATGGAGAAAGGTGGGTGGGGCATTCAATCAAATACATTTCAGTGTTATGGAAATGAATGCGAGGGCATTTGGTGCAATGGAAATATTTACATTGATTGTAAACAGTAAGTGCCGTGGGGTTTAAATAGAGGAAGTGAATGGAAAGTAATGCAAGAAATCCATCCAGCTGGAGTGATGAGAAAGGGTTTATGCCTTTGAGTTTACATCTGTGGAGAAACATAGAAAATAGGTGCAGGAGGAGGCCATTTGGCCCTTCGAGCCAGCACCGCCATTCATTGTGATCATGGCTTGTTGGATGAAAGTTCATGAAGTGGCCGAGTGCTAGAGATTTGGTTGGTGAAAAGATACAGCTTGCTGCATGGGATTCTGAATCAGGATATTGGAATCGGTTGATAGAACTATTGAACTTGGGATTCTGTAGTGGAATCCATTGACATTGACATCTGCTTGTGAATGCAACTGCTATCAGAGATCCAGGTTCATATGATATGCACTAAAAGTAGCTGAAGTAGAATTTTCTAATTGTTCTACGGACATTTAGGGTCTGAATATTAATACCACATTGTTTTTCAAAATTACTCTGTAGATTACAGGTGATAACCGGTAAATAGTACTTTAGTCAGTTTCTAATGCTTCTAAAAACCATGAGAGTGAGGTGAGACTGATTTTGGAACTTCAAAGTAAAATGAATCAGATGCTAAATTCTTGCTGCTTTTTATAACATGTAGCATGCTGTTTAGTTATAGTTCATTTTTAGTATTTGACAGTAGGAGCATTTAGTGGATTGAGGTGATGTGCCATGAATGAAAATGGTAGTGATATAGGAGATGAAGTTGTGTCAACACATGTGTTATAATTATAACATAGATATTTTTACAAATAAATGTGCTTTCCTTGATGTACCGGTCTGAACAAGTGCACTGTATCACTGTTAATACACTGAATAAAAGGCTTTAGCCATCTGTACTAGAGGCCAGCAGAGTATGCATGTCATTTCAGTGAGTCGACTAATACCAATAACACCAATTTCTCTGTTACGATTAATATCTGGTCATTTTCATAAATTTATAAATATAAATTTACAATTTCTGTTTATTACTATTTATATATCTGAATATATAGTTTACAAAAAAGTTATTATTGATCCAATTAAAATGTAAATTATTCCTAACAATTTTATATTTCTCTATCATTTGTGTAATGGCAGTTTATATACCTTCTCAAAGTCCAACTTTGATAGCCATTACTTCTCGGGGATGGAATGGAGGTACAGCTTATGCACACACCGCACTCTGAGATAACAAAAACGAATCTTCCTAACGCTGTTTCTTGATTAATTGGTCTTTATTAAAGTAGCACAAATCAAAAGAGTAATTCATAACTTTTCATTTTTATCAACTGTTTCTTCTTCAAACAATACAGTAAAGATCGTGTAGTCGTTACTGTGTGGTCGTAGTTGTGGTTGGCGTGAGTATGGTAAAAAAATGTATTCTCTCCATCCTCCAAGACTAAACTGACCCACAATCTCTGTGACTACACTAGCCTCCTCAGATGTAGACACTTCCCATTACGTATCAAATCACACCCACAAGCATGCAAAAAAGACAGAAACAGAAATATTAAACATAGCCATTATACAATGACAGTAGCTAATTTAAGCGCAAAAAGCTCCTACAATTTGAGGCTTCACAAGAGAATATTTGACAAATATTTCCACTGATTAAACTCTGTAACAGCAGTAGGATGGTACAGTAAAACTCGTGCAAATAACTTGAGCGATAACATTGTAGCAACTCATTCTCAGTGGAAGTATATTGATTGTAACAGGAGTATATTTATGTCAATTTCACTGCAATTAATGCTAAATCCCAGTTGTGGAACCAATCTTCATTCTTCAAATGAATAATCTTATGTACACAATGCTGGAGTAACTCAGCAGGTCAGGCAGCTGACGTTTCTGAAGAAGGGTCTCGACCCGAAACGTCACCCATTCCTTCTCTCCCGAGATGCTGCCTGACCTGCTGATCTACTCCAGCATTTTGTGAATAAATCGATTTGTACCAGCATCTGCAGTTATTTTCTTATACTATATAATCTTATGTACACGTCTCAATGTGCCTTGCAGCTGGCTTGTTGTGCTTGTTGTGAAACCTAATTAAAATATATTAATCGATAGAAAAGGTTTGATGTTTAAGAAAAAAACAAAGCAGCATTTGTGGAAGGAAATGGACAGATAGGCTTTGCTCCACTCCAATTTCATTTTACCAGCTTTCTCTCCCCGGTCCATCAGTCTGAAGAAGAGTCCCGACTTTAGACACCATCTGTCCATTCCCTCCACAGATGCTGCCTAAGCCGCTGAGTTCCTCAAGCACTTTATTTTTAGCTCAAGATTCAGCATCTGCAGTCTCTTAATCTCTGTTTGAAACGTAGGTTTCGGGAGCAGAACAACCTGCAGGTCCCATTCGAAAACCACTTCTGGACCAGGCCTGACCACTTGTAGATCTAAACCTGCACCTGAACCATACATGAGCCAAATTTATATGTGTTTGCAGATCTTTTGAACATTTTCCATTCTGCATCACCCCTGTCCTTCATCAGTCTCCAGTTGAAGCTTCCGCCTGTATCTATTGTAACTACAGCTGTAAACCTTTCTTCACTACAAACCTTGAGTGGCAACATATTCAAATGTGAATTCCTGCAACAAATTACTTAAATGAAGAGCCAAAAGGTGACTAACTGGTGGTGAAGGTTTCTCTTTACAGGTTCAGCAAGAGTTGCATCTTCAGTATTTTTTAAAACTGCGTATGTTCCAATCCAGTTTGTAAACCAGGACATATATGGTTACTGAACACATATAACAATGTAATGTTGATTGAAAATTACATAATTAAAAGAAAACTGACTGTTGAAGACAGAAGCAGGGGAATTTATTATGGGGAACAAAGAAATGGCAGACGAGTTAAACCGTTACTTTGGATCTGTCTTTACTGAGGAAGATACACACAATCTCCCAAATGTTCTAGGGGCCGGAGAACCTAGGGTGATGGAGGAACTGAAGGAAATCCACATTAGGCAGGAAATGGTTTTGGGTAGACTGATGGGACTGAAAGCTGATAAATCCCCAGGGCCTGATGGTCTGCATCCCAGGGTACTTAAGGAGGTGGCTCTAGAAATAGTGGAAGCATTGGAGATCATTTTTCAATGTTCTATAGATTCAGGATCAGTTCCTGTGGATTGGAGGATAGCAAATGTTATCCCACTTTTTAAGAAAGGAGGGAGATAGAAAACGGGTAATTATAGACCAGTTAGTCTGACATCAGTGGTGGGGAAGATGCTGGAGTCAATTATAAAAGACGAAATTGCTGAGCATTTGGATAGCAGTAACAGGATCATTCCGAGTCAGCATGGATTTACGAAGGGGAAATCATGCTTGACAAATCTACTGGAATTTTTTGAGGATGTAACTAGGAAAATTGACAGGGGAGAGTCAGTGGATGTGGTGTACCTCGACTTTCAGAAAGCCTTCGACAAGGTCCCACATAGGAGATTAGTGGGCAAAATTAGAGCACATGGTATTGGGGGTAGGGTACTGACATGGATAGAAAATTGGTTGACAGACAGAAAGCAAAGAGTGGGGATAAATGGGTCCCTTTCGGAATGGCAGGCAGTGACCAGTGGGGTACCGCAAGGTTCGGTGCTGGGACCCCAGCTATTTACGATATACATTAATGACTTAGATGAAGGGATTAAAAGTACCATTAGCAAATTTGCAGATGATACTAAGCTGGGGGGTAGGAAGATGCAATAAGGCTGCAGGGTGACTAGGACAGGTTGTGTGAGTGGGCGGATACATGGCAGATGCAGTTTAATGTAGATAAGTGTGAGGTTATTCACTTTGGAAGTAAGAATAGAAAGGCAGATTATTATCTGAATGGTGTCAAGTTAGGAAGAGGGGATGTTCAACGAGATCTGGGTGTCCTAGTGCATCAGTCACTGAAAGGAAGCATGCAGGTAAAGCAGGCAGTGAAGAAAGCCAATGGAATGTTGGCCTTCATAACAAGAGGAGTTGAGTATAGGAGCAAAGAGGTCCTTCTACAGTTGTACCGGGCCCTGGTGAGACCGCACCTGGAGTACTGTGTGCAGTTTTGGTCTCCAAATTTGAGGAAGGATATTCTTGCTATTGAGGGCGTGCAGCGTAGGTTCACTAGGTTAATTCCCGGAATGGCGGGACTGTCATATGTTCAAAGGCTGGAGCAATTAGGCTTGTATAGACAATAGACAATAGACAATAGACAATAGGTGCAGGAGTAGGCCATTCAGCCCTTCGAGCCAGCACCGCCATTCAATGCGATCATGGCTGATCACTATCAATCAGTACCCCGTTCCTGCCTTCTCCCCATACCCCCTCACTCCGCTATCCTTAAGAGCTCTATCCAGCTCTCTCTTGAAAGCATCCAACGAACTGGCCTCCACTGCCTTCTGAGGCAGAGAATTCCACACCTTCACCACCCTCTGACTGAAAATGTTCTTCCTCATCTCCGTTCTAAATGGCCTACCCCTTATTCTCAAACTGTGGCCCCTTGTTCTGGACTCCCCCAACATTGGGAACATGTTATCTGCCTCTAATGTGTCCAATCCCCTAATTATCTTATATGTTTCAATAAGATCCCCCCTCATCCTTCTAAATTCCAGTGTATACAAGCCCAATCGCTCCAGCCTTTCAACATACGACAGTCCCGCCATTCCGGGAATTAATCTAGTGAACCTACGCTGCACGCCCTCCATAGCAAGAATATCCTTCCTCAAATTTGGAGACCAAAACTGCACACAGTACTCCAGGTGCGGTCACTGGAATATAGAAGGATGAGGGGGGATCTTATTGAAACATATAAGATAATTAGGGGATTGGACACATTAGAGGCAGGAAACATGTTCCCAATGTTGGGGGAGTCCAGAACAAGGGGCCACAGTTTAAAAATAAGGGGTAAGCCATTTAGAACGGAGATGAGGGAACTTTTTCAGTCAGAGAGTGGTGAAGGTGTGGAATTCTCTGCCTCAGAAGGCAGTGGAGGCCAGTTCGTTGGATGCTTTCAAGAGAGAGCTGGATAGAGCTCTTAAGGATAGCGGAGTGAGGGGGTATGGGGAGAAGGCAGGAACGGGGTACTGATTGAGAGTGATCAGCCATGATCGCATTGAATGGCGGTGCTGGCTCGAAGGGCTGAATGGCCTATTCCTGCACCTATTGTCTATTGTTTGAACGGTATAACATTTTAAACCATCTCAGAACGCTAAGACTGTTATCAGGTCACATCTCAAATTAAGGCATTAAGCGGCATTTGTCAGAAGGCCGTCATAATCCACTGAGGTACAGTGCCGGTCCAACTGTAAGCATCTGGCCATGGATCATGATGACCTTTGAGCAATGCATCTTAGTTCGAATGATTCAGGGCAATTAGGTACTGCATCATTCTGGTTTGGACATCCTAGACCTCAGGAAGGATCTTACACTCGAATGTCCCAATCCACAGTTATGTACTTGGTCAGGGGGCATATCAGCCTAGTGATATTTCAGGAGGAACTTCAGCTCCTGGATGAGGTCGCCATAGATCTTGGGCAAGATTCCAAACCCACATGCATGCCCAAATCCAAATTGTCAGTTTCCTCTTGAGGGGACATAGTAAAGTCCTTCACAATATTTTTTTCACACAAATATAAACTCCAACGATATAAACAAAATCATTGGGGCAATAATTCAGAGATGGTTTATCAATTGGTGTTTTTTAATTTATCTTGTAGATATAGAGTTCAGGGATTTTACTGCTTGTGCATTTCTGAAACCAGGCAATCCCACGGTTATGAAAGGGCCATTCCATAATCCATTTTCTTTGTAAATTGGAAATGAACAAAAAGAGTATGTCACAGAATGGTCACAGAAACAGCTGCGACAGAATTGTGGCCGCCAGCCGGCCTCACTGATACAGGAGTGAGTGAGTTGAGTAAGTGAGTCTGCTCAACACACCCATCTCTGCCCAGCTGCACCCAGCCCCCCATCAATGGTGTGGATGTGCAGTTTGAAATGTACCTGAACAGTAAAATTGGACAGGTCCAGGAACGCTGTGGCCCAGTACAAGAAGGGACAGAGCCGCCTGTACTTTTTGAGTGACTCCGATCTTTTAACGTCTGCAGTAAGATGCTGTAGATGTTCTACCAATCGGTGGTAGCCAATGCCATCTTCTTCGCTATCGTGTGCTGGGGCAGCAGGGCGAAGGCTGCGGGAGCCAAAATGATCAACAAACTCATCAGGAAGGCTGGCTCCGTCTTGGGGGTGGAGTTGGATTCCCTGGAGATGGTCTTGGAGGGGAGGATGCTTCTCAAGCTACAGCTCACCCCCTCCATGATACACTGGTCAACCTGAGGAGTACCTTAAGCAACAGACTGGTTCCACCAAGATGCAGTACAGAACGCCACAGGAGATCTTTCTTCCCAGTGGCTAACACAAACTGTACAACTCCTCCCCCTTCTCTCGTGGGGTAGACTGACTCCTCCCCCCCCCCCCCAATCCCCATCCCAAATATTTTGTATTCTAACTTGATAAAAGAGATAGGTGATAATCTTACAACAGCATATGAGAGAAACTGATAAACAGTAATATCAATAGCACTTCTTCCTAATTAATGAGATCTATGATTGATACAGAGGGATCAATGGGTCCAAGTCCATAACTCCCTGACAGTGTAAACACAAGTAAGAGAGTGGTAAAGAAGGCATACGAAGGCATTTGGAGTATTGCATGCCGTTCTGATCGCCCCATTACAGGAACGATGTGGAGGCTTTGGAAAGGATGCAGAGGAGGTTCACCAGAATGATGCCTGGATTAAGTAGTATTAGCTTCAGGGAGATAGAAACATAGAAAATAGGTGCAGGAGGAGGCCATTCGGCCCTTCGAGCCAGCACCGCCATTCATTGTGATCATGGCTGATCGTCCCCAATCAATAACCCGTGCCTGCCTTCTCCCCATATCCCTTGATTCCACTAGCCCCTAGAGCTCTATCCAACTCTCTCTTAAATCCATCCAGTGGATTCCTCTCTCTTAAATTCACAACTCTCTGGGTGAATGCCACAGATTCATAACTCTCTGGGTGAAGAGAGATTGATCAATTGACCTGTCCCTGTTGCTGTTTGCTTCCAACAAATGGGGTGATGATTGAGAACATTCCTGCTCCTCTAAACAGAGGCCTCAAATCACTGTGTCAACGCTCGGTAACACCTCTATAATATGCTCCATCCCTCAGGAAAACGGAACTCTGTAGAAAAACTATGCATAAACATAAAGTAATGTTAGTTTAGTTTAGTTTCTTGTCACATGTACCGAGGTACAGTGAAAAGCTTTTGTTGCGTGCTAACCAGTCAGTGGAAAGACAATACATGATTACAATCGAGCCATCCACAGTGTACAGATACATTATAAAGGGAATAACGTTTAGTTTGATTAAAGATAGTCTGAGGGTCAGCAAAGAGATATATAGTAGTTCAGCACAGCTCTCTGGTTGGGGTAGGATGATTCAGTTGCCCGATAACAGCGGGAAGAAACTGTCCCTGAATGTGGAGGTATGCGTTTACACACTTCTGTACATCTTGCCCGATGGGAGAGGGGAGAAGGGAATGGCTGGGGTGAGACTTGTCCTTGATGAGGCTGCTGGCCTTGCAGAGGCAGCGTGAGGTGTAGTTGGAGGCAATGGGAGGGAGGTTTGTGTGTGAAGGTCTGGGCAGCGTGAGGTGCAGATGGAGGCGATGGGAGGGAGGTTGGTTTGTGTGCGATGGTCTGAGCAGCAGGCCTTGCCGAGGTAGCGTGAGGTGCAGATGGAGGCGATGGGAGAAAGGTTGGTTCAAAGATAATAGAGCGGAGCAAGATGGACCACCATTGAAATCGCGTATACTGAAGTGTAGTACGCAACGGAGCGGAACATCCGCCATTTTAGTAAGCAAAACCCGCCATCTGCTCTGCCTCTTGCAGTGTAATCAGTGTTGTGGGGGAACAGTATGTGCGATGACACCATTAAAATGCAGAATATATCTCATCTATCAATTCACATTTTTTTGTTATTTTTCTTTTTAAATGTTTTCCCCCTGCTTAATTTCTCTGATTTTATTCTTTCTTACTGTTTCTGCCCATTTCCCCCCCATCCTTGCTCTAACACACACTCTGCACAAATTTAACTATATATCATATCATATCATATCATATCTATACAGCCGGAAACAGGCCTTTTCGGCCCACCAAGTCCGTGCCGCCCAGCGATCCCCGCACACTAACACTATCCTACACCCACCAGGGACAATTTTTTACATTTACCCAGCCAATTAACCTACATATATATATATGATTGTGTGTTTGTGTATGAGAGGCAAGATAGAGATAAATAGATCTCAAAGTTCCTTCTCATGGATCAGAAGCGACTTTGATTTAAAGCAGCACTGCATTTCTCTCTTCATCTTATTTTTCACATGATGTACATAAAGGCATTCAAGCTATATATAGACACACACATATATCTCTAGTTTCTTTCTCGTGGTTTCCTCCAATTCTCTCTCTCCACACACATATATCTCTAGTTTCTTTCTCGTGGTTTCCTCCAATTCTCTCTCTCTCTCTCTCTCTCTCTCTCTCTCTCTCTCTCTCTCTCTCTCTCTCTCTCTCTCTCTCTCTAAATGTGAACATCTCATAACGACACATTTGTGGTTAGCAGTATATTGGACCAACCCTCTCAATTTTAAATTCTTCAAAAATGAATTTCATAAACAAGGATAACACTTTTTATTTCTGTCATTCATGGTAAGATTTACATCATTTTGTGTGCGAGATATACAGGGTTGCCCTGTTTCGCATATCAGCTAACTAATGAAGGTGAAGAGCTGGTTCTGATCCAATCTGGTCCTGATTTATACCACCACTTCACCTTCCCCCCCTTGTCTGAAGAAAGGTCCCAACCTGAAACATCACCCATCCCTTTTCTCCAGGGATGCTGCCTGACCCGGTGATTTACTCCACCACTGTGTCTATTTGAATTGGATTCATGCTTCTGTACCACGTCAGGCAGCCTTGGTAATTTTAGTGGCTGTCAAGGGTTTTTAACGAATCAATTCACCAATTCAAATTTTCTTGGCTCGAAGTATAAAGTTAAATTTCTTTTCAATTATATTGTGGATACAGTAGAGTTCTATTATTTGCAAATGCCTAATTCTCTGCTTCTATGACTTTTTAAAATGTAGGACAAGCAAAAAGAGATACAGCTCGTGGAGGAGAAATTAAAATTAAAAGAGAAAGCAATAATAATAATAATAATATTATAATAATAATATATAATAATAATATTAATAATAATAATAATAATATTCATTTATTGTCGTTGCAACAAGTGCAACAAAATTTAAAAATCGCAATCCTGACGGTGCGTCAAAAACATATATGCAATAAATGCAAAACAAATAAATACCAATATATTAAATACAAAAGTTTTAACAGTGTGACCTATTGCAGAAAGTAGTGTTCAGTTCTCGTATGGCCCTGGGGTAAAAACTGTTCTTGAGTCTGTTTGTTCGGGATTTGATCGACCTGAAACGTCGACCAGAGGGCAGAAGAACAAACAGACGGTGGCCGGGGTGTGATGGGTCTTTTATTATTTTTCCTGCTCTACTGAGGCAGCGCAGGCTGAACAGGTGCTCCAGGGAGGGCAGTGAGCAGCCGATGATCTTCTGAAGAACAGTTCATTAAATATGATCAATTGGCCTGATAGAGTGGATCTCTTGTGCAAATATTCAATCAGTAACATCCAAAGTTTAAAGATCACGAAGCAGCAACTCTTCAAGAAATAGTTATAAATGTCAATTTTCAAGGTTCAGAGGCGTGCAGCACGGTTTGTTTGTGACAACTACTCAAGACAGTCAAGCCTCACCGATATGTTAAATCGCCTTGGCTGAGAGTCGCTGGAGTCAAGATGCGCCAAAACCCGTTTATGTACTATCTACAAAGAGACTCATGGCATTATCCCCAGTAATATATCTCACTTTATTCAATCCAATACCCAGAAATTTACAAGACAGTCCTCGGGTCACTTCATTTATACTAGAATTAGAACAAACAAAAATAGCTACCTAGTCAATATATCCATGGACTATCCCAGAGTGGAACATCCTTCCCGACACCGCCAGATGTGCACCAACCTCGTCACTCTTCAAGTCACAGTTCGACAACTTGGACACGGATCATCTCACCAAACTTGCCCACATAAAAATCGAAATAACCTTTTTGCAACCGGTACCCACGCGAGCAAAACTGCACCAGATAGCTCAGCAGTTGGCGGTTGTGGAGTAGAAAACAGAAATAGTCAACTTATCCAAGAAGTTGAACAAAAATAATTGTTTGCAAACATTTTATATACGAGGGAATCGCAGAGTTGTGAACACTGCCCAGTCTAGCACACAGAATCTGCTTACTAAAGTGGGGCTGAAATGTATCCACAACAAATTACGGGTTTTAGGGTCGAGTGGTCTATCTTGCTCCTCTAGTATCTTTGGGTTGGTTTGTGTGGCAGCGTGAGGTGGAGGCGATGGGATGGAGGGATGTTTGTGAGTGACGGTCTGGGCAGCGTGAGGTGGAGATGGAGGGAGGCGATGCTGGGAGGGAGTGAGTGAGTGATGGTGTGGGCCGCGTGAGGTGGAGGGAGGGATGGTTGTGTGTGAGTGAGTGAGTGATGGTGTGGGCCGCGTGAGGTGGAGGTGGAGGGAGGTTTGTGTGTGTGTGAGTGAGTGATGGTTGTGTGTGTGTGTGTGAGTGATGGTGTGGGCCGCGTGAGGTGGAGGTGGAGGGAGGTTTGTTGGTGACGGTCGGGGCCGCGGCCACAACTCTGCGATTTCTTGCGGGTCTTGGATGGAGTTTGTGAAACAGTCGCATATTAATTATTGAGCTAATCGACAATTATGATTTCTCGTATCACATGAAGAACTAACGATCCGTTTAATTTTCTCTTGTGGAGGGAGATTATTTACGGTTAAATACCGCAGCATTCACCATGATCATTGGTTTGTCAACTTGCCCGCCTTACGACCAGGCCGAGGCGAGCATGAGCAGTGGCAGGCGCGGAGGAGCTAACGCATGCGCAGTGACGGTCGCGGCGGAGCTAACGCATGCGCAGTGGCGGGCGCGGCGGAGCTAACGCATGCGCAGTGGCCGACGCGGCGGAGCTAACGCATGCGCAGTGGCGGCGCGGCGGAGCTAACGCATGCGCAGTGCAGGCGGGCGAGGTAAGAGAGCGGGACGACGGCGGCGGAGACGGACTGAGGGGTAAGGGCCGCGGGCGATCCGCACCGGCGTCGGGGTTAGTCTGGGAGCGGGATTCGTTTCCCATGCGGGTAGGTGTGTGTTACATTAATGAGCCGCGATGTCGGCTGAAGGACCTTGTGTCGCGGCGGCAGTCGGCGCCATTTTGTCCTGAGCTGAGGATAGAGGTGGCGGACAGCTGGTGGCCCGGGGACAGCCCGGGGCTGGGGACGGCGGACAGCCCGATACTGGGGATGGGGGACAGGGGACAGCCCGATATTGGGGACGGGGGCCGGGGGCAACCCGAGACAGGGGACGCCCGGGGCGCGGCGGAGAGATGGCACCGGCCTACAGCGGGCTCTCCGGCCGCAGGGAACGTGGTGGGCAGTATAAAGACACAAGAATGACCATTTTCTTAAAAGAATCCGAACATATTCTAAAGAGAAAATAAAAAGGGCACAGTGTGAAAGGGCCGATTAAGGGTTGACGCGGGTGAGAATAAACGGATAATAACTAGAGTTGAAAGTGTGGGGAGAGCTGATGAAGTTTATGTTTATCCATCGCAGGGCGCATCACCGGAAGACTTGTCCAATACATTTCACACGTTGTTTAAACTATTGTTTGGTACAATGCCGTTTAGTGATTTGAATGGCTCAATATAATAACGTGGTGACAAACTTTGTCTGAAGATAATGGAATACTGCAACAAACTAAGAACCTCGTGTTTCTTTTCTGAAATCCCGGTTTAGCCAGAAGAAACTCGCGCTGGTTTTGCATGGCGTTGCAGAGGGACTAATACCATCCAAAGTTTGGGGGGGGGGGGGTGGTGGTAGAATTTATCCTTTGGACAGTGAGAACTGGTAAGTGGCAAGTACTAGCCCACCAAGCCAGATGAAAGGGGACATGCTTTGGACGTTGGTTTAATCAAAGACTGCAGAAAAGTTGAAGGGGGTGAAAGTTGATGGGTTTTCTTACAATATTCTCAGGTAGATTTAGAATAAAGGGGAGGGATGGAGAGTGAATGTTGGTAGAAACATAGAAAATAGGTGCAGGAGTAGGCCATTCGGCCCTTCGAGCCTGCACCGCCATTCAATATGATCATGGCTGAACCTTTCCCTTTAGCTAATACTCCTTTATCCATGCATCATTCTGGTAGACATGATTAAGAACAGGCCACACAGCTCATTGAGTCATTCCCTTTTGAAAGGGAAAATATATCCTGGCAATTTTTCTACTGTGGGGGGAAAAGGTTCTACTTGTTTATCCTTTCTTTGCCTCTCATAATTTTATATACTTCTATTGGGCTTTCCCACAACATCTGGCATGCCAGAGAAAACAATCCAAGTTTGATCAACCTTTCCCTTTAGCTAATACCCCTTTATCCATGCATCATTCTGGTAGACATGATTAAGAACAGGCCACACAGCTCATTGAGTCATTCCCTTTTGAATGGTATGATTCCTGATCTTTTAAATTTCATCTGTAATTTTTATTTTTCATATCCTTTTGCGCACTTGGCTTGTAAACACATGAATTTACAAAATCAAGCTATTATTTACGCTAGTGGAAAGTTATTTCATGTCTTGACAATTTTTTGTGTGAATTTGTTCAGTTCTGAGTAATTGTTTGGCTGAGATTGTTTAAATGCTTTCTTGCCTTTTGGTAGCCTATCCTTGGTTTGTTAGTTTCCGTGGGCCCTACTGAATCCTTTCAAGATCATGAAATCAAATCGTCTTTTAATTTTCTATATTCCAGGAAATACAAGAAGCTTTTTGATGAACCTGTACTGGCAAGGCCAAAGCATTTCTTCATTTTTTGCCTTTCAATTAACTCTAGTTTTTATTTGTTCTGTTGACAGTCAAGTCTTTAGCACTGTAATCTATATAATACCTTCCCTTAATCTCTGTGCTTCTTTCTTCCTTTTAAGACTGTCACCTTTTGCCCTAATACTTTCTTGTGGCTTTATATCTAATATTTTTTTGATAACTTCTTATGGGCGTGCTTTGTGTATCTATGCAGACTTACATTTTCTGTTGAGAGTTATCAAGGCTACCAATCCATTAATGTTATCATTTTATTTGCCCTGTGTTGTAATGTTCTGTGTGTTAGTGGACATATAAGTCTTTTTGTACCCTTATTCTTGCAGTATTTTTTTCATCCTGCACTATTATTGCCTCTATCATAATATGCTTATTCCCTTACTATTTATTCCTTGTTCATTTCAATTATTGTGTCAGTTGTGAATTTGAATGTGTGGATTACTATTATGTTATTTAACAAATAAATATGTGATTTGTCAAAGGGAAGAGGAAACAATTTGGGTTAAATTATTAAAAACTGATGGTGTATGAGAAGAATAAAGGTGCCCGAGGAAAAACATTTGAGCAGAAGGAAATGATTCTATGAAAGGAAAGATTGTTAAAATATGGGGCACCAAAAAAAGTAATAAAGATGAGTTTTGAAATTAAGAAATTAGACAAAGTTGGCCTGAATAGACTTACTAATTAGTATATTGTATGACACAGTGAGAGATGTATTAGGTGAGGGAAGTGCCAAAGATATGCGGGGGCCTGGACAGGAAAAAAAATGTTAAAGATTTTTTGAATTACTAGAGTGTTTGATTCTTTGTTGCTTAGGGAAAAATTAGTATTGAACCATGCAAACCAGGGTTTGTACTCGTGGTCCAATAATCTTAATTCATTTTCATACTATGGGCATTTTTATCCTAAAAAAATGCTGAACAACCGTGAACCATTTCAGTCCTACCAAGGCATTCCCACAATCTTGAGTGGAGTTTAAGGATTTAGAACAAGTGATGATGGAAATGTGATGTATTTCTAAAGCAGGGTGATGCGAGGCCAAAGGAACAAAGGTGGTGTTGTTCCTAACACCCTTGATGGTTGTGTTAAGGTGATTCAGTGACTTCCATTCGTGTAGCTTTAACTATGCAAAAATATACTGCATGCTTCACAATGTCATTATCCCAAAAAGTGTCGATTCCTACAAGGCCATGTTAGGCCAAGATGGCAATCTTTGCCAAAGATGTAGGCTTTTAATGATCTATTGGTGAAGAAAGATGGCGATGTCTAGACGGAGAATTTCAAATTAGGGCTTAACAGTTAAAGGCAGGGCTGTTGATAAAGGAACATATAAGTTTGGGGATGAGTGAAATGGTCCAGCATGACATTGAAAGAGCCAATTGATTAATTTCCATTTTTTCTGTACACTTTCTCCCCTCCAAATAATTATTCACCCTGTTTGAAACTAACATTTAGAGCTCCCATGCCCTCTATAGGCATTATGCACATGTCTCCATTTTGTTTGTCTCTGCTCCCCCCTACTGTCCTTTTACCAAATGAGTTCAGTCTTTGTCTTCTGAGTACTGAATGACCCCATCACTATTGCAAATTATCAATCCCAATACATTTGAATGGCTCTATCACCTTTCTTAAATTTTTATTTTTAAATCTTAAGTTCCTTCCTATACATTTCGTCTTAAACTTTTCAAGAATAACTCCACATTCTCTAGTAAATTTTCTGAGGTCTACTGTAGGCATTTAGAAGCAAGTAATTAAATGCTGAACTTTTGAAATGTAGATATTCTACTGTGAATATCATCTGTAGTGAGGGAAATGGATGTTTCTGATTCATTATTTCTCAACCTGGTTTGGGTCGTTTGTTAAATTTATATGATTTAATTTTATTCACCTGTCTTTGATCTGTAGCACATGCCTGTTCAATAATCTATCCAATTTCTGCATTTTCAATTGATGTGGATTAGACAATTTATTGGGACAGGAAGGTAGAATCACCCTGATTTCTTGTTCTTTTTGAAATTCTTTTTGTCAATGGCCTTGAATCCATAGTCCATGCCACCAGTAGAAAGAGTTTCAGTAAAATGTTTTATTGTAAGCAACTTGATTAATCCTACTTCAACATTGTCTTTGTTCAAATTATTGCAGTCCTCATCGATTCAACATGGACACAATTAGTCTCTCATCCCTGAATGAGGGGATTGAAGACTTTGTGGCCAAATTTGCAGAAGATACAAACATAGGTGATGGGGCAGGTAGTGTAGGGGAAGCAGGGACTTTGCAGAAGAACTTGGACAGGTTGGGAGATGGGCAGAGAAGTGACAGATGGAATATAGTGTTATGAGCAATGAGGAAGGATGTGCTGGCTCTGGAAAGGGGGCGTACAAGAATAATCCCAGGAATGAGTGGGTTAACATATGATGAGCATTTGACAGCACTGGGCCTGCACTCGTTGGAGTTTAGAAGGATGAGGGGGACCTAGTTGAAACTTACCGAATAATGAAAGGCTTTGATAGAGTGGATGTGGAGAGGATGTTTCCAGTAGTGGGAGAGTCTAGGACTAGAGGTCATAGCCTCAGAATTAAAGGACGTTCCTTTAGGAAGGAGACGAGGAGGAATTTCTTTAGTCAGAGGGTGGTGAATCTGTGGAATTCTTTGTGCAGAAGGCTGTGGAGGCCATGTCAATGAATATTTTGAAGGCAGAGAAAGATAGATTCTTGATTAGTACGGGTGTTGGGGGTTATGGGTAGAAGGTGCGAAAATGGGGTTAAGAGGGAGAGATAGATCAGATCATGTGATAGGAGCAGAATTAGGCCGTTTGGCCCATCAAGTCTACACCTAAAATGTGCCATCAAATCAATGTTGAAATTTAAGATTCTTCCATTCTCTTCACCCGTACATAATGATGTTCTTGATTAAATTTGGAATCAAATAGCAATGCCCTGTTGTGACATTTGATGCAGAATGCACTTCATGAATTTCAGTATTTTATCCATATTTTAGTTCCAAGAGGATGTATTTTAACCTTTTTTCAGGGAATTTATAAAAGAGCGTCAATGCTTTGTTCAAACATTTTTTTAATTACCACCTTGGTTGCTGAAAATTGGTTCAGCATGTTTGTGATTTTAATTATCCATCCAGTGATAGATAGGAATGAAATATTGCAAGCTTCTAATTTGTCTTAGTTATACTAAAAGTTATAAATTTGGTTATAAATCCATTGCTGTTGTCATTTTGGAATATTTCTCTAAAGCAGTTGTCACACATAATTTGTAGGATTTAGGCTGGTTTTTGGAATGGTCAGCATTTGCAGCCTTTCATTTATGCAGATAGAAGATGCCTTTTGCATATCTGCAGGTACATATGCAAATATTCTGATAGAAGTGGATAGTTTGCAGCATTGAAAAGGGTTATGCTGAAGAAAAGTTTCTGGTCATTGCTTAGTGGTTTCTAAGAATTGGTGAACAAGTAACTTGCTTTAAATATGGCTTTTTCAAATCAATTATGGGAATAAATCTACTTAAGGGAAACATTGTTCATGTTGAAAAGAGATTCTTAAGTATTAGGGGTTTCTTCTGTGTTGAGTCATGTGCAATTGTAATATTCCCATTCATCTTTAACACAAAACCAATTATTTGCGGGACCCAGACAGCTCTGCTTTATGTGAAAAGCATGACGGCATTTTTCAGAATACATTTAATATGTAACTAAAAATTTCACAGTTCTCGTACAAAATGATAAACAACTCTCCTGGTTATTGACGTTCATTTCTTGAATATTATATGGTTTAAAAGCAAGCCAACAGTTTGCATATAAAGAATATGCATGTAAGTAATGTATAAATTCATAATCACACAATTTTGATATTTTTAACTTCAAAAGGTGTGAGAATTCAGCTGTGTATTTAAACACAATTGATCAAGTTCAAAACCTGAGAGAGTATAATACTGTTTATTTTTCTTTTGACTTGAGCTAAATTACAATCTATTTTCAGTCACATGACTGGTACTTGACCAGTTTTTCAATGTTGTTTTACTGTCGTGCCATGTTGATAGATATATTATTCAATATCTGATTTTACTTTCTTGATAATTTGGTAGTACAACTTGTCTTAAACCAAGTAAGTCGTGTGTAAAACAGAGATTCACCATTTATCAAACCATGTTTGAACCAAAATAGAATTGTTATTCTCTTGATTTAGTGGTTACAGAAGTTCAGGTTCAAACAAATCTAATTTTTTGAGTCTTCAATATTTCCTCTTTAATCCTTAAAGAAAAGCATTTTTAGTGCCATTGTGTGCTAAAACATTTGAAAATATACACTTTAATGCTGATATTTCCAACATCATCTAAAGAATGATATCAAAGACTACATTGTTTCTACAGTTTTAGCATTTGTAGTCAGATCATTTGTTGATTTGGCAACTATTGGAAAAATGTGCACTGGTTGAGTATTATTGCCTTGCCAACCATCTTTTTGGTACTTATGCTGAATGCATGGAGGTGGTATTTGATCTTGAAATGTTTTCTGTTAGTTCAGAACCTCTTCATAGGTAGGGTTTTCGTTTTGGGCAGATTCTAGGATGGGTAATGTTTCTAATTACACTTCCATAACAAGAAATTTGTTGGGGGCGGGGGGAATGTGGTCACAAAACCAAAATATGCATCGACGGTGTCTCAATTTTTCCAATAAAAAATTCTTGAGTTGGATGCGCAGCATTTATATTTCAGCACTTGCAGCTATTCCTTACTAGCTGATTGCTATTTTAAGACCTGTTGGCTTTATTCCTTTAAAGTGTATCCCTTGAATTCTCTGTACACTTTTTTTGTTACCAGTTGATTCAGTTTGTTGACTACTGGCAACGAGTTCAAGAGATGTGTCCTTGCAAGCTGAGGCATTAAATCATTTAAAAGCACTTAAGTGAAAATGATTTACTTTATCAAAGTGTGAAATGAGTGCTATAACACACTGCCTCTTTTTCAGTGGCGTACAACACATCCACTCCATATGTTACTTCCCATTCTGGGGATAGTTACAATATCTTAAAATTTTACGTTAAATGTTTTTCTGAAATGTTACAATGATTTTATTAGCATTCTCAAAGTGGCTGAGATTTCCTATAAACTTGGGTTGGAAAAATCCTGTTCACTTGAAAGGGTTTGATGGCCAGTTGCCATCTTGTTGGTACTGGCCATGTTTTCGTACTGACATGCCTTTTGAGATTCTTATTTCTCGTTAAGAGGTTGTATAAAATACAAAAATTATCCCGCTGCATTGGATTTTGCATGCAACTGTGAAATGTTGCATTCGATCTTGTTGTGTAAACTGTCTTTCTACAGACCAGTTTTGGACTTCTAACTTTGAAGATGGATCCAGTCGTATGGTCCTTTTAAAGGCCTTGAGATCCTTGAGCTAACATTTTTGTTTTAACTTTTCAGCCTGGCAAAGTTCTCTGGGGAATCTGTGCCATTGTCGCATCAACCAACTATTATACGAAGTTAGATAGTGAAAGAACTTTCCACAGAGCCAGCAAAGGCTATCTACTAACCACTGAAGAATTATTTTATGGTGCTCTTGCCAGTTTTGAATTAGACTCTCTTGTGCCAGAATGTCATTGGATGGAGCCCAACAGGATCATGGCCGTGGCATGAAGAAAGACAGTCATAATATTGGATTCTTTTCTGCAGCCCAGTCTGCAAATCCCCATGAAAATCTTGGGAGAATGAGCCAGGGTGCACGAATGGATGGCTATATGAATTTTGGACGGGGTCAGGCTGTGGGCCTACAAGGCATGGGGCAAGGACATCAAAATATAATGTCTTCAGGTGGTGGGCCTTCTCGATCCAGCAGTGGTTTGCCTTCTTTGTTTGATGTAGGCAGTCGTAATCAACCCTCACTTGCTGCTCAGAAACGGATTGATGCAGACAGGGCCAGTAATATTTTAGCTACCTTTGGCCTTTCATCCAGGGATTTGGATGAACTGAGCCGCTATCCTGAGGAAAAACTTACTCCTGAATCCTTGCCGGACATTCTTATGCAGCTCAAAAGAAAAAGAAATGATGATGGAGCATCTTTGACTTACGGCAGAGGTGACAGTTCTCCTCGGGAAGATCGTTCCTTCAGAGCCTCCCGCAATGAGTGGGAGGAAGAAAGGCGTTTTCGGAATAATTTTGAAAGTCGTGAACCTGAAGCTGATCCAGTGGTCAACTATGACCATGGTTCTTCTCGAGAGTCGAGTTTTAGATATTATGACAGGAAGGACTATGAGCCCGAACGATTAAGAGGTGATGACTTTCGTAGGGATGATATGCGTTTGTCTGACCCAATATATAAATATGATTCCGATTATGGAAAAATGGGGCCTTCCCCTTCGCGTGGCCAAGAAAGATCCCTTTTTGAAAGGAAACGAGGATCTCCTTCACTGAGCAACATAAACGATTACCACGGTTTCTTGCCAGCAATGTTCCCTCACTTGTGTTCGCTGTGTGATGTAACTGTTCATTCTGTGAAGGTGAGTGACCTCTAATTTAAAAATTGCTTTATAAAGTATAAGGAACAGCTCTTATCGACTTGTGGAAACCTCATTTGGGTCTTAATTTGTTCCAGATATTCTTTGGAACGTCTTAGCAACATGAAATTTCTACACAGAATCTTTTCATTATTGTCATTTTACTGACAACCATTTAAGATCATTGAGAAGCAGTTATTAAAGTATGCATCTTAAATTCATGAACAGATTGCCAATGGAAATTACAAAATTTATAGAATACTCAGTGAAATCAAAGGGGTGTACAGTACTTGTAACCCATTGTTTTTTCAGTTAAAAAAGGTTAATTTCTAAAGAAAATTATACATATCGCCTTGACAGCTACTCGGCCTTCGGTCTCAGATTTTTCCTTTTTTGTGTTCTTACAACACCGTGTGGCATACCTTACTACAGGCAAAATGGCTATTCCAAAGACCATGGTCAAGAGTGGTGTGTATTTCACACCTCGATACAAAGCTGGTTTCTTTCTACATACCATGCAAAGAAAGTAAATGGAAAATCCAAAGCTAATATATCTCTTACCCTTATTAAATAAAAGAGAAATCTGAAATATTTATAGTGTAAATGGAAAGCTAACAAAGATTGCAGATGCTTGCAAAGAAATAAAATGCAAATACTTGGTAGGCCAAGCAGCAGGGAGAGGGATAGAGTTAACATTTCAGATTGTTTACCTCCCATCAGAACTCTAACTTAAAAACAAATTTCAGTTAGCACTAGTATCCTGCAGTCCAATAAACTGTTTCTTAGCTTATAGTAAAAGATTATTTCTAATATCTGTTAAGAATCTGTTGATGTGACTGGAGTTAACTTTTTGCTTCTGTTTTTTGCAAAAATGCTTAATGAAGGTTCGTGTACATGAAAAGTATTAGTGATTAGTACAGTACTGTGCACACATTTGATTTTGTTGTGTAAAGTATTTAGTTCACTGAAAAATGGCACTGCATTTGTTTTGAAGGGCATTGTCTCTCATTTTATCAAGTAATACCATATATTGTGTATAAATGAATCAGTACGGAATTTAACAGATGTTTATCGTTATGATTTTTCAGTTATTTAATGCACTTTTCCTCTACAAGGGGATGTCAACATGTTTAAATGCTGCTTTATTTAGCGATCTAGGTAACGTCATGTGGTCAAATTACAGTCATATAAAGATTCTCAACTTATTTAGCTTGCATATGGTAACATAAATGTCTAACAGCTCATGATAATTTAGGGCTTTGCCCTCAGAGGCCATGGAAGCATCTCATTAAGTAACTTTCAATGTGACACGAGTGCCATTTATGCCAATGCTTTTCATTTTATTACCTGTGGGTAGTTTTTGCACAGGTTTATCAGCATAGTGACCACTTTGCACAGATCGAGGGTTTTGTTTAAAAGTTGACATTTCCAATTGCTTTCTTTCCCCAATCTGACTGGATTGGAAAAGATTTAACATTGCAGTACTAATAAGCAAATTAATGCCATAGCTAATGACAGACTTTTTGGTAATGCCGTATCTATTTGATCAGATGGCTTTATTCCAGCATTTGACTTGAGAAGTTTCCAGTACTGTGCTCAGAAGACTTTAGATCAAAGTATTTAGATAACAGACAAGTTTTCATTTCTGAACTTGACAAACACAAGGTTTGGCAACACAATGTTTCCTTTCCTCCTCCATTTAGATTATAGGTGCCTCAGTCTGAAGAAGGGTCTTGACCTGAAATGTCACCCATTCCTTCTATCCAAAGATGCAGCCTGCTTCGAGCATTTTGTGTCTATCCTAGATCATGGGTGAAGTCTGGATAGGAATAAACAATCTAAATTCATTTGGTTGTTAATTAAAATTGGGCTCTTCACATGACATATTTGGCTGTTGAAAAGCAACTTACTGCGAATCATTATAATTTATTTTAAAATTATTACATTTTTTTCATCAAGGGCATTCAATATCTTCATTAGTTTGACTTGTCATTAACTTCATTGTCGCAGTCCTGTCTCCCAAGTTAGAGGTTGTTTGTTCAAAACTGGAGGACATAATCTAGGTTCTTGGTACCATTACCACTGAGTGGAGTAAAATTCTCTCAACATTTTGAAGAAAACTGGTAGACTGACATAGTAATCCATAGTAGTTTCAGGATTTGTTTGCAAATTTGCCACTGTAATTATAACAATGAATGATCAGGAATAGTAATTAATTGTGGAATATATTGCAGTGTTTGCAAGGTTTGATGAAATACCACAGGAATTATATTCTTTTGAATGTGTAGAAGCTACTATGGAGTTTTTAATGTCTGGGCATGTCAAAATGCTGTGCTGAAATACACTGGTCTTGCAGTAGTCGAGCATAGTATTTTCCATTTGTGCTCATTGTAGAGTATAATTAAATATTTTAGTTTAGTTTATTGTCATGTGTACCAAGGTACAGTGAAAAGCTTTTTGTGTGCTAACCAGTCAACAGAAAGACAATACATGATTACAATCGATCCATTTACAGTGTGTAGATACATGATAAGGGAATAACATTTAGTGCAAGGTAAAGCCAGCAAAATCCAATCAAGGATAGTCCGAGGGTCATCAGAGAGGTAGATAGTAATTCAGCACTACATTGTGGGATTTCAAATGGTATACTGGGATTTCAGAGTTTAAAGCTTGTGCTTGTAGAGAAAAATATAATTTCTACAGGTGATTGATAGCTTTTGCCCAATCAGCAGAATGTTACCTGCAGGTGCTAGACTATCTAAAGCCTGCAGCACTCTAGTGACTTTTCTTTGCCCCGACATTTGGATTTGATTGCTTACTCAGAATATATGATTTAGCTCAGCGGGACAGGCAGCAGCTCTGGAAAGATGAAATGGGTGACGTTTAAGCCAACCTCTGCAGTTCTTTCCTACACATACATGATTTAGCATTGCTTATCTGGCCCATTGCTCTTGTTAATCAAGCAACCCCTCTCTTTCCATTTTTGTTATTACACTTTTTGACTCATTGCGGGATGTTAGGTGATGAAAAAGGTGTAAGAAAACCTGTGCCCTATAATTCTTCTCACCATGAAAATGACATTCTAATAAATTTACCATTGTACATCCCATTCCTCTTCTCAAAGAGTCCTGTGCTGTGTGCTTTAAATATCTTCAGTCATCATTTGCAAAAATGATTTCATTGGTATGGTTTGCATTGGCATAAAGTCCCTTAATGAGATGATGTAATAAATATACATGGATAAATACTCGTATAAGGAGGAAAAACTTAAATTGAAGAGTGAAGTGCGCTACATTTGGGGTGAGTAATATATTTTCATGAGCTGACCTAATTATAAGCAATTTTAAAAATATTTTTTTAATGTTGAACACAAATATTTGTGCAATTAACGTTAAAATGTAAGAGTTTTAGAAGAATTTATCTCATTGGTTGCAACAAATCTAGTTCTTCACATAATATACACTGTGTATGGAACAAACGGTGCAATGATTTTAAGTGGCAGGATTTAACTGCAAAATTGGAAGTTCATAAATTTTCAGGATGTTTTAAAAAAATAACTTGAAAAATACTACTTCTAATATAATTGTGAGTTAGAGGACAAAGCTTTTTACAGTACTTTGTTGCATGTGACAATAATAAACCTGCCTAAAGTTGTATTGGATTAATCCCTTCTAGAGTTAGTGAAGATTAGCTAAGTACTGATTATGGTATATTTGATACTTGTTTGAATCTGATACTCTGCTGTCACAGGATGCGCTGCTTTGAATAGTCATGAAAGGAAAGATAGTATACAAAAGATTCCAGTGATAAACTATCTCCCATTCACTTTTATCTCCTAAGATTTGTTTGGTGCATGGATCAAACATTTCTTGACATAGTTAATTTAACCTTCTTTGGCACATAAGGAACAGTACACATTTAAATCTAGATTGCACTTTCCTGGTCTCAAAAGCATAATAAGAACTTGTAAACAGGTAAAATAAATGAGCAGCGCTGCAGAAATGGTTAAAATTGCATCTCAGTGATTACTTTTATATTGAATTTGGAATATTTACTTGTATATGGAGAATTAACTATATGCATAACACAAGGGAGTGCAGTCCACGATGGACTCGCACTGCAATCATACACTGTGTATATTATAAAATAACCTCACAGTTTACGATTCTGAGGTTTAAATTTCATTTAATCTTAAGGTTTCCCATTGTTGTTGGGAGTGTGACTGTTTAGTATTCATCTAATTTCTGCTGTAATGAATTCTACTTTTTTTGTTGTTTAAAGTACTGGTTCTGTCAAAAATGATCTGCCTATGTCTACTGAAATCCAGTATGATTTATTTGTTAAGTACAATGTGATTTTCCCCCATCTACGCCCACTCCCCATTCTGCAGGAATGGAACCAGCATAAGCACGAACCGGCACACAAAAGACGGTGCCTCCTGCTCTTGGAAATGTATGTAGATCTTTATTTAACAAAAAGATTAGCAACTTGGACTTCTTGTAAGTTAAATATTATTATTTAATACAAGGCTTTGATACTTAAATTGGCCTGTCAGTTAATTTTAAGTAACATTTATGAAAAGAATGGAAATAATGTTGTTAAATTAAGTTGAAGCTTGCCACTCTGCATTGCTGATAATAGGAAGCAAAAGGAACAGGAACATGTTAGTGCAATGTTCCACAAAATACCCAATGTTAAGAACATAGATCACCACCACACAGGAACAGGCCCTTCGGCCCACAATGTCTGTTTCAAACAAGATGCCAAAATAAACTAACTTAATTGACCTGAACCATACCCTCAATTCTTCTTTGCCCTTTCACGTTCAAGTTATTCCATCTATAATCTTTTGCATTTCCACCCTGGGGAAAAAGGTTCTGACTGTCTATGCCCCTCATACCAGAATAATGCATGGGTTAGATGGGTTCAATTACAAGGAAATTTGGATAAACTTAGATGGTTTTGTCTGGAATTTTGGAGGTTGAGGGGAGACTTCCAACCCCCGCCCCCTGGAGCTCAATGCTCTTAGGACAGTGGAAATGATTGCGAACTTTAGGAGAGTTCCCCCTCCCCCACTCACCATCAACAACATCACCACAGTCACATATGTGGAGCCATTTAAGTTCCTTGGAACCATCATCTCCAGGGACCTTAAATGGGGGGCCACCATCGACTCCACAGTCATAAAGGCCCAACAGAGGGTGTACTTCCTGCGGCTGCTGAGAAAACACAATCTGCCACAGGCAATGATGGTCCAGTTTTAAACTGCCATCATAGCGTCTGTCCTCGCCTTCTCCATCATGGTCTGATTTGGCTCAGCCACCAAGCACGACACCCGGAGGCTGCAGCGCAGCGTTTGATCAACCGAGCAGGTTGTTGCCTACAACTCCCCTCCCCAATTGACGAACTGTACACTGCAAGGGCCAGGAAGCGAGTGGGTAAGATCATCTCTGACCCCTCTCACCCTGGCCACAAATGCTTTGATGCATTTCCCTCTGGAAGGCGACTCCGGACTGTCAAAGCTGCCACAGCCAGACATAAAATCAGCTTTATTTTCCCGCGAGCAGTAACTTTGCTCAACAACCAAAAGTCTGTAGCCTCCTTTTGCTCTGGTATTTTATTTCATTCTTCACATGTGTAAATTATAATGTTTTATTCTTAATTGATTACTGTATGTCATGTTGTTACTTGTGAGCAAAGCACCATGGCAAATTCCTTATGTATTCATACTTGGCTAATAAAATTTATTCAATTCATTCCCATCCCTCTGTGCTGAAACCAGCAGTCTGAATCTGATTAGTGTGGGACTTGCTCCCCAACAAAATTGCATCATCACTAATTTGGTCCACGTAATGAAGTGGTCCATAATTCATCAAATATCCAATTCCCTGTATCTTTCTTTCTTCTTCCTGACCCATGTGTCTTCAATTTTGCCCTGAACTTGTGATTTTACAACATTCAAATCATGAAAGTAACCAAGATAATATTTGGAAATGTTATCAATGAGCTATTGGTCTATATTTTAACTCCTCTGTGGCAAAGGATTAGCACATCCCTGATTTAACGTGATTGGAGAGCCTTAACGGAAGTCTACTTGCTACATAAACCTTAACCTGTACAGGTTATATTGAAATATTACCATCTTTGTTTTATTTAGTGATCATTAGTATTGGAGGTGTGCTTTTTGAAATCATGTACTGATAATTTTTTGCCTTTTATTTCTAGTTATCCGCAATGGGTTCCAGACGATGTACCATCCTCAAGGTAAGTCTAAATTGATTTAAGTGATGTATGGATGACTAAGTCTGGTGCTTATTCCTTATTTTAAAACTGGGCTATAGTAATGAAAGGAGTATATTTTCCTTCAAAGCCATACACCCATTAAATCCAATAGCTTTTGCATATAGTTTGACTTACTTCACTCAACTCATGGTTGGTATGAAGCATGTAATTTCTAAAAAAAGTTTAAATGTGTACTAAATAGAAACTAATGCGGAAAATGGCGTGGATGGGTGATGTATGTTCTGCTTCTGCCCTGTAACTTTGGAAATCAGGCTTTTTGCTACCGAGATTGACGCAAGCGTAGCTGCTGAGTATGCACACAGATCTTTTGTTTTCACGTGGAAAATGATAAAACAGTACAGAATGAGAACAGGCCCTTCGACCTGCAATGTCTGTGTCAAACATGATGCCATATTTAGAGTATTGTGCTCAGTTTTGGTCACTCTATAATAGGAAAGATGTTGTTAAGCTGGAAAGGGTGCATAAAAAAATTATGAGGATGTCGCCAGGACTCGAAGACCTGAGCTATAGGGAGAGGTTAGGACTTTATTCATTGGGATGCAGAAGGATGAGGGGTTATCTTATAGAGTTTTACAAGACTATGAGGAATGGGCAGGGTAAATGCACAGCATGTTTTATCCAGAATAGAGAAACAGAGGACATAGGTTAAGATGAGGGGAGAAGCGTTTAATGGGAGCCTGTGGCAGCTTTTCTAAGCAAAGCGTGGTAAGTATATCGAACTAGCTGCCCGAGGAGTTAGTTGAGGCAGGTACCATCATAACATTTAAGAAACATTTAGACGGGTACTTGGTTCGAAAAGGTTTGGAGGGAAATGGGCCAAACGCAGGCAGGAGGGACTGGTGTAGATGGAGCGTGTTGGTTGGGGTGGACAAGTTGGACCGAAGGGCCTGTTTCCATGCTGTTTAACTCTGACCATTTTTATCTACCATTGCAAAATCCAGTCACCACCCTCTGTGTAAAAAAAATTTTCTTCGTACATCTATAAACTTTGCCCATCAAACCTTAAAGCTATGCCCTCTGTGGAAATAAGTTCCAACTGTTTACCCTATCTCTGCCTGTCATCATTTTATATACCTCTATCAGGTCTCCCCGCAACCTCCAGCATTCCAGAGAAAACAATCCAATTCTATCCAACATCTCCCATAATACCACTTAACCAGGCAACGTTTTGGTAAATCTCCTCTGCAACCAGGACCACATACAATATTCCAATTGAAGCTTAACCAAAGTCCTGTAAAGATGCATCATGACATCCTGACCCTTGTACTCAATGCTCCGATCTATGAAGGCACGCATACTACATGCTGCCTTTACTGCCTCTCTTATCTACTTGAGTTGCCACTTTCAGGGATATGGACATCAACTGCAGGATCCCTTTGTACATCAATGCTGTTGGGGGTCATGCTATTAATTGTGTATTTCCCCCTTAAGTTGACCTCCCAAATACACTTGCTCAGATTAAACTTGCTCTGCCATTTCTCTGTCCATTTCTGTAGCTGACCATTATTCCACTCTATACGTTGACAGCCTTCCTCACAGTCTGCGACCCCAAGCATCTTGGTGATATCTGCAAACCTACTAACCAACCTGTCTGTTTGCATCCGACTCATTTATATACAGGTGCTCCTCAACTTATGATGGGGTTCCGTTCCGAGAAACCCATCGGAAACGGAAAATATTGTACGTCGAAATGCATTGTATACACGTGATCACGTGGCCGGAAGCGAGCTGTGGCTCGCTACGGTTCGCTGCCGTTTACACCATCGCAAAGTCGAAGCATCGTTAGTTGGGGAGCATCTGTACATCACAAACAGCAGAGGTTCCAGCATGGATCCCTACTCAACTCCACTGCTTGCGGACTTCCATCCTGAATGTTGTCCTTCCACCACAACCCCTATGTCTTGTATGAGTAAGCCAGTTCCGAATTCATACAACCAAGTCACTATTAATCCTGTGCATCTTAATCTGGATCGGCCTACCATGGGGGACTTCATCAAGTGCCTTACTAAAATCCACGTAGATAACATCCAGCACCCAATCCTCATTGATCACCTTCATCACCTCCTCAAAAAACTCGATTAATTTAGTAAGACACGACCTGCAGTGATATGTAGTGGCCAGTGATTAATAGATGTTCATACTAAGCTTTCTTTCCCTTTGGGTTAAACGTAGAAACAATCCTGCTTCCCGGCAGTCCAATCTTGCTCCAGATGCTGCAACTGCAATCCTTGCTGCCATCAGACAGCTGGATGCACTGGACCCTCATGGAGGTAAGGATAAGATTATTTAGTGTGCTTTTCCATTTTCAAATCACAGTTACTACTTTACCCATTAAAAAAAAAAAGACGCAAAGTGCTGGAGTAATTCAGTGAGTCGGGCAGCATCTCTGGAGAACGCGGATAGGTGATGTTTTGATTTGGGACCCTTCTTCAGACTTGACTCACAGCTGCAGTTCCTTGTTTCTACTATTTATTTATTGTCACTAGACAACAAATTAAATGGAGGACACATATTTGATTAAGGGCGGCACGGTAGCGCAGCGGTAGAGTTGCTGCTTTACAGCGAATGCAGCGCCGGAGACTCAGGTTCGATCCTGACTACGGGTGCTGTACTGTAAGGAGTTTGTACGTTCTCCCCGTGACCTGCGTGGGTTTTCTCCGAGATCTTCGGTTTCCTCCCACACTCCAAAGACGTACAGGTATGTAGGTTAATTGGCTGGGTAAATGTAAAAATTGTCCCTAGTGGGTGTAGGATAGTGTTAATGTGCGGGGGTCGCTGGGCGGCACGGACTTGGAGGGCCGAAAAGGCCTGTTTCCGGCTGTATATATATGATATGATATGATATGATATAGCTGAGATCCAGAGTATTTAGGGAATTTCTTCAGAGTTTTTTCCCCCAGCATGTGGCAATCTCGGAAGGAGCCATTTTTTTCTTGTGTTTATAGTTCTCGCATTGTAGTACTTTCACTTAGTGTGCAGGATATATGTGTAATCAAACTACACTTGTCCTAATCAGTGTATTAATTTGAAACTCTTTCAAAAAAATGTGATCATTATCAATTTATGGCAGTCAGACCATACAAAATACATTTCAATGCCTTAATGTCACAAATAAAAATATTATTATTGGGAATTATTTCCATGGGATTGTTACTGCACTGAATTCGCTTAATGCTGGCACACAGTGCTGTTTGTGGGAATATAATTGAAGAGCTTTCTCTCCTCCCTTCCCCCAGTTTTAAACCTGAACATTGTGTTATGTAATTTTACTCTTGGCAGATCTGTGCTGCTAATGGACAATTTTTGATAGAACATATAAAGCAATTTATAGTTTAATATTTTGAGCGCTTTATCTTGTGGAAAGCTCATGGTGTGTTTTGTTTTTTCAGGCAACAGAAAAGGCCAAATGCAAAACAAACGAAACACGGTCTGTTTTAATTTCATTACAATATGAATAATACCAGGGGTCACAAATTTACTCTTGTTTACATTTTCAATTTGGCACTTAAGTCTGGGTTTGAGAAAATATTTTTATAGTTTAAGAATTAAAGTGGAATAAAGTCAATGTGGACACTGCTTCAATGATTTGGATGAGAACATACAGGGCAAGATTAGCAAGTTTGTTGATTATACAAAAGTTAGTGGGTTTGTAGATAGTAAGTATATGAGTAAAGTTTGAGTATATGAAAAGCGCTATATAAATAAAATGTATTATTATTATTATTATTAAAGATGGTTGTGAATGATTGCAGCAGGCCAGGTGGGTGGAGGAATGGTTGATGGAATTTAATACAGAGAAGTGTGAGGTGTTGCAATTTGAGGCGTTGAACAAGGGCAGGACCTACACAGTGAATGGTAGGCCTCTGGGTAGTGTTGTAGAGCATAGGGATCTAGGAGTACAAGTGCATAGTTCCTTGAAGGTCGAGTCGCAGGTAGATAAGGTGGTCAAACAGGCTTTTGGTATTTTGAACTTCATCAGAGTATTGAAGATGGGAGGTCATGCTGCAGTTGTATAAGGCGTTAGTGAGACCGCATTTAGAATATTGTGTTCAGTTCTGGGCGCCATGTTATTGGAAAGATATTGTCAAGCTTGAAAGGGTTCAGAGAAGATCTACGAGGATGTTGCCAGGACTAGAGGGTGTGAGCTATAGGGAGAGGTTGAGCAGGCTGGGTCTCTATTCCATAGAGCGCAGGAGGATAAGGGGTGATCTTATAGAGGTGTATAAGATCACGAGAGGAATGGATCGGGTAGATGCAGAGTCTTTCGCCCCGAGTAGGAATCGAGAACCAGAGGACATGGGTTCAAGGTGAAGGGGGAAAAGATTTAATAGGAATCCGATGGGTAGCTTTTTCACACAAAGGGTGGTGGGTGTATGGAACAAGCTGCCAGAGGAGCTAGATGAGGCTGGAACTATCCCATTGTTTCAGAAACAGTTAGACAGGTACTGTTTGGATGGATATGGCCAAGCGCAGGCAAGTGGGACTAGTGTAGCTGGGACATTGTTGGCCGGTGTGGGCGAGTTGGGCCGAAGGGCCTGTTTCCACACTCTATCACTCTATGACTATGCTTCCTGAACAATAATTTTATCTTTTGAAAAATATTCTGTTAATTTAATGTGCAAGTAGATTTCATATTTCTGCCATTAGGTCAGGATTCAAGAAATCCTGATTTTGCATTAGAATTATATTTCATTCTATTTACTGAGTGCGTAAATTGAGAAAGCTATGTGCTTGCCAGTTAAATATTTGGTTGTTGAAATGTATGGTTACGTTGTGCTCCTTTTCTGAAGGCAATGGATGAACCTGGCCGAGTGCTTCATATGACAGAGTTGCCAAAAGGGAAATGCAAAGTGAAAGACATCCTCAAATTAGCTCAACCTTTTGGAATCATTACAAAATACTTGCTTTTAAATACAAAGAGTGAGGTGAGTAAAGTACACTTGGTACTTCTGGGAGAAAAATGCTGTGAATCAGATGAAACCAGATGTAATAGTAAATGTGACAGGAATCATGACTGCTGTTACAGTTTCTGAAAGTATATAACGTTTGAAATTTTAAAGAAGCAATTAAATTTGCCTTGCTGGTGAAGTATTTTTAAATAAGTGCAATACCTACCACTATTTTGGATGACATCTGTAGCTGAATGTTGATCATCATGAGCATTTTGTTTTTAAAAATCTAAAATGTAGGGGTTTGTGGAAATGGTCACAAGTGGCCAAGCACAGACGGCAGTCGCCTTTTACAGCGTGAAACCAGCAATTCTTTATGGCAAGAAGGTCCGCGTGGATATGTCTCACAAATACAAAGAGATAGATTTGAAGGTAACAAATGGATCATCTGTTGGTGAATGCTTTAGCCAAATTGTTCTTTGCTTTTAAATCAGTACATTTTTAAAAAGTGTTTGATTTTGCTGTTGAAGTTTCTTATGTTGATGCTATTACAACATTATAATTGGTAATGGGATGGATGCATTAATCTGAGGCAAATATGTGGGGAGGGACCACTCTATCTTGCATAACGTCTTCATGGACATTATCTCAAACATTAAGATTTGGGAATTGAACAATTCTTTTTCTAATATTGTTTTTCCTTCCAGAAGCAGAAACAAGAACGGAGTGGTGGAAGGGTTGCACTTCTGCAGAATCTCCCCCCCTCTGGATACTCAGATGCTGATGTTGTGAAAATTGGTACCAGCTTTGGGACAGTGCTCAATTATATTGTGATGAGACTCCGGAACCAGGTATCACCAAAAGCTTTTTTTTTTTTGGAAGGCAAGGGTGTGTTGATAATAACTATCATGAAAATGTATGGCATCTTTTATATTGTACATGTCCAGAAAGTACTATGATAAAAGGAGGGGCGAGGAAGTAAGGGAATAAGAAAGTGGCAGTTGTTGAAACATAGAGTCCAAGGATGTATCTGATTATTTTAGCAGAGATACCATAATTCATCTTCGGACTTTCTCCTGATTATGTTAATGCTGTAATCAACAGGCCTTTCTGGAAATGGAGTCAAAGAAATGCATGGTAGACATGGTTAAACACTACAAGAAAACACCTTTAATATTTCGAGGTAGAAAGGTAACCGTGGATGCATCTCAGAAATATAAAACTCTTGTACTGAAGGTAAGGAGTAAACCTTGAAAAGGAATAAAGTTCTCTGGGGCTTCCTGAAATGCTGAAAACAGTTATATGATTACATGTCTATATCAGTGATAACTTTCTAAAGGGTCTCGACCCGAAACGTCACCCATTCCTTCTCTCCCGAGATGCTGCCTGACCTGCTGTTACTCCAGCATTTTGTGAATAAAATGACTTTCTAAATGTTCAGTGTTCTTCTTTGATTTGGCTTTTAATATTTCAAAAGCAAAGTACTGCAGAAAGTCTGAAAAATAAGTAGCATCTGGAGGAGTGAGAGAGAGTTGAGGATTGATTAACAATCCTCAGAATTGGGAAAAGCTACAGAATGTTTTAAAATGCAGTGAGGAAACGGCACACTACTTTGGCATGGCGTTTTCACTACCTACAGGTAGCATTGCTCTCTGGTTTCATGCTTCCTGGTGCACCTGGACATCTTCGCTTTTTTTTGTTTTCTCTTGATCTTTTGAAATGTCATTGGATGCCATTTTTCCACTCGCATTATTCCCTCCAACCTACATTAATTTGAGCTTGCAGCATTCCGTCCATTGGAGACTATCCCAAACTTTGTCATTAAACATAGAAAATAGATGCAGGAGTAGGCCATTCGGTCCTTCAAGCCAGCACCGCCATTCTATATGATCATGGCTGATCATCCAAAATCAGTACCCCATTCCTGCTGTTCCCCATATCCCTTGATTCTGTTAGCCCTAAGAGCTAAATCTAACTGTCTCTTAAACTTCTAGACTCACTTCTATCTTTCATAGGCTTAAGCCAACTCTCTTGCCATTTCCACGCACTTCCCTCTAGACCATGACTATGCTATAGAATATTACAAAATAACTTTCCACAGTCACTGGTCTTGGTTCCTCTTGTGACCTTTCTTCCATAGTTTAGTAACATTTCTAATCGACATATGTAATGGGAAAGGAAGAAGTAACAGGACAGGTGTTGTCTCCTGCAGAAGATGTCTTAAGACGGGATGGTGTATTGGAGACAAAATGTAAAGTAGAACAGTGCCTGGCGAATGCTGGAAAGTCAGGAGGGGGAGCTATGTCTGTTAGTGGCATTGTGTTGCAATGCTTAAAAGTAATAAAACTGGCTCCATCTATTTTCAAGCAGGATCCCAGATTCCTACTACCCCCAGGTGAAAATGATCCTTTTACCAATTCTTCAATCTCACTTCCAAGGGAAATGGATCCTTTTTATTTATGTGAAACATGAACAACTATGTTTCAAAGTGCATATTTATCTAAGACTGGAGTCCTGGGTAGATAGAGGGTGAAAAAAGGTTTTTGGCATGCTGGTCTTCATCAGTCAAGGAGCACAGAAGTTGAGACATTATGTAACAGTTGTATTGGTGAGGCTTCACTTGGTGTATTGTGTTCAACTTTGGCACTCTGCTGTAGAAAAGATACCATTTAACTGGAAAGATGCAGAGAACATTTATGAAAATTAAACTAGAAAATAGGTGCAGGAGTAGGCCATTCGGGCCAGCACCACCATTTAATAGGATCATAGACAATAGACAATAGGTGCAGGAGTAGGCCATTCAGCCCTTCGAGCCAGCACCGCCATTCAATGCGATCACGGCTGATCACTCTCAATCAGTACCCCGTTCCTGCCTTCTCCCCATACCCCCTCACTCCGCCATCCTTAAGAGCTCTATCTAGCTCTCTCTTGAAAGCATCCAACGAACTGGCCTCCACTGCCTTCTGAGGCAGAGAATTCCACACCTTCACCACTCTGACTGAAAAAGTTCTTCCTCATCTCCGTTCTAAATGGGCTACCCCTTATTCTTAAACTGTGGCCCCTTGTTCTGGACTCCCCCAACATTGGGAACATGTTTCCTGCCTCTAATGTGTCCAATACCCTAATTATCTTATATGTTTCAATAAGATCCCCCCTCATCCTTCTAAATTCCAGTGTATACAAGCCCAATCGCTCCAGCCTTTCAACATACAACAGACTGATAATCTAAAATGTGCCAGGACTCGAGGGCCTGAGGTACAGGGAGACATTGGCAGGCTCGGATTTTATTCTTGGATAAAATAGATAGGGTGAATGCACAGTGTTTTCCTCTGGTAGGGAAGTGAAGAACTAGAGAACATAGGTTTAAGGTGAGAGGGGACAGATTTAATAGGAACCTGATTGGCAATGTTTCCACACAGATGAGATGTGGTGGGTATGTGGAATGATCTTTAGAGGAAGTAGTTGGGACAGGTGCAATATCAACATTTTAAAGACATTTAAAAGAGCTGGGCCGAAGGACTGGTTTCCTTGTATGACTCCATGAGTCTGGCAACTGGGTTTGAGAAGTAAAATAATAAAGTTCTCTGCAGCTGTCCAGATCTTATGATGATTAACTCTTTGTTTATTTCAGAAACCAAGCATTAAGGTTCAAGAATTGTTGAAAGAACAGGATGAAGCAGATAGGTAAATAATCTTTTATCCAGTGCATTTTGCTGTAACGTGTTTGGAGATCAATGTTTCGAAAGCCATTTTCTTTGGGTTGCTTGCATAGAATAGTACAGCACAGGAATAGGTCCGTCACCCCCTTGTCTGTGCTGAATATGATGCCAGGATAAACTAATCTCATCTGCACATACATGATCCATATCCCTCATTCTCTGTGTATGAAGGACCTGCAGATGCTGGTTTAAACCGAAGATGCTATATAAAACAATGTTTTTGGAAATATGCATCTCAAGGTTTTTTGAGGCTGTTTGCCTCAGTGTTTCCTGAACCTGTCTTTGTATTAGGGTCCAAATGATGACTTATGGTAGTTTGTAGAAAGGAACAGCAGATGCTGGTTTACACCGAAGATACACAAAATGCTGGAGCAACACAGCGGGGCAGGCAGCATCTCTGGAAACAAGGAATTGTTGATGTTTTGAGTCGAGGACCTTCAGACTAATGTCAGGGGAGAGGGAGATTCATAGATAAGGAAGTGTAAGGTGTGAAAACATGACAAAGGGAATGAAGCTCAAGGAACATGTAGAATAAATTATTGTTAGCTGGGAGAAGGTAACAACAAACTAAACAGAGATAAAATGTAGTCGGAGAACTGGGAAGTGGGGGGGAGGGAAGGAAAGCAAGGGTAACTTGAAGTTAGAGAAGTCAACGTTCATACTGCGGAAGTGTAAGCTGCCCAAATGAAAAATGAGGTGCGTTCCTCCAATTTGTGCTGGTCCTCACGCTGACCATAGAGGAGGCCCAGGACAGAAAGGTCAATGTAGAAATGGGAGGGTGGATTTAAAGTGTTTAGCAACCAGGAGATCAGGTAGGTTTAGGCAGACTGAGCGGAGGTGTTCAGCATACTTGATCTCCTGGGACAGCTCATGCAGTCAGGTAGTTAACATTTCAGGTCAAAGACCTTCATCAGAACTGAGGAAGAAAGAAACCAATTTAGTCTCAGTATCAGAAAAGGCGGGGGAGGGTCAGTGGTTCAAGACGGTGGAGATCGGATTCATAAAGGGAAGGTAAGAGTCAGGTGAAGAATATGAATGTAAGAACCCGAGAAATTGGCAGCCAAAGTACTTTTAGTGGTAGAAGTGTGTGATTAATATGGATGCGAAGTTAGAGTTATGGTATAGCTTTTGATGACGTGCCAAATATATTCTGTTTCTAGTTTCCGGCTTTAACTTGTTTCCTGTCAACATCTGAGCTGATAAATCTGGGGTCATGTTTTGTTCACTGACCGCTGCAAATATTTTGGAAAATTGCAATTTAGGTCCAGCTAAGTAATTTCAGCACAAGATTGTTTGTAATCAAATTGAATTGGTAACCAGAAATAGATCTATTACACATTTTTAATATTTGTTGCACTCTTAGAAGACGACGACGTTCCCACAGTCCTCCTTTTAAGAAAAAACAACCTAGCAAATCAAAGATCCCTCCTAAAGCTGATGGTGATAAAGGAGAGCAGAGAACCTCTGAAAGTCTGCCTTCAAGTGAAATTAAGGCGAACGTTGCAGGAGACACTGAACAAGAAATTAAATCTGAAAGAAAGGAAGTTTCACAAGAAGAAGCAATTGCAGTTGTTGAGAGCGATGTGGAGCAAGAAGAAAATATTGGTGAGGGTCTCTGCACTAGTGAATCTGGCAGTGAAACTGACCAAGAAGGCTTACTGAATGAACCAGGACATGAGATGGAAGCATCCAACTCGGTGAAACCAGATTCCAAAATGGATATGGAACTGAACATGCCAGACACATCAGAAACAACTGAGCAGGTAAAACTGTGAATATGTTTCTTTGAGGATATGACAAATAGAGTAATTAAGGGGAACAAGTTGATGTAGTGCAATTCAGAAGGCGTTCTATAAGGTCTCACACAAGAGGATGGTCAAATACCTAGAGCACAGAGTAGGTGTAATGGACTAACGTAGGTTGAGTGTAGTCACGAAATGCTGGAGCAGCTCAGCGAGGCAGGCAGCATCTCTGGAGAGAAGGAATGGGTGGCCCCTCTGGTCGGAACCCTTCCTCACCAGATACAGGTGAGGGTTTTGATTGGCAGATGGTTGGACAACGGCCAAAGATGAAAAGATAAATATGTGACATAAAGATAGTGTGAAATGTGAAGTCAGAGGAAGGAATATAGATGGAAGGGGATGGGCAGATGTGAGGGGGGGAGAGAGAGGTTTGAGTTGTGGAGGCCAAATCAATGGCTATTTTTAAGGCACAGATAGATTCTTGATTGGCACAGGTGTCAGGGGTTATGGGAAGAAGGCAGGAGAAAGGGGTTGAGAGGGACAGATAGATCAGCCATGTTTGAATGGCGGAGTAGACTTGATGGGCCGAATTGCCTAATTCTGCTCCTATCACTTACAAAGGAGAAAAAGAGAAATTGGTGTGCATCCAGGTGAGGCACAGGGAAATGGGGGTGGGAGTGTTGTGGATTAGTTACCCAAAAATGGAGAGTTCAATGTTCATACAATTGGGTTGTAGATTATCCAATGAGAATATGAGGTGCTGTTCCTCAGTTTACATGTGGTCTAACACTGGCAACGGAGGAAGCCCAGGACAGAAATGTCAGTATGGAAATAGGAAGGGGAGTTAAAATGGTTAGCATCTGGGCGATCCAGCAGACTTGGCAACGAAGCGCAAAGGCTCGTCGAAACAGTCGTATCGTCTAACGTCATGTTGGCCTTCATAACGAGAGGATTTCAGTATAGGAGTAAAGAGGTTCTTCTGCAGTTGTATAGGGCCCTGGTAAGACCACATGTGGAATATCGTGTACAGTTTTGGTCTCCTAATTTGAGGAAGGACATCCTTGTAATTGAGGCAGTGCAGCGTAGGTTCACGAGATTGATCCCTGGGGTGGCGGGACTGTCATACGAGGAAAGATTGAAAAGACTAGACTTGTATTCACTGGAGTTTAGAAGGATGAGAGGGGATCTTATAGAAACATATAAAATTATAAAATGACTGAACAAGCTAGATGCAGGAAAAATGTTCCCAATGTTGGGGGAGTCCAGAACCAAGGGTCGCAGTCTTAGAATAAAGGGAAGGCCATTTAAAACTGAGGTGAGACGGAACTTTTTCACCCAAAAAGTTGTGAATTTGTGGAATTCTCTGCCACAGAGGGTAATGGAAGCCAAATCACTGGATGGATTTAAGAGAGTTAGATAGAGGTCTAGGGGCTAGTGGAATCAAGGGATATGGGGAGAAGGCAGGCACGGGTTATTGATTCTGGACGTTTCTTTTTTTGTGTGTTTTTGGGGTTGGGTGGTTTGAGTGCCTGTTTGATGCTTTTATTGTTGGACTGTGTTTTTGGGGGTTTTTTGGGGTTGTGTAATTTGAATGCCTGTTTAGCGCTTTTATTGTTGGACTGTGTTTTTGGGGGTTGTGTGATTTGAATGCCTATTTAATGCTTTTATTGTTGGACTGTGTTTTTGGGGGGTTTTGGGGTTGGGTAATTTGGGTGCCTGTTTAGTGCTTTTATTGTTGGACTGTTTTTGGGGGTGTAATTTTGATGCTTATTTAATGCTTTTGTTGTTGCACTGTGGGTGATTGAATTAACATTTTGTTCAAGATGGCCGCGCCGTTGTGTTTGGCTGCCTGCCACTATGTTTCTTTTTTTTCCTAGTCAGATGTGCAGCACTTTGGTCAACGTGGGTTGTTTTTAAATGTGCTATACAAATAAATTGACTTGACTTGACTTGACCAATCAGCCATGATCAAAATGAATGGCGGTGCTGCCTCGAAGGGCCGAATGGCCTCCTCCTGCACCTATTTTCTATGTTTCCATGCCTGTTTGATTTTGCCAATGTCAAGGAGGCCACATGGAGCACTGAATACAATGGACAAGCCTAATGGAGGTGCATGTAAACCTCTGTGGACTTGGGTGGATGCTCAGGAGGAGTATGGGAACGGGTATTACATCTCCTGTAGTTGCAGAGGAAAGTACCTGGGGGGGGGGGTTGGTTTTAAAGGGGAGGGGTGAATGAACCAAAGAGTTGCAGAGGGAGCAGTCTGTGGAAAGTGGTGGAGATGGGAAGATTTGACTGGTGGTAGGATCACCTTGAAGGTGACGGAAATGTCGGAGAATGATGTGTTGGATGCAGAGGAGACCACGAGTGGTGGGTTGAAAGGTAAGGACCAGAAGAACTCTATCCTTGTTTTTGCGACAATAGACAATAGGTGCAGGAGTAGGCCATTCAGCCCTTCGAGCCAGCACCGCCATTCAATGCGATCATGGCTGATCACTCTCAATCAGTACCCCGTTCCTGCCTTCTCCCCATACCCCCTCACTCCGCTATCCTTAAGAGCTCTATCCAGCTCTCTTGAAAGCATCCAACGAACTGGCCTCCACTGCCTTCTGAGGCAGAGAATTCCACACCTTCACCACTCTCTGACTGAAAAAGTTCTTCCTCATCGCTGTTCTAAATGGCCTACCCCTTATTCTTAAACTGTGGCCCCTTGTTCTGGACTCCTCCAACATTGGGAACATGTTTCCTGCCTCTAATGTGTCCAATCCCCTAATTATCTTATATGTTTCAATAAGATCCCCCCTCTTCCTTCTATATTCCAGTGTATACAAGCCTAATTGCTCCAGCCTTTCAACATACGACAGTCCCGCCATTCCGGGAATTAACCTAGTGAACCTATATAGCAAGAATATCCTTCGTCAAATTTGGAGACCAAAACTGCACACAGTACTCCAGGTGCGGTCTCACCAGGGCCCGATACAACTGTAGAAGGACCTCTTTGCTCCTATACTCAACTCCTCTTGTTATGAAGGCCAACATTCCATTGGCTTTCTTCACTGCCTGCTGTACCTGCATGCTTCCTTTCAGTGACTGATGCACTAGGACACCCAGATCTCGTTGAACATCCCCTCTTCCTAATTTGACACCATTCAGATAATAATCTGCCTTTCTATTCTTACTTCCAAAGTGAATAACCTCACACTTATCTACATTAAACTGCATCTGCCATGTATCCCACTCACACAACCTGTCCAAGTCACCCTGCAGCCTTATTGCAACTTCCTCACAATTCACACTACTCCCAGCTTAGTATCATCTGCAAATTTGCTAATGGTACTTTTAATCCCTTCATCTAAGTCATTAATGTATATCGTAAATAGCTGGGGTCCCAGCACCGAACCTTGCGGTACCCCACTGGTCACTGCCTGCCATTCCGAAAGGGACCCATTTATCCCCACTCTTTGCTTTCTGTCTGTCAACCAATTTTCTATCCATGTCAGTACCCTACCCCCAATACCATGTGCTCTAATTTTGCCCACTAATCTATGTGGGACCTTGTCGAAGGCTTTCTGAAAGTCGAGGTGAAAGGGAGAAATAAGAGCAGAACTGCAGGACGCAGAGGAGACCACGAGTGAGGGATCCATCTACAACAGCGGGGAGGAGACATGCATAGCATAGGCCAAGCATCAATTCCTGCCATAATCGGACCTGGATGAGATAGTACCTATACCGTTTTGATCTGTTCACCTAAAAGATACAGACATAGCTTTAGAGGGATTTTCAGGAATGGCTGAATCCTTTGTATGAGACAGGATTTGGTAGACTTGGGCACCTTTTTCATGGAGTTTAAAAAATGATAGGAATGCTGGTTGAAGCTTCAATTCTCTGAGAACTCAAGATGCTGGTAGGATGCTTCACCTGGTTTAAGGGTCTAAAAGTAGGTTGTCATTCTCAGAATGATGATCAGCCATTTGGGAGTGAAGTAAGCAGTAATTTGTCCTTTGAGGGTGGTCTCTTTGGAATTCTCTATTCAAGGCTATGAAGGCTTGGGTACCGTGTTCATGCAAACCCAAGGTCGACAGATGTCTGGATATTAAGATGATTGAGAGCTATGGAAATAGTGCCAGAGAAATGAAGCCGAGCTAGAAAATCAACCATGATTTTGATAAATGGCAGAGCAGGCTCGAAGGGCTATCTCTTATTTCTTAGGTAGACACAAAATGCTGGAGTAACTCAGCGTTTCAGCAGAGAAGAAATGGGTGACGTTTCGGGTCGCGACCCTTCAGACTTATTTCTTGTGTTAGTAATTCCTCTTGTATTTATCTGGCAATTAAAAAAACATCTTTTGTTTTGAAACAGGCACCAGTTATTGAAAAGAGCAAAATAAATCAACAGATATCATCCCAGGTATTTTTTCCAGCTTGAGTTAAATATTTTAAATCTGTGGTTGTTATCTAGTTGTTATTAAAGTTAGCACCCATTGATTTTTGCTCTCCAGTAGTAGCGTTGAATATTTTGGACTTTCGTTCAAAAGAATTAGCATCAGTGTTATCATTTGCATTTAGTCTTTTGCTGAGAATGACCTGCCATTTTATACATTCTGCTTTGTCTATTAATTATTAATTCCAATCCACCTGGGTCAGATCTACTTTCAACTCAATACTCATTGTTTATTTCCCTTGCATCATATCTTTTCCCATAACTTGTTTATAACGGAAACATACTTGCCTATTGGCAGAAGCTTTGATATTGAAGGGAAGAGGCCAAGCACAGACAATTACATATATAAATAATAGGGGTCTTGCCTTTTAGAAGATTAATTGGGTTTTGACTATTAAAATCATGGTTGCCAGTAAAATTTAGTAGTGACTGAAGCAGAGGTTGAAGGTGTTTCATGCATTAATGTTGATGTTCCATAGGAGTTGAAGGAAGAGTGCTTTCCTGAAAACATAGATGAATTTGTAACTGTGGATGAGGTTGGTGATGTAGAAGCTGGGAATTTGGATCTGGAAGATCTGACATCTTCTGCAGATAACATTAGTAAATTGGAGACTGATGACGCCGATGCAAGTATTGTAACAGAGAAATCAGAGGACACCAAAGAGCAAAAAGAGGAGGATGTAGACAAACCTAAAAGAAAACGCGGTCGAAAGAGGGGAAAGAACATCAAAACAAAAAGAGGAGAACAGAGTGACAAAAAAGATAGCGGTGAAGAAACTGAAGTAAAGCAAGAAGTAGAAGTGACTGAAAATAAGATGGATGCTGATGTAAAGAGTGAAATGCAAGGGGAGAAAACCACAACTTGTGTAGAACCAGAAAGCAAGCGTGCTCGATCACGATCTCCTACTCCAGATGAGTACCGACTTGGACCATATCAACCCAACAATCCTGTGGGTAGGAACATATTTATCAATGCAGAATTGCAAGAGCACAATTCTTAAATGCATTACTTAATGTTTGTTTAATAACATGATTTCTCACACTTATTGAGAATATTTGCAATCCTAATTAAAACAGTTTGCAATTTAACTGCATTCGTTTAAATCCATCATAACGCTGTTCTTATGGTGTATTAACACTTGCATCAATGATGTGTAGGAAAATAACTGCAGATGCTGGTACAAAACAAAGGTATCACAAAATGCTGGAGTCAGGCAGCATCTCTGGAGAGAAGGAATTGGTGAAGTTTCTGGTCGAGACCCTTCTTCAGACTGATGTCAGGTGGGGGCGGGACAAGGAAAGGATATAGGTGGAGATGGTTCCTCTGTCCCTCTCTTCTCCCTCCCCTTCCCAGTTCTCCCACTGTCTTCCTGTCTCCACCTATATCCTTTCCTTGTCCCGACCCCCCCCCCCGACATCAGTCTGAAGAAGAGTCTCGACCCGAAACGTCACCCATTCCTTCTCTCCAGAGGTGCTGCCTGACCTGCTGAGTTACTCCAGCATTTTGTGATACCATGCATCAATGATAGTCCATTTGGATATTAATGCTACCTAGATAATGCATTGTTTAGGTTTTTGATGATGTAGTCTCCGCTTGCGTGTATGGGTTTGTTCATTGCTGCTTTAAACATTGAACATTTGTCTCTTTAAATTGTAGGACTAGACTTTGTGGTTCCAAAGACTGGATATTATTGTACACTCTGTTGTCTCTTTTATACAAAAGAGGAAGTGGCAAAGAAAACCCACTGTGGCAGCCTGCCTCATTATCAGAAACTGAAGGTGAGCCCTCTGACGTCTGGAATCCTGGCGTCATTAATCTGTGCATTTAATTGCAATTCTTCAATTTGTTTAGGCAAATGAAGAAGTATTCATTCACAATATGTTCATCTAATAATCCAGAATTTAAATGACTGTGAAAAGAGTCAACATTTGTGCATGGGAACCACCAGGGCCCATTTCCTGGATATCCTTGCTGGTATTATTTGAATTAAAAAATAATTAAACGCAGGAACACTTGCTGTAGACTTGATTTTCTTAAAGCAGTGGATACTGAGGGCAATTTAATAATTTGGATTGCATGAAGACTTCGTAAATTGAAGGAGCATTGTGGATAGTAAATTGGCTGAAATGCAATGAGTAATTGTGAAAGGTTGCTCAACAGATTGGCGGGAGATTGCTGTGCTATTCCCAGAGGTAGGTATTGGGGCCATTTCGTTTGAATGTGCATTGTGATGGACAAAAGTAACTAGATGCTGGAACAGTGAAATATGCAGCAGATGGACTGTCTGCAGACGAGAAATGGTTAACAAATTATTTTTTTTAAATCTGCAGGGGCTGGAAATCTGATTTAAAATTCTTGACATATCGAGCAGGTCAGGCAGCATATGTGGAAGATACATCATGGTTAACATTTCAGATTGAGGTTGAAAAACAAATTAAAACAAGCTTTTTGCAGGCTGCACAGAAGGAGGAGTCTGGAGAGAACAATAGGAATCTGTGTTTGGTTGGAAACCAGGATTAAATGATGCACATTGTATTTATTTTAGCTGACAGTGGTGATGAAGGCTTAGTAATTGCAGTTGATCTGCCTGGAGGACTCATAAATATAGGGAGATGAATACTGAGGCAAGAAAGTGAAACTAATGGAACTGAGATACAGAATGTAACCATTGCTAGAAATGTTCAACAATGCAGGCAGCATCAATGGAGAAAAATGCTGAGTTATTGCCATCAGTTTATATTCTTGCATTAGGAAGAAGCTAATCTGACACAAACTGAAAAGGATGGTCATTTGAATTATGAATTTAGTCCCATGTCTTGTGAATAAATGGAATATTAATGATTGTCTACTTGGTTTGTGGACCCTTTTATTAATTTTACACTGATGGAAATCATCGGTATGTTTACAACTGATCATGGAAAATTAATGTGATGGGTTAAGACTGCTCTCAGAAATAAATTTGAAAAAGATTGCTAGTTGATAGAACTATTGTCAATTTGTCAGAAGCATTCAACGTTTTAATGATGTTTATTGTCACATGTACCTTAGGTACAGTGACATTCTTTGTTTTGCAAAGAGTCGCCACGTACAAGATGCTGACGAGGTTACAAAAGTATTCATTATGGTCCTGGTGGTCTCTCTTTGTTCTCTTGGCGGCCCCCCTCCCCACGCCGGGTCCCTATTCTCTCGGCGGCTCCGAGACAGACCCCCCTGTGATTGGTGGGTAGAACGATGAACTTTGAAGGGCTATATGAATTGTACCTTGACAACCTAACAGATGCGTTAAAGAACATGATCATTTTCTCAGATTTCAGTTCCATTACAATCTTTTTTTGTTGAACTCTGTTGATAACGATGTGACAAAGGGGTAAAGACTTTTCCTCAAACCATAGTGATGTTACTACACTAATGTTCTTTATTTTAAAGAAAATTTTGGACAAGCAAGCTGAAGATTATCGGAAAACTAAAATGGAACAAAGCCCTGAAGTGAATATTGAAGAACAAACTGACCAATGATTCCATGATGATAGTTCAAAACATCTAACCAGTTCGCTGGCTGTTCTGATCTTTTTGTTATTTGTATCCTTCTAACAATGTTTAAATGTCTTAATATAGCAATTCACAGGCATGCATGAATGGACTGGCACTAGTGAGCACATTTTTGTTTGCAGTATTGTAATTGTTAAATAAAAACAAAATCTTTGAACTTAGTTAAATTTCAAGGAGCATTGAAGCAGTGGGAATTGATACATTTCTGCTATTGACAAAATATCAGTGATTGCGTTGTTCAAGGGACTGCTTTGGGTCAAGTACTCTTTTAACGGAAGTTGGTTATTTTTGGAAAGTAATAAATTGAAAACATTTGACAAGTTCATTGATCTTTTGCAGATAACAGGAAAGGTCTTGCCAAGAATTAATTGTATGATAACTGAAATTTGTAGGAGGGAATAACTATAATATTCACATAGTGGCCTGCACAACACTGGTAGAGGGAAAAGAAAGGATGTTGTCAACACAGTGGGATGTTTGAGCAGCAAAAATTATAGACATGCTGATAATTTTGTAGAGTAATGTGTTCTGCAACTGTTAAAATACCTAAATATAGTTAAATTTTGTTTGAATTGAACAGATATCATTCTTATGTGTTTCTGATGTGGAGGGTAGTTAGTGGCTGCTAGTGAGCAGTCAGTTTGTCTTCAGCAAATTCTAAACTTTTGCTTTAAGTCCACTGTACTATGACCTTGCATGTAAATGGTTCCAGTAGTTTAGCTTAGTTTAAAGTAAAACCCATACAAATTATCACCAAAACCAGTCCACAGTTTCAGGTTCCATTTTTGTATTTTCTCACTTATGCTGCTGAGGTCAGTTTCATATATTAACATCTTCAACTTTTTGACAAAATACACATTTTACAAATCTGATTTGTAAAACAATTTCCCGAATGCTTGCTTTAAAGACTAAAATCTAAATTACAATCAAAGATAATTGAACTTTGCATTTTTTGGTATATCTGCTGGGGCTGTGTCTTTAAAGAAAACTGCAAGCTCGTGAGAAATGTTCTGAAAATAAGAGTATTGTATTGGTCATTAATATTAGAATCTTTACAGAATCGCTACAGTTTGTTTCCTTTAAAACTTAATATCAAGTTTTGAACTTGTGTAAAATGTAGTTTGGATACTTTACACATATAGGAATACGATTGCAGAATAAGACTTATGCATTGAAATAGTCTATTTGTGCTGAGTAACCTGAAGCTAACTTGTACAATACTCATGTGAGTTGTGAAAGCAGCTTATGGTGTTTACCAACCAGGCGCACGTCCTCAAAAATAGCCAATACATGCATATTTACTTTTATTAGTACCCATGATCTACTTGTACATAATCTACTTGTACACCAAATTGAAAATGTTTCTTCAAAGGCTGTATCTTGCCCCTGTTGGTCTTTAATTTACTCTGCTGTAAGCTTGTTGCAAACAAGTGACCATGACCACCTTTTTGTCCAAACTTTGTGCAGTTAAACAAATGTTACTGTAAATAGTTTTTAATAGCTCATTCCAGTGACTGGTTTAAGGTTACTGTCTGGGATACCATTGGCTGAGTGTGCTAATGATCCTGTCATTAAAATTTGTCCCTTTTGTTTTTAGTCTATATCACCAACGATGTCACTTATGGGTTGCAATTCTTTAAAATGTTCCCGTCTATCTCAGACATGTAGGACTTCCAATGCGGACAAATGTTTTGGTCTGTTTTCCAAAAATATGTGACATACTGGGAATTGTGCTTTTTTTTGGCAAGAATATCATAGAAACATAGAAAACAGGTGCAGGAGGAGGCCCTTTGGCCCTTCGAGGCAGTACCGCCATTCATTGTGATCATGGCTGATCATCTACAATCAGTAACCTGTGCATGCCTTCTCCCCATATCCCTTGATTCCACTAGCCCATAGAGCTCTATCTAACTCTCTTTTAAATTCATCCAATGAATTGGCCTCCACTGCCTTCTGTGGCAGAGAATTCCACAAATTCACAACTCTCTGGGTGAAAACGTTTCTTCTCACCTCAGTTTTAAATGGCCTCCCTTTATTCTTATACTGTGACCCTTGGTTCTGGACTCCCCCAACATTGGGAACATTTTTCCTGCATCTAGCTGGTCTAGTCCTTTTATAATTTTATACGTCTCTATATAATCCCCTCTCATCCTTCTAAACTCCAGTGAATAAGGCATACGTGGTAGGATTAGAATTAGGCCATTCGGCCCATCAATTCTACTCCATCATTCAATCATGGCTGATCTATCTCTCCTAACCCCATTCTACTGCCTCTGACACCTGTATTAATCAAAAATCTATCTGCCATAAAAATATCCACTGACTTGGCCTCCAGCCTTTTGTGGCAAAGAATCCCACAGATTCACCATCCTCTGACGAAATAAATTTCTCCTCATCTCCTTCCTAAAAGAATGTCCTTTAATTCTAAGGCTATGACCTCTAGTCTTAGACTCTCCCACTAATGGAAACATCCTCTCCACGTCCACTCTATCCAAGCCTTTCACTATTCTGTGTTTCAATGAGGTCCCGCCTCATTCTTCTAAACTCCAGTGAGTACAGGCCCAGTGCTGACAAACGCTCATCATTGGTTAACCTACTAATTCCTAGTATTTATTTCACAAAATGCTGGAGTAACTCAGCAGGTCAGGCAGCATCTCAGGAGAGAAGGAGCGGGTGATGTTTCGGGTCGAGACCCGAAACGTCACCCATTCCTTCTGTCCTGAGATGCTGCCTGACCTGAGTTACTCCAGCATTTTGTGAAATAAATACTGTCGATTTGTACCAGCATCTGCAGTTATTTTCTTACACTAATTCCTGGGATCATTCTTGTAAACCTCTGGACTCTCTCCAGAGCCAGCACATCCTTCCTCAGATCTGGTGCCCACAATTGCTCACAATATTCCAAATGCGGCCTTACCAGAGCCTTATAGAGCCTCAGCATTACATCTCTGTTTTTGTATACAAGCCCTCTTGAAATAAATGCGAGCATTGAGTTTGCTTTCTTTACTACTGATTTGACTTGCTGATTGACTTTTTGGGAATCCTGCATCAGCACTCCCAATTTCCTTTGCATCTCCAATTTCTGGATTCTCTCCCCATTTAGAAAATAGTCTATGCCTTTATTCCTACTACCAAAATGCACGGTTCCACACTTTGGTACACTATATTCCATCTGCCACTTCTCTGCTCACTCTTCCAACCTGTCCAAGTCTTTCTGCAGTCCCTGCTTTCACTACACTACCTGCACTTCCATCTATTTTTGCATCATCCACAAACTTGGCCACAAAGCCTCCAATCCCCTCGTCCAAATCATTAATATACAACGTGAAGAGTAGCGCCCCCCCAGCACCGAGTCCTATGGAACTCTGCTAGTCACTGGCAGCCAACCAGAAAAAGCCCCCTTTATTGCCACTCTTTGTCTTCTGCTATCCCTGCTAGTATCTGCCCTTTGATACCATGGGCTCTCTTACTTAGCATTGCGTATGGCACCTTTATCAAAGGCTTTCTGAAAATCTAAGTAAACAACATCTACTGACTGCTTTGTCCTGCTATTTACTTCTTCAAAGAATTCCAGCAAATTGTCAAGCAAGGCCTCCCCTTAAAGTCATGCTGACTTTGGCCTTTTTTATTGTGAATTTCTAAGTATTCCGCAACCTCATCCTTTATAATGGACTCTAAAATCTTACCAACCACCGAAGTCATATCCTGCATGGGTGTGGACTAACAAATGCTTCCAGGGATTCAATTTACAAATGAAGGTGTGTTGTCTGAACAGAATATACCATACATGCAGTCTCATGTGTTCAATGAAGAACATTGTGTGAAGTGCTGCAGCTTTAATCAAGAGCAGAGAAGTATGAAGGCTGCTGTTTTGTCATGTTTTTGTTTGGCTAGAAACAAGTAGTTTTGTAACTCTTATGTTCAAATAAAGGTCCAGGTTTCTATGATTACTTGAATTTGTCTGCTCTTTTTTCTGTTAACGAAGTGTGTGCACTACAGGATTTAAGCCACCCTCAGTGTGTTGGGGTGGGAAGGGGGAGTTGGGAGGTGGCGGTGGGGGGGATGAAGCGACAGCTGGGGGCAGACAATGACGTCACCATGGCGACGCGTGTGGGCCGCGCGGTGCACGCTGGGATTGTGGGCCGGAGGTGGAGCGGCGGGGGAGAGGGAGATGGGGCGAGGTGGGGGGGACCGGGGGGGGGGGGGGGGGGGGCCGCCTCCCCTCTACCCCCCGACACTGACCGGGTAGCTGACGGTGGGAATGTCGGGGGGTGTGGCGGGAGGAGGGTGGGGGACTGATGGGGAGACTGACGATGGGAGAGAGTGGGGGGAGGGGAGAGGGGGGCTGACGGTGGGGGGGGAGCACACACACGGGGGGGGGAGAGAAGGCGGCTTGGGAGGAGGTTGTGGTCCGGGTGATCGATGGTTGAAACGGTCAATGTCCCCCTTATTCCCCGCGAACCCCTTGTTCCCGTGTCCCCCTTGTTCCCGTGTCCCCCTTGTTCCCGTGTCCCCCTTGTTCCCGTGTCCCCCTTGTTCCCATGTCCCCCTTCCCCGTGTCCCCCTTGTTCCCGTGTCCCCCTTATTCCCCGCGAACCCCTTGTTCCCGTGTCCCCTTTGTTCCCCGTGTCCCCCTTGTTCCCGTGTCCCCCTTCCCCTTGTTCCCGTGCCCCCCTTGTTTCCTGTGTCCCCCTTGTTCCCCGTGTCCCCCTTGTTCCCCGTGTTCCCCTTGTTCCCCGTGTGCCCTTGTTCCCCGTGTCCAGTGACCGCTTGGGTCAGAGGCTGCAGGGTGAGGGAGGATGAGAGTGGGGAGGGGGCGCAGAATGTGTGAGGGAGGATGGAGGATGAGTGCAGGGAGGTGAAGGCAAGCAGGGCAATGGTATGACTGGGGGCATCTTGGGCAAAGGCAGCATCGGGTGTGAGATTGGAGGTGGAGTTGGGGCTATGTCAGGGTCCACTCGCCCTCTGTCTATTTAGCCTTCTTGCATTTTTTACACTTGTTTATATTTTACATTGCCGCCTGATTTCTCTGAAATGTTCTTTTCTCTTGTGTTTACATTTCTGATTTAATGTCTCTCCAATCTGTTAGGAAAATAAGTAGTGCAGTAGTGCTTTCTCTTTTGAGTAAGATCCTTTGCTATGGAATTTGCTGCGTCTGTATACACTCTTTGCAGACATGCCCATCAATGCATGACTGTATAAGAAAATAACTGCAGATGCTGGTACAAATCGAAGGTATTTATTCACAAAATGCTGGGGTAACTCAGCAGGTCAGGCAGCATCTCAGGAGAGAAGGAATGGGCGACGTTTCGTCCATGCATGACTGCTTGACTGTGATCTAGTTATCATATCATATCATCATATCATATATATACAGCGCGGAAACAGGCCTTTTCGGCCCACCAAGTCCGCGCCGCCCAGTGATCCCCGTACATTAACACTATCCTACACCCACTAGGGACAATTTTTACATTTACCCAGTCAATTAACCTACATACCTGTACGTCTTTGGAGTTCATTGATATCCTTCGATGTCAGCATAGAATATTTACGAGATACTTCATAGTAACTGAGATCCAAGGGACAATGGCAAGTTGGATTGAAACATCTTGTTCAGCAGAAGATAGGAAGGATAATGGTTATGGTGGAGAATTGACCCAGTGATGTCAAGGCTCGATTGTAATGTCTTTCTGCTGACAGGTTAGCACGCAACACAAGCTTTTCACCGGACTTTAGTACACGTGACAATAAACTAAACTCAAATTCAAACTCATTTTATTGGTAATTTGCATATAAGGTCTTGCCTCCACAGATGCTGCCGGACTTGCTGAGTTCCTCCAGTATTTTGTGTTTTACATAAGATTCCAGCATCTGCAGTTGCTTGAGTCACTAAGAGACCACCTCAGGGAGCTTGTTCCATACACCCATCCCCTTTTGTGTAAAAAAAGATCACCCCTCAGGTTTGTATTAAATCTTTCCCCACTCACCTTAAACATATATCCTCTGATTCGCGATTCCCCTACTCTGGGCATAAAAGTCTGCACTTGATCTATTCCTTCCATGATTTTGATGGGGTGGTGGGTGGGGGGGGGGTTGAAGCGACAGCTGGGGGCAGACAATGACGTCACCATGGCGACGCGTGTGGGCCGCGCGGTGCACGCTGGGATTGTGGGCCGGAGGTGGAGCGGCGGCTGCGGGTGAGGCGGGGAGAGGGAGAGGGGGCGAGGAGGGAGGGAGGGACCGGGGGGGGCGTCTCCCCTCTACCCCCCGACACTGCCCGGGTAGCTGACGGTGGGAATGTGGGGCGGGAGGAGGGGGGGGACTGATGGGGAGACTGACGATGGGAGAGGGGAGCACACACACACCGGGGGGGGGGGAGAGGGGGGCTGACGGTGGGGGGGGAGGGGGGCTGACGGTGGGGGGGGAGAGGGGGGCTGACGGTGGGGGGGGAGCACACACACACCGGGGGGGGGGGAGAGGGGGGCTGACGGTGGGGGGGGAGAAGGCGGCTTGGGAGGAGGTTGTGGTCCGGGTGATCGATGGTTGAAGCGGTCAATGTCCCCTTGTTCCCTGTGTCCCCCTTGTTCCCCGTGCCCCCCTTGTTCCCGTGCCCCCCTTGTTCCCGTGCCCCCCTTGTTCCCTGTGTCCCCCTTGTTCCCCGTGTCCCCCTTGTTCCCGTGCCCCCCTTGTTCCCGTGCCTCCCTTGTTCCCGTGCCCCCCTTGTTCCCGTGCCCCCCTTGTTCCCGTGCCCCCCTTGTTCCCTGTGTCCCCCTTGTTCCCCGTGTCCCCCTTGTTCCCGTGCCCCCCTTGTTCCCGTGTTCCCCTTGTCCCCCTTCCCCGTGCCCCCCTTGTTCCCCGTGTCCCCCTTGTTCCCGTGCCCCCCTTGTTCCCGTGTTCCCCTTGTTCCCGTGTTCCCCTTGTCCCCCTTCCCCGTGTCCCCCTTGTTCCCGTGCCCCCCTTGTTCCCGTGCCCCCCTTGTTCCCCGTGTCCCCCTTGTTCCCGTGCCCCCCTTGTTCCCGTGCCCCCCTTGTTCCCCGTGTCCCCCTTGTTCCCGTGCCCCCCTTGTTCCCGTGCCTCCCTTGTTCCCGTGCCCCCCTTGTTCCCCGTGTCCCCCTTGTTCCCCGTGTCCCCCTTGTTCCCGTGCCCCCCTTGTTCCCGTGCCCCCCTTGTTCCCCGTGTCCCCCTTGTTCCCGTGCCCCCCTTGTTCCCGTGCCTCCCTTGTTCCCCGTGCCTCCCTTGTTCCCCGTGTCCCCCTTGTTCCCCGTGTCCCCCTTGTTCCCCGTGTCCCCCTTGTTCCCCGTGGTCCCCGTGTCCCAGTGACCGCTTGGGTCAGAGGCTGCAGGGTGAGGGAGGATGAGAGTGGGGAGGGGGCGCAGAATGTGTGAGGGAGGATGGAGGATGAGTGCAGGGAGGTGAAGGCAAGCAGGGCAATGGTATGACGGGGCATCTTGGGCAAAGGCAGCATCGGGTGTGAGATTGGAGGTGGAGTTGGGGCGATGTCAGGGTCCACTCGCCCTCTGTCTATTTAGCCTTCTTGCATTTTTTACACTTGTTTATATTTTACATTGCCGCCTGATTGCTCTGAAATGTTCTTTTCTCTTGTGTTTACATTTCTGATTTAATGTCTCTCCAATCTGTTAGGAAAATAAGTAGTGCAGTAGTGCTTTCTCTTTTGAGTAAGATCCTTTGCTATGGAATTTGCTGCGTCTGTATACACTCTGCAGACATGCCCATCAATGCATGACTGTATAAGAAAATAACTGCAGATGCTGGTATAAATCGAAGGTATTTATTCACAAAATGCTGGGGTAACTCAGCAGGTCAGGCAGCATCTCAGGAGAGAAGGAATGGGCGACGTTTCGTCCATGCATGACTGCTTGACTGATCTAGTTCATTGATATCCTTCGATGTCAGCATAGAATATTTACGAGATACTTCATAGTAACTGAGATCCAAGGGACAATGGCAAGTTGGATTGAAACATCTTGTTCAGCAGAAGATAGGAAGGATAATGGTTATGGTGGAGAATTGATCCAGTGATGTCAAGGCTCGATTGTAATGTCTTTCTGCTGACAGGTTAGCACGCAACACAAGCTTTTCACCGGACTTTAGTACACGTGACAATAAACTAAACTCAAATTCAAACTCATTTTATTGGTAATTTGCATATAAGGTCTTGCCTCCACAGATGCTGCCGGACTTGCTGAGTTCCTCCAGTATTTTGTGTTTTACATAAGATTCCAACATCTGCAGTTGCTTGAGTCTCTAAGAGACCACCTCAGGGAGCTTGTTGCATACACCCATCCCCTTTTGTGTAAAAAAAGATTACCCCTCAGGTTTGTATTAAATCTTTCCCCACTCACCTTAAACATATATCCTCTGATTCGCGATTCCCCTACTCTGGGCATAAAAGTCTGCACTTACTTGATCTATTCCTACCATGATTTTGGAATTTAACACAGAGAAATGTGAGGTGTTGCATTTTGGGAAGTCTAACATGGGCAGGACCTTCACAGTGAATGGTAGGGCGCTGGGTAGTGTTATAGAGCAGAGGGAACTAGGAGTGCAGGTGCATGGTTCCTTGAAGGTGGAGTCGCAGATAGATAGGGTGGTCAAAAAGGCGTTTGGCACATTGGCCTTCATCAGTCAGAGTATCGAGTTTAGAAGTTGTACGGTCATGTTGCAGTTGTATAAGATGTTGGTGATGCCGTATTTAGAATATAGTGTTCAGTTCTGGGCGCCATGTTATAGGAAAGATGTTGTCAAGCTGGAAAGGGTACAGAGAAGATTTACAAGGATAGACACAAAATGTTGGAGTAATTCAGCGGGACAGGCAGCATCTCTGGAGAGAAGGAATAGGTGGTGTTTCGGGTCGAGACCCTTCAGACTGATGTCAAGGGAATGGGAAGTACAGAGATACAATGTAGTCAGAGACAGTAAGGCTGGTCGGAGAACTGGGAAGGGGGAGGGGATGGAGAGAGAGGGAAAGCAAGTGCTACTTGAAGTTAGAGAAGTCAATGTTCATACAGCTGGGGTGTAAATTAAGGTGTTGTTCCTCCAATTTGCGCTGGGCCTCACTCTGACAATGGAGGAGGCCCAGGACAGAAAGGTCAGTGTGGTCCAGGATCAGTCTGAAGAAGGGTCTCGACCCGGAATGTCACCCATTCCTCTCCTGAGATGCCACCTGACCCGCTGAGTTACTCCAGCATTTTGTATCTACCTTAGGTTGGATCCAGGTGTGGAATCTGTTATACAACTGTAACATGACCTAACTTTTATACTCAAAACTAACTGATGCAGGCTAATGTGTGAAAGCCTTTTTGACCACCCTATCTACCTGTAATGCCACTTTCAGCAACCATGTACCTGCACTCCTAGATTCCTTCTGCTGTGTTTGGCCCAAAGAGCACTAACCCTTTCCAGGCCTCGTGATCGCGGTACAGCAGGAGGTGTAAGCATACAGGATGACTTTAATGACTGCAGCATTGATTACAGGAGGAGGGGATTATTCTTAGAACGGAGTAAACCATTCGTTATGCCACAGCTTCAGGTCAGTGGGTAGTTCAGCGTGTGACAGGACGTAATAATACTAGTCACATTGCAGAAGAGAATAATGAGGATGTCAGCAAGGCAAAAGTATAGTTATAAGGGAAACTGGCTTGGCTTGGGTGGTTTTCTTTGAAGAGTGGAAACAGGAAAGATTTAAGTGCCATGTATTAAATGACAAAAGATAAGATTGTAAACACCGTGGGTGGTGGAAGAAGCAGATGCAATGGTGCATTTCAGAGGCTTTTGGGTATGCACACGGATATGCAGGGAATAGAGGGATCTGGATCACATGCAGGCAGTGGAGATTAGCTTAACAGCATCATGTGTGGCATGGACATTGTGGGCCGAAGGGTCAGTCCTTGTATTGCATTGTTCAATGTAAGATAAATGAAGCTCACAGCTGAAAGGGAAGTAATTGGGAGATTTAATGTAAGTGATGGAGGGATTAGAGAAGAGTGGCAGGTCTGGAACTTAGGTCATAAGGAACTGGAGTTGAATTAGGCCATTCGGCCCATCAAATCTACTCCGCCATTCACTCATGGCTGATCTATCTCTCCCACCATCTACCTTCCCGTGCATAGCTATGGAACCTGCCCACTGCCACCAAAATCTCTGACACCTGTACTAATCAACTTAACTTTTTTACACAAAGGGTGGTGGGAGTATGGAACGAGCTGCAGGAGGAGGTAGTTGAGGCTGGGACTATCATAACGTTTAAGAGACATTTGGATAGGTGCATGGATAGGACAGGTTTAGAGGGTTAACAGCCAGGTATGATCAGGCTGTGTGTGGATGGAGCATGTTGGTCGGCGTGGGCAAGTTGGATCGGGGGGCCTGTTTCCATGCTCTATGACTATTTGTGATTCCTAATGCCCTATAGAATGTATTTGAACAGATATAGTTTTCCTCAAGATCAAAGCTGAGATGAAAGGGCCACCAAACCTGAGGTGGAATCCTTGCAGACACACAGGGGACAGGTTGTTCCGTGCCTTGCATATTTATTTTAGTTCATGGGCAATAAACTGAAACTGCATTTACAACAGGCCTTCAGTAATATACAATAGGCCTATGAACCCAGTGGAAGGATTGTTGATCACTGTGGCCTTCCCCTCTCCCCTGATCTGCTTTGAGTCAATATGGATCAAAATGCAGCACAACAACAAGACATGGAGAGCATAGATGGGTACAAAATGCTGGTGTAACTCGGCTGGTCAGGCAGCATCTGTGGAGAAAAAGGATGGGTGATGTTTCAGGTCAGGACCCTTCTTTAGACTGGTATTCCATTACATTAAGTAGTAGATTATTAAATCTGTATGAGATAGGTTCACATTAATAACCTGTAAGAGATGTTTATTCAGTACCCTGGAATACTTTATTAGAAATACATAGAAATTAAATGCAATATTTTGAGATGTGCTTATATTTCACATCTCATCCTTGTTTGCAAAATAGAATCTGAGCCATTGAGTTTAAAAAAAATACATAATAGATTCATTGGAAATGAGCAATAAGGATAAAATAGCTCAGCACAGAAGTAGACAGGCAGCATCTGGAGAGAAGGAATGGGTGACGTTTCGGGTCAAGACCCTTCTTCAGACCCGACCCGAAACGTCATCCATTCCTTCTTTCCAGAGATGCTGCCTGCCCGCTGAGTTACTCCAGAAATTTGTGTCTACCTTTGATTTATCTGCAGTTCTTTCCTACACAAAGAGCTATATCCCTGGATCCCATGCGATGTAATCTCCCAGAACAGCATATCATGCAGATGGTTGCTGGTCCATACAGACTGTCCACCGTCATGTCCTTGTCCACCTTCTTGGTTGCATCTTCAAAAATTCAATCAAATTCACAGAGGGATCTGGGAGCTCAAGCATATAGTTTTCTAAAAGTGGCATCGCAGGTAGATAGTGTAATGAAGAAGGCTTTTGGTACATTGGCCTCACCAGCCAGGGAATTGAATATGGAAGTTGGGAGTAGACACAGGAACTGTAGATACGAGTTTGCAAAAAAAGACACAGGTCAGGCAGCATCTCTGGAGAACATGGATAGGTGACGTTATGGATCGGGACCCTTCCGAGTGATTATGGTGGGGGGTAGGGTGGAGCTGGAAGAGAGGTGGGGCAGGGCAATGCCTGGTGAGTGATAGGTGGATACAGGTGGAGGGGGGGAGGAATTGATAGGCAGAAGCCAGAGGAAGGAATTTAGCTGGAAGGGAAAAAATGAGTGCGGGTCTAGGTGTTGCAAAGGGAAGAAGGCTGGGGGGGGGGTGGTGGGGGACCGGGAAGAAGGTGGGGGACCGGGAAGAAGGCTGGGGGGGTGGGGGTGGGGGGATCGGGAAGAAGGCTGGGGTGGGGGGGGGGGGGGGGGGAGGTAGTAGGACAGTTACCTAAAATTAGAGATTCAATATTTATACGATTAGTTGTGTCACGTTGCTGTAGGAAAGATGCCATTAAGTTGGGAAGTGTGCAGAGAAATTTACAGAGCTGTTGTCAGGACATAAGGGCCTTTGGCAGAGTCAGGACTAAGACTTTATTCCTTGTATCATAAGGGTAATAGATGGAGTGAATGGGGCCACAGTTTAAGAATAAGGAATAGACCATTTAGAACGGAGATGAGGAAAATCTTTTTCACTCAGAGAGTTGTAAATCTGTGGAATTCTCTGCCTCAGAAGGCAGCGGAGGCCAATTCTCTGGATGCTTTCAAGAGAGAGCTAAATAGAGCTCTTAATGATAGTGGAGTCAGGGGGTATGGGGAGAGGGCAGGAACGGGGTACTGATTGTGAATGATCAGCCATGATAGCGGTGCTGACTCGAAGGGCCGAATGGCCTCCTCCTGCTCCTATTGTCTATTGAATCAAATACTGCAGGGTGTAAGACGGAAATATCCGTGTTCTATATTAACCCATATATTGCTCTACATACGCTTGCTAAGATTCTTTCATTCCAATTAATAATCACCCATAAACTAATGAAATATGTCCTGTATCCAGTTATTAATAAATACCATGAAATGAGGAATTTGTGGAGGAATTTCTTTAGCCAGAGGGTGGTGAATCTGTGGAATTCATTGCCACAGGTGGCAGTGGAGGCCAAGTTATTTGGTATTTTTAAGGCAGAGATTAACAGATTCTTGATTAGTCAGGGTGTCAAGGGTTATAGGAGAAGGCAGGAGAATGGAGTTGAGAGGGAAATATATATCGGCCATAATTGAATGGCGGAGTAGACTTGATTGGTCCGAATGGCCCAATTCTGCTCCTATGACTTACGAACTTTGAAATATTATTAATACTTGCTTGATAAATATATGGGAGAGTAGCATTGCCATCTGTAGTCCAGGGATCTCCCGGACGTAGACAGAACGATTGGATTGGTTTCCCCCACCCACCATGTAGTTGAACTAGGAAGCTGCCAAGGCTAATACCAGCAGATTCACCGAGTGTTTCCCCATGTTTTTACATTTATCTGCCCCTACATGTTGAAAATAGTATAAATGCACCGATTAATTCTTTACAAAAAGATTTAGTTAAATATATTTCCAAATTACTGTATAAATGTTATGGTCACTTGTCTTTTAAATTTCTGTGTCTTCGGGTATCTTGAAAGTTTTTTATAGATTTAATGTTTTTCTTTACCGACATTTGTGAAATTCTGAGTCATATTTCCATCAAAATGGATGTTTTTTTAGACATAACTACGGAAGGTCCATGGATGTGATGTAGTCAAACCCTTCTGCCAAAATGTCAAGGAATCAGAATGTCATTGATTATGCTAAAAAGGTTCATTTTCAAGGAGCAAATGTTAATCTGTCTCCATCAGAGAGGTCCCACGTTGTTCAAATAGAAGTTGAGAAAGTGGGCCATATTCCATATGGTACGATACATCTGCAAAAGGATCAGAACGTTGAGCAGGATGTGGAAGCCTGTCAAAGTATTGAGCAGCAAGGTCTAAGATTGCAGTCTCAGCAGCAGATTTCAGGGGATGTGCCATCTTGCAAAATCAACACAGCAACAGGTGATATACGCCTCTCTGAAGCTGGACTGCAAAACCAGCTGTCATCAGATGTTAAGAAACCAGTTGGTCCACAGAAGGCCAGCAACATTTTTACTGCCCTTGGACTTTCATCTAAGGACCTGGATGAGGTGGAGATCTATCCTAAAGACAAGCTTACACTTGATTCTTTGCCAAAGATACTTAAGCAGATTAAAAAGAAAAGAGCATCTTTGAAATACAGTAAAGGTGACAGTTCACCACAACAAAGCCATTCCAACAGGACTCTGTGTGAGGATGGAATTGGAGAAAGGAAGTCAACAGAAAGAAATTCAGAAAGTCAGGACCTGGTGTGCAAACCTCTGGTCAATTACGGTTATGATCTTTCGTCTGGAGAGTCAAGTGCAGAATCTGAACATGAAGGACAAAGCGGCCAGGCCTTTCACAACAAAGAAAGACATTTTTCTGAATCACCGCATCATTTAAATCAGTTTGATTCTGATTCTGAAACGGAATCTGATGAGGAAGTGATTGATTTTCCATGTGCAGAAGAGCAATCCGTCCTTGAGAAAAAGCGGAAAACACCGATTCTACAAAACATAAAGGATTTCCTTGGCTTTTTGCCCATGGTACTGCCACACTGTTGTTCACTCTGTGACAAAGTAATTGATACTCTGCAGGTGAGTTACTTGGTAGTGTCTGTTTCTAATTTGTGACAACATTTATACACTGTGTACAAAATGTTCTTGAGTCAGTTTTATTGCTCATTAAATTGTCTGCATTCATTTTGTGAATAATGTTAATTGATGTGCAGAGGGTCACATTTCACGTCCACATATGTCCTAATGGATATACAAAAATAAATAACCACAACTTGCAGTGTTGCAATAAAAACAGCACGTTTTGATGTCAAATTATTGCAATATTCAAATAAAATTTAGAGGCTATTATCTAAACTGATAGTCTTTAACCAGTCATCTCTGATCAGTTAGTACAATGCCTGCTATGGCTTAGTTTGTTGCACATGAATTTCATTGAATGCCAGTCAAACATCATTCGATCCTGACGCTATGTAAAAACAGCAAATGCTAAAAGAAGGCCGCATCAGTGGAGAGGGTCAGGGTTAGGGTCAGGAGAGGGGAATGGATTTGACGCTTCACTTAAAGAACTCTTTATCAGAATAGTGAAAATGAGAAGGCAAGATTGAGAAGGGATGGAAGGTTAGAGGGGATTGGGTGCAGACCAAAGTTATCAAAGTAACAATTGTTTTAAAAATGAAATAACTGGAAACAGAAAAGAGGCAATCAGAGAGAAAAATAACAGGTTATCTGGAATAGTTGCAGAGTATTCAATCCTGAGGATTCCAGAGCACCTGGATGAAAGGTGAGGTGCTGCACCTGGGGTTTACCACGACCATGGGTGGAACGATATAGGAGGGACATTGAGTTTCCAGTTACCTGTCACTTTACTCGTCTGCCCTCCTCTCATTCTGACCTCTGCTGCCCTCCCCTTATATCACTTGGATGCTGCTGCTTGACCTGAGTGCTTCTAGGCTATTCAATCATTGTTTATGATTTCCAGTATCAAAAATGTTTCTTCGCTGGTTGTATATAATTATGATTTGTCTTGTGGCTAATATAATGATTCCATTAATCGTTAAAATAACCACACTTCTTTCACATTGTACAGGACTGGAATGAGCATATGAATGACCCATTACACAAGCTACGTTCCCTGTTGCTACAGAGAGTGTATGTAATCTGTTTTTTTATCTCCCCGGCTCTTTGTATTTGTATGGATGATCGGCACAGATATTGTGGGCTGAAGGGCCTGAGTTGCTGTGCAGTTCAATTTATAACATAAGGCAACTGTATGTCAAAACATGGGAGATTTAAAATGTCGTTTAACAGGGGGATTGGCAGGACAGATGTATTTTGGAATTGAGTGGAACAGAGTGTGGTTGGGATGATTAAAAGCCACCGTGTTTCTTGTGGAATCTACATGCATTTTAATGGGTTGACAATATTACAATTTTCAATTAAATTTCAACAATGGAGTTTTGTTAATCTCAACACAAGGCATTTGAGGGATATAATGTTGACATTATTATCACAACATTCAGAGCAGCCTATTTCTACCTCTGAATAATCTGGAATTCCTGATGATGCAAGTATAGAATGCATTCTATACCAAAAAAAGTTATTTTGTGATAATTTATATGCAATTTGTACAACACCAAATGAATGATTCTTGTGGTTATTTTGTTTATTTGATATTTTGGTGAAGTTCGCAGGATAAGTTGAGCTCAATACCAGTTACATTCATGAAATGTTTTAGCAGCTGTTATGTTTGTCTCCCTTGAAAAGTAAAAAGCCAAGAATATGTTTTAAACAATGAATTAGATTTTTTTAGATTTAGATTTAGAGATACAGCGCAGAAACAGGCCCTTTGGCCCACCGGGTCTGCGCCACCCAGCGACCCCCGCACATTAACACTATCCTACACACACTAGGGACAATTTTTTTTAACATTTGCCCAGCCAATTAACCTACAAACCTGTACGTCTTTGGAGTGTGGGAGGAAACCGAAGATCTCGGAGAAAACCCACGCAGGTCACGGGGAGAACGTACAAACTCCGTACAGATAGCACCCATAGTCAGGATCGAACCTGAGTCTCCGACGCTGCATTCGCTATAAGGCAGCAACTCTACCGCTGCGCCACCGTGCCGCACTATTTTTCCTTTCGGTGACCATTTATTTAATGTTACTTCTTGCTTAATGATTTCCACATTTATTTCTAGGTACCCGGACTGGGTTCCTGGAGAATTACCTGCTGCCAAGTAAGTCAAGTTACATCCAACATACGGTGAACAGAGATGTTGTTCACATATGTTGCTCATTGGTCGGCAGCGTTAGAAGCACTTGGTCAATTGTTCAATCAAGAAATCAAGGGATATGGGGAGAAAGCAGGAACGGGGTACTGATTTTGGATGATCAGCCATGATCACACTGGATGGCAGTGCTAGTTCGAAGGCCCGAATGGCCTGCTCATACAATTATTTTCTATGTTTCTATGTTTAAATCTACTCTGGCCCATTCAACAAGTAACTCAGCAGGTCAGGCAGGATCTCTGGTGAACATGGATAGGTGACGTTTCATAGTGCTGGAGTAACTCAGTGGGTCAGGCAGCATCTGTGGAGAACACGGATAGGTGACGTTTCATAGTGCTGGAGTAACTCAGTGGGTCAGGCAGCATCTCTGGAGAACATGGATAGGTGACGTTTCACAGAGTGCTGGAGTAACTCAGTGGGTCAGGCAGCATCTCTGCAGAACATGGATAGGTAACGTTTCTGGTTTACGCCCTTCTTCAGATCAAAGACGTCACCTCTCTATGTCCTCCAGAGATGCTGCCTGACCCGCTGAATTACTCCAGCACTCTGAAACGTCACCTCTCCATGTTCTCCAGAGATGCTGCCTGACCCGCTGAGTTACTCCAGCACTCTGTGAAACGTCACCTATCCATGTTCTCCACAGATGCTGCCAGACCCGTTGAGTTACTCCAGTACTTTGTGTCTTTTGTAGAGTCTGAAGAAGATTCCTGACTTCAAACATCACCAACGCATGTTCACCAAATATGCTGCCTGACCTCCTGGGTTACTCCAGCAGTGTGTCTTTTGTAAACCAGCATCTGCAGTTCCGTACAAAAGGACGTTTGTGGACCTTGTATCGGCAGATCGTAATTTTGCAGAGTCCAAATGATTTGTGGCAAATGGAGAGATAAATCTGGTACGGCCAATTTCAAGCCTCCATGACTGAGAACTAAACAGAAAGAAACTCTGTAATTATCAGGTCAATTAGTATTTGTGGAGCGAGAAACACAAAGGTTGCTTTATATATTATGACTTTGGCAGAACTGGAAAATATTACATAAATTGATACATCTTTGGGAAAATAAGTTTTAGATTAGTTTATTATTGCTACATTTACCGAGGTACAGTGAAAAGCTTTTGTTTGTGTGTTATCCAGTCAAAGAAAAGACTATGCATGATTACAAATAAGCCATCCACAGCACATAGATAAAGGTACAACATTTAGTGCAAGATGAAGATTAATAAAGTCCGATTCAAGATAGTTTAAAGGTCTCAAATGAGGGATGTGGGAGGTCAGGACTGCACTCCAGCTGAATCGAGGATCATTCAGTTGCCTGTGATCTTCGGTATGAAAATCAGCAACTACAATCATTTTATTAAACTACATTATATATTTTTTGGTCGCATGCAGGAAAAATCTGGTTGAGAAAGGCAAGGTTACAACTGTTGGACCCAAAAAAAAGGCAAAGATGAAAAGAAATGCAGGTAAAAACTGAATTATGCTGCTGATGACAAACATTTCCAGTTCTGTTTCTAGTGTAAATTTCAATTATTTTGGTTCTTCAGCTTTTAGGAGTTTGGTTCCATTACATTTGGAGTATGTTTGCAGTTCTGCTCACCACCTTACAGGAAGGATGTGGTGGCTTTGGATAGGATGCAGAGGAGGTTGACCAGAATGATGCCTGGATTAGAGGGTATTGGCTACAAGGGCAGGTTGGACAGACTTGGATGGTTTTCTCCGGAACGCTGGAGGTTGCGGGAAGACCTGATAGAGGTTTATAAAATCATGAGAGGAATGGGTAGGGTGGAGAGTCAGAACCTATTTTGCAGGAATTAATTATTGAGAGGACCAGGCAGCAGTCAAGGACAGGTCAGTGGAGAGTGTCAGAGGTCAAGGATGGGTCAGCAGTGTCAGAGGTCAAGGACAGGTCAGCGGAGGGTGTCAGAGGTCAAGGATGGGTCAACCGTGTCATAGGTCAAGGACAGGTCAGCGGAGGGTGTCTTAGAGGTCAATGGAGGGTGTCTTAGGTCAGGGACAGGTCAGCAGTGTCAGGTCAGGGATGGGTCAGCGGAAGGTGTCGGAGGTCAGGGACGAGTCAGCGGAGGGTGTCGGAGGTCAACGAAGGGTGTCAGTGGTCAGGGATGCATCTGCGGAGGGTGTCAGAGGTCAGGGATGGTTCAGCAGAGGATGTCAGAGGTCAGGGATGGGTCAGCAGAGGGTGTCAGAGGTCAGGGACAGGTCAGCGGAGGGTGTCATAGGTCAACGGAGGGTGTCAGAGGTCAGGGATAGGTCAGCGGAGGGTGTCAGAGGTCGGTTGACGACACGCCGCCGAGAACAAAGAGGGACCATTGGGGACTAAATGGAGCTTTGTAACTTTGTCAGCGCCCTTTAAGTGGCGACTCTTTGCATACCTTGTGTATGCAAAACAAAGAATCGCACTGTGACTTGTCACATCTGATAATAAAATATAAAGTAACGTATCATAACAAATAATAAAGGGCTAGCTTTAAGGTGAATGGCAAAGTTTAAAGGAGATGTGTGGGACAAACCTTTTATACAGAAGGAAATGAGTGTGAAACCCATTGCTGGGGATGGTGGTGGAGACGGATACGATAGTGGATTTTAGGAAACTTAGAAAATCACATGGACAATCAGGGAATGGAGGCGAATGGATTGTGTGCAGACAGATAAGAGTTGATGTTGGCATCATGTTCAGCACAGACATTGTGGGCTGAAGGGCATGTTCCTGTGCTGCTCTACGTTCAACCTTCCTTTCAGTGCAGCCATTGTATGCGAGGACATCTTTCCCTATTCGCCTTAGTAGTAATACGGCACTTGCCCAGCGATTTGTTCCTTCACTTCATTTTGGTGGGTAATTTCAGTATTTTGCTGGTTTCAGTATTTCCCAGGGAAAGAGGAATATGAGCAAGCATTTTTGCTCATCAAGCCTTTGTTGTTCGGCGATATATACCTCGGATCCCTTTATATTTTTGGCGAACAGAAATCTATGGTTTAACATTAACAGTTGTCTTTTGTCAGTTATGGAAAAGAGTTGCAAACCACCACCATTGATTTAATGTGTAGGACTGTTGCCTTACTTCTGAAAAGGCTAGCTTCTAGTTTTCAATTACGTTTCCAGCTGTAGATTTATAGAGCAGTGGGTATAGTGTTTATTTACCGTTATTTTCTTTTAATGCCTTGACAGCTTTAAGGGCCTGTCCCACTTTGGCGATTTTTTAGGCGACTGCCGGCGACTGTCAAAGTCGTAGCAGATCGCCGAAAAATATAACCGTACGACAATGTCCACGACAATGCCCGCGACAAGCTAAGACAACCTACCACATAGGCGACGGCAAGCTGACGAAAGCCGGCGACTCAAGGGCCTGTCCCACTTAGGCGATGTTAAGGCGACTGATGGCGAATGAGTCGCCGGTTTTCATCAGCTTGCCGTTGCCTATGTGGTAGGTTGTCTTAGCTTGTCGCAGGCATTGTCGTGGACATTGTCGTACGGTTATTTTTTTCGGCGATCTGCTACGACTTTGACAGTCGCCTAAAAAATCGCCAAAGTGGGACAGGCCCTTTACTGAAATCATCTGTTTACTGTTCCAGTTTCAGGGAGTGTGATGAATGGCAGGAGAAAGGGGTTAGGAGGGAGAGATAGATCAACCATGATTGATTGGCAGAGTAGACGATGGGCCAAATGGTGTTATTCTGCTCCTATCACTAATGACCTTAGGAATGGTTTCACCGCGGCTGTTCGGTAAACCTTTGTGATTAAACCATGATTCAATCACTTTTAAAATGGAAAGTCAAAAGTAAGCACCTATTACAGACCGTTGTCGAACAATGAAAACACTAAAGGAAGAGGAAACTGGGCTATTTGGCCAAGCTGTTGACTCGCAGGACATATTCTGCAAGTCTTTGCGTCAATGTCTAATATTGCGTTAAATGCAAGCCTGGTTGAAATAGTTCTGTGGTTTATTTTCAGATACTCCTCTGCCAAGCAAACGAGAACTGGTCAGTGCTGATTTACAACTCTTTGAAATACAATGTTGAGCTTAGAGTTGGGCATCAAATTTAATATGATAGAATCTAAAATATGAAGAAACTGGCTGAAAATTTTTGATAGATATTGTAAAATACATTATTTTTTGTTTATTGTACCCTAAAGAATGATACTAATTTCTGTTATACCAGTTTAAATGTAAGTCTATGAATGAATCTGACTACTGTTCTAACAACTCCCACATTCCCCGTGTCTTTTTTATGTGACAATGCAGGGCCAGCCAGTGCCGGGGCCAGTGACAGGGCCAGTGTCGGGGCCAGCTAGTGCCGGGGCCAGTGACAGGGCCGGCCAGTGTCAGGGCCAGCCGGGGCCAGTGCCAGGGCCAGTGCCGGGGCTAGTGATATGGCCAGTGTCAGGGCCAGCCAGTGCCGGGGCCTGTGACAGGGTCGGCCAGTGCCGGGGCCAGTGACAGGGCCGGCCAGTGTCAGGGCCAGTGATACGGCCAGTGACAGGGCCGGCCTGTGTTGGAGCCAGTGACAGGGCCGGCCTGTGTTGGAGCCAGTGACAGGGCCGGCCTGTGTTGGGGCCAGTGACAGGGCCAGTGTTGCTGCTAGAATCCAGGGGAGCGATCGCCTTGGTCCCCGCCCCCTGCTCCATTTCCCTCTTACACATGCCGTCAATTTCCCCTTCAATTATTTTTATTCTGAACCTTCTCAAAGGGGTAATATACAGTAGCTGGCCAACATATTAGCTTGTCCTTGAAATGTACCAGGGGAAAAAACCCACACAGTTACACCCACAGACAGGGTGCCACACACACAGACAGGGTGTTACACACACAGACAGGGTGCTACACACACAGACAGGGTGTTACACACACAGACAGGGTGCCACACACACAGACAGGGTGCTACACACACAGACAGGGTGCTACACCCACAGACAGGGTGCCACACACACAGACAGGGTGTTACACACACAGACAGGGTGCTACACACACAGACAGGGTGTTACACCCACAGACAGGGTGCCACACCCACAGACAGGGTGCCACACCCACAGACAGGGTGCCACACACACAGACAGGGTGCTACACACACAGACAGGGTGCCACACCCACAGACAGGGTGCCACACACACAGACAGGGTGCTACACCCACAGACAGGGTGTTACACACACAGACAGGGTGTTACACCCACAGACAGGGTGTTACACACACAGACAGGGTGTTACACACACAGACAACACCCAAGGTCAAGGTCGAACCTGCGCCCCTGAAACTGAGGCAGTCCCATACACTGCGGCCCCCAGTGTACACTCCCACACACTGTGGCCCCACACTCACACACTGCGGCCCCCAGTGTACACTCCTACACACTGTAGCCCCACCAGTCCACACTCCCACACACTGCGGCCCCCAGTCCACACTCCCACACACTGCAGCTCCACACACTGCGGCCCCCAGTGTACACTCCCATACACTGTGGCTCTACACACTGTGGCCCCACCAGTCCACACTCTCACACACTGTGGCCCCACCAGTCCACACTCCCACACACTGTGGCCCCACCAGTCCACACTCCCACACACTGCAGCTCCACACACTGCAGCTCCACACACTGCGGCCCCCAGTGTACACTCCCACACACTGTGGCCCCACCAGTCCACACTCCCACACACTGTGGCCCCACCAGTCCACACTCCCACACGCTGCAGCTCCACACACTGTGGCCCCACCAGTCCACACTCCCACACACTGTGGCCCCACCAGTCCACACTCCCACACACTGTGGCCCCACACTCCCACACACTGTGGCCCCCAGTGTACACTCCCACGCACTGTGGCCCCACACTCCCACACACTGCAGCTCCACACACTGTGGCCCCACCAGTCCACACTCCCACACACTGCAGCTCCACACACTGTGGCCCCACCAGTCCACACTCCCACACATTGCGGCCCCAAACTCCCACACACTGTGGCCCCACCAGTCCACTTTGAATTGATCAGTCCTCTGAGGATGTGACCAAACTTTGTGAAAGAGTCTCACGCCTATGCAAGTTATGCTAATCTGATGCCAAATAATGGTGGTCATCGTTTAACTGTACTGCTTATTTCTTGCTAAAGAGTAGTGAGCTGTTGTGAAGTAATTATTAATTTGACCAGTTTTACTTTGTAGTCTTCTAGTCTGTTTTTCGTGGTCCTCTCTGACCACAAACAGCCCCCACCTCCTCTTCCTTGACTACATGCCTGCTGTCACTTTCTTGGCGTTTCGGGATTATTGAAGTACTGGGCCAGTGAATTATTATTCACGTTCAGCGGTAATTCAACAGTGTAAGATTCAGTGTTCTAAATAACCCACATCTGTATTGTTGACATTGTCTTCACTAGAGAGATGCACACAGTAGGATTGTGGGGCTTGGCAATCTGCCTTCCTCTGGGTTTTCAGATTTTGATACTTTGAGACTCGGTTCAACATTTGGGAAAGTGCTCAAGTATTTAAAAGTGGGGGAAAAGGTAAAGTAACAATCTTTTTCTATTTTGAAACTATTTTGGAGAGAGTATTGTGTGTGTGTATTGTACGACTCGGTATTATGTATCCTCCTGAATTTAAGAATGTGACTCATGCACACTTTTCAATCACGGACAGCGTCATGAATATTTCCGTGTGATACCCATTCTTCCCAGTCCCTTAACAAACCTCTGCCAGATCGTCGGTGACAGTGAGAGTTGTCCGCATCAAATGACAGAACAATGTAGAACAGCCACATGCAGTGCGGGTCCCAGGAGATGTGGTCCACATACATAGATCATTGAAATATCAGGTTCATGTGCGGTCCATCATCCAGACGTCTGGTGAAGGGCTGAGCTCATAAACCTAGAGGATTCTACAGATGCTGATGTGGAGCAAGCTGCCGGAGAAAGTGGCAAACCAGATAGAATATTGAGTCTGTTTCATTCATTCAGTTTTTAAAATGTTATTCAACCACTGATTAGACCGCACAATTCACGGTGTTGCACAATGGCAAGGATTGATTGAGTGGAAAGAATGCAGAAGAAGTTCACCAGGATATTTCCCCGATAGGATAGGCTGTTTCTACATGTCCCGAGTGCTTCTGCCTTTCATAACGTTAGAAATAATGGCAATTGGAATCAATCGCTGTGAGAGTAAACGGAGGCTGTTGGGTTAACCGAGAGGGGACTGTAAACGTGTAGTTGTGCCCCTCCATATTTACAGCTTCTGCTCTTCTGGGCAGTTGTGAATTAGCTGGCAACCTAATCTGTTCCATGTTGTGTAAAGATCTTGTAGTTGGATTTGCTCAATGTAAAAGGAAGAAATGAAATCATCCTGTGTACCAGCAGGCATGAGAGGAAAGATAATCCGATCTAATTAAACCCAGCCTCACACAGCAGCTTGTTAAATTGAGGATAGGCTTAATGGTGGTAATCAGGACCTCTCCACAGATGCTACCTGACCCGCTGAGTTCCTCCAGCACTCTGTGAAACGTCACCTATCCATGTTCTCCACAGATGCTGGCTGACCCGCTGAGTTACTCCAGCACTCTGCGTCTGCCTTATGGACAATGTACCACATTGTATCATTGATGAAGCTTTCATCATTACTCTTGGTCAATGGTTCTAATTTTTAGCTATGTGGCATAAAGTTATAAATGGAGAATTTATAAAGAAATACACCTCGTAATAATTTGCTGCATTTGATGTAAATAATTGTAGTTCACTTGTGATTTAAAAAAATATATATTACAGGCTTTCTTGAAAATGGATTCAGAAATGGCCTGCAATAACATAATCAAACACTTCAGGAAGAAGCCTTTGTTCTACGGTAGATTACTGACTGCAGATATATCCTCCGCTCAGATTCAACCATTGTTAAAGGTGTGTAACGAGAGCCATGTTTGCGTCTCATTTACTGAATATGTAACATACCCCACCCCGTCCCCACACACACACACACGCGCGCACACACACCGTCCCCACACGCACATGCACGCACACACACACACCGTCCCCACTCATACAACACACACACACCCCATCCCCACACACACACATGTACACACACACGCTCACACACACACACGACATCCACGCACACACACACATGCGCGCACACACACACACCCCGTCCCCACAGTCCCCACACACACACGCACGCTCACACACACACACACACCCGCCCCCACACACACCCGTCCCCACACACACACACACGCCCCCCCATCCCCACACACACACACACACACACACACACACACCCGTCCCCACAGTGCCCACATGCACACACACGCTCACACCCATACATATACGCACACACATACACCCCATCCCCACACACACGCACACACACACCCCGTCCCCACACACACAGCCCGTCCCCACACACACACACCCCATCCACACACACACACGCGCTCACACGCATATACATGACGTCCACACACACACACACACACTGTCCCCATACACACACACACACACACAACGTCCCCACACACATGCACACATCCAGTCCCGACACACGCACATGCGCGTACACACACACACACACACACACACACACACCCCGTCCCCACGCACACACGCACATACAGACACACACACCGTCCCCTCACGTAGCACCCAGTTGCCTCAGGCAGCACCCTGTTTCGAGGCTGCACCCTGGGCCCCACAGCCTAGTGAGCTGGGTTGATCCTGACCTCCAGTGCTGTTTATGTGGAGTCTGTGCGTTCTGTGACTGTTTGGATTTCCCCAGGTGGTCAGCTTTGCTCCTATATCCCAAAGTCCTGCTGTTAAATGACCCTGAATGCAGGAAAGGGGCTGGACCATTAGGATGGTGTTGGTAGTTGGTAGTATAAGTATTGGTAGTCCAAGAGAGGGTGTTATCAGGAGAAAGGTGGGAGCATGGCATTGGTGGTAATGCTGTGAGAGCAGGCATGGAAAGTGGGCCGAATCATCTCCATCATCTCCATCCCAAAACATCAGTAAAGCATGACAAAGTGGTACAATTCAGATTTTTTTCTATAATAATCCTATAATTCTTCATGGCTAACTTTTCTTTCTAGAAACCTTCTGCAAAGATTGAAGAAATGTTGAATAAAGTAAATTTGGCAGATATCAGGTAAGTACAGTAGATTTGTGTTTTTCCATATTGTATGCTTTAATGCTGTCTTCGCCAAGGATATGACTAAAGGAATTAGAAGGTAATTGACACTGAAGTATAGAAATTGTAGTTTATTTTTGGTAATGGGAGATAGTCCTGTCCATTTCTCACTTCCTTCCTTTCCCTCATTAAGAATGGACCCAATGCACATCTTTAATTTTTAAATGCTTTTGATATTTGTAAACAATTAAACATACCTGACAATTACCTTGTTTGGGAACAGCTGAATGGCTGCTCCCTGTGGAAATGTCAGTCACATGGTTTAGCCCAAAATTTCTCCAAGCAAAACTGGAGCGAACAATTATGAAAGAAAAAACTATCAATTCCCTTATTTACGACAGAATCAAATGCAAAGTTGCATTGACACCACATCTTTGATATCACTAACTGAGGTGCAATGCGAAAACAAATGTGAAAAGAGTCTGAAGAAGGGTCTCGACCCGAAAAGTCACCCATTCCTTCTCTCCCGAGATGCTGCCTGACCCACTGAGTTACTCCAGCATTTTGTGTCTACAATTGTGAGAATGTTTCTTTGAATAAGCCATTGAGAATGTATTATGTCTAAAAGAGACGGCAAAATCTTGCATAGAGTGGATGTGGGGAGGATGTTTCACTAGTGGGAGAGTCTAGGACTTGAGGTCACAGACTCAGAATTAAAGAACGTTCCTTTAGGAAGGAGATAAGGAGGAATTTCTTTAGTCAGAGAGTGGTGAATCTGGTATTCTTTGCCACAGAAGACTTTGCCACAGAAGACGCCAAGGCAGATTGATTAGTAGGACTGGCTGTTACAATCCCTGAAGGTTTGCACTACAATTGACTTGCATGGTGTTGTTCTTGGGGTGACCACTAGGTGATGTTGCTGCCATTCAGACACATCTTCAGTTGTGGACCTCAACGTCACTGGGTGTTTCGGCCTTTTATCACAAGACCCCCTCAGTCGAGGCAGGCCCAGCACAGGGTGACCAGACCTGGGTGTGTGTCTTATGGTTAGCCTCTAGATGGTCACGTGGCAGCCTAGACAGGATCTTTTCTTTTCAGCCACAGCCAGTGACTGCTCTGTTCGGCGGCATTAGCAAGTTCTTTGATTGCCCTCTTTTGGGCCTGCCCTCTGACTCCTACTTCTCTCAGGAGCCTTGCAGTGGAACTGGCTACAAAGCCCCTGCACCCCACCTCCACTGGACGCACCCTTACACTCCAACCTCGCTCCTCTGCCTCTACTGCAAGGTTGGAATATCTTAGCCTTTTCCTTTCGTATGCCTCGTCCACAGCCTCCTCCCAGGGCACCGTCAGCAGAGATAGATTCTTGATCAGTGCGAGTGTCAGAGGTTATGGGGAGAAGGCATGAGAATGGGATTAGGAGAGAGCGATAGATCCGCCATGCTTGAATGATGGAGTAGACTTGATGAGCCGAATGGTGTAATTCTGCTCCTATCACTTATGACCTTATGACATTATTTGGATGCAAAACGTTTGTTAGACTCAAAAAGCTGGAATAACTCAGTGGGACAGGCAACATCTCTGGAGAAAAGGAATGGGTGACGATTCAGATCAAGACCCTTCTTCTGACCCGAAACATCACCCATTCCTTCTGTCTAGAGATGATGCCTGTCCTGCTGAGTTACTCCAGATTTTTGTGTCTATCCGGTTTAAACCAGCATTTGCAGTTCTTTCCTATGCAAAACTTTTGTTTACCCTTTCAGTGCAAAAAAATGTTTTCTTGGCCCTATCTTGAAAGAAAAACCTGAGGATCTGAAGAAGTACCTGGCGTCTGAGAGAGAGAGGAGCTCTGACAGCTGTGAGAGGGAAGAGTCAGGGAGCTCTGACAGCAGTGAGAGGGAGGAGTCAGGGCGCTCTGATAGCAGTGACGCAGCAGAGTGGAGGAGCATTGGAGGCGAGGAGAGAACGCAGCAAAGGGTGTACGGGCAGAGTCGTGAAGTAATGGAGCACCAAAGAGACATGAGGAAATTACAGAGGGGTGAGCAGTGGCAGAGCTGTGAGACAGGGTGCAGGGATGGCCATGAAAGAGGGCAGCACAGAGGTAGCATTGAGAGAGATCAGAGAAACACTGGTGAAAGAAAAGACCATGGGAACAGAGGGGAGATGAGGGAATGGAGAACCAGTAGTGAGAGAGGAGAACAAAGACGTTTCAGAGAAAGTGGGCTCCAGGGAGGCGGCAGCGAGAGAAGCAGGTGGACAGGCAGTAGCCAGAGAGTGGAGAGCACATGGGGAGTGAGCAGTGGGAGAGGGGAGAGGGGAGGAGGGAGTGAGAGGGGGGAGTGGAGGGGAGGGAGAGGGGAGTGGGGAGGAGGGAGTGAGAGGGGGGAGTGGGAAGGAGGGGGTGAGAGGGGGGAATGGAGGGGAGTGAGTGGGAAAGGGGAGTGGGGAGGAGAGAGTGAGAGGGGGGAGTGGAGTGGAGGGAGTGAGAGGGGGGAGTGGAGGGGAGGGAGTGGGAGAGGGGAGTGGGAAGGAGGGAGTGAGAGGGGGGAGTGGAGGGGAGGGAGTGGGAGAGGGGAATGGAGGGGAGTGAGTGGGAGAGGGGATTGGGGAGGAGAGAGTGAGAGGGGGGAGTGGAGGGGAGGGAGTGGGAGAGGGGAGTGGGGAGGAGGGAGTGAGAGGGGGGAGTGGAGGGGAGGGAGTGGGAGAGGGGAGTGGGGAGGAGGGAGTGAGAGGGGGGAGTGGAGGGGAGGGAGTGGGAGAGGGGAGTGGGGAGGAGGGAGTGAGAGGGGGGAGTGGAGGGGTGGGAGAGGGCAGTGGAGGGGAGGGAGTGGGAGAGGGGAATGGGGAGGAGGAAGTGAGAGGGGGGAGTGGAGGGGAGGGAGAGGGGAATGGAGAGGAAGGAGTGGGAGAGGGGAGTGGGAAAGTGGCAGTGAGAGGGGGGATGGAGAAAGGCGTGAGAGCAGAGAAAGGGAAAATAATGATGTCACAGATTGGGAAAACTACCAAACCTACATCTCCAAGGATGTGAACAATGTGGTAGAAATGAAATCAGAGACGCTTCGAGAGGAAACCCCAATTCCATTTTTGGAGAGCGACTCGGAACTTGAAGGTCTAATGGAAAAGTATGAGTCGGATGATGATCCGGGTGATCCAGTGAAGATGCAGTATGGAGCCGGACTAGGAACTGAAGTCTCTTCTGGTTCAGAAGTGGATCTCCAGCAAGTATCTGTGAAGGTAATAGATGCTGGCTTAGTGACAATTTGGGCTTCACTAGACAATGCAACTGAGTTTAAAATGTTGGTTCTTGAGGGTATTGGTGCAGAGTGGGAAATGAAAGGTTGATTAGAATGTACTGTGATCATCTGCTGATGGGTCCGTTGTTCAAGTCCCTTTTGTTAGTCACCAGAAATAGACCGAGTTCAAAGTAACAAATTCCCCAACATATGTTTAGAAGAAATTAAGTTGGAAATAATGGTTTAAGCTTTAAATGGAATAAAACTACCCTCACAACTGCTGCTGGAGAATTGTTCACAAGCAAAGTCTAACTGTGTATATTAGAAAGTCCTGTTAAGAAAGGTATAGTGGGGGAAGGGCATTAGGGGCCAGAGAGTTTCAGACTCGCAATAAGTTATTTTTCCACACAGTAAGTTTACATTGGTACTCCAAGCTAAAACCACTAAAGGCTGTATGTAATATTGTTGAATAAAGTGCCTTTGCACAAGTGTCAATTTGATTGGCCACTGGTCATTGAACGGCCAAAGGGACAGACCGCGTCCTTCAGAGACACTCGTGTGATTCAGCAGGGACGCAGGTCACCTTTTCTCCTTGACGGTTTTCGTTGCAAAAGTTTTATCCTGCACGTCAATTTCCAAAGTAACTCTGTGGTTCTCTAGTTTTCCATCAAAATTCCACTTTAACCTATTTACCCACAAAATATAGCTAGTGTTCCCCGATTCATCACATATGTTATATCCAAATCGTGCTATGGAGACATGCACTATAGCAGAACTACCGGAACATATCTGAATGACTGCATGTTAACAAGGGACAGAACGGTGTTTACAGACACAAAATGTTGGAGTAACTCAGCGGGTGTTGGAGTAACTCAGTGACTTTTCGGGTTGGAACCCTTCTTCAGACTCAACTCTGAAAAAAAGTTCCGTCCCAAAACGTCACCTATTCCTTTTCTCCAGAGATGCTGCCTGACCTATTGAGTTACTCCAGCATTTACGATACGATACAATAGAATTTTAGTTATTCCAGGAGGGAAATTGGTCTCTGCCAACAGTCATAAAACACAACAAGATGCATGCAGCATGAAATTAAAGTGACGAGTAGAAAATCCAGGATTGGGGATGTGCAAAGATTAGTGTGGGGGTGGGGAGGGGGGGAGTCTTGAACAACAGAGGGGGAGGAGTTGATTGCCGCAGGGAAAAAGGATCTCCTGTTGCATCTTGGTGGAACCAGTGTGTTGCTGAAGGTGCTCCTCAGGTTGACCAGTGGGTCCTGGGGGGTGAGCTGTATTGTCCAAGATGCTCTGCATTTTGTGCCGATCTTTGCTATAAACTAGCATCTGCAGTTTCTTCCTACACAGGACTATGTTTAATGTGTCATTAATATAACTGCAGCTTAGAAGCTCTCAAGAGTAAAACTTTAGATTCTGCTGTCCAAAGACTTTGTGAATGAAGAGATGATGCAGCCAACATTGTGATAACCCAGTGTTTGAGGGCGTTCTCTCCAAATATGGTTTATTTCTCTTTCTATTCAGAAACAGAAGGATTGTCCATAGAACCAGTCTCTTGTAGGTTATAACAATGCTGCTGTTGCAAAACCTAATGCCAAATGTGGGCAAGTCCAGAATTGTATGAATCGGATATGGCAAAAGGTATTATTCCTCAGTTGTTGAGCAACAGGGAGAGGTGGTAGTTGCTCTATAGGGGAAACGTAAGTCGGAAAAGGTTTAAAGAAGATTTACAAGGATTTTGTCAGGACTTGAGGACCTGAGCCACAGGGAGAGGTTGTGCAGACTAGGACCTTATTTCTTGGGGTGCAGGAGGCTGATGGGTTGATCTTATAGAGGTGTATAAAATCATGAGGATAATAGATAGGGTGAATGCACAGAATCTTTTCCCTAGAGCAGGAGAATCAAGAACCGCAGGTTTAAGGTGATAAGAGAACAATTTAATATGAACCTGAGGGGCAACTTCTTCACATAGAGGGTGGTGGGTGTATGGAACGAGCTCCCAGAGGAAGTAGTTGAGGCAAGTACAATAACATTTGAAAGACATTTAGGCAGGTACGTGGATGTGCAAGGGTGAGAGGGAAATGGGCCAAATGTAGACAAATGGGACTGATTTAGATGGGGCATCTTATGGGCATGGACAAATTGGACAGAAGGGCCTGTTTCTGTGCTGTCCCGACCCAAAACGTCACCTATCATGTTCTCCAGAGATACTGCCTGACCCGTTGAGTTACTCCAGCACATTGTATCCTTCTGTGTATTAACCAGCATCTGCAGTTCTTTCTATCAGTGATGTGTGTCGGTCCTCTTTACTTTGACCTGCTTTTTTATATTTCATGTTAATAATTTTTGCTTTTATTTCAACAATGGGATGTAAATCCATAATACTTTGTATATTGACTCGTCTAAGAATGTAGGCACGCATTATTGTGATGATTCTTAAATGGTTTAATGGTTATAGCTTAACGTCGTTGGGAGGGTATTTAAATATGAAAGATTTATATACATTGTCGCTATGTCATGCTGTGTGGTGTGAACAATACAACTGGCCTTCAGTGCAAAGTGGTGTGCAGCAGCAGGTACTTACTGCATTCAGTCATGAGAGGGCTGCATTGCTACAGGTATCATTCTGACTGCTGGACATTTTCTCTGTTCCTAGAGTAACAGTGGGGAGCCTGGACGTGTAGTTTACATTGGTGACTTGGTGCCAGGCAGATGTACAAATGACTATTTAATCCACCTCGCTGAAGTCTTTGGGAGGATTAGTAAAATACTGCTAATTAAAGGAAAGGGAGAGGTAAGCAGTAGGACTGACTGAAGTGAGATTAATATCTATTCTGTCATTGAATTTAATCATAATATACATTAATCCACTATCCACGTACCTGAAATAACATTTTAGTTAATAACAAAGAGTAGCGCTAAAACAATGCTCCTTTTAGGCTTTCAGGAATTTAAATAGGACCACAAGCTGGAGATTTAAGAATAAGGGGTTGGCCATTTAGGACTGAGATGAGGAAAAACCTTTTCACCCAGAGTTGTGAATCTGTGGAATTCTCTGCCACAGAGTGCAATGGAGGCCAATTCACTGGATGTTTTCAAGAGTGAGATTTAGCTCTTAGGGCTAATGGAATCAAGGGATATGGGGAAAAGGCAGGAATGGGGTACTGATTGTGGATGATCAGCCATGATCATATTGAATGGCGGTGCTGGCTCGAAGGGCCAAATGGCCTCCTCCTGTACCTATTTTTTGTGTATCTGTTTACCACCTGATATCTGACCAATTGCGGTCACATAGCAACCCCCTTTTTATTGAATCAGGAGGCAAATCATGTCTTCTTATGTAATCTCACTGATTTAAATAAAGTATACCATAGTGACTTGGGCCTTCAGCTGCAAATGAGTTTTATTTCAAATTATTTCACAGTAATAAAGGTCACAACAGATTTACTTGTAGTGTCCAGAATTTGTTCACCCAATCTAAGAAGGGCAGACCTCACCATGGCGGGTCATATGTCGATAGTGTTGCACAGGGTTGCAGCAGAGAGACAAACACCAATTCATCAGGTTCAAATCTCCCCGCTTAGCTGGGGAACACATTCAGTTGTTTCTTTTAAAATGTGGAATATAAACCCTTCAGTGGAGGAGCTGGGAAACAATAAGAATAACATTCTTTGGCAACGCCTGCCTTGATACAACCAGTTTTGATACTGGCATGGAGCCAATGCTGCGATAATGAATAAGCATGATTTAGAATTTCCCGAGAGGTGATTTGGTTTTGAAACTTGAAATAGTTTGTCTACACACCTAATGTATTCTGTCCATATCATCGATTTGTCAGTGCGCATCTTATAAAGCCACTGTCTGAACACGGTAGACACTAGTACAGTGTGATTCGATTTATGTACATTAATTACCTTCAGTGTTGTTACTTGTATTTGATGGTGTAAGATATTAAACAGCTTTGGCGTTTTCCATATGTTTACCCACATGTAATGTAATATGCTCTCAGGGATTTGTGGAAATGTGCAACAGTGCAGACGCCCAAGCCATGGTCCGGTTTTGCAAAGCAAAACCACCTGTTATTCAAGGAAACATCATCAGAGTGGAGTTGAGCCAGAAGTACAAGAAGTTGCGCTTGAGGGTATGTTACAAACTTACAGCACAGTCAATTATTGCATCGAAAATTATATAAAACTCTCTTCATATGTGACATTAATAATAAAGAAAAAGTAGATCATCCATTGATGTGAACTGAAAATATTTATTAGAAGATTTATGGTTAGGAAGGAGAGTGTAAAACTAGTAATCTAGATCTAGATGTAAACCTAGTGATGCGAAAACGGCTCACAGCCCTGGGATTTGGTTAACAAAATAACAATGTTGAATATGACCAGATGTTAGTGGCCAGGTCACTTGGTTTGATGAATCAAGTAAGGTTCATTAAGAGGAAAAAATGTTTATATTGTTACCCTTACCTAAATGAAGAACTTTGTTAATCCAGCTCCACGGCACTAGAGGCGATCCGAAACGTCATCCATTCCTTCTCTCCAGAGATGCTGCCTGTCCCCCGCTGAGTTACTCCAGCTTTTTGTGTCTATCAGCGAGCATAGTGAGATGTGCTAGGGCAACTCTTTGCACCCTAAATTTGTGTTATGGAACGGTTCCAATCAGGAGACCGCGATACTCATTCCCGCTCTACTGCAAGTTCTGCAAGGTGGGGCGGGGTGTTTATGTTGTAAATAGGATCCATTGCCATGCATTCAGCAGCCATAGCTGATATTCAAAGGAAAAGCCAGCCAAAGCAATGACAAAGAAGGTAACTTGAGAAAGTTGTCTTTCACCACGGAGGAGCTGAGTTCTCTGACCTCCATGAAACTTTGATTTCCTTCCCCTATTGCCATCGTTCTTGGAAATCTTTGAAAATGTGGCTCCAATATTTATGTAATTGTTTAACATTTCTTTTGTTTCAATGATAAGGAGAGAGACCAAGGTTGATTTATTCACAAAATGCTGGAGTAACTCAGCAGGTCAGGCAGCATCTCGGGAGAGAAGGAATGGGTGACGTTTCGGGTCGAGACCCTTCTTCAGACTGATTCAGACTGAGACCAAGGTTGATGTTGTTTTTCCTCAAAGGCATAAATGAAGCATTATTTGAGTGTTGCTGTTTCACCTTTAATCGATTGTTGACAGGGTCAATGGAATGTTGGCATTCAGCTTGCAGCAGAAGCTTCATTACAGCCTGAGGTGTTTGGAAACTGAAATAGGTCAAGAAAGGAATGGGTTTTATTTTCTAGAACCCTGTAATATGTTCTGGTGGGACTGAAAATTAACAAGATGGGAGATACTCTTAAATGAAGATTACTTGTGGCATTGAGACAACCATTCCTGATCATGTCTAGAGGTATCAAATGTCAAGGTAAATGGAAAATCAATACAACATAGTGAATGATTGACAATAACATTTGTATTGATTTTCATTTCAGTTTCCAGAATTAAACCCCACTGGTGGCAGCATCAAGCCCCCCTTTGGGCAGTTTGGTGCTTCTGAAAATGTGTCTGAGCCAGAAGAAGACATCTTAATACCAACAAGCACCCCAACTTTAGCCGAGCTCCAGGCTAAACATTCAACACAGCTTCTGAGGTGGGCCAGTGTGCCACTTGAGGGCAACATGCCCTCAAAAGACAAGAGGTGGAATCCACAGACCTATGAGGGAAAAGAACTTGAGTGCTTTAGATTCTTACCATATGCTTTTAAAGTTCCAATGTTAGAAACTCATGAACAGTACTTGCGGAGTATCACTGGGTCTCCTGATATGTATGAGCTCGATACACCGAAGATAGACGATGCATTTATTCAACTCCTGGTGGGTAAGAAAGTTATAAGTTCTCATGATGATTTGAACACGCAGTTGGGTGAACCAGAGAGGGTGTTAAGTAAGGCACAGTCAAAAGTAGCGGAAATTGTAGGTCCAGTTGTACTAGCCATACAGAAGTTTGAATTAGATGAATTGTCTGGAGAATTAGATTCTCTCACTACAGAACAGTTGATAGAAAGACTACAATCAACAATAATTTCATGTCATCAATCAATTCTAAATGCTGGACAGACTCACCGCTGGTTAACTGGCCTTCGGACAGAGAATTTGTTGCAGTTATTCAAATTCGGCCAAACGCCTATAAAACCACAAGACCATCCAAATGTGACATCGTCTGATCTACTGGGTGCTGAACTTGTAGAACAAATACAAAAGAAAGGTGAGGTTGTGAAGCGTATGACAGCTCTTCCACTGATGAAGAAAAAAACACTCATCAATGTCTCCAAGAAGAAAAAGGTTTTCCCAAAACAGCAGAGGTGGCAACATCCATATTATTGGAATCTAAAGCCATTCAGAGGCCGTGGTAAGTCACTTCTGTTTGTAGGGAAAAACAAAAAGGGACAAGTTCACTGGGAGCAAAGCACCTTTCCAAAATCTCTACATTTGTTCTGGTCTGTGAACTGCAGTCATTCGTGGCAGTACCCCAACTATTTTGTTTAGATTTCTATTTGTTGCATTTGTGCATTTAACTCAATCGCACAGTACTCAGCCCTCGGTCTGATCTTGCCCAAGGGTGCACTCAATCTTTTCAGAGAGGCACTTTGGAGGGCCAAACCAGGGCAGGACTTGCACAGTAAATGGTAGAACTCTGAAGAATGTTGTAGAACAGAGAGCTCTGAAAGTACAGGTGCATGTCCTCTGAAAGTGTCGATTCAGATTAAGGTATTTGGCACGCTTGGCATCATTGGGAAGGGTATTGAGTATCAAAGTTGGGATTTCATGATGTAGTTATATGTCATTGGTGAGACCACACTTGGAATATTATGTGCAGTTCTGATCGCCCAGCTACAGGAAGGATTTCCATAAGTTGTGCAGAAAAAGGTGCAGAAGAGATTCACTAAAGGTGGTACCAGGACCTGCGACCTTGAGTTATCGGCTGAGATCTTTTGCTTTGGAGTGCTAGAGGCTGAATGGTTTCCTTGTTGAGGTGTACAAGATCACGAGGGCCATAGATAAAGTAAATGCTCACAGTCTTTTTTCCAGGGTAGAGGATTATAAAACTAGAGGGGACAGATTTAAGAGGGACCTCAGGGACACCTTTTTCACTCGGAAGGTAGTCTGCATTTGGAATGAGCTGCGAGAGGAAGCTGTAGAAGTATATATATTTACAACTTTCAAAAGACATTTGAGTAGCACTGTGTCGCGGCAATAGAGTTGCTGCCTTACAGTGCCAGAGACTTGGGTTCTGTCCTGACTACAGGTGCTGTCTGTAAGGAGTTTGTACGTTTAACATGTGAAAATGATCTGAAACCTGCCTCTCACTCTCGGAGTATTTGTCCATTGCAATGAACCTAGTATGACCTGGTGTCGGGTCAAGGGCAGATTTCACAATCTATAAGAAATTGGTCTTTCATTGTTGGGTTCATGAGTGAAAATCAAAGCATGGTCACAAAGTTCCAAACTTCTGAGAGTGATTATTAGGGGCGAAGAAGATTGTCAATCTGGCTCTTGGGCAGAAGTCACTGAAGGTTAAGCAGGTTAAGTGGCAAAACGGTGGTGTACTCTTGAATCTGGAGAATACGTCAAAGTTTGGTATCAGGAAATGGCCATGGAGATATTACAGCGTACAATAAATGTTTTCTTTTGCCCTTTAAAACCCTGTTACTCTTAAGAGAATGTAACATGGCAAAGAGGTGCAATCTCAATCTAGCCATGTGAACAAACATTTCAACAGCTTTATAGAAAGTTTGATGACACAATACAATACAATATATCTTTATTGTCATTGTACTGGGGTACAACAAGATTGGGAATGCGCCTCCCATACGATGCAATAATTTAATTAATTTAAACAACAACAACCCAACGAAACAAATTGTGACAGTTTTAAGACAGAATAAAGTGCAGGTAGATCTGTGCCGGTTCACTGTGCGATGTGACCATCTGGCTCAGCAGGACCGGTTCAAAGCAGCTATGGCCCTGGGGATGAAGCTGTTCCTGAGTCTGGAGGTGCGGGCGTAGAAGGCCTTGTAACGTCTGCCCGATGGAAGGAGTTCGAACGGACTGTTGCAGGGGTGTGAAGAGTCTTTGTGGATGCTGGTGGCTTTTCTGAGGCATCGTGTGTTGTAGATGCCCTCCAAGGCTGGTAGCTGTGTTCCGATGGTCCTCTGAGCTCTAGACACATAGGACAGTTAATGTAAGAACAGTTTGGTGAAAAATATTGCAGGAGGAGGCTGACCAAATAGTTTGCACAATCTTATTTAATATTTTCTTATGTAGCAATACTTGTCTCATCATTTGTTAGTAAGAATCAATTCTAACATAAATCAACAACTTGCCATCCTCTGTATTTTGCAATGCCACAGAAAACATGATAAATTGTTGTTCAATGCAATACTTGGCCTGCTGTCTGTCCACTGTGGTCTACGTTTTGCCCCTTCATCACATCTCTGCTATTTGTGGAGAATTTAGCTCAATGTCAGTGTTTAAGCCAGGACAACCTTTTAGCAAAAATAATAAGGACAATCAGCATTAGAAAGATATCGGGCGAATAATAACTATGTCAAGGTATCGGGCAAGAAAAGGTGAAGTAGCAAAATCTGGCTTTGGGAAGTGATTTAAACATAGAAACATAGAAAATAGGTGCAGGAGGAGGCCATTTGGCCCTTCGAGCCAGCACCGCCATTCATTGTGATCATGGCTGATCATCTACAATCAGTAACCCGTGCCTGCCTTCTCCCCATATCCCTTGACCCCACTAGCCCCTAGAGCTCTATCTAACTCTCTTTTAAATTCATCCAGTGAATTTGCCTCCACTGCCTTCTATGGCAGAGAATTCCACAAATTCACAACTCTCTGGGTGAAAAAGTTCCTTCTCACCTCAGTTTTAAATGGCCTCCCCTTTATTCTTAGACTATAGCCCCTGGTTCTGGACTCCCCAACATTGGGAACATTTTTCCTGCATCTGGCTTATCTAGTCCTTTTATGATTTTATACGTTTCTATAAGATCCTGTTGGAGGATAATACGTTGTATGTGACGGCTGATGGGATGGAAGGTGAGGACAAGGGGGACTCTGTCCTTGTTACAAATAGGGGGAGGGGGAGCAAGAGCAGAGCTGCGGGATATTGAGGAGACCCTAGTGAGAACCTCATCTATAATGGAAGAGGGGAACCCCCGTTTCCTAAAGAATGAGGACATCTCCAATGCCCTTGTATGGAACACTTCATCCTGGACGCAGATGCGGTGTAGACGGAGGAATTGGGAGTAGGGGATAGAGTCTTTACAGGAAGCAGGGTGGGAAGAAGTGTAGTCAAGATAGCTATGGGAGTCAATAGACAATAGGTGCAAGAGTAGGCCATTCGGCCGTTCGAGCCAGAACCACCATTCAATAGACAATAGACAATAGACAATAGGTGCAGGAGTAGGCCATTCAGCCCTTCGAGCCAGCACCGCCATTCAATGTGATCATGGCTGATTATTCTCAATCAGTACCCCGTTCCTGCCTTCTCCCCATACCCCTTGACTCCGCTATCCTTAAGAGCTCTATCTAGCTCTCTCTTGAATGCATTCAGAGAATTGGCCTCCACTGCCTTCTGAGGCAGAGAATTCCACAGATTTACAACTCTCTGACTGAAAAAGTTTTTCCTCATCTCCGTTCTAAATGGCCTACAACTTATTCTTAAACGGTGGCCCCTGGTTCTGGACTCCCCCAACATTGGGAACATGTTTCCTGCCTCTAACGTGTCCAACCCCTTAATAATCTCTTAATAATAGTCCCCTTAATAGCCCCGTAATAATAGTCAGTAGGTTTGTAGTAGACGTCGGTCAATAGTCTTGTCTCCTGTGATGAAAACGGTGAGATCCAGAAACGGTAGGGAGGTGTCGGAGATGGTCCAAATAAATTTATAAGCAGGATGGAAATTGGTGGTGAAGTGTATGAAGTCAGTGAGTTCAGCATGGGTACAGGAGGTAGCACCAGTGCAGTCGTCAATGTAGAGGAGGTAGAGTTCCGGGATAGGGCCAGTGTACGCCTGGAACAGGGATTGTTCAACGTACCCTACAAAGAGGCAGGCATAGCTGGGGCCCATGCGGGTGCCCATAGCTACGTCTTGGATTTGGAGGAAGTGGGAGGAGTCGAAGGAGAAGTTGTTGAGGGTAAGGACCAGCTAATGTTATCCCACTTTTTAAGAAAGGAGTGAGAGAGAAAACAGGAAATTATCGACCAGTTAGTCTGACATCAGTGGTGGGGAAGATGCTGGAGTCAATTATAAAAGACGAAAATTGCGGAGCATTCGGATAGCAGTAACAGGATCCTTCCGAGTCAGCGTGGAATTACGAAGGGGAAATCATGCTTGACTAATCTTCGGGAATTTTTTGAGGATATAACTGGGAAAATGGACAGGGGAGAGCTGGTGGATGTAGTGTACCTTGACTTTCAGAAAGCCTTCAAAGCAAATGGTATTGGGGGTAGGGTACTGACATGGATACAAAATTGGTTGGTAGACAGAAAGCAAAGAGTGGGTCCCTTTCAGAATGGCAAGCAGTGACTAGTGGGGTACCGCAAGGCTCGGTGCTGGGACCGCAGCTATTTACAATATACATTAATGACTTGGATGAAGGGATTAAAAGTAACATTAGCAAATTTGCAGATGACACAAAGCTGGGTTGCAGTGTGAACTGTGAGGAAGATGCTATGAGGCTGCAGGGTGCCTTGGACAGTCTGTGTGAGTGGGCGGATGCATGGCAGATGCAGTTTAATGTGGAGATTATCCACTTTGGTGGTAAGACTAGGAAGGCAGATTATTATCTGAATGGTGTCAAGTTAGGAAAAGGGGACGTAAAACGAGATCTGGGTGTCCTAGTGCATCAGTCACTGAAAGGAAGCATGCAGGTACAGCAGGCAGTGAAGAAAGCCAATGGAATGTTGGCCTTCATAACAAGAGGAGTTGAGTATAGGAGCAAAGAGGTCCTTCTGCAGTTGTACAGGGCCCTAGTGAGACCGCACATGGAGTACTGTGTGCGGTTTTGGTCTCCAAATTTGAGGAAGGATATTCTTGCAATTGAGGGCGTGCAGCGTAGGTTTACTAGGTTAATTCCCGGAATGGCGGGACTGTCGTATGTTGAATGACTGGAGCGACTGGAGCACCCAGATCTCGTACGTCCCCCTTTCCTAACTTGACACTGGAATTTAAAAGGATGAGACATATAAGATTATTAAGGGATTGGACACGTTAAAGGCAGGAAACATGTTCCCAATGTTGGGGGAGTCCAGAACCAGGGGCCACAGTTTAGGAATAAGGGGTAGGCCATTTAGAATAGAGATGAGGAAAACTTTTTCAGTCAGAGAGTTATAAATCTGTGGAATTCTCTGCCTCAGAAGGCAGTGGAGACCAATTCTCTGAATGCTTTCAAGAGAGAGCTAGATAGAGCTCTTAAGGATAGCGGAGTCAGGGGGTATGGGGAGAAGACTGGAACGGGGTACTGATTGAGAATGATCAGCCATGATCACATTGAATGGTGGTGCTGGCTCGAAGGGCTGAATGGCCTACTCCTGCACCTATTGTCTATTGTCTATTGCTAGGCGGAGGAGAGTATTGGTAGATGGAAATTGGCAGGTTATAAAATAAGGGGTGGCCTGCAAATAATGGCATTGGATCATAACTGTTGCAAAGTGTTAAACTTTTTGTTGCTAATGCCTAATTAAAATATTCCTAATTGCTTTGTTGCAGGAAGACCATTTAGAGGACATGTTCGAGGACACCCAATCTTTTTGGACCAATAAATATCTTAAAACCAACATGAATAAAAATGAAGAAGGACACAAAATGCTGGAGTAACTCAGTGGGTCAGGCAGCATCTCTGGCGAGAAGGAATGAGTGATGTTTCGGGTCAAGACCCTTCTTCAGACTGAATCAGTCTGAAGAAGTGTCTCGACCTGAAACGGACTGAATCAGTCTGAAGAAGGGTCTCAACCTGAAACGTCACCCATTCCTTCTCTCCAGAGATGCTGCCTGTCCTGCTGAGTTACTCCAGCATTTTGTGTCTATCTTCGATATAAACCAGCATCTGCAGTTCTTTCCAACAAAAGAACAAAAATGAAGTGGACTGGACTGACGCAAAAGGAGATTTTCCACCTGTGTGGTTATTTTAGAACAGTTTGTCAGATGAATAAAGTCTAAGTAAGAATATGTTTTCAATGTTTTTCTTGGATTTATTGTTACTGAAGTAGGAATTTTATATTTTCTGTTGTTCTTCAGTCAAAATGATGGGTGAATGATCAATTCTGCACATATTTTGTTCAAGCCCCCACTCCCTCGTCTACTATAGATGTTCAGTCACTCTACACCTCCATCCTCCACCAGGAAGGCCTTAAAGCCCTCCGTTTCTTCCTCGACCACAACCATCCAATTTCCCTCTACTAGCACTCCCCGCCTCGAGAAGCTGGTCCTCACCCTTAACAACTTCTCCTTTGACTCCTCGCACTTCCTCCAAGTCCAAGGCGTAGTTATGGGCCCCAGCTATGCCTGCCTCTTTGTAGGGTACGTCGAACAATCCTTGTTCCAGGCATACACTGGCCCTATCCCCAAACTTTCCCCATTACATTGACGACTGCATCGGTGCTACCTCCTGGCCCTATCCCCAAACTCTTTCCCCATTACATTGACGACTGCATTGGTGCTACCTCCTGCACCCATGCAGAACTCACCGACTGCATCAGTACTACCTGCTGCACCCATGCAGAACTCATGGACCATCAACTTCACCACCAATTTCAGTCAGAGAGTTGTGAATCTGTGGAATTCTCTGCCTCAGAAGGCATTGGAGGCCATTTCTCTGAATGCATTCAAGAGAGAGCTTGATAGAGCTCTTAAGGATAGCAGAGTCAGGGGGTATGGGGAGAAGACAGGAATGGGGTACTGATTGAGAATGATCAGCCATGATCACATTGAATGGCGGTGCTGGCTCGAAGGGCTGAATGGCCTCCTCCTGCACCTATTGTCTATTGTCTATAACTATCTTGACTACATTTCTTCCCACCCTGCTTCCTGCAAAGACTCTATCCCCTACTTCCAATTCCTCCATCTATGCCGCATCTGCGCCCAGGATGAGGTGTTCCAAACCAGGACATCTGAGATGTCCTCATTCTTTAGTGAACGGGGGTTCCCCTTTCCCATCATAGATGAGGCCCTCACTCGTGTCTCCTCGGTACCCCGCAGCTCCGCCCTTGCTCCCCCTTGTCGCAACAGAGACAGAGTCCCCCTTGTCCTTACCTTCCACCCCATCAGCCGTCGCATACAACACAATCTTCCAAAATTTTTGCCACCTCCAACAGGATCCCAACACTTGTCACATCCTCCCATCTCCACCCCTTTCCGCCTTCCGCAAAGACCGTTCCCTCCGCATCTCCCTGGTTAACTCATCTCTTCCCACCCCAACCACCCTCTCCCCAGGTACCTTCTGCAACCGCAGAAGATGCAATACCTGTCCCTGTACCTCCTCCCTCGACTGTCCAGATCTTTCACGTTCGGTAGAGGTTCACTTGCACCTCCTCCAACCTCATCTACTGTATCCATTGTTCAAGATTTAGTTTAGTTTAGAGATATAACACGGAAACAGGCCCATCAGGTCCGCGCCGACCAGCGATCCCCGCACATTATCATTATCCACTAGGGACAATTTTTACATTTACCAAGCCAATTTATCTGCAAACCTGCATGTCTTTGGAGTGTGGGAGGAAACCGAAGATCTCGGAGAAAACCTACACAGGTCACGGGGAGAACGTACAAACTCCGTACAGACAGTGCCCGCATTTGGGATCCAACCCGGGTCTCCGGCGCTGCATTCGCTGTATGGCAACAACTCTACCGCAGCGCCACCGTGACCGCCCACAAGATGTGGACTCTTATACATCAGCAAGACCAAACGTAGACTGGGCGATCGTTTTGCTGAACACCTTCACTCAGTCCGCCTGAACCTACCTGATCTCCCAGTTGCTAAACACTTTAATTCTCCTTCCCATTCCCACACAGACCTTTCTGTCCTAGGTCTCCACCATTGTCAGAGTGAGGCTAAACGCAAATCGGAGGAACAGTATCTCATAATTCACTTGGGCAGCTTACATCAATGAATATTGATTTCTCTCACTTCAGGTAGCCCCGGCATTCCCTCTCTCTCTATCCCTCCCCCACCCAAGTCGCAGCAGCTTCTGGCCCGGGTGGCCGCCTTTGGTGGAGCCGGAGCATGTGGCCGCTGGCTGGGTGAGGTCACATGGGGCGCAGGGCGGTGATGTCGTGTGATAGTTGGTACTCCTAGAGTTTGGTGGTGGGCCCATGGCCGTTTGGCAATATGTATATGGCATGATTAGCATGTTTGCCGATGGCACAAAAGTGGGTGATATTGTAGATTGTGAAGATGGTAATCAAAAAATGCAGCAGGATCTTGAACGGCTGGGCAGGTGGCTGAGGAATAGTTGATGGAATTTAATAGAGAAATGTGAGGTGTTGTATTTTGGGAAGTTTTAAATGGGCAGGATCTACACAGTGAATGGGCAGGCTCTGGGGAGTATTGCAGAGCAGAGGGATCGAGGAGCTGGGCGAAGGCACCACGTGCCGGGTGGGAAGGGGGCTGCCGCGCGGGGAACCACGGGATCCCGGACCGCGCGGCGCATTGTGGGAGTGCGAGGCCCACTCACCCGTTGGAGCAGCGGTTGAAGGTAAGCGAGCGGCGGCTGCTGGAGGAGTGCGGGCGGGTACGAGAACCGGCCTCTGTCCGGTAAATCTCGGTGGAGGGGAGGAACTGTTCGGTGAAGAGGGCGTTAGAGGAAGTTTGGCTGAGGCGGGAGTGCGGCGGCCGGCGCTGTGTCTGTAATGGCTGCCGCGCTGGCCGAGCGGAGCGGAGCCGCCGCCATTTTGTGTCAGGGAGAAGCGCAGGAACGGGGGGGAGAGAGCGGCAGTGTCCGGGACAGAGAGCGGCAGCGCCCGGGGGAGAGAGCGGCAGTGTCCGGGACAGAGAGCGGCAGCGCCCGGGGGAGAGAGCGGCAGTGTCCGGGACAGAGAGCGGCAGCGCCCGGGGGAGAGAGCGGGGCAGGCGGCGGCAGTGTCTGGGGGAGAGAGCGGCAGTGTCCGGGGGAGAGAGCGGCAGTGTCTGGGGGAGAGAGCGGCAGTGTCCGGGGGAGAGAGAGCGGCAGTGTCTGGGGGAGAGAGCGGCAGTGTCCGGGGGAGAGAGCGGCAGTGTCTGGGGGAGAGAGCGGCAGTGTCCGGGAAGAGAGTGTGCGGCTGCCGACCCCAGGGAATGGTCGCGCGAACTCCGGGCGGGGATCCTCCGGCGGTGGGGAAGCGAGCGGCGTCCGGGGGGCGGGTGGGGAGTGTGTGTGTTTGTGTTGGGGGGAGTGTGTTGCGGGGGTGTGTGTTGGGGGGGGGGGGGGTGTGTTGGTGTTGGGGGGAGTGTGTGTTGGTGTGTGTGTGTTGGGGGGAGTATGTTGGTGTGTGTTGGGGGTGTGTGTGTGTTGGGGGTGTGTGTGTGTTGGGGGTGTGTGTGTGTTGGGGGTGTGTGTGTGTTGGGGGGGTGTGTGTGTGTTGGGGGTGTGTGTGTGTTGGGGGTGTGTGTGTGTGTTGCGGGGGTGTGTGTTGCGGGGGTGTGTGTTGGGGGGGTGTGTGTGTGTTGGGGGTGTGTGTGTGTTGCGGGTGTGTGCGTTGCGGGTGTGTGCGTTGCGGGTGTGTGCGTTGGGGGTGTGTGCGTTGGGGGTGTGTGTGCGTTGGGGGTGTGTGTGTTGCGGGTGTGTGTGTGTGTTGGGGGTGTGTGTGCGTTGGGGGGGTGTGTGTGTTGGGGGGGTGTGTGTGTGTTGGGTGTGTGCGTTGGGGGTGTGTGTGTGTTGGGTGTGTGCGTTGGGGGTGTGTGTGTGTTGGGGGTGTGTGTGTGTTGGGGGGGGGGGGGGGGTGAGCTGCGGCGGCGGGCCGGCTCTGGCCGGGAGAGGGAACAACAAGCGGCAACGTTAAATTCAAATAAAGCGGATCCGCAAACCCTCGAGAATGCGGTGTTGTCCCCGGAGAACGGGCAATTAAACCGTAAAAGGTAATAAATAAATCTGGTGGAATCTCATAAACCTCGGGGAATAAACAATAAATATATCGGCCTCGAGCGATCCGGGATGACAGAGAAGCGAAAGGATCGCCATATGAATGTTGGGGACTTCACACACCTCAGAGCTTTGTTTTAAAACGTAACTGACCAGAAAATGAAGCTCTTTATGAAGGCAAACCACAAAACCAACCAACAGTGGTTTTAAAATATGTAAATCAAAGATAGGCTCTCTCGTTGCGATGGTAATAAATGGTAATAGCATATTATCTTATGGTGCAAATAAATTATAATAGACCACTTAGAGAAGAATGGGAAAACATCCTATGCTTCCTGTCATATCTGAAAATAAATTTTGACGATCAGAGTAAATGCTGTCCTCAGTCCATCTACCTGTTCATTCCGATAAAACAACGTGTTCGAATTTGGTCGGTTATGTAGCATCTGTAAAGGTTTTGGGTAAGCAATGTTATAGGTGACGGGGTAGGCAATGTAGCGAAAGCTGGGACTATGCAGAAGGAATTGTACAGGTTGGGAGCTGAGAAGTGGCAGGTGGAATACAGCGCAGTAGAGTGTGGAGTCATGCATTTTGGCAGTAGGAATAAAGGCGTAGGCTATTTTCTAAATTGGGAGAGAATTGAGAAATCGAAGGGCAAAGGGACTTGGGGTGCTGGTGCTGGATTCCCAAAAAGTTAATTTGCAAGTCAAATCGGTAATAAGGAAGGCAAATGCATTGCTTGCACTTATTTCAAGAGAACTAGAATATAAAAAGAGGGATGTCATGTTGAGGCTTTTTAAGGCACTGGTCAGACATCATTTGGAGTATTCTGAGCAGTTTTGGGGCCCATAACTAAGGAAGGATGTGCTGGTGTTGGAGAGAGTCCAGAGAAGGCTTACGAGAATGATCCCAGGAATGATTGGGCTAGCATATGATGAGCTTATGAAGGCATTGGCCATGTACTCACCGGAGATTAGAAGGATCGGGGGTTATCTCCTTCAAACATACCGAATAGTGAAAGGCCTGGATATATTGAATATGGAGAGGATGTTTTCACGAGTGGGAAAGTCTCGGATGAGGTTATATTCTCAAAATAAAAGGATATACCTTTATAAAGGAGAAGTGGAGGAATTTTTTCAGTCAGAGGATGGTGAATCTGTGGAATTCATTACCACAGACAGCTGTGGAGGCCATGTCAATGGATATTTTTAAGGGGGAGATTGATAGATTCATTAGTACGGGGGTCAGGTGCTATGGGGTGAAAACAGGAAAAGGGTTGAGATCAGCCTTGATTGAATGTTGGAGTAGACTTGATGGGCCGAATGGACCAATTCTGCTCCGACAACTCAGGAACATTTTAGGTCAGGACCCTTGTGAATAGTTAGCTTGATGATATAAATAGACAATAGAAAATAGGTGCAGGAGGAGGCCATTTGGCCCTTTGAGCCAGCACCGCCATTCAATGTGGTCATGGCTGATCATTCTCAATCAGTACCCCGTTCCTGCCTTCTCCCCATACCCCCTGACTCCGCTATCCTTAAGAGCTCTATCTAGCTCTCTCTTGAATGCATTCCGAGAATTGGCCTCCACTGCCTGGAGGCAGAGAATTCCACAGATTCACAACTCTCTGGCTGAAAAGGTTTTTCCTCATCTCAGTTCTAAATGGCCTACCCCTTATTCTTAAACTGTGGCCTCTTGTTCTGGACTCCCCCAACATTGGGAACATGTTTCCTGCCTCTAACGTGTCCAATCCCTTAATAATCTTATACGTTTTGATAAGATCTCCTCTCATCCTTCTAAATTCCAGTGTATACAAGCCTAGTCGCTCCGGTCTTTCAACACATGATAGTCCCGCCATTCCGGGAATTAACCTAGTAAACCTACGCTACACGCCCTCAATAGCAAGAATATCTCCTTCCTCAAATTTGGAGACGAAAACTGCACACAGTACTCCAGGTGCGGTCTCACTGGGGCCCTGTACAACTGCAGAAGGACCTCTTTGCTCCTATACTCAACTCCTCTTGTTATGAAGGCCAACATTCCATTGGCTTTCTTCACTGCCTGCTGTACCTGCATGCTTCCTTTCAGTGACTGATGCACTAGGACACCCAGATCTCGTTGTACGTCTCCTGTTCCTAACTTGACACCATTCAGATAATATTCTGCCTTCATATTCTTACCTTCCACATTAAACTGCATCTGCCATGCATCCGCCCACTCACACAACCTGTCCAAGTCACCCTGCAACCTCATAGCATCTTCCTCACAGTTCACACTACCACCCAGCTTTGTATCATCTGCAAATTTGCTAATGGTACTTTTAATCCCTTCATCCAAGTCATTAATGTATATTGTAAATAGCTGCAGTCCCAGCACCGAGCCTTGCGGTACCCCACTAGTTACTGCCTGCCATTCTGAAAGGGACCCATTTATCCCCACTCTTTGCTTTCTGTCTGTCAACCAATTTTCTATCCATGTCGTCAGTACCCTACCTGCAATACCATGTGCTCTAATTTTGCCCACTAATCTCCTATGTGGAACCTTGTCAAAGGCTTTCTGAAAGTCAAGGTACACCACATCCACCGGCTCTCCCCTGTCAATTTTCCTGGTTACATCCTCAAAGAATTCCAGAAGATTAGTCAAGCATGATTTCCCCTTCATAAATCCTGTTACCACTATCCAAATGCTCCGCAATTTCGTCTTTTATAATTGACTCCAGCATCTTCCCCACCACTGATGTCAGACTAACTGGTCTATAATTTCCCATTTTCTCTCTCCCTCCTTTCTTAAAAAGTGGGACAACATTAGCTACCCTCCAATCCACAGGAACTGATCCTGAATCTATAGAACATTGGAAAATGATCACCAATGCGTCCACAATTTCTAACGCCACCTCCTTAAGTACTCCGGGATGCAGACCATCAGGCCCTGAGGATTTATCAGCCTTCAGCCCCATCAGTCTACCCAACACCATTTCCTGCCTAATGTGGATTTCCTTCAGTTCCTCCGTCACCCTAGGATCTCTGGCCACCAGAACATCTGGGAGATTGCTTGTATCTTCCTTAGTGAAGACAGATCCAAAGTACCGGTTCAACTCGTCTGCCATTTCCTTGTTTCCCATAATAAATTCCCCCGCTTCTGTCTTCAAGGGACCCACATTTGCCCTGACTATTTTATTCCTCTTTACATACCTAAAAAAGCTTTTACTATCCTCCTTTATATTATTGGCTAGTTTACCCTCGTACCTCATCTTTTCTCCCCGTATTGCCTTCTTAGTCATCTTCTGTTGCTCTTTAAAACATTCCCCTTGACGCGCATTAAAAGTTTTTGCATAGGTAGTAATTTAGTGGATCTTTGAGTAGTTTCATGAGTATATTGTGCACCATGCGGTAGGACAAAGTTTTTGCAAGAGCTGAATATTATCGTTCCATGTACAACTTGCATTTATATAGACACAGAATGCTGGAGTAACTCAGCGGGTCAGGCAGCATCTCTGGAGAGAAGGAATGGGTGATGTTTCGGGTCGAGATCCTTTGTCAGACATTGCATTTATATAGCATCTTTAAAGTAGAATAATGGTTTGATGAGCTTCAGAGGCAAAGAGAAGGTCAGCATTTAAGCAAAATAAATATTAGTAGAAGCCACAGAAATCTTGGTCAAAGGATTTTAGTTAGGGCTGCAAGTGAGGAGGAAAGTTTTTCATTTATAGACAAATTCAAAGGTGTAGGATATGGGCAAATGAAATGGCATCAAGTGATGGTTCAAGGAAAGAGTGAGCCTGAGGAGAATGCCAATAGCTAATACACATGGCATGCAGTCCCTGCCTTTCTCATGTGCAAGTATATTGACTATCATGCATGCTACTGAAATGACTTGAAATCTTGGTAGACATCCATAATGATGATTCTCATGAGGTAAAATACAAATAAAGACTTGGTTAATGTAAATGAGAAATCACTACAATTGGTATTGGTGATAAAATTGGTCCTACACAGCTTTAAACGTTTCAGTGGATCATTCCTCCTGCACTGAGAGGCTACAGCTTTTAGAAAATCAGCTTGTTATTACATGCATGTTGTGAGTCTAGTTGGCCCCATTACAACCAAAGAGATTGAAACTTAGAATTGGTTAAGATAAATTAAGGTGGTATTTCTATAGTGCTGTAGTGTAATTGACAATTGGTAGAAAAATCATACATCAATATTTTAATTTGGTACGGCAAACATTCATTACTGACAAATCATTACTATGCGAAGCAAGGCTCATCTAGACTGCACCAACTGTTAAGCCACCATTTAGATTAAGTTTCACTGCAAGACACAAATTGACATCTAGTTGTGGGTAAAAAAGCTCTTGTTTTGAAATTCTTCATTTTCACCATTTGTCATTTTCATGTTGTTTAATTGTCTTAAGATGAAGAATTTTCTTCTTATTTCTGCCCAATTTCTGCCCTCGTAAATTTGTATTAATTCACTGCGACCATGTTTCTAAGTCATTATAGAAAGTGATTTCCATTAGCAAATGAATCCAAACGCAATGTTGCATCGTGTACATATTCTGCAAGGCGAAGATCATTATTTCACTGCATTTTAACAAATTGCCGTTTCCTTTCCCTTTATATCCATGATAACGTGGTCCTCTGCTATTTTAATGTCATATTTTTCAGCGCTTATCATATTCACTATGGAGTATGGTCACTGCACAGCTTCTGTTATTAGAATGCCCGTAGGGCTCCTGTTGATTTTGTAGCCCATCAAGTCCACATGCACCGCCCTCCACTGAGCACATCATTTTCTCAGCTCAAGTAGCTTCTCTTTTAGCCAACTTGCAGAGAATAATATAGCTGTCAGAATGACTTGTTAAGTCTCTTTTTGTAAGTTGTGTTGAAAATCTTTTTGGACCTATTTCCGGACCCTTCCCCCCCCCCCCCCCCCCCCCTCCTTCATCACGATGATGATTTGGGCCATTGTCTCTTTGCTGTCTTTGATCTTAAGACTATTAATAACTGTATTTATTGCTTTCCGCACATACCTCATCTTTATGGTCCACCTCTTATGCAATTGCAATCCTTCCTGGACCGTATCTGTGACTGAGTTTCCATACCGACTTCCACAACTATGTGGAATCTGCTACTTTCCATCTTGCCTTCTGTAAACATTTCAGCTCTTCATCTGTTTCAGTAACATAATTTGATAATTTCTATTCAAATGAGAAATTGAGTTGTCAGCTGACAAGTCCCTTCTGCACTGGATGGTTCCATTTAGTATAAGAAAATAACTGCATATGCTGGTACAAATCGAAGGTATTTATTCACAAAATGCTGGAGTAACTCAGCAGATCAGGCAGCATCTCGGGAGAGAAGGAATGGGTGACGTTTCGGGTCGAGACCCTTCTTCAGACTGATGTCAGGGGGGCGGGACAAAGGAAGGATATAGGTGGAGACAGGAAGATAGAGGGAGATCTGGGAAGGAGATGGGGAAGAGAGGGACAGAGGAACAGAGGACAGAGGATCGCCTCGTGGCGCCACGGGAAAAGAATGAGGAGGTGATAATGACTTTTCTTTGCCTTCCATCACAGTGAGGGCTGTTTGTGTTGAAAATTGTATCTGTGTGTCCTGTGCTTTTTGTTGTCTACTGCCGGACCCTGACGTGAGAGGACGCTGGCGCTGTTTGATCGCCGCTTCTCCGTCAGGATAGTTTGTCTGTTTGTTTTTATGTTATGATTGTTTTTGTAAAGCGCTTTGAGCTCCTGGTAAGGCGCTATATAAAATAAATGCTTATTATTATTATTATTATTATTATTATAAAATTGGAGAAGTCGATGTTCATACCACTGGGCTGCAAACTGCCCAGGCGAAATATGAGGTGCTGTTCCTCCAATTTCCGGTGGGCCTCACTATGGCACTGGAGGAGGCCCATGACAGAAAGGTCAGACTGGGAATGGGAGGGGGAGTTAAAGTGCTCGGCCACCGGGAGATCAGTTTGGTTAATGCAGACCGAGCGCAGGTGTTCATTGAAGCGATCGCCGAGCCTGCGCTTGGTTTCGCCGATGTAAATAAGTGCCGAGCCTGCGCTTGGTTTCGCCGATGTAAATAAGTTGACATCTAGAGCAGCGGATGCAATAGACGAGGTTGGAGGAGGTGCAGGTGAACCTTTGTCTCACCTGGAAAGACTGGGTCCTTGGATGGAGTTGAGGGGGGAGGTAAAGGGACAGGTGTTACATCTCGTGCGGTTGCAGGGGAAAGTGCCCGGGGTTGGGGTGGTTTGGGTAGGAAGGGACGAGTGGACCAGGGAGTTACGGAGGGAACGGTCTCTGCGGAACACAGAGAGGGGAGGGGATGGGAAGATATGGCCAGTGGTGGGGTCCCGTTTTAGGTGACGGAAATGTTGGCGGATGATTTGCTGGATCCGCTGGCTGGTGGGGTGGAAGGTGAGAACGAGGGGGATTCTGTCCTTGTTGCGAGTGGGGGGAGGGGGAGCAAGAGCGGTTCCATTTAGTGTTCTGCTTCCAGTCCTTTCACAAGCAAGAGACTCAGCAATGCTCAACCTCTACCCCAATACAGATTTACACTATTATTTCTGCCACTCCACAGATCATTTTATTGTGGCACAGGAGGAGGCCCTTCTGCATAGTGATGTCTTCTTGAATTTTTATAGGTCTTGCACTAAATCCATTTCCTGTGTCTGCTTTCAAGGTAGAGTTAATACCACAGGAAAAATTCTGCTCTTGCATTGTAGAGATGCACCACCTCTACCATTTTCCACATTATTGATCATGGCCCTGCAGTCACCTTCTGTCTGAGATAGCAATTTGCACTATCTGATGTATGGGATAGTATTTGTCTCTCCACATTTGGGAGAGCATATGAAATGCCTTATTTGCTCAGCTTCTCTTTGTAGGTACAACCACAAGGAACCTGCGGTCCATCACTTGAATTCCTCCTATAAATTCCATTTGATCTCTTCGCCTTGATCCTTCCTCAAAAATAATCGGGAACAATTGTCTACTTCTAGGCATCCTTTAAATCTATGATCATTTAAATAATTTCAGTAATTTAACGTGTTGTATATATTCTGATTGTCAGATCTATTATCATTTATCTCCCAGGTTTCCAAACCTTTCATTTTCTTGCACTTTCCTCTCATTTCCGTACTGTTTACATACATGTATTTCTCTAATTGTTAGTCATTCTTTTACTTGACTTGGACTAGTTATATCATTCCATTCTGCTTGTAGTTATGCCATTTTATATATTTATATTCTCCTCCTTTCCTGACCATATTAATATTCCTGTCGATCTTCTTTTTCAGTTCTGAAGAAGGTGCAGACCTGAAATATATGTTCTCTCCATGGATGCAGATTGACCTGCTGTGTGTTCCAATTTTTTTTACAGACATCAGTACATAGAGTATTTCACTTTTTATCTTTTTATGTATTACTTAACCAAATTGGTAGTCATAAGTTGAACACGATTTACCCTGTTTAGCTAGTCTTTCTGAGTTTTGCCAAGCTTTGATTTGATCAGAATACACTTTCACAATTTTTAAGTACTTGATTGCATGTGTGTTTATACGGAGTTGGATGTGATTCCATCTTTTATTCCATTCAACAATCACTGTTCAAAATGGCAAAAAAATTTGATTGTCAGGGTAGAGAACCAAATCACTTTGGGTCACATTTTCAAATGGTATTGATGAGCTGTGAATTTTGTCAGAGCCCTTCCAGACTGTTATCATAGGTCTGGCAGAAGTAACGAAGTAGAGCAGGGGATGGCCGGGCAAATGTAACTTCTATTGCTATTGGAAGGTAGACACAAAATGCTGGAGTAACTCAGCGGGGCAGGCAGCATCTCTGGAGAGAAGGAATGGGTGACGTTTTGGGTCGAGACCCTTCTTCAGACTATAGCTTCTATAGCTATTACATTTTTTAAAAATTTTACATTGGTTTCATACATTTTTTGTGTGAGATAAAATTACTGGAATTATGTTCATGCATGCTCAATTATGGAAAATGTAATAGATAAACTATTGAAAAAGATATGGTGCTTCATGTAAAGTAGAAGTATCTTAATTTACTGCCTGCATCACAGGAGGCTGTTTTGGCCATTGGGTCCATGCTGACCCCAAGCAGAGCGATCCCATTATTCCCATTCCCCCACCTATTTACTTATCAGCTTCCAAGTTATTCTTTGTCACATGCCCATCAAATCTTCTTTAACTCTTTTGCCATTTATGTTAAGGCATAATTTACTGGAGCTAGTTAATCTATCAGCAAGGCTTTAGGATGTGGGAGAAAAAAAGCACCAGGTTGGAGAGGGGGCAAGAAACAACACAGTCACAGAGACAAAGTGTAAACTCCACTAGGGTCAGGATCCTACCCATGGCACTGATGCTGAGAGGCATTCTTACATAGACATAGAAACATAGAAAATAGGTGCAGGAGTAGGCCATTCGGCCCTTCGAGCCTGCCCAATATGATCATGGCTGATCATCCAGCTCAGTAGCCTGTACCTGCCTTCTCTCCATACCCCCTGATCCCTTTAGCAAAAAGGGCCACATCTAACTCCCTCTTAAATATAGCCAATGAACTGGCCTCAACTACCTTCTGTGGCAGAGAATTCCACAGACTCACCACTCTCTGTGTGAAGAAATGTTTTCTCATCTCGGTCCTAAAAGACTTCCCCCTTATCCATAAGCTGTGACCCCTGGTTCTGGACTCCCCCAACATCGGGAACAATCTTCCCGCATCTAACCTCTCCAACCCCTTAAGAATTTTATATGTTTCTATAAGGTCCCCCCTCAGTCTTCTAAATTCCAGCGAGTACAAGCCCAGTCTATCCAGTCTTTCCTCATATGTAAGTCCCGCCATCCCAGGGATTAATCTGGTGAACCTTCTCTGTACTCCCTCTAAGGCAAGAACGTCTTTCCTCAGGTTAGGAGACCAAAACTGCACACAATACTCCAGGTGCGGTCTCACCAAGGCCCTGTACAACTGCAGCAGAACCTCCCTGCACCTAAACTCAAATCCTCTTGCTATGAATGCCAACATACCATTCACTTTCTTCACTGCATGCTGCACCAGGTCACGTTGCATCTCCCCTTCTCCCAATCGGTCACCATTCAGGTAATACTCTGCTTTCCTGTTCTTGCCGCCAAAGTTATCCACATTATATTGCATCTGCCATGCATTTGCCCACTCGCCTAATCTATCCAAGTCACTCTGCAGCCTCCTAGCATCCTCCTCGCAGCTAACACTGCCACCCAGCTTCGTGTCATCCGCAAACTTAGAGATGTTGCATTCAATTCCCTCGTCCAAATCATTAATATACACTGTAAATAATTGGGGTCCCAGCACTGAGCCATATCAGAAAAATGCTGAAATAACTTCAGATATTTTAATACAAAGATCTAGGCTGCATCAATAGACAATAGACAATAGACAATAGGTGCAGGAGTAGGCCATTCAGCCCTTCGAGCCAGCACCGCCATTCAATGCGATCATGGCTGATCACTCTCAATCAGTACCCCGTTCCTGCCTTCTCCCCATACCCCCTCACTCCGCTATCCTTAAGAGCTCTATCCAGCTCTCTCTTGAAAGCATCCAACGAACTGGCCTCCACTGCCTTCTGAGGCAGAGAATTCCACACCTTCACCACCCTCTGACTGAAAAAGTTCTTCCTCATCTCCGTTCTAAATGGCCTACCCCTTATTCTCAAACTGTGGCCCCTTGTTCTGGACTCCCCCAACATTGGGAACATGTTATCTGCCTCTAATGTGTCCAATCCCCTAATTATCTTATATGTTTCAATAAGATCCCCCCTCATCCTTCTAAATTCCAGTGTATACAAGCCCAATCGCTCCAGCCTTTCAACATACGACAGTCCCGCCATTCCGGGAATTAACCTAGTGAACCTACGCTGCACGCCCTCCATAGCAAGAATATCCTTCCTCAAATTTGGAGACCAAAACTGCACACAGTACTCCAGGTGCGGTCTCACCAGGGCCCGGTACAACTGTAGAAGGACCTCTTTGCTCCTATACTCAACTCCTCTTGTTACGAAGGCCAACATTCCATTGGCTTTCTTCACTGCCTGCTGAACCTGCATGCTTCCTTTCATTGACTGATGCACTAGGACACCCAGATCTCGTTGAACTCCCCCTCCTCCTAACTTGACACCATTCAGATAATAATCTGCCTTTCTATTCTTACTTCCAAAGTGAATAACCTCACACTTACCTACATTAAACTGCATCTGCCATGTATCCGCCCACTCACACAACCCTCACAATTCACACTACCCCCCAACTTAGTATCATCTGCAAATTTGCTAATGGTACTTTTAATCCCTTCGTCTAAGTCATTAATGTATATCGTAAATAGCTGGGGTCCCAGCACCGAACCTTGCGGTACCCCACTGGTCACTGCCTGCCATTCCGAAAGGGACCCATTTATCCCCACTCTTTGCTTTCTGTCTGTCAACCAATTTTCTATCCATGTCAGTACCCTACCCCCAATACCATGTGCCCTAATTTTGCCCACTAATCTCCTATGTGGGACCTTGTCGAAGGCTTTCTGAAAGTCGAGGTACACCACATCCACTGACTCTCCCTTGTCAATTTTCCTAGTTACATCCTCAAAAAATTCCAGTAGATTTGTCAAGCATGATTTCCCCTTCGTAAATCCATGCTGACTCGGAATGATCCCGTTACTGCTATCCAAATGCTCAGCAATTTCGTCTTTTATAATTGACTCCAGCATCTTCCCCACCACTGATGTCAGACTAACTGGTCTATAATTATAACCATAAACCTGGCCTGGTAGCTTTGGAATTGCCATATTTTCAATTGACGATTAAGATGAGATCCTCTCAGGTTAAGGTAAAGATTTCTGTCATTCTTTTCCAAATAATATTAAATCATGGCTGACGTACCTCAATCAATGTAAAAAATATCTATTCATTCTGTGCATTTTGGAGGATTGTGCAATGTCCTCTGTGTTTCCTGCATTTTAACAGTGACCAGATTAAAAGGCATGGAAAAATAAAATTGCACAAAACTGATTTGGCACATTAATATTGGCAAATTAAATTTTGGGAGTGATTTTCCCCATTTCCGGACTTGGGGAGTGAAAATGAAACGCAAATCTTGGTTGTTTTTCTGTATTTTCTGACCATTGTTTTAGATTTATGGTCCATTTTGCATAACATTTCTATGAATTCGTGGAAAGGATATAATACATTTTTCTTTTGAACGCAATTTTAATCCTATGAATATTAATAATTAAAAATCTATGTTCTAAAGTGATCCTTGCTGCAATATGTCAGTTTCCCTTTGAATGTTGGGTGCCCAGACGTACACAGAATATTCTTAAATTTGGCACCAATTACGTAAGTATAGGTTAGACGATATATTCTCACATTGACTCACTGCTCCCAATCATTAATCTTCCGTTCAACTTTTCAGTCTTTTGGGCAATTTCATGCTCATTGTATGATTCCTGCATTCTACACCTTTTGTTCCTGAGCCCAGCTATCTCGTTCACTCTTGCTTGTCACCTGTTTAGATCCCATTGTACACCAAATCATTTTTCGATACTCAGATGGTTGAATTGCAAAGTCTGTTCTAGTATGAGCATAGCACTTTTTGAATATTGCAACAGAAGTGTTGAATATTTAAGCTGCTTAAAACTAATCCTTTTCTCCAAAAATAATTACTCTGCAATGAAAGCCAACCCATCGGGATATGGGTCCCTTGCTTTTATCACCAATCTGATTACATATTACTTGTACATTTTCTCTTACTTTATAGAATCTACCCTGTCCTTTAAAAAGCAGACTGAAACCAGCACAAACTGAATGTTGTGCAAAACATGGAAGTTTTAAACCTATTTCTGAACAGCTATGCTGTACACATTTTCTATAGATAATTCTGTATAGCCAAAAAATTAGTTTACATGATGCTTACTTTTGAGTTCATTCATTTTGCAGGCTCGTGCTTTTAAATCGGCTCCAATTTGTGGCGCTGTTTAGTGTGTTACAGGCAAGACTTTCTCCACAAAATCATGCAGTGATTTTATTACATTTTACATGCTTGGTGACCTGCATTGTAGGTCAAAGATGATATATTTCATAAGATTGATTCTTATGTGGATAACGTGATGGAAAAAACATGGAAACCAATATTCAGTGGACTTCATTTATCTTTTCCTTTTTAAGACATCCAAGGTGAAATATTTTTGAATTAATTTCTTAAGTAGAAAGAGAGTGAAATTGAATGTATTAATGGTACTTGCAACCATTGTTATATTGCATTGAACTTTGTTCATGCTCTGACCTTGATCAAGTTTCCAGGATACTTTTTTGTCAAGTTATTTTTAAAGTTTGGGTTGCTTACACTATTCATCCAACAGCTGTATAAATATTGCTCCGAATCCTATTTTAAGCTGCATTTCTACAGATCATTTTTGAATTTCAGAACCTGAAGGTGACTCTAATCTCTTTCCTTGCGATTCTTTCATAATTCTTGGGTCTAATGTTTTTCTTTTAACTTTCAGCCTGACAAAAATTCTTGGAGAAATCACATCCCTATAGTTTATGAAATCGGCCAACTTTTAGACCAAGTTAGACAGTGAAGCAACCTGTTAGACCTTCTACTACCCAAGAAAGAACCTAGCCTGCTTTTACCGTAATTGGAACATACACTTGTGCCAAAATGGCAAGTTTTGGCAGGGGCCAGAGCAATCAAATGCGTGCTAAGAGGAAGAGTCGTTTTCATGATGCAGAAGCTGGAGGTCATGCTGCAGGTCCGCCTTTGAATATTCAAGCAGCTCTTGGGACATTGTGCCAGAATCCACACTTGGCTGGCTTAATAAATTCTGGACAGGGTCAGAACTATGGCCCGCAGGGTGTGGGACCAGGTCAGAACTTTGGTCCACAAGGTCAGGGTCAGAATTTTGGCCTACAAGGTGTAGGACAAAGAGCTAAAGGTTTGATGTCTTCAGCTGGTGGGCCCTCACGATACAGCGATACTGCTAGCAATAGTTTGCCTTCCTTGTTTGGAGTTAGAAATCAGAATCAACAATCTCACGCTCATCAGAAGCAAATTGATGCAGACAGGGCCAGTAACATTTTAGCTGCATTTGGTCTTTCATCCAGGGATTTGGATGAATTGAGCCACTATCCTGAAGACAAACTTACACCTGAATCCTTGCCAGAAATTCTTATGGAGATTAAAAGAAGAAGGGCTAACGAAGGAGCATCTTCAAAATACAACAGAGGTGATGGTTCCCTACGACATGACCGTTCCTATAGAGCCTCTCATGATGACTGGGAGGAAGAAAGACATTTTAGGAAACATAATTATGGCAGTCGTGACTCCAGTCTTGACTCAGTGGTTGAATATAGCCACGGTCATTCTTCTCGAGAGTCAAGTTCTAGATATGACCGGAAGGACTATGAACGTGAGCGATTAAGAGGAAATGATGACTTTTCCAGAGAGGAAATGCATCTCCCTGAGTCTTCACACAATTTTAATAAATTTGATTCTGATTATGGAAGAGCTGCTCATCTTCCTTCTCCTCGTACGCATGAAAGGTCTCTCTTTGAGAGAAAACGAGGATCTCCTTCGTTGAACAACGTAAATGATTACCATGGTTTTTTGCCAGCAGTCTTCCCATACTTGTGTTCGCTGTGTGATCTAACCATTCATTCTGTACAGGTGAGTGACCTCTCAATTCTTTGAGTTACATTAGAAAGAAGTATAACTATTACAGTTGCGGCCCTCCTTGGACTTGGAAAACATCATTTGGTTTTAAGGTTGTCTCAAATTACTTTATGGATAACCTTGGCTTCTGATGCATTGTTTGCCAGTTAAAAAAAATATGATGCAATTAAATCTCCATTTCTACACATTCTTTTCTTTGGGCCGAGAGGCATTCATGCAAATTTTCATTGGATTTTGAGCTCATTATTGTGTTTCACCTATGTTTGGCTTCTGTACTCTCCTTGCTGAATACTTGAACTTCACTTAGTTCAAATTCCTTCAGGTTAGAAATTCAAAATGCCATATGAAGTTTTCTAAGTCTATGCTTTTGATTATTTGAAGATTTGGTTTTGTTGGGTGGACAGATTACTGAATGGTCTTATTTCCAATAAAAATGAAAAGGCCATGTCATAGTCCATTTAAACTTTTTTTCTTTTTCTATCTCGGATATGGCAGCAGAAATCATTTTAAAAACACAAGCATTTGAATTTTCCTGTGTAAATGAATTGATTCTGTTCATTCTCTTTCTCCTATTTTCTGTTTGTAACTCCCATCAATCTTCCATCTCTAATGATGGTATTTCTTCCTGTGCTCTTTAGCATAGGTATAATTTCTTGCTAAGGGTTTGAGTTTCATTTCCACTAACTGATTCCATGAGGCTTTCACTGTTTTATCCACAAATTCATAACTCGGAGATATGTTTTTGAAATAGTCAAAGCATTGCCTAAACAATTAAAGTTCACCACCTATGACTATATTTCCACCGCACAAATTACATTTCTCATGGGTTACAAATATAAAAGGAATGTGATTTGGGATTTCTAGTTGCAATACATGATTCCTATTTTAACACCATATTTTTTAACATTGACTCCATTGAAATTCAGTTGTATTTTCACTGAAACTTTTGAGAGCCTTTGGTGTCTAAAATGTAAATGTATAGTGCCAAATCCTATGGATTGGTGATCACCAGCCATCCGATCTTTTAAATCTTTCAATGGGTCTTGAACCCAGGCTTGATGTTATACTTAATGTGTTTATAGCTTTGCATCTTAAATTACGTAAACTCTTTTTATAGCTCTGTTTTAGAATTTACTCAACACAAAATTTTTACCAGAAACAGTGTTCTCCTTAATTGTTATTATAGGCAAGCAGGTTTTGGTGGAATGAATATGATGGGGTTAGTTATATTTGTAGCAAAGTAACTTGGGAAAACCCTGAAAATGCTATATTCTGGCTGATGGGACAATCGCCTTCATTGCGAAGGAAATTTGAGTGGAACTTTGACTTTATAATTCCGCTAAATATTATTTGACAACTGCTGGTGAAATAAAAATTTTATACTTTGATAATTTATTTAAAAAACACAATATTTAGTTTGTTGTCGTGTGTACCGACCGAGGTACAGTGAAAAGCTTTTGTTGCGTGTTAACCAGTCAACAGCAAGACAATACATGATTACAATCGAACCATCCACAGAGTACAGATACATGATAAAGGAAATCATGTTTAGTGCAAGATCAATTCCAGTAAAGTCTAATTTAAGACAGTCCAAGGGTCACCAGTGAGGTAGATAGTAGCTCAGGACCGCTCTCTAGTTGTTAATAGAATGGTTTGGTTGCCTGATGACAGCTGGGAAGAAACTGTCCCTGAAGCTGGCGATATGCGTTTTCACACTCGTGTACCTCTTGTTTGATGGGCGAGGGGAGAAGAGAGAGCGGCCGCGATGAGACTGGTCCTTGATTATGCTGCAAAATGGAGTCAATGGAAGCGAGGTTAGTTTGTGTGATGGTCGGGGCTGTGTCCACAATGACTTCTGTAATTTCTTGTGGTCTTGGATGGAGCTTTTCCCAAACCATGCTGTGATGCATCCCGATAAAATGCTTTCTACGGTGCATCTATAGAAGTTGGTGAGAGTTGTTGAGGACAACTCCTGAAACTAATCCTAAAATATTTCTTTGAAATTGACTGGTGACAGTGTTTAAGTTACCTTAAACCAAATTATACTGTTAACTTCAAAAGACCTATACTTTAAAGTGGGGTTTAAAAACATACAATTTAAGTAGACAATTTAAGGTACAGAAACTTCCTCTAGGGGCTAGTGGAATCAAGGGATAGGGGGAGAAGGCAGGCACAGGTTACTGATTGTAGATGATCAGCCATGATCACAATGAATGGCGGTGTTGGCTCGAAGGGCCAAATGGCCTCCTCCTGCACCTATTTTCTATGTCTATGTCCATCTGAAGGAGGAGGCAAACAGAAAACAAATCTATTCCAATCGCAACAGTAGCTGCTGGAAATCTGAAATAGAAATTGAAAGAAGCGCAGACCCGGTGGGTTTGGCAGCATCTGTGAAAAGAGAAACTGTTAGTGTTTCAGGTTCTTGACCCTAAGGCTGCAAGGACCATTCCTTCCCAACTGCATCTAACCATGGTAGCAGCTTTTGGAACACGCTCATTTGATCATTGTGTTAAAGAATCTGGGCCATAGTTGGAAAGGTATGGTTGATCCTGAGGGAGATTAAAAAGAAAGCTAGGGAGACAAAAATGAATGAAGAAATATTGGCAAGTAAAATTAAGAAATGATTTAACCTATTTAATGAACACGGGAAGGGACAGAAGACAAAAGAACAAATCATGGTCTATTAGAACCCAGAAGAGTAACTTAAGTATAGAGGTAAATACATGTTACAATGCTAAAGAATTTGAATCTGTGTACACATCCGAGGACAAATTCAATCATACTGCGATCTCTACTACCTTGGGGTACATTCATTATGTGGCCATTAATCAATCTTATTAGTAAATACCAGGTCTTGTGTAACCTGCTCCAGTGTGTATAGTTTTAAGAATTGAGGATCTACTGCAAATTAAGAATCTCTTGCTTTGCCAGTTCACATCATCACCACAATATAATTATTGCCCTAACCCTGTCTTTACCTTCCTCTGGTAATGCTGCCTCAAACTGCTTTATAGTTGTCAACACAATTTATCTCAGCTGGGCTCCTGTTGCTCTGTGCCATCACACCTACTCTGGTGGAATGGCGGGTCAGCCTTGGCTTCTTGGGCATTGAAATCTGTATTTGCAAATCTGATCAATGGTTTTCAAACTAAAGGTTAATTGTTTCTCTTTCCACAGGTGCTGCCTGGCCTGTTGACTGCTTCCATCATTTTCTGTTTTTATTTCAGATTTCCAGTATCTGCAGCTTTGTTTTAAAGAAATCACTCGCAGGGGCTGCAGATGGAAAGGGGATGGTATTTGTAGTAATAAAAAGGAACTGCATGTGTTGGTTTATACCAAAGATAGATACAAAATGTTGGAGTAATTCAGAGATTCTGGTGAAAAAGGATAGATCAGGTTTCGGGTCAGGACCCTTCTTCAAACTGATTGTTATAGGGAGCGCAAGGGAAAAGTACTGGGAGAGAAGAGGGGCGGACAAATCGCAGCAGGCAACAGATGATTTCAGGCGAGGGGGTTCCCTGATGGCAAATTGTTGGATAGAAACAGTTGTGAGCCCAAGAGGGATACATTGCTGCAAACTGTGAAGCTAGTGAATTGCATTTGGAGTATTGCGTGCAGTTCTGTTGCTTCCTTACAGAAAGCATGTGGAAGATTTAGCCGAGGAGATTTACCAGAATGCTGTCTGTATTAGGAGATATTTAACCATAGGGAGAGGTTGGACAGACCAGGATTGTTTTCACTGCAACTCTGGAGGTTCAATACTGCTAGAAGCATGTAAAAATTGAGAGAGGCACAGATGGGGTAGACAGTCAGAACCTTTTTCCCAGCACGGAAAAATCAAATACTAGATGACATAGCCTTAAGGTGAGAGGGACAAGTTTTAAAGGAGACATGCGTGGCAACTTTTTTACACAGGATGGTGAGTACCTGTACTGTGCTGCAGTGGTTGGTGGTTGATGCAGATAAGATGGTGGCATTGAAGAACATTTTGGATGTGCACGGAATGGAGTGAAATGGATAATGTGCAGGTAAATAAGAGATGGTCTTGGCATCATGTTTGGCACAGACATTGTGGGATGATGGCCTTGTGGTCTACTGTTCTATAGAGAGTTCCAACTCCATCTTCAAATTTGCTAATGACACCACTGTTGTTGGACGAATTATAGATGCTGTTGTGTCAGAGTACAAGTGGGAGATCAATCGACTGACCGAATGGTGCCAGAACAATAATCTTGCTCTCAAATCAGTAAAACCGAAAAACCTGTTGAGAAGAAAGCCGAGAATCCACAAACCTGTCTTCATCGACGGAGACGGAGAGAGTAAAAAACCTCACATTCCTGGGCGTACACATCTCTGAAGATCTGTCGTGGAACCAGCACATTGATGCAATCATAAAGAAATCCCATCAACATCTCTCCCTTCTGAAAAGACAGGAGATTCGGTATGTCGGCGAATACTCTTTTGAGGTTCTATAGGTGCCCATTAGAGAGCATATTGACTGGTTGCATCATGGCCTGGTTCAGCAACTCAAATGTCCATGAACGAAGATGTTTGCAAAAAGTGGCGAACACTGCCCAGTCCATCGCGGTTACTGACCTCCCCACCATCGAAGGGATCTACAAGAGTCGCTGCTCCAAAAAGGTAGCCAGAATCCTCATAGACCCACATCACCCTAGCCACCATCCTCCCTCCTGCCATTGAGAAGAAGATACAGGAGCCTGAAAACTGTAATGTCCAGGTTCAGGAGCAGCTTCTTCCCATCAAGCTACAAAACATTGCAAACTCCAACTAAGCTCCGAACTACACAGACATACGCACTGAACTTTTTTGTTTGTTTTGGTGTTTACAGAGTACTGTGTTTACATATCTGTTGTGCGGCTGCAAGTAAGAATTTCACTGTTCCATTTCAGGACATATACGACAATAAAGCACTCTGACTCACTGCTATAAGACATTAGGTTGCCAAGTAACATTCATTGAGATACAGTGTGGATGAAGGCCATTTGGCCCATTGAGTCTGCTGAATACAAAATACAGAGATTTATCAAGATGTTGCCTGAGAGGAAGCTTTGGTTATGAGGAGAGAATGTTGAGGCCAAGTTATTTTCTTGAAACAAAGAATAACAAAGTGAGATCTCATTGTAGAAATATGAGGATTATTTTGGTGAATAAATATTTCCCTTTATTAGAGGGAAGTGCAGAATTGATTTGTGTACATTAAAGAGGAATGGAGGTCTGCAACCTTTTCTCTGAAAATGGTGGTGACAAAGAATATATAAAAATGACAAAAAGTGTTTTTTGAAAGAGTGACTCAGCAGGACAGGCAGCATGTCTGGAGAACATGGATAGGTGACGTATGAGGTCAGGACCCTTCTTCAGACTTCAGATTCAAGAGGTGGGGGGGGGGGGGGGGGAGATGGGAGAGAGAAGGGGATTCGCTAAGCCTGGCAACTAATAAGTGGAGAAATGTCAGATGTTTGACCATACTGTAATTTATCCAATATCTATCTCTAGTATGTTTTGTTCATGTTATGTCGTGTACTCTACCCCATAGTCTCTGATAATTGCTATGTAGGAATATATACTTATTCTTGTGCCTTTTTCTGTTACATAGTAATGCACACGAGTGGCCTATTAAACCATCATAAAATATTCTAATGTTAAATGCTCTAACACAAGTGATATGTGAAAAATACCCTGAAATGAACAGTTTTGACTGGTGAGGAAAACATTGTAGATATTTCACTTTTAATTTTCAGCAGCATTTTAATCAACAAGGTAATAAACTAGCACTTTACGTAGAATGTTCAGTTTTTGTAATAGTATGGTTGTTAATATTATCTTTTCTCGTTATAGGATTGGAACCAGCACAACAATAGTTCAACCCACAGACGCCTTTGTGACCTCCTTGTGGAAATGTATGGAGTTTTTTAATTATTAAATGTGCTGTGCAATGTATCTTTATTAGATATGCTGGTTTGCAAAAAAAAAAGGGCACAAAGTACAATGCAGGCTTTGTTTATATCAGTGAGACCAAGTTTAGACTGTGCGACCGCTCAATCTGGTGGATCTGACGGTTGCTAGTCGTTGTAGCTCTCTTTCCCATTCCCATATTGAACTTTCTGTCCTGGGTCTCCACCATTGCCAAAGTGACATACTGGAGGAAAAGTACTTCCTATTTCGCTTAGATAGTGTACATACATCCTGCATCCCCTTCCTTTCTCTCCCCTTTTTTCCTCCTCTCTTCCCTGTGCACCCATTTCTCCCCTTTCCCTGTCTCCTACCAAAATTCCTTCCTTTGGCTTCATATTTCGTGGCTCTTCAATCCATATCTCACACTTTTTGCCTTTTCATCTCTGGCTGTCCAATCATCTGCCAATCAGCCCCTCCACCCACCTATCACTTGACCCTCTCCCATTCCTCTTCCAGCTTTTTCCTACGTTCAGTCTGGATGGGCCCTGACTTAAAAAGCCACCTGTCATGTTCTCTAGAGATGCTTTCTGACCCACTGATTTACTCCAGCACTTTGTGTCTTTCTTTACTTGCTTATCTATTTATCAATCACATTAATGTTGACTCAGTAGTTAGTAAATAAAAAACATAAACCACATATTATATTAATGTAAGGATATTAAATGAAGGTCTGGTAGAAAGTTAAATATACGCAATTTATACAATTGTTCACAGTGTTATCCCATGGTGATTTGCAGCATTTCTTTAAGATTCCACAAGTGATGTGTGTATTTGGTAAAATACATTTTATTTGCAGAACTAATTGAGGTTATTGCTCTGTGAATAATGATGTCCTCATTTCTAGATACCCAGAATGGAACCCAGATGTCTTCCCATCTCAAATGTAAGCGTAAACTATTTATAGTTTATTAAGCTATTCTATTAAGCATTACATAGTGTGTGTTTAGCTCAGTTATTCTGTGCTTGTGAAAGTGTTGAGGAAAAGGTGTTTTTCACCTGTTCTGCGTTGTAATATTTTCATCAAAATTCTTGGGCGGTTTTTCTTCCATATCCTGGTTGGGTCATAGAGTGATACAGCGTAGAAACAGGCCCTTCGGCTCAACTTGCCCACACCGGCCAACATGTCCCATCTACACTTGACCCACCTGCCCGTCCCGTCCAAACCTGTCCTATCCATGTACCTGTGTAGGAAAGAACTGCAGATGCTGGTATAAATTGAAGGTAGACACAAAAATTTGGAGCAACTCAGCAGGACAGGCAGCATCTCTGGAGAGAGAGAACAGGTGACATTTCGGGACGGGTCTGAAGAAGGGTCTTAACCCAAAATGTCACCCGTTCTTTCTCTCCAGAGGTGCTGCCTGCCCCTCTATCCATGTACCTGTCTAACTGTTTCTTAAATGTTGGGATAGTCCCTGCCTCAACTACCTTTCTGGCAACTTGTTCCATACATCCACCACCCTTTGTGTAAAAAAGTTACCCCTCAGATTCTTATTAAATATTTTCCCCTTCACCTTAAACCTATGTCCTCTGGTCCTCCATTCACCTACACTGCACTTACCCAATCAGGTAACATGTTAAACTTCTGAAAATACACCTCACATTTCTCTGTGTTAAATTTCATCAACCATTCCTCAGCCCACCTGACCAATCGACCCAGATCCTACTGCAATTTTTCACAACCATCTTCACTATCTGTAAAACCACCCACTTTTGTAGCAATGCTTGAATATAGTTTATGTGGTCGTTATCTGACAAATTGCAGCATAATATCGTTTGTTGGGACTTGAACACTCAATAATTCCTGCTTGGTGAGGTACAAAGAATAACTTTCCAACAATCTGCTGAATGGATTTTATACCAATCACCTGAATTTAGAACAAGCTATAACTCATGAAAACCCCAATTTGTTTTTCTGTTTATCTAGAAAGTAGATTCTTATTTACTACAGTATACACCAAGTAAATTTGGGAGTTGGTAGTATAGTATTGCTAGTTTGGTAACACAGAAAAGCAAAAAGAAGACATTGCATTATGTAATTGAATGGGTCGACCTTTGTGGTAGATTGAAGCCATGCTCCTTGCAACATTGGATAAGCAACCCTCCCAGGCAAAGCTAAACATGAACAATAATGTTTCTTTTGCATGTGCATTCACTTCATGGGCTAATATGTAGAAGATTTTATGATTACAAGCACTCAAATTTACTTGGACCATCTCCGACACCTCCCCTTTCTTGATTTCACAGTCTCCATCACAGGAAATAGCCTATTGACAGACGTCTATTACAAACCCACCGACTCCCACAACTATCCCGACTACACTTCTTCCCACCCTGATTCCTGCAAAGACTCTATCCCCTACTCCCAATTCCTCCATCTACGCCACATCTGTGCCCAAGATGAGGTGTTCCATACCAGGACATCCATGATGTCCTCATTCCTTAGGGAACAAGGGTTCCCCTCACCCATCATAGATGAGGCCCTCACTCATATCTCCTCGGTACCCCGCAGCTCTGCCCTTGCTCCCCCTCCCCCTAGATGCAGCAGAGACAGAATCCCCCTATTTCTTACCTTCCACCCCGTCAGTCGTCACATACAACACATAATCCTCCAAAATTTCCGCCACCTCCAACGGGATAATAGACAATAGGTGCAGGAGGAGGCCATTCGGCCCTTCGAGCCAGCACCGCCATTCAATGTGCTCATGGCTGATCATTCTCAATCAGTACCCCATTCCTGCCTTCTTCCCATACCCCCTGACTCCGCTATCCTTAAGAGCTCTATCTAGCTCTCTCTTGAATGCATTCAAAGAATTGTCCTCCACTGCCTTCTGAGGCAGAGATTTCCACAGATTCACAACTCTCTGACTGAAAAAGTTCTTCCTCATCTCAGTTCTAAATGGCCTACCCCTTATTCTTAAACTGTGGCCCCTTGTTCTGGACTCCCCCAACAATGGGAACATGTTTCCTGCCTCTAACGTGTCCAACCCCTTAATAATCTTATACGTTTCGATAAGATCTCCTCTCATCCTTCTAAATTCCAGTGTATACAAGCCTAGTCGCTCCAGTCTTTCAACATATGATAGTCCCGCCATTCCGGGAATTAACCTAGTAAACTTACGCTGCACGCCCTCAATAGCAAGAATATCCTTCCTCAAATTTGGAGACCAAAACTGCACACAGTACTCCAGGTGCGGTCTCACTAGGGCCCTGTACAACTGCAGAAGGACCTCTTTGCTCCTATACTCAACTCCTCTTATTATGAAGGCCAACATTCCATTGGCTTTCTTCACTGCCTGCTGTACCTGCATGCTTCCTTTCAGTGACTGATGCACTAGGACACCCAGATCTCGTTGTACGTCCCCTGTTCCTAACTTGACACCATTCGGATAATACTCTGCCTTCCTATTCCCATCTCCGTAACTCCTTGGTTAACTCGTGCCTTCCCACCTAAACCACCCCGTCCCAGGTACCTTCCCCTGCACTGCAGAAGATGCAACAGCTGTCGCTATACCTCCTCCCTTGATTCTGTCCAGGGACCCCGCCATTCCTTTCAAGTTAGGCAGAGGTTCACCTGCACCACCTCCAACCTCATCTACTGTATCCGTTGTTCAAGATGTGGACTCTTATACATCGGTGAGACCAAACGCAGACTGGGCAGACTCGCGGAACATCTTCGCTCAGCCCGCCTGAACCTATCTGATCTCCTGGTTGCGGGACACTTTGATTCTCCATCCCATTCCTACACAGACCTTTCTGTCCTAGGTCTCCTCCATTGTCAGAATGAGGCTAACACAAATTGGCGGAACAGCACCTCATATATCGTTTGGGCAGCTTACAGCCCAGTGGTATGAATATTGATTTCTCTCACTTCAGGTAGCCCTGGCATTTCCTCTCTCTATCCCTCTCCCACCCAGGTCGTACTAGCTTCTCGCTTTCACCCTATAAACAGCTAACAATGGCCTGTTTCCTTTATTATTGTTACTTTTTTGCATATCTTTTATTTATTGTTCTTTGTCTCTCCATCTTCAATATATCGCTCAGTTCCCTTATCCTTAACCAGTCTGAAGAAGGGTCTCAACCCGAAACGTCACCCATTCCTTCTCTCCAGAGATGCTGCCTGTCCAGCTGAGTTCCTCCAGCATTTGGTGTCCATCTTCGGTTTAGACCAGCATCTGCAGTTCCTTCCTGCACATCTTAATGTGTCTTTGTTCTTTTTGACGTGAGCAGGCTAGAAGATGCAGGGCCAAAACAGATGAGAATGTCTGATGTGTTTGCAACATGGTTCATTCTCGTCAGAGGTTGTCAATTTTCAAGTTCACTGTCATGTTGGCTGAAGTCAGTTTGCAGCTAATGCTGTACTTTTCCATTTAAAAGAAAGGTTTGCAAAGCGAGGATAGTCGTTCAATGACATCAGTGTTAACCACTCTTTCTGAGTGAAGCGCTACCATTAGCCTCATTTCATATTTTTTGTGCATTCGGTTTAAAAAGCTCAAATTTTATTATATAAAAACAATATTTGGCTTTTGTTATCATTATAACCAGTGATTTTAGTATTAGAATGAATGTGGGAATGCCATTTCAGTTGACCTTTGTTCCTGATTTGCTTGTGAGCTCTGTGTAAAGTCCTTTGTATTGCTTCTAGGGGCGATCCACTTGTTCTACAGTCAACAAATCTGGCCCCTGGAATTCTGGGTCCCCCGCCATCTGGTTCTTTTTTTACGTCAAACCGAGGACTCGGAGGAATGGAATCGCATGGGGGTAATTTGACCAGATGTTAAAATATAGTTTTCAGTCTCGCATGTTGTAGGAAGGAACTGCAGATGCTGGTTTTAACTAAAGATAGACAAAATGCCTGAGTAACTCAGCGGGACAGGCAGCATCTCTGGATAGAAGGAATGGGTGACGTTTCAGGTCGAGATCCTTCAGTCAGAGGAGAGGGAGATACAAAAATAAGGAAGTGTAAGGCATGAAACAAGACCTAGGGTATGGAGATCAAGGAAAATGTAGAATAGATCATTGTTAGCTATGAGAAGGTAACAACAAAGCAAACAGATCAAATGTAAATGAGGACAGTCAAACTAGTCAGAACTGGGAAGGGGGGGGGGGGGGGGAGGATGGAGAAAGAGGGAAGGCACTCGTTACTTGAAGTTAGAGAAGACAATATTCATACCGCTGGGGTGTAAGCTGCCCAAGCGAAATATGAGGTATTCCTCCAATTTGCGCTGGGCCTCACTCTGACAATGGAGGAGTCCCAGGGTGAAAAGGTCAGTGTGGGAATGGGAGGGGGAGTTAAAGTGTTGAGCTACCGGGAGATCAGGTAGGTTTAGGCGGACTGGGTGGAGATTTTCAGCAAAACGATCGCCGAGCCTGCACTTAGTATCGCCGATATATAGGAGTACACACCTGGAACAGCGGATACAGTAGATGAGGTTGGAGGAGGTGTAAGTGAACCTCTGCCTCACCTGAAAAGACTGTCGGGGTCCTTGGACTGAGTCGAGGAAGGAGCTATAAGGACAGGTGCTGCATCTCCTGAGGTTGCTGGGGAAAGTACCTGGGGGGGGGGGGGGGGTGGTTTGGGTGGGAAGGGGAGAGTTAACCACGGAATTGCGGTGGGAATAGTCTCTGCAGAAAGGGGTGGAGATGGGAAGATGTGGCTAGTGGTGGGATCCCATTGGAGGTGGCGAAAATGCAGGAGGATTGTGTTGTATGCGATGGCTAATGGGATGAAAGGTGTGAACTAATGGGACTCTGTCCCTGTCGCGACTGGGTGGAGGGGGAGCAAGAGCGGTGCTACGAGTTATTGAGGAGACCCGGGTGAGGGCGTCATCTATAATGGGAGAGGGGAACCCCCGTTCCCTAAGGAATGAGGACATCTCAGATGTCCTAGTATGGAACACCTCATCTTGGGAACAGATGCGGCTTCGACGGACGAATTGGGAGTAGGTGATAGAGTCTACGGGAAGCAGGGTCGGAAGAAGTGTAGTCTAGATAGCTATTGGGGGGTCAGTGGGTTTATAATATATATTATTCAATGAGAGTTGGTCTTGGCATCGTGTTGAGCAGAGATATTGTGGGCTGAACGGCCTGATTCTGTGCTGGTTTTTTTGCTGTGTTCTAGTTTTTACAAAATGCAATGAAAGGCATACTATTAAAATCAAGGCAGAGCTTAATATCTGATTACTCACACATTCATGGATTATTGCCTTACACTTAACACTGGTTAAAATATACTTTAGTCCCTTGAGTTGTGACAGTTGACATTATTTGCTTAATTTTCAGCAACGCATTCTACATTATGGTACATAATTTCAGGAGTATAAAAATATAAGCGGGGAAATAATTGAGTAGCAATTAAAAAAAGAATAAATATTGCTTGTTCTTTTGTTTCAGCATCAAATAGGAAAGGTCCCATGGAAAACAAGCAAGGGAACAATATTCAGAGGATAAAGAAGCCACTCAGAATGGTTAGTGTTTCGCATTCTTGTGAACATGTTTTAAAGTTCCCTGCAAAAATTCTAATTTTATGGAGGGCTTAACTAATCATATGATGTATTAGCAAAATTGTGGTCATTTCAGTATCTATAGCACAATTGTATTGCATTCAACTCGGTGGGTATGAATGAAATATCTGCAGATATATTTACATGGAGGGTGGTGAGTACCTGGAATACACTGAGGCAGATATGATAGTGGCATATAAGAGACTTTAAGGTAAGCGCATGGATATGCAGAGAACAGAAGGATATGGGTTATGTCGGGGCAGATAAGCGTTGTCTTGCCATTGCCTTGGTACTGTTCCATGATATTGAAATGTTAGTATCTGATTATATTTTTATATCTACAGGTAAAATTTCCCTTTTTTAATTCATAATTAAATGCTTAGTTTAATGCTTTTTAACAATTACATTTTGTGTGAAGCACCAATAAGCCAGGGGGGTTGCACTGTTCCATGTATGGATGAATTTCATAATAATAATCATAATCATTTATTAGCCGAGTAAGTGATGTCACAGAGGGGGAGCAGCGAGAGAGCATGTTGCTAAGCTCTCGTCAAAGAGAGGAGGAGAACTCTGAAGAAGGGTCTCGACCCGAAACGTCACCCATTCATTCTCTCCTGAGATGCTGCCTGACCTGCTAAGTTACACCAACATTTTGTGATACCTCCTATTAGCCGAGTATGTTTTGCAACATACGAGGAATTTCATTTGCAAATGTGCTGTTAAGTGGTCCAGGAAAATAAGCAAAACAAATTTATTTAATTGTTCATGTGGCAAGGATTATCTCCAAAACATATTTGAATAGGAAAATAAAGAGACTTTCAATGCCAATATTTGTATCATATATTGAATCAATTCAATTGTGTTTGAATCTGGTACATTTTGACTAATCAGTATTGAATTAAGAAATTTCAAATTTAAGAAAAAAACTTGACAATTGTCAGTCCTTTTTGAAATTCACTTACCTTCTGTGTTACTACTTTACCTTGCATATTTATTATAAGGTTAAAATACATTGCCCAACAAGTCAAGGGGTTGCATTGTTCCATGTACTGATGTGGCATGGAGGCTTAGCAGTAAAGCTACTGCTTTACAGTGAGATCCAGGTTAGATCCTGACTACGGTGCTGTCTGTACGGAGTTTGTACATTCTCCCTGTGACCTGTGTGGGTTTTCACTGAGATCTTCGGTTTCCTCCCACACTCCAAAGATGTAGAGGTATGGAGGTTAATTGGCTTGGTAGAAATGCAATATTGTCCCTAGTGTGTGTACGGTAGTGTTAATGTGTGGGGATCGCTGGTCGGTGCGGACTTGGTGGGCCAAAGGGCGCTGTATTTTTAAAAGTACTTTGTATGAAGCAGCACATAGGTCCTGAGAAATAGGTCGTAATGCAAGAACTTTACAGCTGATGCTTGTTTTTCTCTTCAGAATGTAAATGATGAGCCTGGGCGAGTGGTTCACATTAGTGAGTTGCAGCGAGGTCGATGTATGAATCGTGACTTAATCAAACTGGCTGAACCATTTGGAAAAGTTACTAACTTTTTGCTTATAAAGTCAAAGGGTGAGGTAAGCACAACTTATGGAAATGTAACAGACATTACACACTCATGTATATTATGTTAGCGTCAAAAACAGATTTGCAAATGAACACTCCCCCAAGAAATTTGACCCGTGTAACAGCACTGAGAAAAGGCAGCTCTTGCATCAAAGCTCAGCTCTCACACTCGGCATAATACTACTGCATCTCTTAACAGTTCTGCTTGGAACATCAGCATTTTGCGTGCAAGATTGTTTCTATACATTGACTCAACATTAGAAACTCTTAAAATATCTCTGCTACACAATACTTTGCCATTAAATTTGACTGCATTTATTTGGACCTAATCTGGGCCTCTCAGCGCCAGCAGCCCCACAGTGCCAAAGACCAAGTCAAGTCAAGTCAAGTCTACCTGTCCTCGGTTGCTGTCTTTGTGGAGTTTGCATGTTCTCCCTGTGATCACATGTGTTTCCTCCGGGTGCTCCAGTTTCACCCCGCATCCCAAAGACGTGGAGGTTTTGTAGGTTAATTGGCCTCTAATTTGCCCCTAGTGTGTAGGGACTGGATGCGAATGTGGGATAACATAGAACTCGTGTGAGCGGGTAATTAATGGTTGGCGTGGACTCGGTGAGCCAAAGGGCCTGTTTCCATGTTGCATCTTTCATTTAATTAATTACATCAGATCATGCGTCACTTTGCAATCAATGTTTTTGTTTCTAATTGCAGGGATTTGTGGAGTTGGCCTATCCTGAAGCAGCTCAAGCCATGGTGAAGTTTTACCAGATGAAACCTACTTTTGTGGATGGTAATGTCATTAGAGCAGAACTCTCTCAGAAATATAAAAAGTTGACCATAAAGGTATGTACATAGTATTAGGAGAGAATTATTTAATCAGTTTTATTCACATTTATACAATTTCCCTTACTGTAGGCAGAGGTTTATTTGATGGATTCAGATTACCGGTGTTAAATATAGAACTGGCACTACAGGGTGCAGTCCAACGTCTCGGGAAGGGAAAGAATTGGCCCTTGTGTGGCCCAGGGATGGAGAATCAATGATTTAAGACCTCACTGTTTTTCATCGGGAGTTTATAAATACAATGTGTATTGCAATTAATTTACATTTTATTAATCAATTCTGATGGATGAAAATGTGCATTTGCAGGGGAGAAAGCTGACAAAGTGAAGCGGCAACAAAAGGCATGGCGGGTAATGGGTAAACACAGGCGACATCGGGGGGGGGGGGGGTTGATAGGCAGATGATTGGACAAAGGCAGAGATGAAAAAAAAGGTGTGAGACAAAAGGATTGACGAGTTGCAAGTTATGAAGCCAGAGAAGGGAATGTTGGGTGCGAGTCCAGGTGGGGCTGGGTGTGAGTCCAGGTGGGTCCAAGGGGGAGGGGTTTGTTAGAGGTGACCAAAAATTGGAGCATTCAATGTTTATACCGTCGGGTTGTCAGCTCCCGACTGCCAAAGTGAGGCCACAGGCAAACAAAAGGAACAGCCATTATATTGTCATGAGATGCTGTTCCTTGTGTTTGCATGTGGCCTCACATTGGCAGTGGAGGAGGCTCAGGGCAGACAGGTCACAATGGGAAGGCAGTTAGAATGGTTCGCAACCGGGGGATCCAGTAGAGCCTTGGCGCCCAAGCGCAAGTGTTGGGTGAAATAGTCACCCTGTCTAAACTTGGTCTCGCTGATGTACAGGAGACCCCTTTGGGAACACCGGATGCTATAGATATCTTAGCTTTTCTGCTCATTGCCCTGACTGATGAAGGCAAGCATACCGTGCTTTCTTCACCTATCTACTCGTGTTACCACTTTCAGGGAGCTATGGGCTTGAATTAATGCTGTTAATCATTAATGCTGTTTATTCATGCTGTTTATTAATGCTATTAATTATTAATGCTGTTTATTAATGCTGTTAAGGATCTTGCCATTTTTTCCTTTCATTCGACCTCCCAAAGTCACACCTGCTCAGATTAATCCCCACCTACCATATTAATGTCTGTTTCTGGAGCTGGTTTATCCCACGGTATATTTTGACAACCTTCCTCGTTGTCTATAACTCCACCAATTTTGATGCGATCTGCAAACTTGCTAACCAACCTATCCACTTTTACATCCAAGTGCTGTGAGGAGGAGTTTCAGGATTTAGATCCAGAAATGATGATAGAATAATAAAATATTTCCAACCAGCATGTGTTTCCCTCGGATGTGGAGCTTATGCAAGGTACAATTACTTTTGTAGTTCAATTTGAAATGCTATGAGTTCCAAATCTAATCAACCACTTATTTACAGTGTTATGTTCAAATAATAAAGATGATATACTGTTGTCATAATTTGTACCTGATTTGCCCTTATTGAATGTATTTGGGTTGTTCCACTTATGCATTTTCACCCATTTACTTGTAGGGCAAAGAAAGTGAAGATCGCAGCCGAGTGGTCCACATCAGTAACCTGCCCCCTGTTGGTTACTCTGATTCAGAAATCGTGCGCCTTGGTACACCCTTTGGCAAAGTGACTAACTACCTACTGATGAGAGTTAAAAATCAGGTACTGAACTATTTGAAATACGAGCAGTAATCTGAATTACTTCAACCGGTTACATTCATGGTACAGCCTATTGAGTTTCCTAAGGTTAGGTTTAGTTTGAAATATTAACATATAAATAAATAGCAGCGAATTTCACTTACTGGCATTGCAGTGACTGAGAAAATATTCTTCAGTGTTGTGGAGTAAATTCCGAATGATGCAGAAAACATTTACTGGTCGCCTCCAAAATGTTTGTGCTATGTTGTGATTTTCTTGGTTTTGCTCTTACATTTTGTTAATAACTATATGGTTTGAATCATTTGGATAGTAATTCTTTAATGTGCAATGACATTTGGTTTGATTCAGCATTTGGTTACTATTTCATGCTTTCAGCAGAAAAGGCTATTATTTTCAGGGTGCATTTAACTGTAGGGGAACCGCTTGCAATTCTGCTGCTTGTGTTACTGGGAGGCTGTGATTGCACTGGAGTGGGTGAAGGGGAATTTGCAAGTTGTTGCCAATAGAAAAGATTGGATAAACTGGGGCAGATTTATTTGAAGCAGAGAAGGCATTTCAATGAAAACAATCATTTTAAGACATTCAGGAGAGGAGTCTAACACTAAAAATAATTGTTTTTGAACTGTGGTGTGAGGGAGTGCCACCTGCTTCACTGTTAAATATGGATTCAGAATCATTGACTTCAAATGGCAAAATGGTTTGAATACAAAAATAAAAACAGCTCCCTTCAATCGCATAGAATCTTGGTGAATCCACATCTGGAGCATTGTGTACAATTGTGATGTCCTTATCCAAAAGAATGACACCCTGCTATAGAAGGAATGACACCCTGCTATAGAAGGAATGACACCCTGTTATAGAAGGAATGCAATGACGAATCACCAGAATGGTTCCTGAGATGGCAGATGGGTCATAGAAGGGAAACTGAGTGGATTATCTCTTTATTCTACAGAAATTAAAAGAATGAGCTGATCTCATTGACAAGCAATAATTTCTTAAAATGCTGATAATCAAATGCAAGAAGATATTGGCTGTGACTAATCATCTGGGCCATGGAGGGCTGTCTCAAAATAGCTACTAAAGATTGAAAAGGGGAAACATTTCTTTTGATGAGTTTTTGAAATTCTCTGTTCTGGCATTGCTTGTTCACAAGAGATTATTAGATTTCTAAGTATTAAAGATATTAAATAATATAGGGATGCGGCCGATAAATCCTGTTGGTAGAAGTATCAGTTGAGATCTTGTGCAGTGATACAGTAGGCATGCGAGGTTGAATGTCCACTCAAATTCCTTATGCTTTTGTTTTCTTTGAAAGTTTGTTAGATTTCTACCTTTGGATTTATTGTGTGACGTCAGATCCAGTAATTGAATTGAGCCTTAATTATGATTTCTGATTATCCTGTATCAATTAATTACAGGTTTTCTTGGAAATGGAAACACATCATATAGCGATGACCATGATTGAGAAGTTCAAGAAAGTCCCTCTGATGTTCCATGGCAGGGAACTGAAAGTATACTTGTCTCAAAAATATAAGAATCTTGTGCTGAGAGTAAGTCATGTGATCAGGATTATGTTATCACCATGACCTAGGCAGTGCTCAAATTTAAAAATGCTTTTATAATTTGTATTGTTATTCTGATATAATTCCCAGAAATCAATGTACCTTGAGCTGTTTGGTACCTGAGTAAAATCTTTCCTGTTCCATCAGAAGCAAGTGAAGAGCTGGGTGCTTCTTTAAATAGCTGAATTAGCTGCTTCAGGTGCATCATGTTCGCAGTTTTTCAGACCAATTTTACCGTGCATGCACATTGCCTGACTCTTGGCATTTGTGAAAAGCCTAAAGATTACTGTTACATTTGATGTGGGATATCAGCCTTTTTAACAATATGTTAGATATTACTACTTTACAAATTCCTTTATATATTTCAAGAATTGTTGATGGTTCCAGAGAGGATTTTAATGGTTTAATTCCTCTTTCAGAAACAAGGTAGGGGTGTTGACGAACTGCTTGGAAACAAAGAGCGAGAAAACCGGTAGGTTCCGCGCTTAAAGCGATAAATCTGAAAACGGTTTTATTCACCTGTGCAGACTTTTACAACAAATTGAGATTTATTTTTGTTTGAAAATCCACTTGGGCTACAATGTAATATATTTATGCGTAGGAATATGTAATATATTTAGGCAGTTTTAGCCATAAATACAGTGCCCTCATAATGTTTGGGGCAAAGACCCATCATTTATTTATTTGCCTCTTTACTCCACAATTTCAGATTTGTAATAGAAAAAATCATGTGGTTAAAGTGCACATTGTCAGATTTTAATAAAGGCCATTTTTATACATTTTGGTTTCACTGTGTAGAAATTACATAGTCCCCCCATTTCAGGGCACCATAACGTTTGGGTCACAGCAATGTCATGTAAATGAAAGTAATCATGTTTAGTATTTTGTTGCATATCCTTTGCATGCAATGACTGCTTGAAGTATAAGAAAATAACTGCAGATGCTGGTACAAATAGAAGGTATTTATTCACAAAATGCTGGAGTAACTCAACAGGTCAGGCAGCATCTCGGGAGAGAAGGAATGGGTGACGTTTCGGGTCGAGACCCTTCTTCAGACTGACTGCTTGAAGTCTGCGATTCATGAACAGCACCAGTTGCTGGGTGTCTTCTCTGGTGATGCTCTGTCAGGCCTGTATTGCAGCCTTCTTTAGCTTCTGCTTGTTTGGGGGGTTAGTCCCCTTCAGTTTTCTCTTCAGCATATAAAAGGCATGCTCAATTGGGTTCAGATCGAGTGATTGAATTGGCCACTCAAGAATTTACCAATTTTTAGCTTTGAAAAACTCCTTTGTTGCTTGAGCAGCATGTTTAGGATCATTGTCTTGCTGTAGAATGAACTGCTGGCCAATGAATTTTGGAGCATTTGTTTGAACTTGAGCAGATAGGATGTGTCTATCCACCAGAATTCATTATGCTACTGCCATCAGCAGTTGTATCATCAATGAAGATAAGTGAGCCAGTACTTTCAGCAGGCATACATGCCAAGGCCATATCACCCCCACCACCGTGTTTCACAGATGAGGTGGTATGCTTTGGATCTTGGGCAGTTCTTTCTCTCCTCCATACTTTGCTCTTGCCATCACTCTGATATAAGTTAATCTTCGCCTCATCTGTCCACAAGACCTTTTTCCAGAACTGTATTTGCTCTTTTAAGTACTTCTTGGCAAACTGTAACCTGGCCATCCTATTTTTGTGGCTAACCAGTGGTTTGCATTTTGCAGTATTGCCTCTGTATTTCTGTTCATGAAGTCTTCTGCGGACAGTGGTCATTGACAAATCCACACCTGACTCCTGAAGAGTGTTTCTGATCTGGCGGACAGGTGTTTTGGGGATTTTTCTTTGTTATAGAGAGAATTCTTCTGTCATCAGCTGTGGAGGTCTTCCTTGGCCCTTTGCGATTAGTAAGCTCACCACTGCTCTTTCTTCCTAATAATGTTCCAAACAGTTAATTTTGGTAAGCCTAAGGTTTGGCTGATGTCTTTACCAGTTCTATTCTTGTTTCTCAGTCTCATAATGGCTTCTTTGACTTTCATTGGCACAACTTTGGTCCTCATGTTAATAAACAGCAATAAAAGTTTCCAACGGTGATGGAAAGACTGGAGGAAAAACTAGGTGCTGAGAGTACTTTTATACCTGCATTAAGGAGGCATTTAAACACACCTGAGCAATTACAAACACCTGTGAAGCCATGTGTTCCAAACATTATGGTGCCTTGAAATGGGTGGGGGAAGGACTATGTATAAACACTGCTGTAATTTCTACATTGTGAAACCAAAATGTATAAAATTGGCCTTTATTAAAATCTGACAATGTGTACTTTAACCACATGTGATTTTTTTCTATTACAAATCTCAAATTGTGGAGTACAGGGTCAAATAAATAAATAATGTTTCTTTGTCCCGGACATTATGGAGGGCACTGTAGGTATTTAAAAATGTAACTAATCAGAGATACCATGCAAACAGTGGGTAATCTGTGCTGGTGCCTTTTTGGAAGATCACTTTAGTTTGCTATGTTTATGGGGGCGGGGTAATTTTTCCTAAAACCAATGAATGAAGGAAAGAATTGTATTCACACTGTGCCTTTCATGACATTATCGCTTTACAGCTGTTTGTTATTTTGAAATAAAGTTGAAAGTGTAGGAACCAATTTGAGTACTGAAAATACAAACTACATTGTGATAATGATCAGGTAAGCTTTTTAAATGTATGGTAAATACTGGATGGGGACTAGAAATAAATCTGCTCCATTTTCAAATATTCACTTGGGAGGGAAATTAATTGCTGGTTTACCATCTCTTTTTAAAGGCAGACAGAGCAGCTACTCTGCTCAATTTCCAGATTTTTTTGCTTGTGTCTCTAATGTGAAGTTTGAACCTCGAGAAGAGACTGCAAAGGACAACATTGTTATATTGACCTCTGTTCCTCATTTCTGGCCTTCTTTGCCATAGCTAATTTGCAGCATGTGGAAAGAAAGAAACCTCTGCACTGCCTTTTAATGCAAGTACATTCTTCCTTAAAGACCAAGTCTATATTGTACTCCAGGTGCAATCCGGCGAATACCATGTAAATTTGTATCAAAATGTCTCTTCCCTACCTTTTGAATGAGTGCCAACATTCCATTAGCCTTCCTAATTATTTGCTTTACCTGCATGATAATTTTTATGTTTCACGTGCAAGGAGCCCCAGATTCATAATTTCACTCCATTTAAACAATAGATTGATTTCATTCTTCCTGTCATCATGCTTGATCTCTATTTGCTCATTTTACGCTCCTTAGTCAGTTTCTGGACCTATCCATATATCTTTGCTAGCTTTATGTTCCCATCGTAACATGTTTCGATCAATTGAATTTTTCCTCTGAGACATCCTTTCATTCTATAGACAATAGGTGCAGGAGGAGGCCATTTGGCCCTTCGAGCAAGCACCGCCATTCAATGTGACCATGGCTGATCATTCTAGACTTAAATCATAATTCTCTGATTCAAGTTATCATTGCTTAGAAACAAATGTACCGTCAGAGTTTTGATCATTTTTGTTACGAAAGCACATAGTGTTAAACTTCTATAAATATTTTAACAGTACTGTAAGGGGTTTCTGCGCCGAGCTTTCGCCCGACCTAAGGTCCCCGTGCCTTGCTCTGATCCCTTGACCAGGCCGCGCACACTGGTTCCCCGTGAGTGGTTCGACCCACTCACCCCTTACGGTTCTAGACACTGGACTTAGATGCAGGAGCGTTTATCGTGCAGAAAATTCCACCAGACCAGATTTGAAAACCAGGGTTTAAATGAAAAAGGCTTTTATTTAGCGCTTGGGACTATTGTCCATGAATACTTATATAGTTCTATAAGACATGTCTATAAAACACATACCGAATCACATGAATACTTATAACTATGAATCATAAAACACACACACAGTTCTACAAGACATATACACGACTGTAAGATGGGGAACGTACGACACATCGCAAAATTGACCAACACACATTCCTTTACACACCCACGTTTATTCAAACCACCCTCCCCTCTACACTAAACTATGTCCAGGATATGCAGATTTGGGGTACATGCTCACCATGGGGCTATCACTTGGGTTACTGGCTGTTCGTGCTGCAGTATTTCTTCTCGAGTTGCGTGCCTGTTCCTCTCTCTTGCATCCGTTCTTCTTGCCTGACTTTTCTTCCTCCTGCATCCGTTTGACTTGCTTCCTTGCATCCGTTTTCTTGCCTGCTTGCGTTCCTTGCAGGTTTTCTTCTTGAGTTTAAAACCCAAAAGTCGTGGCCAGTTATACTATTCTGACCCGTCCTATCTCCCGCCAGATCTCGGAATCTCTTTGTTCAAAAAGATATGTATGAGTTCTCTCTCTGATCTGCGCTTATGTCCGGGGGTACCGGGGATGGCCAGACGGTGTTAATTGGTATTTCGTTGCGAGGTGATGGGTTTAACTGGTTTCCCATCACCTACCAGGTAGTTTTCTATGGGCTATTGTGCCCCCTTAACGAGATGAACTGTTTAGGTCGGCTTGGGGCATTGTGAGTATGCTGATGTCAACGCCCCAGTGTCTGGACTTCGACCTGGTTTTGCAGGTTTCTGCATGGCCAATACCCATCCATTGTTCTGGCCGTGGCTTTGCAGAAACCTAGAGACTGGGTTGTAAGGTTTTTTTACTTTTTGTGGCTGGTCACGAGGTCCTGCGGCCATTTTAGGACCCACAGATTGTGACATCCCTTGGTAATCTGACCGCAGCCGTTCTCCGCTATCAGCCCCAGTCTCCCGTTTAAAATGTCCAAACTGCAGCTCTTTGGTTTTGGTGTTGCTTTCCGAATGAGGGAAAACTTCTCAAACCTTACAGTACTGATATTCATTTTTTTTTTTTTGATTTTAGGAAAAGGGGTCGTTCTCACAGTCCACCTTCCAAAAGAGCACGGTCCCCCAGCAATAAGAGAAAAGCTCAGGAAAAATTGAAAACGTCAAAGGAATCCGATCTAGACAGTCCACAGATGGGTTCTCCTTCAGTTGAAGAGGAAACAGATCAAAAACAGATGGACGGAGTGAATGTCGAAAATATAAAATCAACAAGTGGTCCTTCCATGGGCACCGAGAACTGTGAGGAGCTGGATGAGTCAGTGGATTTACTGACTTACCACGAGCCAATGAACATCGAGTCTGATCTTAGTGGTAAAGAGGGTGATAAGGAGGTGGAATCGGAAAGAGAAATGGAAATTGGGCACTTCAATGAAGATGACGCTAATGATGCAGAACCAAGCTCTCAGACTACAGAACCATTAAATGAAAAGGTTAGGCATTGAAGTCATTATTCCAGCAACCATTATTTAGGAACTCTAATTTCTAATGTAAAATCATAAGAATTATATATATTTTTTAAATAGTGTTTTGTGAATTCATACTTATTTTTTTATTTCACTGCTATTGAATTCAAATGTACTGATGGGGGATGTTTGTAAAATAGTAAGAATATGCAGTATTTTATAAATGTTATGAAGCAGAAAGCCCAGCTTGTTGCTTACCTTTGGGCATGCATTGTTCACCTGCTTAGTCTGACATGATCAAGAAATAATTCTGACCCTTCATCCCCAAGTCTTCCTGTGAATCGAAGTGCATTGCAAGTGGCAACTAGGTCAGGCAATTAATCCTGAGGTCCTGCTTCCTAATGGTCTTAAGATTGCCAGGGATTCTCAGTGCGCTTTGACCTGCTTTTACAGTACCCTCCATAATGTTTGGGACAAAGACCCATCATTTATTTATTTGCCTCTGTACTCCACAATTTGAGATTTGTAATAGAAAAAATCACATGTGGTTGAAGTGCACAGATTTTAATAAAGGCCATTTTTATACATTTTGGTTTCACCATGTAGAAATTACAGCAGTGTTTATACATAGTTGCCTTTTACACAGGAAGGTAAATTGGTGTTCTGTTGTAGAATTCAGTTCTGAGTCTTGCAGGGATGACAAAGGAGGTCAGGTGCTGCCAACAATCTCTTTCTCTGATCAGTGAGGGAAGAAAGACCAGTGGACAGCATGAGATGGTGCAAACATTTGTGTTTAACAAATGGCACAATGTCACGCACACTTACGTGAAATAGATTTGTTTAATTAAAAGATAGCTATACCTCTCCTCTCTTGTACAAATGCAACAATGTCCTTCTGGAGCTGAGGAGCTGTCTCCTGTGGTGAGCAGCGAACCATAACCCTAATGCCCTCAAGATCCTTTGACAAATGAAAGCACGCTGAATCTTTCATGAACCCCTGTACTTAACAATATCTCATCTCTTGGAGGATGATACAAAGAACCTCTTGTTTTTAGAGATATCCAAGCATGTTATGGTCACAGCTGCTTATACTTATGGGAAAAAAATCAGATTTTAATTTACTTCCTTTAGGAATGACTGAAATTTAATTCCAGAAAGTAATTATTTGGAGTTTATAGGCAATTGCATCTTTACAGAGCATCTTTTGGATTATCATTTTCGGTGACTCAGTAGCCTCCTAAAATGCAGTAACATCCAAAAGCTCCTGCCTAATTTCCCATTTACTAACAATGTTGAAGCTTTTGTGGAATATGTACAACATGTAACTGATCTCTAAATTCGATGCAATCCTTTCACCTTACAGGTGATCATGCCATAACTACGTATTATTAATATATCCATTGTTCTGTTGACTTAGATGAAAATATTAGCCCAAAGCATTTGGCTGCCTTTATGCATATCCATAAGTGAAGCTTCTACCCATTGCAAAACTTTAACATTTCATGCGTGGTTTTGTAAATTTTTCCCTTCAGAGATCAGATGACATACATTGTCCAGAATATACGGAGGAATTATTTACCAACGATGAGATAGTTGATGAAAATTCTGTTCTTTCTAAGAAAATAAGATCTATGAAAGGAGACAAAGTTGATGCTAATTTGGTCAAAGAAGAGCAAGATGTCAAAACTCAAAGTTACGCTACAAGAGGCACCATGGATGAAAACACTGAAGCTGATACTCAAAGTTGCGATGAATTAAAGAAAAGCAGTCCCACGTGTGTTGAACCGTCAACTGAACAGATCCAGGTGCTCTCTCCTCTACCTGATGAATACAAGCTTGGGCCATTTCAACCCAACAATCCTGTAGGTAAGATGACAAAACATTTCTAAAAAGATTGGTGCAAAGTTTTCTTTGAATTCTCATTTGTATTACAATACTGTTCCATGCCAAATGATATTTGGTAGGTCTTTCAAATTAAGTTTAGTTTGTTTTGAATTGTTATTCATTTTCTGAAAACAAAGGAGAGAGGTCATTTAATCCCCTTGAGCCTATGACAAATCTGGGACCTAAGGGCTGACACTTATCCACCTTTGTTCCTCTGGTTTACCAGAAGAGTTTAGAAAAGCATTAATTCATCAAGCAACAATTGCTGTTTGTGGAAGAGAACTTGCAGTCATAGGGCTATATAAGATAGAAAAATGCCCTTGTACACAGCTTGTCCATGCCAGCCTAGTTTCCCAAGTTCATAAGTCACAGGAGCAGATTCGGCCATTCACGTTCACAAGTTATAGGAGTAGAATTATGCTATTCTGCCCATCAAGTCTACTCCTCCATTCAATCATAGCTGATCTCTAAGACCATCAGGCTCTTGAACACTAAACACTAACGACACACCAGTCTGCTAGAAAATGAGTAGGCTATTCAGCCCCTTGAGCCAGCACTGCCACACTGCCATTCAATATGGTCATGGCTGATCATCCAGAATCAGTACCCATTTTCCTGCCTTCTCCAGATTACCCTTGACACCTGTTCTAATCAAGAATTTGCCTATCTCTGCCTTAAGAATATCCACTGACTTGGCCTCCACAGCCCTCTGTGGCAATGTTCCACAAATTAACTACCCTTTGACTAAAGAAGTTCCTCACCTTTCTAAAAGAGAGCCCTTTAATTTTGAGGCTATGACCTCTGGTCCTAGACTCTTCCACCAGTGGAAATATCCTTTCCACATCCACTCTATGCCTTTCATTATTCTATAATTTTCAATGAGGTCCTCCCCTCAACCTTCTGAACACCAGGGAGTAGAGGTCCAGTGCTATCAAACGCTCATCTTATGCTAACCCACTCATTCCTGGGATCATTCTTGTAAACCTCCTCTGGACCGTCTCTGTTGTACTTCGTGGTCCGGTACCTGTTGTACCTTTGTTGTGACTCTGGAAGGACCACGAGTACACATGTTTAAGATGTTATGGTGGAGCTTAACTCCAGGCTGTTTATTCCAAGGCCGCCTGGATCCAGAGTGACCGCCTAATCACACCAATCACTTATATACACAGGCATACAAAGTAGTCCTTGGATACACAAAGTAGTCCCAGCAATATCACAACATCCCCCTTGTCTTATATATGACAACATCCCCCTTGTCTTATATAAAATTGTTTTCTTTACCATTCGAGGGCTAAAATATTTTAACAAACAAAACCAAAACACCATTGCTTTTTGCAAACAAAACCAATAACACAATTAAACACAATTGCTTTTTTTTCGCCATCATGGTGGTCAATCCTCTGCGGTAGTTGACTCAACGCCGGGTGGTCACTCAACGCCGGGTGGTCACTCATCTCCGGGTGTTCATTCATCTCCGGGTGTTCACTCATCTCCGGGTGGTCACCCATCTCCGGGTCACTAATCTCCGGGTCACTCCACAGATATATACATATATACAAAAGCATCAAATATAATACATTAAGCTTTCAGTACACAGATCACTACACAGATCATTAAACACAAAATATTCATTTTGTTCCATATCTTCCCTTCAAGAAGACGTGCTGTGTAGATCAAACGTAGTGTAGGCTATAGATGCTCCACCACCATGATTTGGCTGCCACTGCTGGGCTCCCACTGCTGGGCTGGCACTGCTGGGCTGGCACTGCCGGGCTGGCACTGCTGGGCTCCCACTGCTGGGCTGGCACTGCTGGGCTCCCACTGCTGGAATCGCGGTGCGATCGCGCCTCCGCTGCAGTGCGCGCTGGCCCCGCCCACAGGTGCTCCCCGGCAGCTGCCGCTCACATTCGAACGCGCTGCCTCGGGCCCAGGGCCGTCCCGACTCTCCGGTCGTCGCGCCTGGGTGAGTATACAGTGCCTCGGCCTTACCGGCCGCCGCACCTCCGCGGGTGGTCGGTCCCTCCGGTCGCCGACCCCCTCCGGTTGCCGCACACCTCCCTGGGTGTCAGTCTTACCGGTCGCCGCACACCTCCGTGGGTGTCGGTCTCCTCCGGGTCTCTCCTGGTCGCCGCACACCTCCCTGGGTGTCGGTCTTCCCTGGTCACCGCACACCTCCCTGGGTGTCGGTCTTACCGGTCGCTGCACACCTCCCTGGGTGTCGGTCTTCCCTGGTCACCGCACACCTCCCTGGGTGTCGGTCTTACCGGTCGCCGCACACCTCCCTGGGTGTCGGTCTTACCGGTCGCCGCACACCTCCCTGGGTGTCGGCCTCCCCCAGTCACCGCACACCTCCGTGGGTGTCGGGTCTCCCGGTCGCCTCCGGTCTCTCCCCCGCGAAGCAGTCGCAGGCTCCTAATCTCGGGCCTGCACAGGTGCTGGGGCGCGATGTGGGCCTTCACACACCGCCCTCAGCAGCTTGCAGCGTCACGTCGGCAGCTCGGCGCTGACTACTGGGCAGGTAAGTATACCTACATATATTGGCCCCTTACCGAGCGGGAATTTTTTTTTGTTCTTTAGGGCTCTATCTTTTCTTCCTGTTAACCTTTTTTGTTGGGTTCCTTTTCGTTAACTTTTTATTTTTTTAAAGAACCTGTTAACCTTTTTTTCTTGGGGTTTTTGTTGTTTTCCTTTTCTAGGCTAAACACCCAAACCGCTGCCACCATGTTGCACTTCGTGGTCCGGTACCTGTTGTACCTTTGTTGTGACTCTGGAAGGACCACGAGTACACATGTTTAAGATGTTATCATGGTGGAGCTTAACTCCAGGCTGTTTATTCCAAGGCCGCCTGGATCCAGAGTGACCGCCTAATCACACCAATCGCTTATATACATAGGCATACAAAGTAGTCCTTGGATACACAAAGTAGTCCCAGCAATATCACAACAGTCTCCAGAGCCAGCACATCCGTCCTCAGACATGGGGCCCAAATTTGCTCACAGTACTCCAAGTGCGGCCTGACCAGCGCCTTGTAGAGCCTCAGCATTACATCTCTGTTTTTGTAAACCTTCTAAATTCCCAAGTGCAGGCCCAAGGCTGTCAAACGCTTTGGCCCATCTGACTTGCATTTGACCCATATTACTCTGTCTTGAAAATCTAATTGTATCCGCTTCTAAAGCTTCCTCTGGCAGCTCATTCCAGATGTGGAATACCCACTGAGTGAGTAAGTTTCATTTGGGGTCCCTCTGTGAATACATGTTCATGATTTCACACCTGAAAGCTTGGGTTCAGCTTTTGGCCAGTGGATCAGACAGGCAGCTGTCCCAGCCCTGGATTGCTCAACCAACAGAAATACTTTTGTTCTATCCAGCTAATTAGTTTCCTTGATATTTTGAAAACTTTGGTTAAATCTCTTTCAGGTCACCCCATTACAGGAAGGATGTGGAAGCATTGGAAAGGGTGCAGAGGAGGTTTATCAGAATAATTCCTGGATGAGGGGGTGTTAGCTACAGGGAGAGGTTGGACAGACTTGGTCTCTACCTTCTTTGATTGTTTTCTCTGGAATATCGGAGGGGAGACCCGATAGAAGTATATTAATTTATGAGAGGCATAGAGAGGGTAGAGAGCCCTAACCTTTTTCCCAGGATGGGACCCGAAAAGTCACCCATTCCTTCTCTCCAGAGATGTTGCCTGTCCCGTTGAGTTACTCCAGCTTTTTATGTCTATCTTGGAAATATCAAAAATTGGAGAACATAGGTTTAAGGTGATCGGGGCAAAGTTTAAAGGAGATGAGCCGGGACAAGTTTTTTTTTGCAGAAGGTGGTGGGTGCCTGGAATGCACTGCTGGGTTTTATGATGGTGGCATTTAGGAGTCTCTTTGACAGGCGCAGGGAATGGCGGGATATGGTTATGTGCAGGCTGATAAGAGAGAGTCATGGCATCATGTTCGGCACAGACCATGTGGGACGACAGTGTTCCTGTGAGAGAATCCAGTGTTTGTGTTTTAGATAATGTAGGCATTCAGCAGGACCCAGTTAATTTCCATGGATCTTGGATCTCGGAGCATTGTATTTGGCCATTTGCCTTATTGTGACGTATTGCTGGGTTGAATAAAGATCATAACTAAAGTTGATATTTAAGAACTGAAACAAGATTCATTTAAAGATTATTCAAAAGTTTTTTCTTTAGTTCAAAATGTATTGGCCATTAAAGCAAAGGAATTGCTCGCAGATTTGTTTGTATATGTGCTGTGTTACCTGTGAACTCCATTACTTTTAGAGATTCTATATTAGGAAAGAAAGACTGACACACTATGCTTCATTTCAGGATTAGATTATGTTGTTCCAAAAACAGGCTTCTACTGCAAACTCTGCTGTCTCTTCTACACAAACGAGGAGACAGCGAAGCAGACTCATTGTGGTACCATTGAACATTACCAGAGACTTAAGGTAAGCTTTTTTTATTAGCTATCCTTTGGAACGTATCCCTTTCCAAGAAAAAGTCTTCTGTTTGGCAGTAGTATTAACAACAATAAACATTAACGTAGAATATTGACCAGTTTATGTTCTCAGTAGTGCAGTTTAGCAAGGAGTAACATTTAGTCGTCTCAGAATGTGAAATATTCCTAGACTCTCCCACTAGTGGAAACATCCACTCGATCCCAGCCTTTCACTATTCTGTATGTTTCAATGAGCCCCCCCCCCCCCCTCATTCGTCTAAACTCCAGCGGGTACAGCGACAAATGCTCATCATAGGTTAACCTAAGGTAGACACAAAATGCTGGGGTAACTCAGCGGGTCAGGCAGCATCTCTGGAGAGAAGGAATGGGTGACATTTTGGGTCGAGACCCTTCTTCAGACTGATGTCTTTCCTACTCATAAGTTAACTTACTCATTCCTGGGATCATTCTTGTAAACCTCCTCTGGACTCTCTCCAGAGCCAGCACATCCTGCCTCAGATCTGGTGCCCAAAATTGCTCACAATGTTCCAAATGCGGCCTTACCAGAGCCTTATAGAGCCTCAGCATTACATCCCTGTTTATATATGCAAGCCCTCTTGAAATAAATGCTAGCATTGAGTTTGCTTTCTTTACTACTGATTCGACTTGCAGATTAACTTTTTGGGAATCCTGCACCAGCACTCCCAAGTCCCTTTGCACCTCCGATTTCTGGATTCTCTCCCCATTTAGAAAATAGTCTACGCCTTTATTCCGATTACCAAAATGCATGACTCCACATTTTGGTACACTATATTCCATCTGCCACTTCTCTGCCCCTTCTCTGCCCACTCTCCCAACCTGTCCAAGTCCTTCTGCACAGTCCCTGCTTTCTCTAAACTGCCTGCCCCTCCACCTATTTTCGTATAATCCGCAAACTTGGCCACAAAGCCTCCAATCTCCTCATCCACGTCATTGATACACAACGTGAAGAGTAGCGGCCCCAGCACCAACCCCTGCAGAACTCCGCTAGTCACTGGCAGCCAACCTTAAAAAGCCCCGTTTATCACCAACCCCTGCAGAACTCCGCTAGTCACTGGCAGCCAACCTTAAAAAGCCCCGTTTATTGCCACTCTTTGTCTTCTGCCATTCAGCCAACCTGCTATCCATGCTAGTATCTATCTGCCCTTTGATATTGTGGGCTCTCATCTTCCTTAGCAGCCACAAGGTGTGGCACCTTATCAAAGGCTTTCTGAAAATCTAAGTTAATACCATCTACCGATTCTCCATTGTCTGTCCTGCTATTTACTTCTTCAAAGACTCCCAACAAATTTGTCAAGCAAGAGCTTCCCTTCACAAAGCCATGCTGACTTTGGCCTATTTTATCATGAACGTCTAACCTCATCCTTTATAACGGACTCTAAAATCTTACCAACCACTGAAGTCAGACTAACCGGCCTATAGTTCCCACTATTCTGCTTTGCTCCCTTCTTGTGCAGCGGGGTAATATTGGCAATTTTCCAATCATCTGGGACCTCTCTTTTCTCTAGTGATTCTTGAAATATCACTGTCAATACCTCCACAATCTCTAAAGCCACCTCTTTCAGAACCCTAGGGTGCAGTCCATCTGGCCCAGGTGATTTATCCACCTTCAGTCCTTTCAGCTTCCCAAGCACCTTCTCCCTAGTAATAGCCACTCCACTGATTTCTCTCTTGAATTTCAGGCATATTGCTGGTGTCTTCCACTGTGAAGACTGATGCAAAAAAGTTATTCAACTCCTCTGCCATTTTTTTTCCCCCTATTATCACTTCTCCTGCATCATTCTCCAACATCATCAACATCCACTTTTGCCTGTTTCTTACTCTTTATATAACTGAAGAAACTCTTGGTATCCTCTTTTATATTATTGGCTAGCTTACCTTCGTATTTCATCTTTTCTCCCTGTATTGCATTTTTAGTTATCTTCTGTTGTTCTTTAAAAGCTTCCAAACCCTCTGGCTTCCCAATAATCTTTGCTGTGTTATATGCCTTCTCTTTTAGTTTTAGACTGTCCTTGACTTCCCTTGTCCCATGGTCACTTTCTCCCCCTGAACCTTTCTTCTTCTTTTGGATTATTCCAAGATATTCCTGCCATTGCTGTTCCACCTTCACCTCTGCTGGGGTCCCTTTCTAGTCAACGTTGGCCAGCTCCTCCCTCATGCCTCTTTGCTCAGCTGCAAACCGACACATCCAATTTCACCTTCTCCCTCTCAGATTGCAGATTAAAACTTATCATGTTGTGGTTGCTACCTCCTAATGGTTCCTTTACCTTGAGTTCCCTTATCATACCTGGTTCATTACACAACACTAAATCCAGAATTACCTTCACTGGTAGGCTCCACTACAAGCTGCTCTAAGAATCCATCTCGGAGGCACTCTATAAATTCCCTTTCTTGGGGTCCAGTACCAACCTGATTTTCCCAGTCTACCTGCTTATTGAAATCTCCCATGACCACCGTAGCATTGCCTTTTTTACATGCCAATTTTATCTCTTGATGCAACTTGTACCCTCTATCCTGGCTACTGTTTGGGGGCCTGAAAATAACTCGAATTTAGTCTTTTTACCTGTATAATTTCTCGGCTCTATCCACAATGACTACATCTTCTAATCCTTTATCACCCCTCGCTGAGGACTGAATTTCATTCCTAACCAACAGAGCTACCCCACCCCCTCTGCCCACCTTTCTGTCTTTTCGATAGGACGTAAAACCCTGAATATTCAGCTCCCAGCTTCGATCCTCTTGCAGCCATTTCTCCATAATGCCTACATCACACCTGCCAATTTCCAACTGTTACAAGCTCATCCACTTTGTTCCTTGTGCTGCCCGCACTCAAATATAATTCCTTCAATTCGGTGTTGACCATCCCACCTCACACAACCATCCCGATTTTACTCGACATTACTCCCTTTTTAGAATTTCGGTCCTGTTATGTCTGGAGACTTCCGTGACCTTTCCTGCACTCTTTCCCATTAACTCCAGGCATATGCTTCCATGTTGTTGACCCCCCCCCCACTATTTAATTTAAACCCACCTGTGTAGCACAAGCAAACCTGTCTGCCAGAATGTTGGTCCCCCTCCAGTTTTGAACAGGTCACCCCTGCCCCAGATCAGATCCCAATGGTCGAGAAAACTAAATCCCTGTCCCCTGCACCAACTCCTCAGCCACACATTCAGCTCCCCATCTCTCTGTTCCTACCCTCACTAGCATGAGGTACTGGAAGCAAACCAGAGATAACTACCCTGGAGGTTCTGTGTTTCAGCCTCCTACCTAGTTCTCTCTACTGGAGTTGCAGAACTTCCTTCCTATGTCGTTTGTGTCTACATGCACAACTACTTCCGTCAGACATCTTGGACCCAGGCACCAGGGAGGCAACACACCATCCTTGAGTCTCGCCTGTTGCCGCAGAATCACCTGTCTGCATCTCTGACTATGGAGTCACCCACCACTATGGCTCTCCACTGGACTGCATGATTGGACCACTCCCTGAAAGAGTGAAGAATGAAAGGCTCCATGTTTGGTTTGTGTGAGGACAGTAGCTTCCTTCTGGGTTGTGAATTTCTTTTACTCACATTTTATGCAATATCCTTCGATCGTCACTGATTACTGCACCGTTCAACTACTAATGCATCATTCAGATTTTTTTGTAAAATCTCATCCATGGAATTGCTTTTGAAGTGCACCGATAGTGGGGCAAATATAGCATAGCCAGCATGTTTTATGTTATCGACACATTTTCTTTGTTTTTATGGAATCTTGGGATTCAACTTAGAAACATTGAAAACAGGAGTAGGCCATTTGGCCCTTCGAGCCAGCATCACCATTCAATATGATCATGGCTGATCATCCACAATCAGTACCCCGTTGCTCCTTTTTCCCCATATCCCTTGATTCCGTTAGCCCTAAGAGCTAAATTTAACTCTCTTGAAAACACCCAGTGAATTGGCCTCCACTGCCTTCTGTGGCAGAGAATTCCACAGATTCACAACTTTCTGGGTGAAAAGGTTTTTCCTCATCTCAGTCCTAAATGGCCTACCCCTTATTCTTAAACTGTGGCCCCTGGTTCTGGAACATAATCCTCATGTCCCTGACTTTGTTGTTGTAGAGTCGGCTTGAGTTTGGTACCTGTCCGAGAGGATAGTGTAAGAAAATAACTGCAGATGCTGGTACAAAACGAAGGTATTTATTCACAAAATGCAGGAGCAGGTTAGGCAGCATCTCAGGAGAGAAGGAATGGGTGACGTTACGGGTCGAGACACTTCTTCAAACTGATGTCAGGGGAGCGGGACAAAGAAAGGATATAGGTGGAGACAGGAAGATGGAGAGAGAACTGGGAAGGGGGAGGGGAAGAGTAGGACAGAGGAACTATCTAAAGTTGGAGAAGTCAATGTTCATACCGCTGGGCTGTAAGCTGCCCAATCGTAATATGAGGTACTGTTCCTCCAATTTCCGGTGGGCCTCACTATGGCACTGGAGGAGGCCCATGACAGAAAGGTCAGATCTGTCCGAGAGGATAGATCTTTTGTGGCAAAGACCACTTTGCTGTTTAACACTTGTTATTTTGCATTTTTACAGAAAGTACTGGACAAGCAAGCTGTGGAGTACTGGAAAGAAAAGCAGCAGCAAATCATTCAGAGTGACTGAACAAGTGGCTACTGCCCAGTGAGAGCATATTTCCAGTATTACTGAAGATTTTAACCTTTTAATAATTTGGAACGGGAAAATTTTACATGAGTCTTGTGTTCCAATGTTCAAAAACTTAGGGCTGCAAAAACATTTTGAAACATTAACAATATGTCACAACTTTTCATATTCATTTTTGGTATTGGTTTTAAAGCCATAAAATGTGTCCCCACTTGCAGCGGTTGATGCCTAATCTGACGTCCAGTTACCAGTGGCTCTTTCTGATCTTTCATTAAAACCCCAAATATTAACTGTAAATTCTGTTTCTCATTGGTACCTATATTTTCAAACTTGCACACTCAGTAGTAGAAATGTGGAGGTTCAAAATCGTTTTGAAGAGTGGGCATTGCATCTTCACAAAAATAGCCCAGTGCTTCAAAAACTTGTAGCATGCAATATTGGTTCTGTTTAAACACCTAAAATTTGTTTGTGAGAGATGAACTTTTTATCACTCATCACTGCCATGTTTTTTCAGATTAATTGATAACATTGTAACTGATAGTGATGGGGTGAATATTCTTCGGAAAGAAATCCATTTTAAGAAGTGAAATGGTAATAAATGTAAGGTTAAATGAAAATTGATCACATCCATCAGTGTTCCTTGCTAGTTAAAATTACAGTTGTAGTTCTGTTATGTTTACAACCATAAATGGGGATTTGGTAATCTGGGTTTGTAACACATTGGACCAACACTAATATCCATCCATCTCAAGCCAAACTAAGTACACTTTTTTAGAAGTTTCCTTAAGTATGTGGAAAAATGCACCACATACTCTGTTTTCATAAGATACTCCTTTATTTATACATTTATTCAGTCTCATATAAATAGGAAATATTGTCACCTGTAAACATAAGCCATCATAGACACAGACCTTGAAAATGACCTTGACAAGAAACTGACTGTCTAAATATACAAAGTGCATTTGAATTTGATCTCACCACTTTCCCAACATAAATTACCATGAAGTGTTGTGTAAATTGAATTTTCTCCCCAAAAGATTAGTTATTCTGTGTAAGCAATCAACCAGTTTAGTTTTGTAAGCATGTTGAAAAACCACATTAAATTCTTCTTGTGATATTGTAAACTAAACTAAAAATTTGCAATGAGCATTTTCCAGATATCACTTGTATGATTTTGTTTATATCAGAAAATGTAAACTCTTACTGACTGACCACTGTCACATGCAGTGTCATTAGGACCAAGTTGTTTAGTTAACGTTATGGTTAGATGTTATGGAAATAACTATGATTGTTAAGATTTTAATTGCAGAATTAGTTTCTTTTTAATATTACTGTTTTATTAATTTTAAACTGTAACTTGAGGCACTGTAGTCCCTGTCAACCTGTCAAGTCCGAAATTGACATAAGGAAGGTTCAACAAATCTGAATGACCAACCAACTAATTCTCAATGCAAGAATAAAAAAAATGTATCTTGAAAGTCCCCAACAATGTTGTTTATATTTTTAGACTATTGTAGACTTGGGATATTGTTAACAACATTTATCGTGCTGTCACTCCATTTCACTGCCCAACATTTTCTACTTTATTCAAATATACTGGGGGAAATATTTAAGAGCTCAGTGAAGTCAGGACATTTATACAACATAATGGCTCTCGGGAGTTTAAATATTTGCATCATACCTGCATGAAAACACCAAGTCTGGAATGGAATGGCGGGGTTTCTTGGAGTTTATTCCCGCTGCTGTCTTTGCTCCATCCATTTTGAGCCATTATTAGCTTTCAAATGGATAATTAAGAGGCAAGAATTGCAAGTGCTGCTTCGATCTTGCATAGTAACAATAGAGTGTAACCGTACTTTAGATATTTGTGTAAATTATGCATCAGTGCGGTCATGCATGCATGCATGGACTCAAAGGTCTTCACATATTTTAAGGCGATTCGAGATATTTTTTACATCAATAAAGAAATAGTATTCCATGAAAATCCACAGCTCAATTTTCACAGAATTGGACTATTAAAAAAATGCATTTAAAATATATATATTTCATTAATAGTACATTTTCTAAATATCAATATGGAGTATTTAGAAAGTCCAATATAAAAAAACAGATATTTTACTGCCTATATGAAACATATACAATGGCAAAATGGACATTTCAAAGAATTGATCCAAAAGCAATGGGTTATAGTGTTCTGCAACTGGTATCAAGGATAAGGTGAGGGCTTTCTGTCTTGCTGAATATACACATGAAGTGGCTTGTTATTTTACGTTTTCCTCAGTCAAAATTAGATCTTTGTCTTCATCTGCATTTAACTCAAATTCTTGCTTATGTGTTTCTTAAAGCAAGCATGCTTGTCTTCTAGAACTAAGAGTGTACCTAGTAGACCTCTGAGATGGTATTGGTATTTAAAGTATTCAGATATATTAAATCATTGCCCATTATAACTGTGATGTATTCTTGTTTAAATCTGTGGTCCAAATATCGTTTTGTATTCAAACTGTTTAAGCATAGTTCCTTAATTTTGATCTATAATGAATCAAATACAAAACAATGAAGCTTTGATAGATCACTTGCCTTCCAAACAGGGGTTTGGAATTAGTGTGGAGGATTGTGATGCCTATCACTCGCTTGAGGGAGAAAGTTCCCAGTTCAATGTACCTTCCAAGTAGAAAATAGCTGAAGTAGATGCTGCAATAAGCAGCTTGGACAGCAAGTTACTCATTATAAAATGGGTAGTGAAAGATGTAGACTGGCTTCCTTACATTTCACATTTGACTTAGTGTTGTTTAAAATTGTTTGCTTTAAAACCATTTCTAACCTTGATGTGTCCAGGAACAGTTGTAAAACATGTTTTAAATGGAAAAAATGTGAAATTGTTGGTTTATTTTGTTTGTTTAAAATTGTTCTGTTGAAAAGGTTGGCTAGAATGGAGAATCTGTTATACCTGAACACTAAACAATAAAAACTTTTATATTGTTATTGGTGGAAGATGTTGTTAAAAGAATCAAGTCTTTGAATTAGAAACATAGAAAATAGGCGCAGGAGTAGGCCATTCAAGCCAGCACCACCATTCAATATGGTCATGGCTGATCATCCAAAATCAGTAACCCGTTCCTGTTTTCTCCCCATATCCCTTGATTCCATTAGCCCCAAGAGCTAAATCTAACACTCTCTTGAAAACCTCCAGTGAATTCCGTGGCAAAGAATTCCATAGATTCACAACTCTGGGTGAAAACGTTTTTCCTCCTCTCTGTCCTAAATGGCCTACCTCTTATTCTTAAACTGTGACCCATGGTTTTGGACTCTCCCAACATTGGGAACAGTTTTCCTGCATTTAGCCTGTCCAATCCTTTAAGAATTTTATATGTTTCTAAAAGATCCCCTCTCATCCTTGTAAATTCCAGTGAATATAAGCCCAGTCGATCCATTCTTTCATTATTTGTCAGGGAATTAACCTGGTGAACCTATGCTACACTCCCTTATTAGCAAGAATGTCCTTCCTCAAATTAGGAGACCAAAACTGCACCCAATACTCCAGGTGCGGTCTCACCAGGGCCCTGTGCAACTGCAGTAGGACCTTGTTCCTATACGCAAATCCTTTTGCAATGAAGGCCAACATGCCATTTGCTTTCTACATTGCCTGCTGTACCTGCATGCTTACTTTCAGTGACTGATGTACAAGGACACCTTGGTCTTGTTGCACCTCCCTTTTTCCTAATCTGACACCATTCAGATAATAATCTGCCTTGTTCTTGCCACCAAAGTGGATAACCTCACATTTATCCACATTATACTGCTTTTGCCAACTCATCCAACTATCCAGGGTCAGAGCATCCTCCTCGCAGCTCACCCTGCCACCCAGTTTTGTGTCATCCGCAAACTATTGTATTAACTAATATGTTAAAACTAGAGCTGTGGGATAAAAGCAGATGTAAGAATTTGGGCAAGAAAATCAGTTACGGTCCACCTGAGAACTCCCTGTGTTGGCTCAATGCTGAATAAAAGGATGCGAATTTGAGTGAATAATCGTGTTGTTGGTTTAGGATCGAACTGTGGTTGCTGCATTGTTGGGAGTTGCTGCTTTTCCAGAGGAGGCACTACACCAAGGCGCGTCACCTACTCACGTGAACTCCAGGTATGTAATATTTTACATTTGTTTGGAGTCCTGACCAGAGTTCCTTTTATAATGAACATTATCCAAAACAGTCTGAAGAAGGGTCTCGACCCGAAACGACACCTATTCCTTCTCTCCAGAGATGCTGCCTGACCCACTGAGTCTCTCCAGACATTTGTGTCTATCTTCAATTTATACCAGCATCTGCAGTTTATTCCGACACAAGTGGAACAAATGAATCTGAATTATTTGCTTGGACAATAGACAATAGGTGCAGGAGGAGGCCATTCGGCCCTTCGAGCCAGCACCGCCATTCAATATGATCATGGCTGATCATTCTCAATCAGTACCCCGTTCCTGCCTTCTCCCCATACCCCCTGACTCCGATATCCTTAAGAACTCTATCCAGCTCTCTCTTGAATGCATTCAGAGAATTGGCCTCCACTGCCTTCTGAGGCAGAGAATTCCACAGATTCACAACTCTCTGACTGAGTCGAGTTCCTATTTTGACACTTCTCTATCTGACTGCAATCTCAAACTGAAGCTGTAATTTATTTTTTTCCTGTATTTATGAGCATCACAAATGTGAAACTGTGAGCCAGGCATGGAATGCTGCTGCTTTCTGTGTTCGTAAATTATCAATGTGCATTATTTGGAATAGATGCAAATTATTCATAGTTGAAAATTGCCAAAAACATTCTAATCTATATCCTGATTTTAAATGACAAATAATGTAGAGAATCAGTAGACATTTGTCAGTTTAAATTAATGTTTTATTTAAGTTGGCTTGGTGTCTTCGCCAAAATATTGTGATGAACCTCTTTGAACAGTTATAAGGTACAATTAAATGGAAACTGATCAAAATCTCTTGTTAGGGTTTGCCACTTTTCAGTAGGGTGTATTAAAAATCAATAATAAAGCTTTAAGCTTCCTGTAACATGCACAGGAAACCCTGCATCTGATTTCGGGCATGCAAAATTCAGAAAAATATTGCTGTGTCTGAATCTAATTAAGCTGGGAGTTGTTAGTGGTGTGGTAGATTTTTTTAATGCCGTTGACTTTAAGAGAATCTATAATGCGTAAAATTGATGGATAACGGGTCATTCTGCTAAATTGAATAACAGCCAGACAGCAAGTCCACAAGAATTTTCAGAAATAGTAAAATCTTAATCTGAACTGAATAATTAAGTGCCGAAATTGGCCATCTGATTTCCCAACAGTTACCCTGCCATTCAGTCAGGTTATGTCTAAACTGATATCCACTCTTATCCTGTCTCTACTTTGGCACTTGGATCAGCTATCCTATCTCCCCCCCATGTCCATGTCCTGATAAAGGTATTAAGTATAGGAGATGGACTGTTACAGCGTGTAACAAGATGCTGGGGGCACATTTGGAGCAATGTGCACAGTTCCGATCGCCCATGAAGGATGTCATTGAAATGGAAAGGGAGCAAAAAAGATGAACCAGTCGGCTACTGGGTCTGGAAGGTTTGAGTTATAAGGCGAGGCCATAGGCTGGATCTGTTTTCAATAGACAACAGACAATAGGTGCAGGAGGAGGCCATTCGGCCCTTCAAGCCAGCACAACCATTCAATGTGATCATGGCTGATCATTCCCAATCAGTACCCCGTTCCTGCCTTCTCCCCTTACCCCCTGACTCCACTATCCTTAAGAGCTCTATCTAGATCTCTCTCGAAAGCACTCAGAGAATTGGCCTCCACCGCCTTCTGAGGCAGAGAATTCCACAGATTTACAACTCTCAGACTGAAAAAGTTTTCCCTCATCTCTTCTAAATGGCCTACCCCTTATTCTTAAACTGTGGCCCCTGGTTCTGGTCTCCCCCAACATTGGGAACATGTTTCCTGCCTCTAACGTGTCCAACCCCTTAATAATCTTATATGTTTCAATAGGATCCCCTCTCATCCTTCTAAATTCCAGTGTATACAAGCCTAGTCGATTCAGTCTTTCAACATACGACAGTCCCGCCATACCGGGAATTAACCTAGTAAACCTACGCTGCACGCCCTCAATAGCAAGAATATCTTCCTTTCAGTGACTGATGCACTAAGGACACCCAGATCTCGTTGTACGTCCCCATTTCCTCACTTGACACCATTTAGATAATAATCTGCCTTCCTATTATCCATATTAAACTGCATCTGCCATGCATCTGCCCATTCACACAACCTGTCCAAGTCACCCTGCAACCTCATAGCATCTTCCTCACAGTTCACACTACCACCCAGCTTTGTGTCATCTGCAAATTTGCCAATGTTACTTTTAATCCCATCATCCAAGTCATTAATGTTTTTTGTAAATAGCTGCGGTCCCAGCACCGAGCCTTGCGGTACCCCACTAGTCACTGCCTGCCATTCAGAAAGGGACCTGTTAATCCCTACTCTTTGTTTCCTGTCTGTCAACCAATTTTCTATCCATGTCAGTACCCTACCCCCAATACCATGTGCTCTAATTTTCCCCACTAATCTCCTATGTGGGACCTTGTCAAAGGCTTTCTGAAAGTCCAGGTACACTACATCCACTGGCTCTCCCTTGTCCATTTTCCTAGTTACATCCTCAAAAAATTCCAGAAGATTAATCAAGCATGATTTCCTCTTCGTAAATCCATGCTGACTTGGTGCTATCCAAATGTGCAGTTGCTTCATCTTTTATAATTGACTCCAGCATCTTCGCAACCACCGATGTCAGGCTAACTGGTCTATAATTCCCTGTTTTCTCTCTCCCTCCTTTCTTAAAAAGTGGGATAACATTAGCTACTTTCCAATCCACAGGAACTGATCCTGAATCTATAGAACATTGGAAAATGATCACCAATGCATCCACGATTTCTAGAGCGACTTCCTTAAGTACTCTGGGATGCAGACCATCAGGCCCTAGGGATTTATCAGCCGTCAGTCCCATCAGTCTACCCAACACCATTTCCTGCCTAATGTGAATTTCCTTCAGTTCCTCCGTCACCCTAGGATCTCTGGCCACTAGTACATCTGGGAGATTGTTTGTGTCTTCCTTAGTGAAGACAGATCTGCCGTTTCATTGTTCCCCATAATAAATTCACCTGTTTCTGTTTTCATGGGACCCACATTTGTCTTAACTACTTTTTTCTCTTCACATACCTAAAGAAGCTTTTACTATCCTTTATATTGTTGGCTAGCTTACCTTCGTGCTTCATCTTTTCTCCCCGTATTGCCTTTTTCGTTATCTTCTGTTGCTCTTTAAAAGTTTTCCAATCCTCTGGGTTCCCGCTCATCTTTGCTATGTTATACTTCTCTTTTATTTTTATATTGTCCTTATAATAATAATAATAATAATAATAAGCATTTATTTTATATAGCGCCTTACCAGAAGCTCAAAGCGCTTTACAAAAACAATCATAACATAAAAACAAACAGACAAACTATCCTAACGGAGAAGCGGCGAATAAACAGGGCCAGCGTCCTCTCACGTCAGGGTCCGGCAGTATACAACACAAAGTATACTAAGTAGTGGGGGGGAGGGGTTAACAAATTGTGAATATGAAGATGAGGTAAAAGGGAATACAGGAGATATTGCAAAAGACTCTCGGAAGAATGGGAACGGAAGTTCTAGAGGGGAAAAGAAATTAAGGGCAGGGCCAATTGTGAACGATGTGAGAGGGGAGGTAAATACAGAAGTTAAAGTGTTGTACTTAAATGCGCGTAGTATAAAAAATAAAGTGGATGAGCTTGAGGCTCAGTTAGTCATGGGCAAGTATGATGTTGTAGGGATCACTGAGACATGGCTACAAGAGGACCAGGGCTGGGAACTGAATATTCAGGGGTACACAACGTATAGAAAAGACAGACAGGTGGGCAGAGGGGGTGGGGTTGCTCTGATGGTAAGGAATGATATTCATTCCCTTGCAAGGGGTGACATAGAATCAGGAGCTGTTGAATCAGTATGGATAGAAATGAGAAATTGTAAGGGTAAAAAGACCCTAATGGGAGTTATCTATAGGCCCCCAAACAGTAGCCTCGACATAGGGTGCAAGTTGAATCAGGAGATAAAATTGGCGTGTCAAAAATGTAATGCTACGGTGGTTATGGGAGATTTCAACATGCAGGTAGACTGGGAAAATCAGGTTGGAAATGGACCCCAGGAAAGAGAGTTTGTGGAGTGCCTTCGAGATGGATTCTTAGAACAGCTTGTACTGGAGCCTACCAGGGAGAAGGCAATTCTGGATTTAGTGTTGTGTAATGATCCTGATCTGATAAGGGGACTAGAGGTAAAAGAGCCATTAGGAGGCAGTGATCACAACATGATAAGTTTACTCTGCAAATGGAAAGGCAGAAGGGAAAATCGGAAGTGTCGGTATTACAGTATAGCAAAGGGGATTACAGAGGCATGAGGCAGGAGCTGGCCAAAATTGATTGGAAGGAGGCCCTAGCAGGGAAGACGGTAGAACAGCAATGGCAGGTATTCCTGGGAATAATGCAGAGGTTGCAGGATCAATTTATTCCAAAGAGGTGGAAAGACTCTAAGGGGAGTAAGAGACACCTGTGGCTGACAAGGGAAGTCAGGGACAGCATAAAAATTAAGGAGAGGAAGTATAACATAGCAAAGAAGATTGGGAAGACAGAGGATTGGGACTCTTTTAAAGAGCAACAAAAGTTAACTAAAAAGGCAATACGGGGAGAAAAGATGAGGTACGAGGGTAAACTAGCCAATAATATAAAGGAGGATAGCAAAAGTTTTTTTAGGTACGTGAAGAGGAAAAAAATAGTCAAGGCAAATGTGGGTCCCTTGAAGACAGAAGCAGGGGAATTTATTATGGGGAACAAAGAAATGGCAGACGAGTTAAACCGTTACTTTGGATCTGTCTTCACTGAGGAAGATACACACAATCTCCCAAATGTTCTAGGGGCCGGAGAACCTAGGGTGATGGAGGAACTGAAGGAAATCCACATTAGGCAGGAAATGGTTTTGGGTAGACTGATGGGACTGAAGGCTGATAAATCCCCAGGGCCTGATGGTCTGCATCCCAGAGTACTTAAGGAGGTGGCTCTAGAAATAGTGGAAGCATTGGAGATCATTTTTCAATGTTCTATAGATTCAGGATCAGTTCCTGTGGATTGGAGGATAGCAAATGTTATCCCACTTTTTAAGAAAGGAGGGAGAGAGAAAACGGGTAATTATAGACTAGTTAGTCTGACATCAGTGGTGGGGAAGATGCTGGAGACAATTATAAAAGACGAAATTGCTGAGCTTTTGGATAGCAGTAACGGGATCATTCCGAGTCAGCATGGATTTACGAAGGGGAAATAATGCTTGACAAATCTACTGGAATTTTTTGAGGATGTAACTAGGAAAATTGACAAGGGAGAGACGGTGGATGTGGTGTACCTCGACTTTCAGAAAGCCTTCGACAAGGTCCCACATAGGAGATTAGTGGGCAAAATTAGGGCACATGGTATTGGGGGTAGGGTACTGACATGGATAGAAAATTGGTTGACAGACAGAAAGCAAAGAGCGGGGATAAATGGGTCCCTTTCGGAATGGCAGGCAGTGACCAGTGGGGTACCGCAAGGTTCGGTGCTGGGACCCCAGCTATTTACGATATACATTAATGACTTAGACGAAGGGATTAAAAGTACCATTAGCAAATTTGCAGATGATACTAAGTTGGGGGGTAGTGTGAATTGTGAGGAAGATGCAATAAGGCTGCAGGGTGACTTGGACAGGTTGTGTGAGTGGGCGGATACATGGCAGATGCAGTTTAATGTAGATAAGTGTGAGGTTATTCACTTTGGAAGTAAGAATAGAAAGGCAGATTATTATCTGAATGGTGTCAAGTTAGGAGGAGGGGGAGTTCAACGAGATCTGGGTGTCCTAGTGCATCAGTCAATGAAAGGAAGCATGCAGGTACAGCAGGCAGTGAAGAAAGCCAATGGAATGTTTGCCTTCGTAACAAGAGGAGTTGAGTATAGGAGCAAAGAGGTCCTTCTACAGTTGTACCGGGCCCTGGTGAGACCGCACCTGGAGTACTGTGTGCAGTTTTGGTCTCCAAATTTGAGGAAGGATATTCTTGCTATGGAGGGCGTGCAGCGTAGGTTCACTAGGTTAATTCCCGGAATGGCGGGGCTGTCGTATGTTGAAAGGCTGGAGCGATTGGGCTTGTATACACTGGAATTTAGAAGGATGAGGGGGGATCTTATTGAAACATATAAGATAATTAGGGGATTGGACACATTAGAGGCAGATAACATGTTCCCAATGTTGGGGGAGTCCAGAACAAGGGGCCACAGTTTAAGAATAAGGGGTAGGCCATTTAGAACGGAGATGAGGAAGAACTTTTTCAGTCAGAGGGTGGTGAAGGTATGGAATTCTCTGCCTCAGAAGGCAGTGGAGGCCAGTTCGTTGGATGCTTTCAAGAGAGAGCTGGATAGAGCTCTTAAGGATAGCGGAGTGAGGGGGTATGGGGAGAAGGCAGGAACGGGGTACTGATTGAGAGTGATCAGCCATGATCGCATTGAATGGCGGTGCTGGCTCGAAGGGCTGAATGGCCTACTCCTGCACCTATTGTCTATTGTCTATTGTCTAAAGCACAGGACTTTCCCTTGTCAGCCACGGTCACCTCTTTCGCCCCTAAAATCTTTCTTCCTCTTTGGAATGAACTGATCCTGCACCTTCTGTATTATTCCCAGATTAATATTTAATTCCAGCAAGTGCAACAGCATCCTATATTTCAAATGCACGTTTAACCTGATGAAGCTGCCAAAGACGTATAACTCTTCTCTCACGGTTCACCGACTCGCCGGCCGCCTGCCACTGTTACGGGCTGGAAGAGTGTGTGTACCACATGGACATGGAGTGTGTGAGTGTGTACCACGTGTACATGGAGTGTGTGAGTCTGTGTACCACGTGTACATGGAGTGTGTGAGTCTGTGTACCACGTGTACATGGAGTGTGTGAGTCTGTGTACCACGTGTACATGGAGTGTGAGTCTGTGTACCACATGTACATGGAGTGTGTGTCTCTACCACGTGTACATGGAGTGTGTGAGTCTCTAACACGTGTACATGGAGTGTGTGAGTCTCTACCACGTGTACATGGAGTGTGTGAGTCTGTGTACCACGTGTACATGGAGTGTGAGTCTGTGTTCCCCCCCACCCAAGTGGGGACAAGGACAGGGACCCCCTGGGTCACAGGGACACAAGTGGAGACAGGGACAGAAAGTCTAAAAAGTGACGAACAGTAAAGGCAGAAACACCATCAATGCAGCTTTGATCCTCCCTTTGTCATTCAGCACCCACACAGCCAGACATACCTGCAGGAGCTAGTGCAGTGTTTCACCGACAAAGGGCAGTCCCATGGATCCAATACAATACAATATATCTTTATTGTCATTGTACAGGGGTACAACGAGATTGGAAATGCGCCTCCCATACGATGCAATAAATTAATTAGCTAGTCAGTATTAATTTAAACAACCCAATGAAACAAATTGTAACAGTTTTAAAACAGAATAAATTGCAAGTAGATCTGTGCCAGATCACTGTGCGATGTGACCATCCGGCTCAGCAGGACCGGTTCATAGCAGCTATGGCCCTGGGGATGAAGCTGTTCCTGAGTCTTGAGGTGCGGGCGTAGAAGGCCTTGTAGCGTCTGCCCGATGATATAAGTTCGAACAGACTGTTGCAGGGGTGTGAAGAGTCTTTGTGGATGCTGGTGGCTTTTCCAGGGGGGAGGGGGAGCACCCAGCTCATGTCGTGGTTCAGCTGCCACAGGTAGATGCTGGCAGTCACAAGCAGCACGGCGGGAGCCACTGAGGTAAAGATGCTGATCAGGATTGGCCAAACTGCCACCAGAACCATCCTCAACACTCCAGTATAAAGCATGTGGCAGAGCAGATCGGACTGGTGCACCATCACCACACCACCACCACCACATCACCACCACTGCACCACCATCACTGCATCATCACCACACCACCACATCACCACACCACCACACCACCACATCACCACACCACCACATCACCATCACCACCACCACTGCTTCGTCAGTCAAAATATTGAGTATAGAAGTAGGGAAACGTGGAAACAGAAAATAGGTGCAGGAGTCGGCCATTCGGCCCTTCAAGCCAGCACCGCCATTCAATGTGATCATGGCTGATCAGTACCCCGTTCTGCTTTCTCCCCATATCCCTTGATTCCATCAGCCCTAAGAGCTAAATCTAACTCTCTTGAAAACATCCTGTGAATTGGCCTCCATTGGCACCTCCTCCAACCTCATCTACTGTATCCGTTGTTCAAGGTGTGGACTCTTATACATCGGCGAGTCCAAACGCAGAATGGGCGATCGTTTCGCAGAACACCTTCACTCAGCCCGCCCGAACCAACCTGATCTCCCTGTTGCTGGACACTTTAATTTTCCTACACAGACTTTTCTGTCCTAGGTCCATGTCACAGTGAAGCTAAACGCAAATTGGAGGAACAGCATCTCATATTTCGCTTGGGCAGCTTACAGCCCAGTGGTCTAAATATTGATTTCTCTCACTTCAGGTCACTGTTGCCCAAGGGGCTTGGCACAATAAGATTGCTAACTAATCCTTAGTTTGAAGAAGGGTCTCGACCCGAAACGTCACCCATTCCTTCTCTCCTGAGATGCTGCCTGACCTGCTGAGTTACTCCTGCATTTTGTGAAATAAAAATCCTTATTACACAATACCCAGTCTAGGATAGCCTGCCCTCGAGTTGGTTTCTCTACATATTGGCTTAGGAAACCCATCTCATATACACTCCAGGAAATCCTCCTCCTCGGTATTGTTACCAATTTGGTTAGCCCAATCTATAAGGAAATTAAAGTCGCCCATGATAACTGATGTACCTTTGCTACACGCATCCCTAATTTCCTGCTTGATGCTGTCCCCAACCTCACTACTGCCGTTTGGTGGTCTGTACACAACTCCAACAAGTGTTTTCTGCCCTTGGCTATTTTGCAGTTCCACCCATGCAGATTCTTAGCCCTTATAGAAGTATGATGTAATGTGGGCCTTTTTGATTTTGCCATTGATCTCTCTGCCTTCCACTTTTACTTTTCTCCCTTCGACCTTTTGCTTCTGCCCTCATTTTACGGCCCTCTGTCTCCCTGCATTGGTTCCCAGCCCCCTGCCATATTAGTTTAAACTCTTTCCAACAGCACGAGCAAACATTCCCCAGAGGTCACGGGTTGCAGCCCAGCCCAGGTCCAGTTATACTGCTCGTCACTCATCACCCATCCCAATGCCCCAGGAATATGAAGCCCTCTCCCTTGCACCATCTCTCAGGCCACGTATTCATCCGAAATATCCTGTCATTTCTACTCTTACCAGCACGTGGCACCTGTAGTAATCCAGAGATTATTACCTTTGAGGTCCTACTTTTTAATTTACCTCCTAACTCCCTGAATTCGCTTTGTAGGACCTCATCCCGTTTTTTTACCAATGTCGTTGGTACCTACGTGCACCACAACAACTGGCTGTTCGTCCTCCCCCTAGAGTGCCCTGCAGCCGCTCAGAGACATCCTTGACCCGAGCACCAGGGAGGCAACATACCATCTTGTGACCATAGAAACGTCCATCAATTCCCCATACAATGGTATCCCCTATCACGATAGCTCTCCCACTCTTTTTCCTGCGCTCCTGTGCAGCTGAGCCCTCTGTGGTGCCATGAACTTGGTAGCTGCTGCCTTCCCCTTCCCCAACAGTATCCAAAAGGGTGTATCTGTTTGGAGGGAGATGGCTGCAGGAGACTCCTGCACTACCTGCCTTCTCCTTGGCTGACTAGTGGGTAACCTTTTCACACAAAGGGTGGTGGTTGTATGGAACGAGCTGCCAGAGGAAGTGGTTGCAGCAGGGAATATCCCAACGTTTAAGAAACAGTTAGACAGGTACATGGATAGGACAGGTTTGGAGGGATATGGACCAAATGCAGGCAGGTGGGACTGGTGTAGCTGGGACATGTTGGCCGGTGTGAGGAAGTTGGGCCGAAGGGCCTGTTTCCACACACTCTATGAAGGGCCTGTTTCCACACTATCACTCTGTGACTCTATGAAGGGCCTGTTTCCACACTGTATCACTCTGTGACTCTATGAAGGGCCTGTTTCCACACTGTATCACTCTGTGACTCTATGAAGGGCCTGTTTCCACGCTGTCTCACTCTGTGACTCTATGAAGGGCCTGTTTCCACGCTGTATCACTCTGTGACTCTATGAAGGGCCTGTTTCCACGCTGTATCACTGTGTTGCTATGACAAGTTAAAATGCCTTTGGGGGTTAACGTCAGGAATGTTTCTAATTGCGAGCAGACTTCTGTGTGACTGAATTGCTTGTCATTAGGCCGCTTGTGATCATGAATAATTGCTCCAAATAATGCAGAAAACCTCCAACCAGGGCTTGGCGATGACACTGATTTATGGACATGGTTTAACTCTTCCCTCTGCTCTGAGGTTTGGGATACTTCTCCAGTTCCTCATCTAAACAGCTGTCCTTCCTGCACAGCCAGGTGGAATCACAGATCCGGGGAAACACTCCACATGCTGACGATCCCAGTCATTAGCTGGGAACGGGAGATGGTGGAGGAGGGCAGTGGTAACACTGGTGATCCGCAGGGGGGGGTGGTGACCATTCAGGGTCAATGACGTACGGGGTGGTTGCGATTGGACTGCTCTGTGGGAGCTGACACACTCGGGGCAGGCGGCCACATTCAGCGCTGCACTGACCGATGGCATGGCTGCCTCTCTCCTTTCACTTACCAGCACCAAGGCTGCAATGTTTCTGGTGGAACCTTAAATCTCAGTTGGAGCGTCCACCTGTAGGAGGCTTTTAGGATAGGATCGATGCCAACCGGGCATGGGTGATGTCCATGCCTAGTGCACGCTGCTCAAAGCTCAGGCTCCAAGCTGCTTGTGCCAGTGCAGTTCACCCTGTGATGGTATCTGGTCCGGGACATCTTTGTCGTGTCAGAAACTACCAATGCTCAAGCAGACAAAATGTGTAGGAGGGCCTCCACCCAAAATCACCACCCATTGCTTCTATCCAGAGATGCTGCCTGTCTTGTTACTCCAGCATTCTGTGCCTGTCTTTGATGCCTTTGCAGGATGCTCTCAACGGTGGCTATCTGTCCTTCAGGACACCAGGTTTCAGTAAACATTTCACATAATGTTCAGGTATGATGGTGCATTATTGCATCATCTCGCCTGAGTTCACATGAGGTCAGGTTTACTGTTGACAGCCCGCGTCATGAACTGGCCCTGGTTTCTCTTCGCCTGCAGTGACTCTGCTCGGTCGAGTCACGGGTGCTGCCCTTCACACACACACCAGCGAGCCGTGCACCGCGGCGGCAGGAGATCCCGTTCCCCAGCTGTCTGCAGGGTGTTGTGCACACATGGCGGGTATGTTGATTTTGTGGTTTGGGGGGTTTGTGTTCCCAGAGGAAGGAGGTCATTGGAAGATGCAAACCGCAGGAGAATTCGCACTTCCTGACACTGATATTTTCCTTTGAAGAAACAATTGGTGAATGTACGGCCTTTCATGGGAGTCGCCCAGCTTGAGTCGTATAAACGTCTGCACCTCTTCCATTGCCCTCATCTGCTGAGCTCCAATACACAGCCCTCTCGATTCGGGATTTGTAGCATCACTTCTGGTCCTTTGACCCAGATTATAAATCCTGGAAACATTCGGCTGATCTGGCTCATGACAGTGTTGGTGCTAGGTGAGACTTCTCCTCGTTTGCTGCTTGCCCACCCTCTCCCACACACCACTTCCCTCACACCCATCAACACCTTTTCTCTCAACACTGCTGGTCGAGGGGAGGTCTATGTTCCTGTCACACCTGCAAGCTTCCTCTGAACTCCCTGGCGGGTTATGAATTGTGTTGGTGAGGCTGGTCTGGTCTCCCTCACTTGGAAAAGACAATCTCTCCCTCTGGAGGGAATGAAGACCTTGTGCAGGGACCCACATACTGTGTTGTCACATGTTTGCTTGCTATGATGGAGGCTGTAGCCCTGGGGGTGGGCAGGATGAAATGACAATGTAATTTTCAGTAAAGATGCAGCTTATTGTGGTTAGCTCAGAAATCCTTTCTCCAATGGCCTGAGGTGCAATAGAATGTTTTTGTAAATCATGTTCGAGCTGACAGGAGCCCAGACAGTTTGGTGGGAGTTTGGTGGGAAGCAGAATCAAGCATGGGCCAATAACTGGCCTGAACTGTCATGGTTGTGTGTAGCTTGTTCATGACCACATCCAATGCCTCGTAAAACCAGCTGGGTTTTCCAATGTGGGACACTGCTTATAGCAGGGTCCTGGGTCAAGCTCATTTCCTTTGCATTTTTTAATCACTAACTTTGAACCGTAACATATGTCACACTTGAAGTATTTTGGTAAACTTTTTCAGCAAATCCCAGACTCTGGGACAGGAGCACAAGTCACTGTCAGGGTCAATACAGAGGCAAGGGTGCCTGAAAGTTCATCAAAGTGATGGAGCAAAACATGAATGAGATGTTCTTGGGGTAGCACCTGATTGAGTAAGAGAGGGAAATGATGGACGAGCCTTCACTCAATGTTCTTCTTCTCTTTCCCAAAGCCAACGTGTATGTTTACGGGAAGAGGTGGTGTGGCTGCACTGATTGCTTTCAGTTATTTAATAGAAACATAATCATGGGCAGCCAGAATCCCTCTTCGATGCAGTGTTACATTTCAAGTTTAATTAAAGCCAGTAAGTCTGACAAAGCTATTTCAGTCTAAACATTGGTGGGTGCCTGGTACGCACTGCCAGTATGACCCTGACCTCGGAAGCCATCTGTATGGAGTTCGTACATTCTCTCTCTGACCGCTTGGGTTTTTTCCAGCTGCTGCGGTTTCCTCCCACACTCCAAAGATGCACAGGTTTGTAGGTTAATTGGCTTCATAAAAATGGTAAAATTGTCCCGAGTGTGTAGGATAGTTTTCGCTGTTCACTCCGCACTCAGTGGGCTGAAGGGCCTGTTTCCTAGCTATATCTCTAAAGTCTAAAGTCCTCCAATGGAAAAAGTCATTTTTAATTTACTCAACACTTTGATTTGAGACGTCTCCATCAAATCTTCTCAACCTTCTCGGCATCAGGGAGAACAAATCTAGCTTCTCCACACTGCCACTGCCATTACAACCCTTCCCTCCGACAGCGTGGTCAGTGGGCGATCGATTTGTACTGCCGATAGTCTAGTTATAGAAAGATATAAAGGTGAAATTGGGAGACAAGCTGGGTTTACGAGAATAAAAAGCGATTTAACAATTACTTGAAGGTTGATCAGTTTCAGAGCGGTGTAAGGGGGGCATGGTAAGGGGTGCGGTGTAAGGGGGGCATGATAAGGGGTTGCGGTGTAAGGGGGTGCGGTGTAAGGGGGGCATGATAAGGGTTATGAGTAATCACATTTCCACACATTTCTTAATGACAAGCTGTTTGATCCAGGGCTAAGGTAAAAAACAGGTATTTGCCGGATGTTGAAACATCATTCAGAAACGAGGAAATGGCAGAGTATGGAAACACGCCCTTCGGCCCAACTTGCGCACATCGACCAACATATATAAAAAATGTGGGAGCAAAGTTAAAAGGAAAATTCTAAAGAGAGAGAGAGTATGAGAAAGCATTGGCAAGTAAAAGCAAAGTAAGCCCAAAAATGTTTTGTAAATTCATAAAGAACACGAGGAGAACTAGTGAAACGTAACGGCAAGTGACCAACACGTGGACTCTGGGGACATGGTAAAGAATTAATTATTTGTGACTGCAGTCCAAACAAACAAATGTGAAGCATTGGATAGTTTGGCATTGTAAAAGAACTCCTACTGAAGAGTTTACATCATGTGGAATGAATAGAGTCATAGTCATAGAGCGATACAGTGTGGAAACAGGCTCTTCGGCACAACTTGCCCAAACCAGCCACCGTGTCCCAGCTACACTAGTTCCACCTGCCTGCACTTGGTCCATATCCCTCCAAACGTTCTATCCGTATACCTGTCTAACTGTTTCTTAAACGTTGGAAAAGTCCCAGCCTTAACTACCTCCTCTTGCAGCTTGTTCCATACATCCACCACCTTTTGTGTGAAAGAGTTACCCCTCAGATTCCTATTAAATCTTTTCCCCTTCACCTTAAACCTATGTCCTCTGGTCCTCGATTCCCCTACTCTGGGCAAGAGACTTTGTACATCCACCCTATCTATTCCTCTCATGATTTTATACACCTCAATAAGATCACCCCTCATCCTCCTGCGCTCCATGGAATAGAGACCCAGCCTGCTCAACTTCTCCCTATAGCTCAGACCCTGTAGTCCTGGCAACATCCTTGTAAATCTTCTCAGAACCCTTTCAGTATCTTTGGTTGGTATCTTTCCCAACCAAAAACCCTGGGTGGACAGGTCTATTTGCGTGGCCTTGAATGCTCGCACCGCTGCTTACAACTCTGGCCTGGCATCCGGCAACATGGACGACTACAAGGTAGAGTCCTACCGACTGCGAAGGGCGGTGAAGTACGCAAAAAGGAGGTACAGGGACAGGATGGAGTCACAGATGGAGCAGCAGGACACCAGGCGCCTTTGGCAGGGGCTACGGACTATAACTAGCTACAGGTCCAACACCCCCTCAACTGGAAGTGCCGGCTCCTCCTTAGCTGATGACCTGAACTCTTTTTATGCACGGTTTGAGACGGGTAACACCACCAGCTCGCCGTCTAAAAACAGCACCGACGGGGCGCTGGCTAGCGAGGCTGGAGGGGGATCCACCGCCGGGGATGTGCACACATTCTCGGTGTCCGAGCATGAGGTGAGGTGGGCTCTGACGCGTGTGAACACGAGGAGAGCTGGAGGCCCAGATGGTATATCTGGGCGAGTGCTAAAGTCTTGTGCTACTCAGCTTGCTCCAGTGCTCACCACAATATTCAACCTCTCCTTGGCCAAGTCCGTGGTCCCTGCATACTTCAAAAGATCCATCATTGTACCGGTGCCAAAGAATGCCTCTCCAGCTTGTTTAAATGACTACCGACCAGTGGCCCTCACCTCGGTTGTCATGAAATGCTTCGAGAGACTAATCAAGAAGCACATCTGTGCGATCCTTCCTCGCAACATGGACCCACTACAGTTCGCATACCGTCCGAACAGGTCCACGGATGATGCGGTCTCCCAGGTTCTGCACACTGCTCTCTCATCTGGACAGCCAGAAGGCGGGCTATGTGAGGATGCTGTTCATTGACTTTAGTTCAGCTTTCAACACAATATTCCCCAGCAGACTGGTTGAGAAGCTGCTGGAACTGGGGCTTAGCACCCCTCTGTGTGCCTGGGTCCTGGACTTTCTCACCGCCAGGCCCCAAGTGGTCAGGATGGGGGAACACACATCTAGCTCCCTCACCCTGAACATAGGATCCCCCCAGGGCTGCGTCCTTAGCCCCCTACTGTACTCCCTGTACACACATGACTGTGGGGCCAGGTTCAGCTCAAACTCCATCATCAAGTTTGCTGATGACACTGGTGGTGGGCCGGATCTCCAACAACGATGAGAAGGCCTACCCTACCGGGAGGAGGTGGCTGATCTGGCACTCTGGTGTCAGGACAATAGCCTTCTCTTCAATGTCACTAAAACTAAGGAGCTGATTGTGGACTTTAGAAGGGCTCAACATCCAAGGAATAACACGCCACTGGAGATAAATGGGTCTACTGTGGATAGGGTGAGCAGTTTTAAATACTTGGGAGTCCACATCAAAGAGGATCTGACATGGGCAATGCACATTGCCGCACTGGTGGGTAAGGCAAAGCAGCGCCTTTACCACCTCAGACAGCTGAGGAAATTCAGAGTGTCTCTGAGGATCCTTCATTGCTTCTACTCTGGGGCTGTAGAGAGCATCCTATCCGGCAACATTACAGTCTGGTTTGGGAACAGCTCTGCCCAGGACAGTAAGGCCCTGCAGAGAGTAGTGCGTTCGGCAGAACGCACCATGGGAACTACACTCGCTCCCCTGCAGGACCTATACATCAGGAGGTGTAAATCGAGAGCAAGCAAGATTATGAGGGACCCCTGCCACCCCAGTAACGGACTGTTCCAGATGCTACGATCAGGCAAATGCCTCCGCTGTCACGCTGTGAAAACGGAGAGGATGAGACGGAGTTTCTTCCCACAGGCCATCAGGACTGTTAACTATTATAACTCCAGGGACTAAATTTTGTCTTCTCTATATTAACTTTATTAACTTTATTTATATGCTGTAACTGTAATTCGTTTTTGTGCACAATCTGCAGGCATTGCCACTTTCATTTCACTGCACATCGTGTATGTGTATGTGACAAATAAACTTGACTTGACATGACTTGACTTGACTTCAAGCTTGACAATATCTTTCCTATAACATGGAACTGAACACAATACTTTAAATGCGATCTCACCAGCATCTTATACAACTGCAACATGATCTCCCAACTTCTATACTCAATACTCTGACTGATGAAGGCCAATGTGCCAAAGCCTTTTTAACCACCTTATCTACCTGCGACTCCACCTTCAAGGAACCATGCACCTGAACTCCTAGATCCCTCTGCTCTACAACACTCCCCAGAAGCCTGTGCAGGTCCTGACCTTGTTGACTTCCCAAAATGCAACACCTCATATTTCTCTGTATTAAATTACATCAACCATTCCTCAACCCACCTGGCCAATTGATTCAGATCCTGCTGCAATCTTTCACAACCATCTTCACTATCTACAAAACCACCCACTTTTGTATCAGCAAACCTGCGAATCATGCCATGTATGTTCTCATCCAAATCGTTGATAAACTGTTAGAAAATAGTTAAATAATCCAAGGGGGGAAACAGAGGACTTGACTAGTTTTTCAATTCTCCCTACCTGATGGAGTGAGAACAGGCTGGTCGGCGCGGATTCGGTGGGCTGAAGGGCCTGTTTCCTTGCTGTATCTCTAAGCTAAACTAAACTAGACTGCTAACTTGGTGCTGTGTTTCACAGGGGTAAGGGGCAAGGTGTAAACCAAGTCATTATCAGCCAGTTGGTTTAACTCTGGCAGTGTCAAATTATTGGACAATGGACAATATAAAATCATCATAAGTGATAGCATTAGGCCATTCGGCCCATCGTCTCCTCCGCCATTCAATCATGGCTGATCTATCTCTCCCTCCCAACCCCATTCTCCTGCCAACTCCCCATAACCACTGACACCCGTACTAATCAAGAATCTATCTCTGCCTTAAATATATCTATTGACTTGGCCTTCACAGCCTTCTCTGGCAAAGAATTACACAGACTCGACACCCTCTGACTATAGAAATTTCACCTAATCTCCTTCCAAAAAGAATGTCCTTTAATTCTGAGGCTGTGCCCTCTAGTCCTAGACTCTCCCTTCATATCGAAAGGCACAGAATCTTCATATAGAAAGGCACAGACTGATCAGGAATAGTCAGCAGGGATTTATTGATGATAATTTATATCTGACTATCCTTAATCCTTGAAAGTAGAACAAAGATTATTCTTATTGAAACATATAAGATTATTAAGGGGTTGGACACGTTAGAGGCAGGAAACATGTTCCCAATGTTGGGGGAGCCCAGAAACAGGGGCCACAGTTTAAGAATAAGGGGTAGGCCATTTAGAACAGAGATGAGGGAAAACCTTTTCAGTCAGACTTGTGAATCTGTGGAATTCTCTGCCTCAGAAGGCAGTGGAGGCCAGTTCTCTGGATACCTTCAAGAGAGTTAGATAGAGCTCTTAAGAATAGCGGAGTCAGGGGATATGGGGAAAAGGCAGGATGGGAGTACTGATTGAGAATGATCAGCCATGATCACATTGAATGGTGGTGCTGGCTCGAAGGGCCGAATGGCCTACTCCTGCACCTATTGTCTTTTAAATGAGGATAGTGCATTTGATGTACTTTAGTAGGGCTTTTGACATGTCCCACGGGGAATCCTAGGTCCCTAGTTTTTGCTAATATATTAATAATGTAGAGCTAAATATGAAGGGAAAGACATTGTCTAACCTCAAGTCATCCTTGACAAGCAGTCATTATGAACTCATTTGAGATTGATGAGAGGCACAGTGGCCCAGCGGTATAGTTGCTGCCTTAGAGCACCAGGGACCCATGTTCAATCCTAGCTACGGGTGCTGTCTGTACAGTTTCTATGTTCTCTCTGTGACCGCATGGGGTTTCTCCGGGTGCTCCAGTTTCCTCCCACACTCCAAAGACATGCAGGTTTGTGGGTTAATTTGCTTCTGCAAATTGTTCCTAGTGTATAGTACTAGAGTATGGTGATCGCTGGTCGACGTGACTGGGTGGACTGAAGAGCCTGTTTCCACGCTGGATCTCTAAACTAAAGTAAACCAGACATGGTACCATTGTCTGTGCAACTGTTGTATCCTTGTACCCTGTTGATTAAGATTAAACGTTGTCCCGAGATCTGGTCTGCCATGTATCCAAAAACAGGAGAAAGATGGCCTTTGTTTTAAATTCCAGTCTTTAAAACAAATGGGTCCTTCTTGATTAGTAATAGTACTTGTGAAAGGCTTCGATGATCGTGCCATTGGAGAGCCACAAGTAACACAAGTGTTGCATCTCCTGCTGTTCCAGGGGGCAGGAAGGGTTTGGGTGGGAAGGGATGTGTGAACTAAGGAGCTGTGGAGGAAGCGCTCTGTGGAAAGGGATGGGAATGAAAAGATGCGACTGGACATGGATTTAGGATGAGAAGGGAATGGCTTATCAATAGATTGATTTTACCAGATTGTATGCGAAACAAACATTTCACTGTACATGGGACAATAAAGTATAATTGAATTACTGAACGCAACCATTGGGAGTTCGGCCCGCTGCTCCCAGTCCTTACCCTTGGTACGCACGGCTGCAATGTGGGCCATTCTTTCTCTCTGCTGTCCCTGACATTTGACGGGCAGCCACTTGCCTCTGGGGTCAGGCATCACTGATGAGACCCCAGGTACGGAAACCACTCGAGGATTGGTGTGGAGGCAGATTCACCTCGACATGAAGATGCCTGGGGAAGATGGAGCTTGCTCCACTAATGTTCCCAGATGTCTCAACAGAACCTCTGGACTCATCAGACAGGAAGAATCTTCACAATAAATAAACACAGCTTTGGTACAAAGCCCCATGACTGCCATCTGGACATCCTGACATTTCGATGGGGCATTGACTCAAATGTAGAGGTGTGGAACTGATTATTCAGCTGTGTTTCACAAACTTCTCAGAGCAACTTTCTTAAACTGAAACATCAGAGTCGTCAGGTGCTGGTGCCTTGCCAGCAGTTTCTTAGAAATTATGAACATCCAAAAGCTTGTTTTCATGATTAGCAGACTGCCCATGTATCTTTAGCATTTAACACGGTCATCACGGTCAGACTGATTTAGGACTCTCCCAATCTATCTGTAACTGGATTAAGGACTTCCTGACCAATCGGCCCTAGATGGTCAGATTAGGCCCTCACACATCCTCCACTCTCACAATCAGCACCGGCTGCCCACAAGGATGCGTGTTGAGCCCCCTTCTCTACGCCCTTTATACCCATGACTGCACCCCCCACTCATCCTATCAACACCATCATCAAGTTTGCGGATCACATGACTGTGGTTGGACTTGTCTCAGGAGATGACGAGACAGCCTACAGAGATGAAGTCCAAAAACTGATAGGATGGTGTGCGGAAAACAATCTGGCTCTGAATCCTTCCAAGACAAAAGAACTCATAATAGACTTCCGAAGACACAATACGGGCTACACACCACTGCATATGGTGGCGGAAGTGGCGGCGCCTAACGGCTGCGGCTCGCTAGCAGTCTGTTCGTCTTTTTTCCTCTTTTTTTTTGTTGTGTGTCGGTGTTGGGATGGTTTTTGTATTTTTTTGGTTGTGCATGTGTGGGGGGGGTGGGGGAAACTTTTCTCTTTTAGGTCTCTTCCTCACGGCGCGGGGTGCGGCTCGGCCGCGGGACTTTACATCGCCCGGTGCGGCTCGGCCGCGGGACTTTTCATCGCTGGTGCGGCTTGGCCGCGGGACTTTACATCGCTGGTGCGGCTCGGCCACTGGACTTAACAGTGCCCGTTGCGGCTCGGCCGCGGGGCTTAACATCGCCCGGTGCGGCTCGGCCACGGGGCTTTACATCGCTGGTGCGGCTCGGCCGCTGGACTTAACAGTGCCCAGTGCGGCTCGGCCGCGGGGCTTTACATCGCTGGTGCGGCTCGGCCGCGGGACTTAACATCGCACGGTGCGGCTCGGCCACGGGACTTAGCTGCGCAAGGCTTGGTCGCGGGGCCTTCCATCGCCCGGCTCGGCCGCGAGACGTTTCAGCGCCCGGTGCGACTCGGCCGCGGGGACTTCCATCCCCTTGCGGGGACTGTGCGGGTCGGTCGGAGACGAGCCGTCTGTCCGTGGGCGTGGGGAAGAGAGTGGAAGTTTTGTTGCCTCCATCACAGTGAGGGGGTGTTTGGAGTCACTGTGATGGACGTTTGTGTTCGGGTCATGTGTCTTGTGTTCTTTTTTGTCTGACTGCTATATAGTTTCGTTCGGTACCTTGGTACCGAATGACAAATAAAGCTCTGTTATATCAGCGGGGTTTGTGTGGAAAGGGTCCCTGCCTTCAAATTCCTGGGCTCGCATATTGCTGAGGATCTCTCCTGGACCACAAACACCATAGCGGCAGTCAAAAAGGCACAGCAGCAGCTCTACTTTCTGAGGATCCTCAGGAAGAACAACCTGCAAGAGCAGCTGCTAGTGACTTTCTACCGTTGCACCATCGAGAGTGTGCTGACGTACTGTATTTCTATGTGGTACACCAGCAGCACAGAGGCAGACAAGAAAGCCCTTCAGAGGGTCATCAACTCTGCAAAGAAAATCATTGGTTGCCCACTGCCCTCTCTAGAGGAACTTTACTCCGCCCGTTGCCTCAGCAGAGCAGCCAACATCCTGAGGGATCCTTCCCACCCTGGTCATCAGCTGCTCCAACTGCTGCCCTCTGGTAGACGGTTCAGGTCCATTACATCACGGACTAATAGACTCAAGAACAGCTTCTACCTCAGCGTCATACGTGAGCTGAACACTGCCAGACACTCACATAAAACTGAATGGAAGGAACGGAACTGATCGGAACACTGTCAGTTACTTGTCAGAAAACATAAGCCTCAATTTAATACATGTTTACATCCTACTGCACTTATATTGCTTAACATTTGCTAAACTTATTACATGTTACAACCGACTGCACCTTATATTTAATTACACAAAGTACTGGAGTAAGCCAGTGGTCAGGGTGTCTCCCAGGTTACAGAAATGAAGCCACTGATGTGGTGAACCGATCAGGGCTCAGCTTTGGACAAGGAGCTCATTTGCTGCTTAGTAAGTTACTAATCCGTATCATGCAAGTTAAATGTTTGCTCAATTTAGTGAGACATGGAAAGAACTACTGGGCTTCTGCTCACTTGTTAATTCTAAGCAGTCACCATTAATCGGTCCAAAGAATGTAATTTAATTCAGACTGAAAATGTTTGTGATAAAGGCAAGCAAGACATCATAGTGCTGTGGCCCTAGAGAAAGTAGTGAGATTACAAAGACTGTCAATTTACAAAGGGCACTCAGGTACGACTAGCCCAAACCCTCGCTCCCACCTCCCTTTATTGCTTGTGAACTTTCTCTGCCTGAAAGTTCCTCAGCTTGCTGCTCTCACAGGAAATGGATGTATTAGACCGCACAAGGAACACTGATACAGGGTGCGTATTAGACACTGATACAGGGTGCGTATTAGACCGCATATGGAACATTGAAAACATGTTTGGTCTCCATATTAAAGGAAAGATTCATTTTGAGTCTGTGTAGAGAAGGTTCATTAGAGGGAATTGATGGATGAAGAGAACTGAGCAGGTCGGGCTAGTTATTGATTGGAAAAGAGTTGATTTTATTGAGGTTCCACAACAGATGGAACGCTTTTTCAGATGAAAGGTCAACCATACATGACAGAGCAAGGAGCAAGGAGGAAATGCTTAGGAAGATGGTGAATCTTTGGAATCCTTCAGCTCAGATGTCCTGATCCTTCTGTTCCCAAGCATCACGTTTTTGATCTTTTTAACTTTACAATGTGCTGAGTTCATGTATCATTGAGCTAAAGGAAGTTCAATATTGGTAAATGTGGTATCTTCTCCAACCCCTGCCTGCTTTAAGTAGCAACCGCCCTCGAATCATTTCCAGAATCTTAGAAGTAGTAAGCAAAAGATTGTTGAGAATATCCAAGGTATCACAAAATGCTGGAGTAACTCAGCGGGTTAGGCAGCATCTCACAGGAGAAGGAATGGGTGACGTTTCGGGTCGAGACCCTCCTTCAGACTGAATATCAGTCTGAATATTAAGAATATCAATGTGCACAGACCTGAAATTGAGTCATAGATACATAGACAATAGGTGCAGGAGGCGGCCATTCGGCCCTTTGAGCCAGCACCGCCATTCAATGTGATCACGGCTAATCATCCACAATCAGTAACCGTGCCTGCCTTCTCCCCAACTCCCTTGATTCCGTTAGCCCTAAGAGCTCTATCTAACTCTCTTTTGAATGCATCCAGTGAGTCGGCCTCCACTGCCTTCTGAGGCAGAGAATTCCACAAATTCACAACTCTCTGGGTGAAAAAGTTTTTTCTCATCTCAGTTCTAAATGGCCAACCCCTTATTCTTAAACTGTGCCCCCTGATGCTGGACTCCCCCAAACATGTTTCCTGCATCTAGCATGTTCAACCCCTTAATATTTTTTAATGTTTCTATAAAATCCCCTCTCATCCTTCTAAATTCCAGTGCTTACAAGTCCAGTCGTTTCATTCTTTCATCATATGACAGTCCCACCATCCTGGGAATTAACCTTGTGAACCTACGCTGCACTCCCTCAAATAGCAAGAATGTCCTTCCTCAAATTTGGAGACCAAAACTGCACACAGTACTCCAGGTATGGTCTCACCAGGGCCCTGTACAACTGCACAAGGACCTCTTTGCTCCTATACTCAAATCCTTTCATCATGTAGGCTAACATGCCATTTGCTTTCTTCACTGCCTGCGTTACCTACACAATTACTCTCAGTGACTGATGTACAAGCACACCCAGATCTTTTTATTCACAAAATGCTGGAGTAACTCGGCAGGTCGGGCAGCATCTCGGGAGAGAAGGAATGGGTGACGTTTCGGGTCGAGACCCTTCTTCAGACTGATGTCAGGGGGGCGGGACAAAGGAAGGATATAGGTGGAGACAGGAAGATAGAGGGAGATCTGGGAAGGAGGAGGGGAAGGGAGGGACAGAGGAGCTATCTAAAGTTGGAGAAGTCGACGTTCATACCACCGGGCTGCAAACTGCCCAGGCGAAATATGAGGTGCTGTTCCTCCAATTTCCGGTGGGCCTCACTATGGCACTGGAGGAGGCCCATGACAGAAAGGTCAGACTGGGAATGGGAGGGGGAGTTAAAGTGCTCGGCCACCGGGAGATCAGTTTTGTTAATGCGGACCGAGCGCAGATGTTCAGTGAAGCGATCGCCGAGCCTGCGCTTGGTTTCGCCGATGTAAATAAGTTGACATCTAAAATTATGACACCCAGATCTTATTGCACTTCCCCTTTTCCTATGAAAGGATCCTTTCCATATCAGAAAAAACCCATCAAATGCAACTTTCCTTCCTTTTCACTTCATGACCATAATCTTGTCTTGACACAAAATGCTGGAGTAACTCAGCGGGTCAGGCAGCATCTCTGGATAGAAAGGATGGGTGACATTTTGGGTCGACACCCTTCTTCAGACCCAACTCGACCCGAAACATCATCCATTCCTTCCATCCAGAGATGCTGCCTGTCCTGCTGAGTTACTCCAGCATTTTGTGTCTACGGTTTAAACCGGCATCTGACAACCTTAATCTTGTCTGTTTGTTGCAAGTCACAAAATGGGGATTTGTGAATGAGTTAATCGTTTCAAGGACATGTCATGCTTTATGATGTTCGTAGATGTTTGGCATGGAAGAGTGCTGCGCATTTCAATATTGAGAAAAGCTGGCAGGTGGAATTTGGGACAATTCTGTTGTTAACATTTTCAAAGGTTGCGGGAACCAATCCCAATGGTTGTTAAACCGTATATATATATATATGCCCGACACGCAATGCCAGCACCACTGCTGACACACGCAGTGCTGACACACGCAATGCCAGCACCACTGCTGACACGCAATGCACAGTGCTGACAAAGAAACATTCAGATTCAGGTTGTTCCATGGTGATTACTGCAGTAACACCCTTGTTTGATATATCCCTAATATCTGCCATTGAATGTCTGCCTGGACTAATAACTCTTTTCCCCTCACAACTTGTTTTAAATCACTGTTTTATCCCAGTGGTCCGGGATATGAAGCTTGGTCAGTCTAATGTGCGAATGTCTAAAGTTTTACAGCACGGAAACAGACTCTTTGGCCCAGCTGATCCATGCATCCAATGCGCCCCATCGACACTAGTCCCACCTACCTACGTCTGGCTCTTGTGACGTTGGGACCGACGTTGGGTTTGGTAGTGAGCACAGTGACACTCACAGTCAGGTGAACTCACCTGATATTTTATTTACAGTGGTAATAAAGTCCAGAACCACATGGGGCGTTGTGACTCGCCGTCATGGTGCATGTGCAGTGGTGCTGGCAATCTCAGGCTTGTCCTGGCTGCTCAATCCTGGTCTCCAAGGAGAAGGCATGGTGACAGGCTTCTCCCTGCGGTTCATCCTTGCCTTCAAGAGGAGGCACAGCGGTCTCTGGATTATCCTGGCGGCTCAGCTTTGTCTCCGTGTGTGGGCGCAGTCCCTCGTTGTCTGTGGGCAAGAAGTCACTGGCTTGCCCCGGCCACTCAGTCTTATCCTCACGTAGAGCCACTGGCTATTTAGGGCCTCTTCCTGGCAGTCCAGACTTGGCCACATGGTGGCGTTGGTGGTCTCAGGTTTATCCCAGTACCTTAGTCTTCCCCCCACTCGTAACATGGACAGAATCCCCCTTGTTCTCACCTTCCACCCCACCAGCCAGCGGATCCAACAAATCATCCGCCAACATTTCCGTCACCTACAACGGGACCCCACCACTGGCCACATCTTCCCATCCCCTCCCCTCTCTGCGTTCCGCAGAGACCGTTCCCTCCGTAACTCCCTGGTCCACTCGTCCCTTCCTACCCAAACCACCCCAACCCCGGGCACTTTCCCCTGCAACCGCACGAGATGCAACACCTGTCCCTTTACCTCCCCCCTCAACTCCATCCAAGGACCCAAACAGTCTTTCCAAGTGAGACAGAGGTTCACCTGCACCTCCTCCTACCAGTCTTTCCAGGTGAGACAAAGGTTCACCTGCACCTCCTCCAACCTCATCTATTGCATCTGCTGCTCCAGATGTCAACTTATTTACATCGGCGAAACCAAACGCAGGCTCGGCGATCGCTTCGCTCAACACAGTCGCTCAGTCTGCTTTAACCAACCTGATCTCCCGGTGGCTGAGCACTTCAACTCCCCCTTCCACTCCCAGTCTGACCTTTCTGTCATGGGCCTCCTTCAGTGTCATAGTGAGGCCCAGCGCAAATTGGAGGAACAGCGCCTCATATTTCGCCTGGGCAGCTTGCAGCCCAGCGGTATGAACATTGACTTCTCCAACTTTAGATAGTTCCTCTGTCTCTCTCTTCCTCTCCCCCTTCCCAGATCTCCCTCTATCTTCCTGTCTCCACCTATATCCTTCCTTTGTCCCGCCCCCCTGACATCAGTCTGAAGAAGGGTCTCGACCCGAAACGTTGCCCATTCCTTCTCTCCTGACATGCTGCCTGACCTGCTGAGTTACTCCAGCATTTTGTGAATAAATACCTTCGATTTGTACCAGCATCTGCAGTTATTTTCTTACACTACCTTAGTCTTCCTCGACCTGTTGCTCTCAATGCTGGGGATTGATTGGCCTCTCTTGGCCTGCCGCCAGTGATGGAGACCAGAGCTGCATCTGAGGGAGGGGACGTAGTCACACACTCTAAACCTATCCTATCTATGTACCTGTCTAAATGTCTTTTAAATGTTGTTATAGTTTCTGTCTCCACCACCTCCTCCAGCAGCTCATTCAATACATCCACCACCCTCTTGTGAAATTGCCTTCATCCACCTGCCCCCTTTACTGTCTCATTGCAGTAAACCGTACTGCTGATTATCTGCTGGTGCTTTAGGTCTGGGTCTGTAAGTGCCCAGACCTCTCTGCTTCAACACACAACTCCGAACGCCATGACTTTGCCTCGTCTCAGCCCCGCTGCCATTTTTGCATCTGCAACCATTCACCCTGACATGCAGGGTAGAGGTCGCAGTTGGCAACCCCTCAATAACTAGTTCCCACGGCCACAAATGTCAAATACACAAAGCCCTCTTGCCTCAGAAGAGTGGATCAGAAATGTAGAATGCCTGAATAAATATATATTATGGATGGAATTTAATTGTTCCTTTTGTGAAATATCACGTAAAATAAATGGACGTACATATTAGGGCCAGTCAGTCACACAGCACAGAAATGGGCCTTTCAACCCACTTATCCATGGCGAACAAGATGCCCCATCTTACACGTCCCCATTTGCCCGATGTTTGGCCGATATCCCTCTAAACCTTTTCTTTCCATGTATCTGTCCAAATGTCCTTTAAATGCAGTTTCAATGCCTGCCTGGACTACCTCCTCTGGCAGCTTGTTCCATAAACCCACCACCCTCTGTGAAAAAGTTGTCCCTCAGGTTCCTGTTAAATATTTCCTCTCTCACTTTAACCTTTGTCCTCTGGTTCTTGATTCCCTACTCTGGGTAAAAGACTATCCATTCACCATAACTACTCCCCACAAGATCTTACACACCTCTATAAAATCACCCCTTCACCTCCTGCACTCCAAGGGATAAAGTCCTAGCCTGTCCGACCTTTCCCTGTAGCTCAGGTTCTGGCAACATCCTTGTAAATCTTCCCTGCACTCTTTCCAGCTTAACAATATTAAAAGCAATGGCATGATCATCCCTAATTTGTTTCCTATTTCCACTTCAGAACAAATCTAAAGGAAATGCAACCATACAGTTGGTGATAATCCCAAATTAAATGGAAGTTTAATTGATCAGTGCAAGTTTGTAGTTGAACTTGAAGTAGCAGTTAGTAAAATCCTTCTTGTCCTGCAGGATATGGAATACAATCTCTCCTGCATTGCATGTGGTGAAGTCAAATCGGCAAAAATCCCGTTCTAACAAATGGACCAAGATCAATCTCAATTCAAAAGTACCTCCAACAACCGTCAGTGACAAAGCCCATTCTACAGAGCGTAGAATATCAATTATAATCAATCACACCCAGACAAAAGACTGAAAATTCAGTGAACAACCCGAAAATATTATGTTAAAAACAACAATCACTTTGAAATTGCTTCAAGGGAAGGTGAATTTTCATAACCGAATGTACAAATCTGACCACCCATCTTCACTTTGAATAAAACCTGATATTTATCTGTTTCCAACATTGATTATAAACATCTTCAAAGCATCTGTGTCCTTCAAACTAAACTTTGTTATGGAATTCAGTCTGAAAGAAGAGGCCAATAACCAAATATCAGCTGTGGTCCAGACAAACATAAGCTCTTGACCAGGTCAGCTTTGTTAGTGAAGAAAACATATCAATTAAATAATCGTTATCATAGTGAGTCAAGGTCAGATTTATAAACGGAGAGAGCACAGCAAAATGGTCTCATTGCCAGCTGTCCGTTATTGACAGAACTAGATTAACTGGGATCCTTTGCATGATATATCCATGAGCCACATGCCAGACAGTTTGCTCAACGATTCTGATGGGAAGAGTGAAGGTCCATCTGTGATATGGTCTAGGTTGAGCCAGTGCAACATCAGTGTGATGGGAGTTCTATTGTCAAGCCGGAAGGGCAAGACGCCCACAAGTAGATCAGAAGTATCGCTAAGTGATAGCAAACGCACAAACAAACAGGCAGTAGCAAGCAAACCTGATGGCTTTCCATCTACCCAGGGAACATCCAACAATTACTTAACACTTGAACAATTTCGTGAGGACCAAAGGTCTGGAGGGGTTCTGCAATCTGTCAGTGAGTATGTGATTGTCAATGAATGCCTTTCAGGTTTGGAAAGACAACAGCAAAAGGTCAATTACATTGCTGACTATACAAGCTCTGTAGATCTGACCCACTCTAATGACATCCAAACTGGCAGGCGAATGTCAATCAAAGATAATCCAGGCCTGATTGGTCGCCTAATGTCACTCAGCAGTAGCTCTGGTCCAAAAGCTTTAAAGTTGGAGCCAGACTCCGCCCTCAAGTTACTGGGTTTAAGAGCAAACAGCACCAATCCCAGTGTAATGGATTTTCTGCCGATTAACTCTCCTGGCCTTTCACAACTGGAACAACAGATCTTTCACGATGGTATGCAAGTAAGTTTAAAGGAAAATAACTTGGTAAATCTGACCGATCAAAGTCTCGTCAATGAATATCCCAGCACGTCAGACCATTATCCATCCAATTTCAATATTCAACAATCAGAAAATCAAAGCTCAATTAGAAGAAAATATGTTCTGGCATCTTCTACATTGGAAAATGCTGGTCCCACTCAACTAGGACGTCCAATGTTGAACTACCCTCCCATGAAAAACTATCAACGACTTTCAGGAAGCCCCCCCCCATTTGCTGCTGCCCCTTCTGGTCAAACTAAAGATGAAAGGCTAGCTGGTAATATCCCCTATCTTTCACGAAAGCAGAGACTGGCGGTTGACCCACAGACTCAAACAGAATATCTAACATCAACCATTACCATGCATGGAAGACCAAAGTTTTCAGCGACCATCACCATTGATCCTGGTCGAATGAGAGAACGAATATCGATGAGTAATAACCCTCAACAGGTGAAATATTACATGCAGTTAATCCCAACAGGAATTCCAGTCATAAATAGCAATGGGTCTGGCCCATCAGAATGTCGACCATCAAACACTGTCGGCCTTCAGCAAACAGAACACCATCAAGCAACGAGCAACATTCCTTGCCTGAAGAGACATTCTATTCTGGAGAGTGAGAATCAAGTGCGAACAATCAGTCTAATTTTCAGTCAAGTTTCACCTGAGAAGACTGAGCAAAGTAACACAATCAACAAGTTGTCCAAGCAGAAGAAACATATCTAGTTGCAATTTACAGTCCAACGCAACCACAACATTTACTCAGCAAAACAAATCAGAACCTCAAGCATCAGTCCATGATAAAAGTGGCACTCCTGACCTCCACACATCCTATGCTGGACAATGGTCTTGGTCAAGGCAAGAATAGGCTTTGTCAATGTTAAAGCACACTGAACAAAACTCAAACATTAAACATCAACATTTCCAATCACACATGAGAATTACTTTGAAAGAATGACAATCTTTCTGGAGTCCAAGTTGATGCATCATTTTAAAATCTTATTCATTTGGAGAGTGAGATCTTGACCAAGAACGGTTCTCAGCTGGTAATATAGTCAATCACTAACAGTCAAACAGTGGCAGTGATCCACAAGACCAGGTGATGAGTGCAGTTTGTAATTCAACCAAGGGTTTCCACCAGCACATAGTACATGATGCCAAGACCAACTCCTATCTGCCTGCGTGTAATCCATATCCTCCATGTGTCCATCCAAAAGCCTCTTAAATGCAACTATCGTATCTGCCTCCACCACCACCCCTGGCAGCGCGTTCCAGGCACCCACCCCCCTCTGTATCAAAGAACTTGCCCCACAAATCTCCTTTAAACTTTGCCCCTCTTACCTTAAAGTTACGTCCTCTAGTATTTGATTTTTCCATCATGGGAAACCATCTCTGGAGACTCAAGGAACTGCAGATGCTGAAATCTTGAACAAAAAACAAAGTGTTGGAGGAACTCAGTAGATCGGGCAGCATCTCTGGAGGGAATGCATAAATGGCCTTCCTAATGGGGAACAGAGGCGTACAAGGGCTGGACGTACATGGACAAAGAGTCCTGACCTGAAATCTCGTCTGGCCATTCTCTCCACCATTGAGTTCCTCTACTACTTTGTGTTTAGCACAATATTATCACTGATAGTATGTGACATCTAACATAATTCAATGCCAAGTTAACGCTGACTCAAGTTTAGCATTTTATGAGAGATTCCATTCCTACGAATGCTGTATCACTATCATTGGTGCAGAAGAGTATAACAGAAAATCAGATGGCCATTAGTGGTGCTAGTCACTTGCTGCTGAATACACTGGGCCTGTTAATCTGAAGGGTGACCATCCCACCTCTCACTAGTGCACGATGATCGCTGGTTACCTGGTGAACTGCTGGAGCCAATGATACATTCTGCATCCATTACTTTTTTTAAAAAATAATTTCAAAATACACTTTATTCGAGAAATAAAGAAATAAATATATACAAAACATGTTCTTTACAAAACTCCATCCAACATTCTCGGAGTTCTGGCGATGAGGTATTTTGCCAGACAAGCTGGGCAGTCTGCTCTGGGAACCACGCCACAGGATCCATGGAGTCATTCCCCTGCAGTGCCTGCAGGATGTTCCGTGCTGACCACTGCCCGATGGACTTGTGGTCAAAGGTGTTGGTCCGGAAGAACCTTTCCACGAGCGACAGATGGTGCGGCAATGTCCAGCTGACTGGCACATTGCGTGGCATCTGCGCCAGGCCCATCCTTCGCAACATCGGGGACAGGTAGAACCTCAGCAGGTAGTGGCACCTGGTGCCCACGTGCCTTGGCTCTATGCTCCGCCTGATGCAGCCACACACGAAGGTGGCCATCAGGTTGAGGGCGACATTGGGCACGCTTTTACCCCCGTTGTCTGCCAACTTGTGCATTGTGGCTCGTCACACCAGGTGCATCGTCGACCCCCAGATGAAGCGGAAGACGGCCCGGGCGATTCCTGTGGCGTAGGAGGGAGGGACGGGCCACACTTGCACCAAGTACAGCAGCCCCGAGAGCACCTCACACTTGATGACCAGATTTTTCCACCCATCACTGACACTGGGGAAGGGGGAGGGCTATCACACGTGTCAGTAACCTCAGCAACCCTTCCCAACTCTCAATGTTGAACACTCACTTCCCAGCTACACCGAACTTTATCTAACTGTGTTTTGACTGCAGACGACGTGTTATTTCAAACTGCTGCATCAAAACACGGGGGTTTTTACTTCCGGTTTCTGGTTCCAGCGCAGTGCACATCACAGTCAGCCAACAGTCCATCGTCTTTTCCTTTATTTTCACTTATTAAATTCCTATTTTATTTATGTTATTTTCATTTAATTTAATTTAATTTTTTAATTCTTTTATTTTTTGTGGTCAGTTAGTTAGTTTATTGCACCATGTTGTGGTGGGGGAAACTTTTTATTTATTTTCTTGTTGGGGAGATACTTTTTCACCCTATCTACAACCACCAGGAACTGATCTCTTTGTTGTCCACCAAGGATCAACTGGTGGGGCTTCGACCGCCCCGGCCTGCTGGCTTGGCCAGGGTAACATCAGAAATCCCCAAGGAACTGAGGAGGCAATACAGGGGATGCCGGGCGGGAGAAAAGGAGGTACAAGCCACACTTGCCTTCCACCACAACGGGGAATGTGAGATCACTGGCTAACAAGATGGACGAGCTGCTGCAGAGGGAGTACCGTGAGAGCAGTGTGATGTGTTTCACACAGACATGGCTCCACGAGGACACCCTTGAGTTCTACGTGAGTGTGGATGGCTTTCAGACTGTTTGGGCGGACAGGGACTGCAGACAGAGTGGCAAGTGTAAAGGTGGGCTTGCTATTCTCGTTAACAACAAATGGTGCAACCCTGGTCACATCACAGTTAAGGGGCGTGTGTGTAGCCCAGACATTGGCTGTGGGTCTCCGTCCATACTTTATGCCCAGGGAATTCTCACACGCCATTGTGGTGGCGGTTACATTCCTCTGTCCGCCAACCCACTGCACGCGGGTGAGGTCATCCACAGTCACCGCGAGACGCCAGACACAACACCCGATACTTTCATCACTATCGGGGGATTTCAACCATGTGACTTTGGACGAAGGGATTAAAAGTACCATTAGCAAATGTGCAGATGATACAAAGCTGGCTGGCAGTGTGAACTGTGAGGAAGATGCTATGAGGTTGCAGGGTGACTTGGACAGGTTGTGTGAGTGGGTAGATGCATGGCAGATGCAGTTTGTTTGATTGAACTACTTCCATCTGGCAGACGTTACAAGGCCTTCAATGCCCGCACCTCAAGACTAAGAAACAGCTTCATCCCTAGAGCTGTAGCTGCCCTGAATCGGACCTGCTGAGAGCCCGCCATGATCTGTCTCTGACCCCAGGGTCATCTGGCACAACTGATCCCCTGCATGAACATTTTTTTTTGCACTTTACCTTGTTTCCCCTTTTTTCTTTCCCCCCTTTTTGTTGTTTTAGTTTTCGCCGTGATTTATTTATATATTTTATAGCATCGATATGGAAGTGACATTCTCAATCTCGTGGTACTTGTACAATAACTATAAAAGATATTGTATTGTATTGTATAATGTAGATAAGGGTAAACTAGTCAATAATATAAAGGAGGATAGTAAAAGCTTCTTTAGGTACGTGAAGAGGAAACAAATAATCAAGGCAAATGTGGGTCCCTTGAAGACAGAAGCAGGGGAATTTATTATGGGGAACAAGGAAATGGCAGACGAGTTGAACCGGTACTTTGGATCTGTCTTCACTAAGGAAGATACAAGCAATCTCCCAGATGTTCTAGTGGCCAGAGATCCTAGGGTGACAGAGGAACTGAAGCAAATTCACATCAGGCAGGAAATGGTGTTGGGTAGACTGATGGGACTGAAGGCTGATAAATCCCCAGGGCCTGATGGTCTGCATCCCAGGGTACTTAAGGAGGTGGCTCTAGAAATCGTGGATGCATTGGTGATCATTTTCTAATGTTTTCCAATAGATTCAGGATCAGTTCCTGTGGGTTGGAGGGTAGCTAATGTTATCCCACATTTTAAGAAAGGAGGGAGAGAGAAAACAGGAAATTATAGACCAGTTAGTCTGACATCAGTGGTGGGGAAGATGCTGGAGTCAATTATAAAAGACGAAATTGTGGAGCATTTGGATCGCAGTAACAGGATCGTTCCGAGTCAGCATGGATTTACGAAGGGGAAATCGTGCTTGACTAATCTTCTGGAATTTTTTGAGGATGTAACTAGGAAAATTGACAAGGGAGAGCCGGTGGATGTAGTGTACCCCGACTTTCAGAAAGCCTTTGACAAGGTCCCACATAGGAGATTAATGGGCAAAATTAGAGCACATGGTGTTGGGGGTAGGGTACTGACATGGATAGAAAATTGGTTGGCAGACAGAAAGCAAAGAGTGGGGATAAATGGGTCCCTTTCAGAATGGCAGGCAGTGACTAATGGGGTACCGCAAGGTTCGGTGCTGGGACCGCAGCTATTTACAATATACATCAATGACTTGGATGAAGGGATTAAAAGTACCATTAGCAAATTTGCAGATGACACAAACCTGGGTGGCAGTGTGAACTGTGAGGAAGATGCTATGAGGTTGCAGGGTGACTTGGACAGGTTGTGTGAGTGGGCGGATGCATGGCAGATGCAGTTTAATGTGGATAAGTGTGAGGTTATCCACTTTGGTGGTAAGAATAGGAAGGCAGATTATTATCTAAATGGTGTCAAGTTAGGAAAATGGGACGTACAACGAGATCTGGATGTCCTAGTGCATCAGTCACTGAAAGGAAGCATGCAGGTACAGCTGGCAGTGAAGAAAACCAATTGAATGTTGGCCTTCATAACAAGAGGGTTGAGTATAGGAGCAAAGAGGTTCTTCTGCAGTTGTACGTGGCCCTGGTGAGACCGCACCTGGAGTACTGTGTGCAGTTTTGGTCTCCAAATTTGAGGAAGGATATTCTTGCTATTGAGGGCGTGCAGCGTAGGTTTACTAGGTTAATTCTCGGAATGGCGGGACTGTCGTATGTTGAAAGACTGGAACGACTAGGCTTGTATACACTGGAATTTAGAAGGATGAGAGAGGATTCTATTGAAACATATAAGATTATTAAGGGGTTGGACACGATAGAGGCAGGAAACATGTTCCCAATGTTGGGGAGTCCAGAACCAGGGGCCACAGTTTAAGAATAAGGGGTAGGCCATTTAGAACGGAGATGAGGAAAAACGTTTTCAGTCAGAGAGTTGTAAATCTGTGGAATTCTCTGCCTCAGAAGGCAGTGGAGGCCAATTCTCTGAGTGCTTCCAAGAGAGAGCTAGAAAGAGCTCTTAAGGATAGCGGAGTCAGGGGGTATGGGGAGAAGGCAGGAACGGGGTACTGATTGTGAATGATCAACCATGATCACATTGAATGGTGGTGCTGGCCCGAATGGCCGAATGGCCTACTCCTGCATCTATTGTCTATTGTCTATTATCCACTTTGGCGGCAAAATTAAGGAAGCAGATTATTATCTCAATGGTGTCATAGTAAGTAAAGGGGAAGTGCAACGAGACCTTTGTGTCCTTGTACACCAGTCACTGAAATCCACGGTTACAGGGAGAATGTACAAACTCCGTACAGACAGCACCCGTAGTCGGGATGGAACCCGGGTCTCCGGCGCCACAACGGCTGTAATGCAGCAACTCTACTGCTGCGCCTCTGTGCCACCCTTAAATGCCCTTGTACAGGAGCTCTCGGCACTTAGTGAAGTCAGTAAGCCCAAGGATCCCAGAGCAATGTAATGAGGCAGCTACTGTGACATCAAAGCTGTGACTGGAACAATGCCAATTGTGGAAGGACACTTGTCTTAAATGGCTGAGCCATCTGCAGATTCTCTCCAGAAGGTGACCAGCAAGTAATTGTATCTCTCGATACAAGAGGAACAATTCTGACAAGGAAAAAACTTACGGCAATCACCTTCCCTGAACACATGGTAGGAAATCGCAAAATGTGGGTGATTTAGAATCACAGAGCTGTACAACACGGAAACAGGCCAGGGGATAGGTGACAAATTACTGAAGTAAATCAGTAGGTCAGGCAGCATCTCTGGTGAACATGGATAGGTGACGATTCCGGTCAAGACCTTTCTTCAGACTCTTTGGTCCAAACCTTTCATGCAAGTTGGCACATTTCACTGCATTTGGCCCATATCCCTCTCAACCTTTCTATCCATATATCTGTTCAAATGTCTTTCAAAAGTCATAATTGTATCTGCTTCCATAGCTTCCTCTGGCAGCTCATTCCAAATTCAAACTACCCTCTGCGTGGAAAAAGCTGTCCCTGAGGTCCCTCTTAAATCTCTCCCCTCTCACCTTAAGCCTATGCTCTCTAGTTTTAGAATTTACTACCCTGGGAAACAGACTGTGAACATTCAGTTCATCATAAGGTCAAAAGTGATAGGAATAGAATTAGGCCATTCAGTCCATCGAGTCTACTCCGGCATTCAATCATGACTGATCTATCTCTCCCCCTGCCAACCCCATTAACCTGCCTTCTCCCCATAACCTCTGACACCCGCACTATCCATTGACTTGGCCTCCACAGCCAACCATACCCCTCATGATATTGTACACCTCCATTAAAGTCATTCCTCAGCCTCCTACACTCCAAAGAAAGAAGTCTCAGCCTATCCACCCTCTCCCAATAACTCAAGGCCATAAGCCCAGGTAACATCCTGATCAATCTCTTCTGCATTCTTCTCAGCTTCATGACATCAATTCAAAGTTGGGTGACCAGAACTGCACAAAGTACTCCAAGTGTAGTCTCACCAACAATTTGTACACCTGCATCATTATGTCCCAACTTTTGTACTCAACACCCTTCCCAATGAAGGCAAGTATGCCAAACACCTTCACCACCCTGTCCACCCGACTTGCCACTCTCAGGGAACTATGTGTCTCTATGTGTTTTGACATACCAAAGTGCAACACCTCATATTTTAGGCAAGTACTTTCCTGCAGTCTAACGTTAAATGCTATGTTTTAACGAGTGACCTAAATGAAGATCAAATGTGCAGGAAATCTCCAAGATTAATTTTTAAAAGTGAGGTAAATCAGGAGACAATAATCAGACACTGCTAAACTCTACACTGGGGACCAGAAATTATTCACCTTCCAAAAATAGGTACAGAATTGATATCTGAAATTCTGTTTTTCTTTTGCAGTAAGTTGTTTCAAATTTTCTCATGAATTAAATATGCCTTTTGACCATTAGGCTTTCTTACTGCAATATTGATCACTCAGCAAAAAGTATATCAAACTTTTAATAACATGATAATCTTTAAAGAAAACATTTGAGATTCTGTTTAATTCTTTTCCACATTGTTCCATTTTAACCAGAGTCTAATTGGAGCTCTAAAACCAATCAAGCACATCACAGTCTGGATGGAGACCTAACAGTAGCCGACATTATTCCATGACTGTCACAACATCAGGAACTAACCAGGAGCAAACGCAAAGCAATGGGCCATGCAGCATCAGTCAGTGACTGCTCTAGTCTAATGGTATGTTGACTCAGTGCTCCATCTAACACATAGTTAACAAGAGACCTAATTGGGGAGTACATTTCATTTAGTCCATAAGGTCAGTGATAATTTTGGTCTAACATCAAAGAAAATAATACTTTGAGTATTTTAACTTGAATCAAAGACAGTTACCATCATCGAACAGTGGTCAAGTATTTAATCAGAAACTCTGAGCTCTGTCGTTAGACAGTGACATTGGGACTGGAGAGTTTCACAAGGGATCTTGTGTTATCTCATGACTTTTCAGCAAGGTCTCTCAGTAACCAAACCTTCAGCTGTGCTCTCAGTTGATGACCGTGAGACTGACAAGTGGCTGCTCATCACTCATCAATACATTCAGTTTCAGAGAAAAATCAAACGTGCTTTCTCATGTGAATCAGAAGCTGACAAGTCCATGTAATTAAACGCTGAAGCAATTAAGGGCAATCTAAATCCTGCAGCTGCAGTTATTGTCTTATACTTCCTGCAAGAGGACCATCATCTCATCACGCCATCAGATGATGGCAATCCACTTCAAACAACAATCGCACATGAATCAATGGCAAGTCCAATTTCACAAGTGTCCATGATATCTGCACAGTGCAGCACAGGCTGGACACGGACTCAAATGTGAATCATCTTAAAAATACACCAACACCTTTCAGTAGCAAACGTTTTATAAATGAAGCTTGAACATTGATCAGCACAATCCCCATGTAATGGGATGGAGTTTTCTCCCCAGAAAGAAAGCACTCTGCCAGTTAATGAAAATCCCAGAGCAATGGGGTATGAGATAGGGAGCAAACACCATGGCAACCTTGAAACTGATGAAAGAGGACAACAAAGTCCAGGTACAAATACACTTACTGCCTCTTCTCAAAAGGCAGAGAGAGATGCTGTCATGGCAACAGAATTTCAAAGTAAGAGTGGCAGTAAATACACTATAAAATCATTTAAGCCATCGACCTCCAGGTCTGGTTTCATAACTGGACAGGATGCAGCAACAGGCAAGTTCTTTGAGGTACAATCCAAAGTGGATCCTTCCAGTTCGGCAGACAGCGATGATTCTAGTTGGTCAGAAAATGACAGTTTTGTCAGTGATGTTGATCTCGAATACTCTACCAGCCACAATGTCATTTTAACAGATGGTCAGATGTCACCTGGACAAAGTTCTAGTGAGGAAAGAATCAATTTAATTAACTCTAGTATAATTTCAAATTACCGACGTTCAGCTTTTGGGATTAATAGCACAGAAGGCAACACAGCTTGGCAGCAGATAGTCAATGAGAACACCGACACAATGCAGGCGAGCACCTCTAGTTTATCTATGGATCCTTCTAGAACATTTCAGGATTCTGTTATTGGTGATCCAATTTCATCAATTACTGAAGGTAATTTACAAAAGCCCAATTTAACAGTTATTCCATCACATGACTTCCTAAAAGACACAGCACCATATGAATTTAACATCAATTCTCTCAATAAGACAGCTGTTCATTCACCAGTTTCAGAAGATGCATTAAAGCCACCAATCATTGATTATGATGCTTATTTAATAATTCCCAAATCTTCAATTGGAAAAAGTCAGAATGTATCTAGACAACAACAATTACTGAAGGGAAAGATTAACCTGGCAAAACATTATAGGCCATTCAGTCCTCATGCAAGCCCTCCAACAGGGTTCAAACTATATACAGAATACAGAGCTTTATATGATGACACAGAAGACAATGAAATCCCGAGCAGTGTAAGTTTCAGTCAAACTGAACGTCAACTGGAAAGCAGGAACAGCCCCAAAGAAGCAGAAAGTAGCATATTGCCCATTAACTCTCAGAACTCCATAATTTGGCTACAATCACCGAGTAATGAAACATTGAACCACGTCTCTTCTGTTGGCTATTCATATTCACCCAGTGACCATTCTAGTGAACCAAGTTGTGATTCACCAGCTAGTGGCATTCTCGGATCAGAAAAAGATCCCTCAGTCAGTTCCAATTCCAATTCCAGTTTATCAGAAAATGAGTTACCAGGAGCTATTTACAGCTCAATCAATGACCCACGATCAGACAGGGCCAAGAGCAATGAAAGATCAAATCTATCACCAGTCAGTAGCTATCTCAGTCAGGTAAAATACTATTTGTTCACTGGTCATTATTCTGGTCCACCAAAGCATAGAGAGGAGGTTTGGACTCACGTAAGCTCAATGAAGGGTCATAGAGGGGAACACAAAGAACACAAGAAGATGCCAGTCACCAACTACCCAAAACTAATTAGACGCCGAGTGTCTCCAGCGGGAGTAGCTTTGCCCCAGAGGGAACCCTCTGCACACAAAATCCCTTCACCTCAAAGAGAACTGTCTGCACACAGAATTGTTACACCATGGAATGAACCCTCTGCACATGGATCCTCTTCAACACAGAGAGAACCCTCTTCACAAGGAATAACTTCATCCGAGACCCACCACATGAGGAGTCCAGTGATAACCAGTGATGATTCAAGTCCAGCAGAAGGTGTGACTGTGATGAAAACCCAGCAAGGTTCAACCAAATATCAGTCCTTTCCCAGATCTTCAACTAGCATTGCACAATCAATCAGCCACCAACTCAGCTATATAGGGAATCAATTGCCAGTCTCGAATGTAGATGATCAAATAGCAGTCACAATGTCCAGTAATAAATTAATAGGACAAGAAATACTTGTCAAGAGCCAAAGCAAATTAAAAACACGCCGGTCGGTAACTAGAGACAATTCTCCTTCATCAGGGAGCCAGATGATGCCCAGCAGCAACTCGAGCTCAATGGGGTATACAGCAATAGTCAAAGGCCAAAAGAGATTAGTACCACCTTATATGTCAAACAGTAGTACTGATGTGGCCAGACAAAAAAATGTTCCAGAATTGCATTCATTACAAACCAGTGCCCTATCCTCTCCAACAGTACATCTAATCCAAATTGGCAGCTATGCCAGGTTATCAAGGCTGATGTTATCAAAAAATTACTCCTCTATTACTTCAGAATATCTAATGCCAACCGGAAGCCAAACCAGTCCAGTGGGCAGTGGCCAAACCAATCCAGTGGGCAGTGGCCAAACCAATCCAGTGGGTAGTGGCAAAACCAGTCCAGTGGGCAGTGGCCAAACCAGGCCAGTGGTCAGCAGCTAAACCAATCCAGTGGGCAGTGGCCAAACCAGTCTAGTGGTCAGCAGCCAAACCAATTCAACCTCCATTAGCCAAACAAATCCAGTTGTCAATAGCCATCCCAACCCAGCAGCCATGAGGTAACCCCACACCACAGAGAGCCATTTGGCAGGCTAGTAGCAATTTCAATCCAATACAGCACTAGTCATAGATCTCCCTAACTAAAAAGAGATCAATTTGTAACCAATAATAATTCTATATCACCATTATAACATACCAGTCAAAAGCAACACCAGTCCAGTTGGGTCCAATTGACTCAGTAACAATTCCAGACCAATGGACCTGGTAGTCAGACCGCACTGCCACAAGCATGAAACATCGGGCTTGCAGGGAGTTTATTGACAGCCAATAACAATTCCAATAGAATGGAACATGTAATACTAGTCTGTTACAACTCTGGTGCTTCAGACAGTCAACTCCAACATCATTGAAACATTGACCACCAACATTCACTCCCAGTAATATTGGATTGCTGGTGGCAATTAGTCCAGCAGAACAGAACATAAAACCTTAGTCGGAGAAAGTAGCAATCCAGTCTAATAATGGACTATAATGTGATCAGCATATCAAACGGTTGTGATGTTCATTAATTAATCTAAATCAATATTTTCTCCTCTGATCATGATGGTCAGTGACAATCTGAGTTAAATCAAATGTTGGTCACTCAGTACCAATCCCAACCTCACCTAATGCTCACCGGAAAATTGTGCACTAGTGTAGGATGTATTGGGGATATCTGACACCAACTGTAGATGAATCAACCGGCTAACAAAGGCAAATGCTTATCCAAAGATGATTGCTCTACTGGTCTCTCGTAGCAGATGCCAATTTAATATTAATTGTAACAGCAGTGAGTTAAAAATTGCATTCTGCTTGACATTAAAGAAGATTCAATATTAGTTGCATTTTTAATCTTTTCATTATGTCTATTGATTGTCAATCTATTTAGAGTCACACAGCACAGAAACAGGCCCTTTGGCCCAACTTATCCATGCTGACCTAGTTAGCTTATCAACATAGTCCCACTTGCTTATGCCTGGCCCATATCCCTCCAAATCTTTCTATCCAGGTACCTGTCCAAGTATCTTTTACATATTGTTATTGTACCTGCCCATCACTTCCCCAACAGCTCATTCCATGTAGAAACCGCACTCTGTTTGCCTGCCTCGGCTGTGCTGCATTGACTGTAGGTGTCTGTGCAGAAGAAACAAATATTAATTGACAAATATACCCCCCTCTCCAAAGAGTAAGTTTCCCCTTCGGTTCCTATTAAAACTTCCCCTTCTCACCTTAAGCCTGGTAGAGGCAAATATGACAGTGGCATTTAAGAGGCTTTTACATAGACACATGGAAGTGTGAGGAATAAAGGGATATGGATCATGTACAGGCAGATGAGATCAGGTTAACTTGGCATCATGTTTGGCACAAAAATAGGCCCTCAATGGCCTGTTCCTGTACTGTTCTATGTTCTATGTCACAATAAAGTACTATTGAACCATTGAACTAATCTTGCTCCAATCAGTTAGATATGGTCCCAATCAATTAGTAAATAGTGATTCTAATCCAACCAGGTCTCCTTCATGTGATTCCAGTTTGACAATGACCTTCAATCTCTGTATAACAGGTCCTCAAATTTATTTGTATTTGAAATATATTTACAATCAACTTATTAATCCTGTTTTTCAAAACGTGACATGCAAGTTTTATGTTATATATTCTGTAAATATTTACATAAAGTAATTACATAAGATATTCTTGTTATTGGTGGATAGACAGTACTGATTCAGAAATGTGTGTGGCTGTGACCTATTTGGACATGCTAACTAGTTAGTGTATGGGTGCTGAAACAAGGGACTACACAAAAGAACACAAAGTGCTGGAGTAACTCAGCGGGTCAGGCAGCATCTCTGGAGAACATGGATAGGTGACGTTTCACAGAGTGCTGGAGTAACTCAGCGGGTCAGGCAGCATCTGTGGAGAACATGGATAGGTGACGTTTCACAGAGTGCTGGAGTAACTCAGCGGGTCAGGTAGCATCTCTGCAGAACATGGATAGGAGACGTTTCATGTTGAGACCATGCTTCACACCGGGTGCAGTAACAGCTATGGGTTGGATGGGCACCACGTTACAAGGCAGCAGCTCATTTCCCTGATTATCCGGCAGCCCATTGTGCCATCACTGTGCGGGTAATAATCTGAGCTGTTTACTCTCCTCCCTGCCTCGGCTGTGCCGCATTGACTGTAGGTGCCCGTACAGAAGAAGCAAATATTAATTGACAAATATATCCCCTCCCCAAGGTTGGTAGAAATTCAAAATCAGTGAGTCCTCTGTGAAACTATTTGCTCCTCATTGTGTCTTACGTAACAAGACCAGTATGATGGCCAATCCTGCCGTGATCATAGACAATGGGTCTGGGCTGTGTAAATCTGGCATCGTTGGTGACAGCATCCCCACCTCAGTCGTGCCATCGGTTGTCGGCTGCTCCAGAGCTGCCAAGGGGGCACGGAATGCCAACCTAAAGGACTATTACGTTGGCAAAGCTGCCCAAGCCAGAAGGGAAGTCTTGAGTTTGAAGTATCCAATTGAACGTGGCGTGGTGACCTCCTGGGAGGAGATGGAGATGATTTGGAGGTACATCTACGGCTTTGAACTGCGTGTAAAACCCAAAGAAAGGCCAGTCTTGCTGACTGCTGCCCCACTAACTCCGTTCTTAAATAGAGAAAGGATGGCTGAAATCATGTTTGAAGGCTTCTCTGTGCCAGCCATGTACGTGGCTATTCCAGCTACCTTGGCACTATATTCATCAGGTCGCACTCGTGGTGTGGTCTTGGACAGTGGCTACGGAATAACTGATGCTGTGCCCATCTACGAAGGGTATTACCTCCCAGATGCGGTTCAGCGGCTCCATCTGGCAGGTAGTGATATCACCGAATGCCTTTGGAGACTTCTGTTGGAGAACGGCCACTCTTTTGCAGAAAAGGTAGAGGCAGATGTAATCCAGGACATCATGGAGAAACTGTGCCACGTTTCCCTGGATTGCAAAGTTGAGAGCAATAAACCAGCAGAGGAAATACAACGTGAGTACCGGTTGCCTGATGGGACCCAGGTTCTGATCTCAAATGAGCTCTTCAGAGCACCAGAGTTGCTTTTTGCACCAGAGAGCCCAGGTCTGAAAGATACTGGCATTGACAAGCTGCTGTTAAACAGCATTGCAAAATGTGAGCCTCGGCTGCATAAAGAACTGTCCAGTAATATGCTGCTCGCTGGTGGCTGCACAATGCTGCCAGGAATGGAGGAACGGCTACTGAAGGAGCTGAAGCTATGCACACCCACCGAGGTCCCCATCAAAGTCACTGCCCCACCAGAGAGGAACTACTCTGTCTGGATGGGAGCCTCAATCTTAACAAGCTTGTCATCCTTTAAGCATATGTGGATTACTCTCAACGATTACAATGACTTTGGGCCGTCTGTCGTGAACAAGAGATGTTTTTAAATGAAAAGAACCGTGTGTCCCGAAGTGTGACTATAGTGATCAGATTTTTAAATGTATGTGATCAAATACTCATTAGTAGCTTACATTGCACGAGTGTTGCTCAAATCAACAAAGGATTTGGAATTAATATTTCTTACCAGCAACTCCGCATTAGTTGTGTTTCTTGCTGTGTACAAATGGAGCCAAACTGCGTGTTGGACAAACAGCTGATGTGAGAAAGTAGAATTGTAGAAACATAGAATCATAGAAAATAGGTGCAGGAGTAGGCCATTCGGCCCTTCGAGCCTGCACCGCCATTTAATATCATCATGGCTGATCATCCAACTCAGTATCCCGTACCTGCTTTCTCTCCATACCCCCTGATCCCTTTAGCCACAAGGGCCACATCTAACTCCCTCTTAAATATAGCCAATGAACTGGCCTCAACTACCTTCTGTGGCAGAGAATTCCACAGATTCACCACTCTCTGTGTGAAAAAAAACTTTCTCATCTCGGTCCTAAAAGACTTCCCCCTTATCCTTAAACTGTGACCCCTTGTTCTGGACTTCCCCAACATCGGGAACAATCTTCCTGCATCTAGCCTGTCCAACCCTTAAGAATTTTGTAAGTTTCTATAAGATCCCCCCTCAATCTTCTAAATTCCAGTGAGTACAAGCCGAGTCTATACAGTCTTTCTTCATATGAAAGTCCTGCCATCCCAGGAATCAATCTGGTGAACCTTCTTTGTACTCCCTCTATGGCAAGAATGTCTTTCCTCAGATTAGGAGACCAAAACTGTACACAATACTCCAGGTGTGGTCTCACCAATGCCCTGTACAACTGCAGCAGAACCTCCCTGCCCCTATAGTCAAATCCCCTCGTTATGAATGCCAACATACCATTCACGTTCTTCACTGCCTGCTGCACCTGCATGCCTACTGCCAATGACACCCAGGTATCGTAAAATGAAGCTGTTTACTTGTTTCCACCTTTTCTTCAGTCAAGTGTGTGGGCAATGATTACACTTGTTCTGCAGTTTGTAGTTTCTCATTCAGCCGATTCCTCCCCTCCCTCCCTCCCTCAACCCATCTCATCCTTGTCTGTCACAGACCTTTATTGTCATTGGGCTTTGACCAGTAACGAGGAGGCTTCATTGTGATTAAAAAAATTCCAGAACCCTTGCAGAGTTCTCTTTAGTGATGCCTGTTGAAGGATGGACATTACTGGCACAGCTGGAGGATCTGCCACCTTCCACTGTCTATGGTGTTCCCATTCAGATTATTGGTTCCAATGAGATTGAATGTTTGAAGATGGATAAAGATCCAGTGGTTGGTGGGGAGGGCAGGAATTAACTTAAAGCATGGAGATTAAAGGGGCTCTCAGGGTTCAGAAATATCGAACAAGGACTCCAAACTTGGTGAGGTGGAATTGCAACTCGGGCAGGGAAACTATTCTTTTCATCTTCATTATCTCCTCAAAATATATCAATCAGTTTCCCCACAGAAACTGAGATTGGTTTGTCAGCCCTCATGAAGACAAATATTTCAGGGAAAGTAGATTTACTGATTGAACTAATGCTGTACCTTTATTTACGAAGGACTGCAAGGACAATAGTCCTTTTGTGTCAGTTAAGGTCGGAGAGCAGGAGCAAGGACAACCGTTGGCTGAAAGTAAGTAGGTGATAATTACAGGTAAAAAGACAGATTAAAAATAGCGTCAAAGGGCCGCTAGCAGTCAGTCAATGAAGCGCATACCTCCAAGCTCGTCAGGAAGGCATGGTAGAAGTGAGTACGTGGATTGGTTGATCAATTAAATTAGAAGTTTGGTAAATTGGCCAATTGGGTAATTTAGTGGCTGATATAAACAAGGCTTGCACAAGGGGCGCAGCCCTGTTGATGGAAGTGCACTGTGAGAAAAGTGCGCGTCTTCGGCGAGGAGGCTGAGGCGAGGAGGCTGAGGTGAGGAGGATACACTTGTTTTTGAGCCTGATTTGTTTTTTTGACACTAAAGTAATGGCAGATAAGTTGGTGTAGTGTGTTTCCTGCAGGATGTGGGAAGGTAGAGACACTGCTGGAGCTTCTGGGAGCTACACCTGCAAGAACTGTGTCAAGGTGCAGCTCCTGAATGAATGTGTGGTGGAGTTGGAAAAGCAGCTGGATGACCTCAGGGCCATCCGGGAATGCGGGAGTTTCCTGGACAGGACCTACTGTGAGGCTGTCACGCCAAGGGTCCAGGTCGAGCGAAGGTGGGAGACCGTTTCAAAGGGGAGTGAACGTGGACTACAGGAGACCCCGGTGGCTGTGCCTATTGCAAACAGGTACACCCTCTTGGGAGCTGTTGGGGCAGAAGACGCTTCCAGTCCAAGCGGCGGACAGGTCAGTGGCTCTAATCAAGGCAAGGAAACTCGACCGGGGAGACCGACGTCAGGAAGAGCCATAGTAGTGGGTGACTCCATTGTCCGAGGTACGGACAGTAGATTCTTTGGCGACAGGCGGGACTCGAGGATGGTCTGTTGCCTCCCTGGTGCCAGGGTTCAAGACATCACGGACCGGCTTCAGAACATCCTAGCGAGGGAAGGCGATCAACCGGAAGTAGTTGTGCATGTGGGCACGAACGACGTCGGGAGGAAGAGGAAGGAGATACTGCAACGTGAGTTTAGAGAGTTAGGAAGAAGACTGAGAAGTAGGACGTCGAGGGTGGTTGTCTCTGGACTGTTACCTGTACCTCGTGCTGGTGAGGGCAGGAACAGAGAGATTGGGGATATGAATGTATGGCTGAGTGGCTGGTGCAGGGAACAGGGATTCAGATTTCGAGACCACTGGGATCTCTTCTGGGGTAGGGGTGACCTGTACAAAAGGGACGGGTTACACCTTAACAGCAGGGGGACCAACATTCTGGCAGGCAGGTTTGCTAGTGCTACAAGCGTGGCTTTAAACAAAGTAGTGGGGGGGAGGGGTTGACAAACTGGGAATATGAAGATGGAGTTAATGGGGAAGCGAATACAGGAGAAATTGCAAAGGACTCTTGAATAAATGTGAAGGGAAGTTCTAGATGGGATAAGAGAATAAGGTCAGGGCCAATTGTGACCGGTGTGAGAGGGGAGGTGAATACCAAAGTTAAAGTGTTGTATTTAAATGGATGAGCTTGAGGCTCAGTTAGACATTGACAAGTATGATGTTGTGGGAATCACAGAGACATGGCTACAAGAGGACCAGGGCTGGGAACTGAATATTCAGGGGTACACAACATATAGAAAAGACATCTGACATCTCCCTCCCGTTTCTGGACCTCACCATCTCCATCACAGGAGAAAAATTAGTGACGGACATTTATTACAAGCCCACCGACTCGCACAGCTATCTGGACTACACTTCTTCCCACCCGGTCCCCTGCAAAAAGTCTATCCCCTACTCCCAATTCCTCCGTCTACGCCGCATCTGTGCCCGGGATGAGGTGTTTCAGACTAGGGCTTCCGAGATGTCCTCGTTTTTCAGAAAACGGGGCTTCCCCTCCTCCATTATAGATGAGGCTCTCACTAGAGTCTCTTCTACATCCCGCAGCTCCGCTCTTGCTCCCCATCCCCCCACTCGCAACAAGGACAGGATCCCCCTCGTTCTCACCTTCCACCCCACCAGCCAGCGGATCCAACATATCATCCACCAACATTTCCGTCACCTACAACAGGACCCCACCACTGGCCATATCTTCCCATCCCCTCCCCTCTCTGCATTCCGCAGAGACCGTTCCCTCCGCAACTCCCTGGTCCACTCGTCCCTTCCTACCCAAACCACCCTAACCCCGGGCACTTTCCCTTGCAACCGCACGAGATGCAACACCTGTCCCTTTACCTCCCCCCTCAACTCCATCAAAGGACCCAAACATTCTTTCCAGGTGAGACAGAGGTTCACCTGCACCTCCTCCAACCTCATCTATTGCATCCGCTGCTCTAGATGTCAACTCATCTATATCGGCGAAACCAAGCGCAGGCTCGGCGATCGCTTCGCTGAACACCTGCGCTCGGTCCGCATTAACGCCACTGATCTCCCGGTGGCCCAGCACTTCAACTCCCCCTCCCATTCCCAGTCTGACCTCTCTGTCATGGGCCTCCTCCAGTGCCATAGTGAGGCCCGCCGGAAATTGGAGGAGCAGCACCTCATATTTCGCCTGGGCAGTTTGCGGCCCGGTGGTATGAACGTTGACTTCTCCAACTTCAGATAGCTCCTCTGTCCCTCCCTTCCCCTCCTCCTTCCCAGATCTCCCTCTATCTTCCTGTCTCCACCTATATCCTTCCTTTGTCCCACCCCCGACATCAGTCTGAAGAAGGGTCTCGACCCGAAACGTCACCCATTCCTTCTCTCCCAAGATGCTGCCTGACCTGCTGAGTTACTCCAGCATTTTGTGAATAAATCGATTTGTACCAGCATCTGCAGTTATTTTCTTATACATATAGAAAAGACAGACAGGTGGGCAGAGGGGGTGGGGTCGCTCTGTTGGTGAGGAATGATATTCACTCCCTTGCAAGGGGTGACATAGAATCAGGAGATGTAGAATCAGTATGAGTAGAAATGAGGAATTGTAAGGGTAAAAAGGGAGTTATCTATAGGCCCCCAAACAGTAGCCTCGACATAGGGTGCAATTTGAATTAGGAGCTAAAATTGGCATGTCACAAATGTAATGCTACGGTGGTTATGGGAGATTTCAACATGCAGGTAGACTGGGAAAATCAGGTTGGTAATGTACCCCAGGAAAGAGAGTTTGTGGAGTGCCTCCGAGATGGATTCTTAGAACAGCTTGTACTGGAGCCTACCAGGGAGAAGGCAATTCTGGATTTAGTGTTGTGTAATGAACCTGATCTGATAAGGGGACTCGAGGTAAAAGAGCCATTAGGAGGCAGTGATCACAATATGATAAGTTTTACTCTACAAATTGAGAGGGAGAAGGGAAAATCGGAAGTGTCAGTATTACAATATAGCAAAGGGGATTACAGAGGCATGAGGCAGGAGCTGGCCAGAATTGACTGGAAGGATGCCCTAGCAGGGAAGACGGTGGAACAGCAATGGCAGGTATTCCTGGGAATAATGCAGAATTTGCAGGATCAATTTATCCCAAAGAGGAGGAAAGATTCTAAGGGGAATAAGAGGCACCCGTGGCTGAGAAGGGAAGTCAAGGACAGCATAAAAATAAAAGAGAATAAGTACAACATAGCAAAGAAGAGTGGGAAGCCAGAGGATTGGGACTCTTTTAAAGAGCAACAGAAGATAACTAAAAAGGCAATAGGGGGAGAAAAGATGAGGTGCGAGGGTAAGCTAGCCAATAATATACATGAGGATAGTAAAAGCTTTTTTAGGTATGTGAAGAGGAAAAAAATAGTCAAGGCAAATGTGGGTCCCTTGAAGATAGAAGCAGGGGAATTTATTATGGGGAGCAAGGAAATGGAAGACGAGTTGAACCGGTACTTTGGATCTGTCTTCACTAAGGAAGATTAAAAAAATCTCCCAGATGTTCTAGTGGCCAGAGAAATTGTGGACGCATTGGTGATCATTTTCCAATGTTCTCTCTCCCTCCTTTCTTAAAAAGTGGGACAACATTAGCTACCCTCCAATCCACAGGAACTGTTCGTGAATCTATAGAACATTGGAAAATTATCACCAATGCGTCCACAATTTCTAGCGCCACCTCCTCAAGTACCCTGGGATGCAGACCATCAGGCCCTGGGGATTTATCAGCCTTCAATCCCATCAGTCTACCCAAAACCATTTCCTGCCTAATGTGGATTTCCTGCAGTTCCTCCGTCACCCTAGGATCTCTGGCCACTAGAACCTCTTGCCACTACTCCTGCACCTATTGTCTATTGTCTAATACAGGAACCAACAGTTTTCGCTGAGCCTGACATCAGTAGTGGGAATGTTGCTGGAGGGGATAATTAGAGACAAGGTTTAGAAAAGCATTAGATTGGGAGCAGTCAGTATGGGAAATTGAATCTCATGAATTTGATGGAATGTTTTGAACAGGTGAATAAGAAGATTGACCAGGGCAGGACAATAGATGTTGTCTACATGGACTTTAGTGAGGCTTTTAACAAGTTAGGGGGCACTCCTAAGGACCTTCTACAACACGGTGGTTGCATCGGCCATTTTCTATGGAGTGGTCTGCTGGAGCAGCAGCATCTCAGCGGCTGAAGGGAAGAGACTCGACAAGCTGGTCAGGAAGGCCAGCTCTGTCCTGGGTTGCCCCCTCGACTCAGTGCAGGTGATGGGAGAGAGGAGGATGATGGCAAAGTTAACATCGCTGCTGGACAACGACTCTCACCCCATGCTGGACACTGTCACTGCACTGAGTAGCTCCTTCAGTGACAGACTCCTTCACCCCAAGTGCGTGAAGGAGAAATATAGGAGGTCCTTCCTTCCTGCTGCTGTGAGACTGCACAACCAGCACTGCTCCCAGCAGACGCCTCAACAGTAACAGCTAAGAACACACAGAAAACTGATGACAATTTATCCTTCTTTACTTTTATTTATAATGAATGATCTTGTGCGATCCACTTTGCTGCCGTAACACTGCAAATTTCCCCGGTGTGGGATGAATAAAGGAATATATAATTATTATTAAGTCCCCCATAGTAGGTTGGTCAGGAACAGTAGTTGGTAGTGCGGAGGATTGTGTTTCAGGTTGGAGAGGACAGGAGGCAGTGGTGTGTCTGACTGCTAAGGTGAGTAAAGCAACAGGCGTGACTTGTATGAAGTGAGTGGATGAAATAAAAAGATGCTGGGAAGCTGAAATAAAGAGAGAAACTGAAGAGAGAGAAAACAAAGAAAGGAAGGTATATAACACTGCTAATGCGGGGATTATCCGACCATGACAATGGAGACGGAGAGCTGGCCTATGTTACAGCAGAATCTGTACAGTTCTAATAGAGACAGAGAAAGTGTGTGAGCTGAGGTTGTAAGTCTGAGTGCCCAGACAATGGACATCACTGCAATGGACCACTGATTCTCAAGCTTGCACAAGGCCTATTACAAAAGTATTGGAGAGACGGCCGGGCAGGTCAGTGTGGGGTGGAGAATTGAGGTGGGAGGTAACAGGAAGCTCAGGTTACCTGTTGGACTTCTAGAATATCTCCTGTAGACCAGTGTGGTGGAGCTAAGAGGACCCAGGTCTCTTATCAGAACAGAAGCCAATACTGGTCACACATCAGTGTCTCAGTGACTCTGGGAATGTTAAAGCTCTTCACGGAGCACAATACAGAAGCAGTTTCTCCTGGATTTCAACACAGTCCTGTATGTGTTTTATAGAGTTGCTACTGCCAAATACAATTCAGTGTGAGCCACATTGAATAAACTACAAAGTACTAAGGCATAAGTTAATATTATTACAAACATATTATCACTTTACTATGGAACAGAGGTTTTATAGTTTAAAACAAAGTAAATGTCATTCAAAATGATGAGAAGTTCTGATCGTTAGGGAATAATTGTTGCCACAGGTGGAGCAGCAAAACATTTATGTATTGTCATTGGTCAAAGAAACAGTAGGGAGAGTCAGAGAATGTAAGGTTGATCAGCCATGGTTGAATGGCGGAGTAGACTCATGAATATCAACTTATGAATGTGTTTCTGCAGCAACAGGGTTGGATTTGGAAAAGCTGCCGAGAGCATATTCAATAAAACCTTCAATAGGAAATTGCGTATATATTTGAATATAAAGAGTGAGCTGTGGGGAATGAGAGGATAGTTAGACAACCGGCAAACACAGGCACGACTGACTAAAGAACCTGACTGTGTACGGTGTGGTTCAATGAAACTCTGATTATAAAATACCAGCAAATTAAAAAAATTAAAAGCATTGCAAGTATATGGATCAGATTATGGCCTTATTTCAGTGCATTTATATATTAACCTTATTTATCCCATACAAATCAATTACAAACTAGGTCATCAGCAGGAATTAAATAATGTGCTGACTGCACATTCTGCTTTCATTCTGAGACTAGACCAAGTGGACCCGTTGGGCCCAAACCTCTCCTGCATTGATGCAGCACCCTCTCCCCCCTCCCCTCCCCCCTCCCCCTTCCCCCCCTCCCCCCCTCCCCTCCTCCCCTCCTCCCCTCCACCACCCCCTCCATCCTCCACTCCCTTCCCCCCTGCCGCACTCCATCTCCCCCACCCTGAGACTGGACTAAGTGGACCCGTTGGGCCCAAACCTCTCCTGCATTGATGCAGCACCCTCTCCCCCCTCCCCTCCCCCCCCCTCCCCTCCTCCCCTCCTCCCCTCCTCCCCCCCTCCCCCCTCCCCCCCCTCCCCCCCCTCCCCCCCTCCCCTCCCCTCCTCCCCTCCACCCCCCCCTCCATCCTCCACTCCCTTCCCCCCTGCCGCACTCCATCTCCCTCACCCTGAGACTGGACCAAGTGGACCCGTTGGGCCCAAACCTCTCTTGCATTGGTGAGGCACCCTCTCCCTCCCTCCCCCCTCCCCTCCCTTGCACTCCATCTCCCTCACCCTCTCTTATCCTCCCGCTTCCCTGAGGAGGATCTCCAATTTTTGCAAGTTGATAGTCAGTGAGTTGAATTGAATTGAATACTTGTAATTGAATCCTAGTGAAGAAACGTTCATCTAAGTCTGCCCTTTATTAAGGTAACTGGCTGCGTTCATGACTTCAGGGCTAAAAGGACAGTTCCAATCCTCCAATATGTAGGACCTCGGCACAACAACAACTGAACAGCTCACAATATACAGGGTCACAGGTATCAACTCCTATAGAAACGATCATGTCCAGTCAGTAACGATCCCAGAGGGCGATGATCCATCACAGGTGGATATCCCCATCAGACAACGGAATAGCGACTGTTACAATTGAAACTACTAAGTTCAGTCTAGTTTAGTTTAGTTTATTGTCATGTATACCGCGCGAGGTACAGTGAAAAGCTTCAGTTGCATGCTAACTTATGTACATACTGAAAACTGAAAGTGAATGTTTGAATTGCAATGAGTACTTCTGCCTTTTGTTGCTCAAGCATATTGTCTGCTGTGTAACAATGGAGAGAAGGGTGGAGAGAAGCAGCAGCCAGAAGCAGCCAGAGGGAGTATTGGCTGGAAGTAGGTGAGTCAGAGGGAAAGAAGATTTGAAAAGAGCGCCAAAGGTCCGGTTCAGGTGTTTTCTGTAAAGGTCGGAGAGAAGCAGCAGCCAGAATAGATATTAGACAATAGACAACAGGTGCAGGAGTAGGCCATTCGGCCCTTCGAGCCAGCACCACCATTCAATGTGATCATGGCTGATCATTCTCAATCATTACCCCGTTCCTGCCTTCTCCCCATACTCCCTGACTCCGCTATCTTTAAGAGTATCTAATTCTCTCTTGAAAGCATCCAGAGAATTGGCCTCCACTGCCTTCTGAGGCAGAGAATTCCACAGATTTACAATTCTCTGAGTGAAAAGGTTTTTCCTCATCTCTGTTCTAAATGGCCTACCCCTTATTCTTAAACTGTGGCCCCTGGTTGTGGACTCCCCCAACATTGGGAACATGTTTCCTGCCTCTAACGTGTCCAACCACTTAATAATCTTATATGTTTCGATACGATCCCCTCTCATCCTTCTAAATTCCAGTGTATACAAGCTTAGTCGCTCCAGTCTTTCAACATATGACAGTCCCGCCATTCCGGGAATTAACCTGGTAAACCTACACTGCACGCCCTCAATGGCAAGAATATCCTTCCTCAAATTTGGAGACCAAAACTGCACACAGTACTCCAGGTGCGGTCTCACTGGGCCCTGTACAACTGCACACAGTACTCCAGGTGCGGTCTCACTGGGCCCTGTACAACTGCAGAAGTACACAACCTGTCCAGGTCACCCTGCAACCTCATAGCATCTTCCTCACAGTTCACACTGCCACCCAGCTTTGTATCATCTGCAAATTTGCTAATGGTACCTTTTAATCCCTTCATCCAAGTCATTAATGTATATTGTAAATAGCTGCGGTCCGAGCACCGAGCCTTGCGGTACCCCACTAGTTACTGCCTGCCATTCTGAAAGGGACCCATTTATCCCCACTCTTTGCTTTCTGTCTGCCAACCAACTTTCTATCCATGTCAGTACCCTACCCCCAATACCATGTGCTCTAATTTTGCCCACTAATCTCCTATGTGGGACCTTGTCGAATGCTTTCTGAAAGTCGAGGTACACCACATCCACCGGCTCTCCCCTGTCAATTTCCCTAGTTACATCCTCAAAAAATTCCACAAGATTAGTCAAGCATGATTTCCCCTTCGTAAATCCATGCTGACTCGGAACGATCCTGTTACTACTATCCAAATGCTCTGCAATTTCGTCTTTTATAATTGACTCCAGCATCACCCCCACCACTGATGTCAGACTAACTGGTCTATAATTTCCTGTTTTCTCTCTCCCTCCTTTCTTAAAAAGTGGGATAACATTAGCCTCCAATCCACAGGAACTGATCCTGAATCTATAGAACATTGGAAAATGATCACCAATGCGTCCACAATTTCTAGAGCCACCTCCTTAAGTACCCTGGGATGCAGACCATCAGGCCCTGGGGATTTATCAGCCTTCAGTCCCATCAGTCTACCCAACACCATTTCCTGCCTAATGTGGATTTCCTTCAGTTCCTCCATCACCCGAGGATCTCTGGCCACTAGAACATCTGGGAGATTGTATCTTACTTAGTGAAGACAGATCCAAAATACCGGTTCAACTCGTCTGCCATTTCATTGTTCCCCATAATAAATTCCCCTGCTTCTGTGTTCAAGGGACCCACATTTGCCTTGACTATTTTTTTTCCTCTTCACGTACCTAAAAAAGCTTTTACTATCCTCCTTTATATTATTGGCTAGTTTACCCTCGTACTTCATCTTTTCTCCCCGTATTGCCTTCTTAGTCATCTTCTGTTGCTCTTTAAAAGAGTCCCAATCCTCTGGCTTCCCACTCTTCTTTGCTATGTTGTACTTCTTCTCTTTTATGTTTATGCTGTCCTTGACTTCCCTTGTCAGCCACGGGTGCCTCTTACTCCCCTTAGAATCTTTCCTCCTCTTTGGGATAAATTGATCCTGCAACTTCTGCATTATTCCCAGGAATACCTGCCATTGCTGTTCCACCGTCTTCCCTGCTAGGGCCTCCTTCCAGTCAATTCTGGCCAGCTCCTGCCTCATGCCTCTGTAATTCCCTTTGATATACTGTAATACTGACACTTCCGATTTTCCCTTCTCCCTCTCAATTTATAGAGTAAAACTTATCGTATTGTGATCACTGCCTCCTAATGGCTCTTTTACCTCGAGTCCCTATCGGAGGCTGTACAAATCTGCTCCCAGGCATGGAGACATTGTAGGACAGGTGCAGCAGGGAAGAGGTGGGATTGAACTCGGGACAAGGCAACATCCATCCAGAGAAGAAAGCTGGTAGTTGCTGAGATCCATCAGCAAGAGGAGGCAGAGAGATACACAAAGGCGGTCTCACAGTCCAAACAGGGCCAGTAGACTACCTGGGAAAACCTGGAGCATCATAGGCTTAACTGGAAGGATCTGTGGGAGATGGAAGGAAGCCGTCTTAGCTTCATCATCAGAGCCTCCTACTATGTTCTTCCCACACCCAAGAACCTGAACCAGTGGTTTGGAGAAGATCCATCATGTTCTCTCTGCCAAACCCCAGCAACATTATGGCACATCCTCACTGGCTGCAAAACCAGTCTTTCACAAGGCCGCTACACATGGAGGCACAATCAGGTCCTGCGGTAACTGGCGATTACCTTGGAAGGAAGGAGAACTACCACCAATGCCCTCCCTCCCCCAACGCCTGGTTTCTTGAAAACCACCCATTTTGTAAGAGGAGGACAACTTCCAGAGAAGCCATTTGCAAGAAAGGAACCGACCCTCCTGGACACTGCCCGGGACTGGAACATGCAGGCTGATCTAGATCAGAAGCTCATATTTCCACCAGAGATCATCACAACTAATCTCAGGCCGGACCTGATCTTGTGGTCAACCTCACAGAAGTCCCTGTACATCGTGTAGTTAACTGTGCCTTGGGAGGCTGCAGTTGGTGAAGCGCATGAACGAAAATGCCTGAAGTATTCAGACTTAGCAGCAGAGGCAGAACAACGCGGCTGGCGTGCCCAGGTGATCCCTGTAGAGGTTGGTTGTCGAGGGTTTGTAGCCATGTCAACAACCAGACTCCTGACGGGAATGGGAGTCCGAGGACAGGCCTTCCGGCAAGCCGTCAGGTGACCGTCAGAGGCTGCCGAGCGAAGCAGCAACTGGCTGTGGCTGAAGAGGAAGGACTCCAACTGGGCTGCAAAATGACCAGCAACGGGTAAAAATGGAGGGGGGCGCACCTGGGACGCCAGGTATCGCTGTTGAGCCCTCTGGATGTGTCATGGGCCTATCAACGAAACACCAAGGAAGGAGGGTGCCCACCTGATGACCCCAATGAAGTCTTTACCCCAACCCCCACTCAAGAGATTAAGAAGATGCCCATTACAGTAGGGATTGTAACACCAGGTCCTATAAGATCAACCCTGCGAGGAACTTCCAGTCAAATCTGGCCACCGTCTTCCCTGCGAGGACCTTCCAGTCAAATCTGGCCACCGTCTTCCCTGCGAGGGCCTCCTTCCAGTCAAATCTGGCCAGCGTCTTCCCTGCTAGGGTCTCCTTCCAGTCAAATCTGGCCAGCTCCTGCCTCATGCCTCTGTAATCCTCTTTGCTATACTGTAATAATGACACTTCTGATTTTCCCTTCTCCCTCTCAATTTGTAGAGTAAAACTTATCATATTGTGATCACTGCATCCTAATGCCTCTTTTACCTCGAGTCCCCTTATCAGATCAGGATCATTACACAACACTAAATCCAGAATTGCCTTCTCCCTAGTAGGCTCCAGTACAAGCTGTTCTAAGAATCCATCTCGGAGACACTCCACAAACTCTCTTTCCTGGGGTCCATTACCAACCTGATTTTCCCAGTCTACCTGCATGTTGAAATCTCCCATAACCACCGTAGCATTACATTTGCGACATGCCAATTTTAGCTCCTAATTCAACTTGCACCCTATGTCGAGGCTACTGTTTGGGGGCCTGTAGATTAGTCCCATTAGGGTCTTTTTACCCTTACAATTCCTCATTTCTACTCATACTGATTCTACATCTCCTGATTCTATGTCCCCCCTTGCAAGGGAGTGAATATCATTCCTCACCAACAGAGCGACCCCACCCCCTCTGCCCACCTGTCTGTCTTTTCTATATGTCGTATACCCCTGAATATTCAGTTCCCAGCCCTGGTCCTCTTGTAGCCATGTCTCTGTGATTCCCACAACATCATACTTGCCAATGTCTACCTGAGCCTCAAGCTCATCCACTTTATTTTTTATACTTTGCGCATTTAAATACAACACTTTAATTTCGATATTCACCTCCCCTCTCACACCGGTCACAATTGGCCCCGACCTTACTCTCGTATCCCATCTAGAACTTCCCTTCACATTTATTTGAGAGTCCTTTGCAGTTTCTCCTGTATTCGCTTCCCCTTTAACTCCATCTCCATATTCCCAATTTGTCAACCCCTCCCCCCCACTACTTAGTTTAAAGCCACACGTGTAGCACTAGCAAACCTGCCTGCCAGAATGTTGGTCCCCCTGCTGTTAAGGTGCAACCCGTCCCTTTTGTACAGGTCACCCCTACCCCAGAAGAGATCCCAGAGGTCTAGAAATCTAAATCCCTGCTCCCTGCACCAGCCCTTCAGCCATACATTCATATCCCCGATCTCTGTTCCTACCCTCACCAGCACAAGGTACAGGTAGCAGTCCAGAGATAACCACCCTTGACATCCTACTTATCAATCTTCTTCCTAAGTCTCTAAACTCACGTTCCAAATCTCCTTCCTCTTCCTCCCGACGTCGTTTGTGCCCACGTGCACAACTACTTTGCTAGGATGTTCTGAAGCCGCCCCGTGATGTCTTGAACCCTGGCACCAGGGAGGCAACAGACCATCCTCGAGTCCCGCCTGTCGCCACAGAATCTACTGTCCGTACCTCGGACAATGGAGTCACCCACTACTATGGCTCTTCCAGACTTCGGTCTCCCCGGTCGAGTTTCCTTGCCTGGGTTAGATCTGCCAACACGTCCGCCGCTCGGACTGGAAGCGTCTTCTGCCCCGACAGCTCCCAAGAGGGTGTACCTGTTTGCAATAGGCACAGTGTTGTGAGACAAATGAGAATTCCAATTTACTTAAACTTTATTTAAGCTTTAAGCAACTCATTTCTGTAATACATATCTTCGAAACGCCTGGAAATTATCACTGATTCCACAGGCCTCGCCCGCCCGAGAATCCCGCACACTTCATTCTCCCCTCCTATTTATAAGTTGAGACGGTCAGGAGGTTTAGTATGTCTTGATGACCGTCGCAGCACTGGAGCATCAGGAGATAATGGTGTTTCCATAGCTGGTGGTACATATATTGCTTGGTCATCAACTTCACTCATATTGTTATTTACATTTTCAATTTTAGAATTACTTGTAGAAGTTTTCATAGGGAAAGATGGGAGTGTTGAAGGAACTTCTCGATTAATATTATCAAGGAGTGATGGAGCTGATGGAGAAGATGGACATGGTGCAAGGTGACGAAGTGAGACAGTTGACTGACGTCCATTCTGATACTTGATAGTTGCATAAGAAGGGTTGACATCAGTCAGTTCAACTTCATCAACAAAGGGCTCATTCTTATTTGATCAGACATATCGACGAAGCAACACAGGCCCAGGGCTAGTCAACCATGATGGCAGAGAAGTACCATTAGAAGAACGCCGTTGAAGTTAAAGAACCGCTCATGTGGAGTAGTATTGGTAGCAGTAAGTCATTTGATTTTAAAGCCAGTTTCACTGCTTTCCAAATGATTCCGTTATACCTCTCAACCTGACCATTTCCAATAGGATGATATGGTGTTGTTTTACTTGTTGCAATTCCTCTATTAGAAAGGTCGTCCTTTAAATCTCTGGACATGAATGAGGTGCCCCTATCAGAATGTATGTAACTTGGAAATCCACAGAATGAAAACAGTTGATCTAAACATTTGATAACCGTAGCAGCTGACATATTTGGACAAGGAAAGGCAAATGGAAACCTCGAATATTCATCAACTATGGTAAGTATATAAACATTTTGAGAGGAGGATGGTAAAGGCCCTTTGAAGTCAATACTCAAACGTTCCATAGGTTGAGTAGCTTTGATCAATCTTCCTTCTTCAGGACGGAAGAACCTTGGTTTTAATTCAGCACAGATTCTACATGAATAGACAATAGGTGCAGGAGGAGGCCATTCGGCCCTTCGAGCCAGCACCGCCATTCAATGTGATCATGGCTGATCATTCTCAATCAGTACCCCGTTCCTGCCTTCTCCCCTTACCCCCTGACTCCGCTATCCTTAAGAGCTCTATCCAGCTCTCTCTTGAATGCATTCAGAGAATTGGCCTCCACTGCCTTCTGAGGCAGAAAATTCCACAGATTCACAACTCTCTGACTGAAGCACACATCATCTTCACATCTTCTGTAGAGAAAGGTACGTTTTTGGAATGAACATAGTGTAACATACGAGTGACTCCAGGATGACAGCCCATTGTGAAGATCAGTGAGTGCAGAAGAATGAACAGAGGCACAAAATGCTTGAGTTAATGCATCCGGAGCAACATTATCCTTACCAGGGCGGTACTCAATTGAATAACTATATGCAGATAATTCAATCCTCCATTCATGTATTTTACTGTTTTTGATCTTCGTTCGCTTCCAATTATCTAGCATAAAAGTTACTGAACGCTAATCTGTTATCAAAGTGAAGTGCTGGCGAGCAAGGAAATGACTCAATTTCCTCACTGCTTCAATAATTGCAGTAGCTTCCTTTTCGACGGGTGGGTAATGCAATTCACTACCTTGGAGAGTACGAGACATGAAAGCCACTGGTCGTCCTTGATTTAATGTTGCTGATACTGCTAAATCAGAGGCATCACATTCAACAACAAAGGGGAGATCCTCATCGATGGCGTGTAATGTCGCAGATTCTAATTGTTTCTTGAAAGAAGTAAAGGCACCAATTGCTGTAGTGTCAAGGGGGAAAAATTTTGCTCTAATCAAAGGTGGAATTTTGCCAGAGAAATTTGGTATCCATTTAGCGTAATATGCAAACATGCCAAGAACCCTTCGTAGAGAGTTTAATGTAGCTGGAACAAGTATCTCTTGGAGTGGGTGGAGTCTTTCTGGATCAGGCTTGATCTTATCATTTCCAACCCAATAACCAAGAATATTAATTGATGGCACTGATATTATTGACTTAGCCTCATTTAATGTTAGATTTTTAGAATGTACAACTTCCAAAAACCATTGCACATTTTTGTCATGTTCAGCTTGGTCTTTTCCTGCAATAGTAATATTATCAAGATAAGGGAAAGTATCTTTAAGGTTTTCCTGTTCAACAAGTTTGTCCATCTCTCTCTGAAAAACTGCCACACCATTAGTTACACCAAAAGGAACTCTGCAGTAGTGGTATAATTTTCCATTTGCTTCAAACACAGTGTATTTCTTTTCGCATTCTTTCAAAGGAATTTGGTAGTAAGCACTCTTTAGGTCAAAATTAGAGAATACCTTATACTTGGCTAATGTATTGATAATATCATCTATACGAGGCAATGGATATGCATCAAGCTCCGTGAACTGGTTTATAGTTTGAGAGTAATCAATGCAGAGTCTCTTTCTATGTCTCTCCAAAGGATCCTTAACCACGACAACTTGTGCCCTCCAAGGGGAAGAGCTGGGCTCTATGATCCCTTCTCGTAAAAGATTAGTTACTTCTGTGTTGATAAAGTTTTTGTCATCCTTACTAAAATGTCTTGATTGTGTAGTAATTGGCTTGCACTTAGAGGATAAATTAGTGAATAATGAAGGACATTCAACAGACGCAGCAGAAAAATCACACAATACTGGTGGCTTTGACAACACAAGATCTGGCATAGTTCCTTCATACATTATTTGAAGTGATCTGTGCTGTTTCTGAAAATCCTGACCTAGAATTATCGCTACACAAATTTTCCAAAATACCAAGACATACGGATTTATAACTAGTTTTGTTCAGAATAAAGTCTACAATACATGATCCAATAATTTGAGTAATGAGAGATGTCAGAGCCATCGAGATTTCTCTATTTGAGGAATTATAGTTAGATTTAGTCGAGACACAACTTGTTCACTTATAAAACTTTCTGAACTGCCAGAATCAAGTAGTACATTAAGTGTATGGCCATTGATGGATACCGTTGTAGCTGCGTGAGACAGGCTCTGAGGAAATGCAGCTGTGATTGCACATAGAGAAGGCACAAACATGGCAGCCGTCACACTTTTAGTAGTTGCTTTGGACTTGCATACTCTAGAATAATGTCCCTTCTTGCCACAACTATTACAAGTTGCCTCTCGAGCAGGACATATCTCTCTATTATGAATATTACCCCCGCAAAAGTAACACTTCCTTTTTGGATAAGTATATGCTGCAGCAAGGGCACATTTATCAGTAGAAATTGTTTCAGCTTGTTCCATATTAGTACTTGGGTGAGATTCTTTTAGACAATAGACAATAGACAATAGGTGCAGGAGTAGGCCATTCAGCCCTTCGAGCCAGCACCGCCATTCAATGCGATCATGGCTGATCACTCTCAATCAGTACCCCGTTCCTGCCTTCTCCCCATACCCCCTCACTCCGCTATCCTTAAGAGCTCTATCCAGCTCTCTCTTGAAAGCATCCAACGAACTGGCCTCCACTGCCTTCTGAGGCAGAGAATTCCACACCTTCACCACCCTCTGACTGAAAAAGTTCTTCCTCATCTCCGTTCTAAATGGCCTACCCCTTATTCTCAAACTGTGGCCCCTTGTTCTGGACTCCCCCAACATTGGGAACATGTTTCCTGCCTCTAATGTGTCCAATCCCCTAATTATCTTATATGTTTCAATAAGATCCCCCCTCATCCTTCTAAATTCCAGTGTATACAAGCCCAATCGCTCCAGCCTTTCAACATATGACAGTCCCGCCATTCCGGGAATTAACCTAGTGAACCTACGCTGCACGCTCTCCATAGCAAGAATATCCTTCCTCAAATTTGGAGACCAAAACTGCACACAGTACTCCAGGTGCGGTCTCACCAGGGCCCGGTACAACTGTAGAAGGACCTCTTTGCTCCTATACTCAACTCCTCTTGTTACGAAGGCCAACATTCCATTGGCTTTCTTCACTGCCTGCTGTACCTGCATGCTTCCTTTCATTGACTGATGCACTAGGACACCCAGATCTCGTTGAACTCCCCCTCCTCCTAACTTGACACCATTCAGATAATAATCTGCCTTTCTATTCTTACTTCCAAAGTGAATAACCTCACACTTATCTACATTAAACTGCATCTGCCATGTATCCGCCCACTCACACAACCTGTCCAAGTCACCCTGCAGCCTTATTGCATCTTCCTCACAATTCACACTACCCCCCAGCTTAGTATCATCTGCAAATTTGCTAATGGTACTTTTAATCCCTTCGTCTAAGTCATTAATGTATATCGTAAATAGCTGGGGTCCCAGCACCGAACCTTGCGGTACCCCACTGGTCACTGCCTCCTATTCCGAAAGGGACCCATTTATCCCCACTCTTTGCTTTCTGTCTGTCAACCAATTTTCTATCCATGTCAGTACACTACCCCCAATACCATGTGCCCTAATTTTGCCCACTAATCTCCTATGTGGGACCTTGTCGAAGGCTTTCTGAAAGTCGAGGTACACCACATCCACTGACTCTCCCCTGTCAATTTTCCTAGTTACATCCTCAAAAAATTCCAGTAGATTTGTCAAGCATGATTTCCCCTTCGTAAATCCATGCTGACTCGGAATGATCCCGTTACTGCTATCCAAATGCTCAGCAATTTCGTCTTTTATAATTGACTCCAGCATCTTCCCCACCACTGATGTCAGACTAACTGGTCTATAATTACCCGTTTTCTCTCTCCCTCCTTTCTTAAAAAGTGGGATAACATTTGCTATCCTCCAATCCACAGGAACTGATCCTGAATCTATAGAACATTGAAAAATGATCTCCAATGCTTCCACTATTTCTAGAGCCACCTCCTTAAGTACCCTGGGATGCAGACCATCAGGCCCTGGGGATTTATCAGCCTTCAGTCCCATCAGTCTACCCAACACCATTTCCTGCCTAATGTGGATTTCCTTCAGTTCCTCCATCACCCTAGGTTCTCCGGCCCCTAGAACATTTGGGAGATTGTGTGTATCTTCCTCAGTGAAGACAGATCCAAAGTAACGGTTTAACTCGTCTGCCATTTCTTTGTTCCCCATAATAAATTCCCCTGTTTCTGTCTTCAAGGGACCCACATTTGCCTTGACAATTTTTTTTCTCTTCACGTACCTAAAAAAACTTTTGCTATCCTCCTTTATATTATTGGCTAGTTTACCCTCGTACCTCATCTTTTCTCCCCGTATTGCCTTTTTAGTTAACCTTTGTTGCTCTTTAAAAGAGTCCCAATCCTCTGTCTTCCCACTCTTCTTTGCTATGTTATACTTCCTCTCCTTAATTTTTATGCTGTTCCTGACTTCCCTTGTCAGCCACAGGTGTCTCTTACTCCCCTTAGAGTCTTTTCGCCTCTTTGGAATAAATTGATCCTGCAACCTCTGCATTATTCCCAGGAATACCTGCCATTGCTGTTCTACCGTCTTCCCTGCTAGGGCCTCCTTCCAGTCAATTTTGGCCAGCTCCCGTCTCATGCCTCTGTAATCCCCTTTGCTATACTGTAATACCGACACTTCCGATTTTCCCTTCTGCCTTTCCATTTGCAGAGTAAAACTTATCATGTTGTGATCACTGCCTCCTAATGGCTCTTTTACCTCTAGTCCCCTTATCAGATCAGGATCATTACACAACACTAAATCCAGAATTGCCTTCTCCCTGGTAGGCTCCAGTACAAGCTGTTCTAAGAATCCATCTCGAAGGCACTCTACAAACTCTCTTTCCTGGGGTCCATTTCCAACCTGATTTTCCCAGTCTACCTGCATGTTGAAATCTCCCATAACCACCGTAGCATTACATTTTTGACACGCCAATTTTATCTCCTGATTCAACTTGCACCCTATGTCGAGGCTACTGTTTGGGGGCCTATAGATAACTCCCATTAGGGTCTTTTTACCCTTACAATTTCTCATTTCTATCCATACTGATTCAACATCTCCTGATTCTATGTCACCCCTTGCAAGGGAATGAATATCATTCCTTACCATCAGAGCAACCCCACCCCCTCTGCCCACCTGTCTGTCTTTTCTATACGTTGTGTACCCCTGAATATTCAGTTCCCAGCCCTGGTCCTCTTGTAGCCATGTCTCAGTGATCCCTACAACATCATACTTGCCCATGACTAACTGAGCCTCAAGCTCATCCACTTTATTTTTTATACTACGCGCATTTAAGTACAACACTTTAACTTCTGTATTCACCTCCCCTCTCACATCGGTCACAATTGGCCCTGCCCTTAATTTCTTTTCCCCTCTAGAACTTCTGTTCCCATTCTTCCGAGAGTCTTTTGCAATATCTCCTGTATTCCCTTTAACCCCATCTTCATATTCACAATTTGTTAACCCCTCCCCCCCACTACTTAGTTTAAAGCCACAGGTGTCGCACTAGCAAACCTGCCTGCCAGAATGTTTGTCCCCCTGCTGTTAAGATGTAACCCGTCCCTTTTGTACAAGTCACCCCTAGCCCAGAAGAGATCCCAGTGGTCCAGAAATCTAAATCCCTGCTCTCTGCACCAGCCCCTCAGCCATATATTCATACCCTCTATCTCTCTGTTCCTGGCCTAACCAGCACCAGGTACCGGTAGCAGTCCAGAGATAACCACCTTCGACGTCCTACTTCTCAGCGTTTTTCCCAACTCTCTAAACTCCCGCTGTAGCACCTCCTTCCTCTTCCGCCCGACGTCATTCGTGCCCACATGCACAACGACTTCAGGTTGATCGCCTTCCCTCACTAGGATTTTCTGAAGCCGGTCCGTGATGTGTTGAACCCTGGCACCAGGGAGGCAACAGACCATCCTCAAGTCCCTCCTGCTGCCACAGAATCTTCTGTCCGTCCCTCGGACGATGGAGTCACCGACCACTACGGCTCTTCCTGACTTCGGTCTCCCCTGTCGAGTATCCTTGCCAACAGGTCCGCCACTCGGACTGGAACCGTCTTCTGCCCCGACAGTTCCCAAGAGGGTATACCTATTTGCAATAGGCACAGCCACTGGGGTCTCCTGTAGTCCTCGTTTTGTAGTAGTTACAGCAGAATACACATTAGATGAGCCATAAGCATCTGAATTTCTCTGAGCCAAGTCTAATGAGTAAGCTTGATTGTAAGCTGACTGTAAATCCAAGGTTTTGTTTTCTAATAGTCTCTGTCGTATTAAAGATGATGCCAGACCATTGATAAACGAGTCTCGAATAAGTTCCTGTCGATTTTGATCAGCTGTAACTGCTTTGAAGTTCTTGTAAAAACTCATCAAGTGACTCACCAGGTTTTTGTTTACGAGTAGCAAGGAGGTGTCGAGCAAATATTACATTGGGTGTCTTGACCAAGAGTCTGCTTAGTACATCAATAGCAGAATCATAAGTTGTACATTCCTCTATGTAATCATACACATCATAAGAGACAGAGCTTATTAATGTCCTGAATTTGTCTGGTGCATTGATCGCCACACTCATATCATATCATATCATATATATACAGCCGGAAACAGGCCTTTTCGGCCCTCCAAGTCCGTGCCGCCCAGCGATCCCTGTACATTAACACTATCCTACACCCACTAGGGACAATTTTTACATTTACCCGGCCAATTAACCTACATACCTGTACGTCTTTGGAGTGTGGGAGGAAACCGAAGATCTCGGAGAAAACCCACGCAGGTCACGGGGAGAACGTACAAACTCCTTACAGTGCAGCACCCGTAGTCAGGATCGAACCTGAGTCTCCGGCGCTGCATTCGCTGTAAAGCAGCAACTCTACCGCTGCGCCACCGTGCCGCCCTTTCACCAAAGAAGTTATTTAGTGTACGAAGCCAGTGCTTCCATTCCTTTGCTGCAGTAGGTGAGTTGGGATCCAGATCCAAGCGTTGTGATTTCAATAGTTTCTCCATCTCGATGTCACACTGCTTAACTTCTGAGATTGAGTTGCTTAAATTGTTGTGAGACAAATGAGAATTCCAATTTACTTAAACTTTATTTAAGCTTTAAGCAACTCATTTCTGTAATACATATCTTCGAAATGCCTGGAAATTATCACTGATTCCACAGGCCTCGCCTGCCCGAGAATCCCGCACATGTACACACTTCACACAGCCACTGGGGTCTCCTGTAGTCCACGTTCACTCCCCTTTGAAACGGTCTCCCACCTTCGCTCGACCTGGACCCTTGGCGTGACAGCCTCACAGTAGGTCCTGTCCAGGAAACTCTTGCATTCCCGGATGGCCCTGAGGTCATCCAGCTGCTTTTCCAACTCCACCACACGTCCATTCAGGAGCTGCACCTGGACACAGTTCTTGCAGGTGTAGCTCCCAGAAGCTCCAGCAGAGTCCTTACCTACCCACATCCTGCAGGAAACACACTGCACCAACTTGTCTGTCATTACTTTAGTGTCAAAAAAACAAATCAGGCTCAAAAAGAAGTGTAACCTCCTCAGCCTCAGCCTCAGCCTCAGCCTCAGCCTCAGCCTCAGCCTCAGCCTCAGCCTCAGCCTCAGCCTCAGCCTCAGCCTCCTCGCCGAAGACGTGCAGCCAAAGTCTCGCACTTTTCTCACAGGGCACTTCCCTCGACAGGGCTGCACCCATGCAAGCCTTGTTTATATCAGTCACTAAATTAACTAATTGGCCAATTTACCAAACTTCTCATTTAATTGATCAGCCAATCCACGTAGTCACTCCTATCCTGCCTTCCTGACGAGCTTGGAGGTGTGCGCTTCACTGACTGACTGATGAGCTTGGAGGTGTGCGCTTGGAGGTGTGCGCTTCACTGACTGACTGATGAGCTTGGAGGTGTGCGCTTCACTGACTGACTGATGAGCTTGGAGGTGTGCGCTTGGAGGTGTGCGCTTCACTGACTGACTGATGAGCTTGGAGGTGTGCGCTTGGAGGTGTGCGCTTCACTGATGAGCTTGGAGGTGTGCGCTTGGAGGTGTGCGCTTGGAGGTGTGCGCTTGGAGGTGTGCGCTTGGAGGTGTGCGCTTCACTGACGAGCTTGGAGGTGTGCGCTTCACTGACTGACTGCTAGCGTCCCTTTGGCGTGCTTTTTAAACTGACTGTTACTTACTTTCTTTCAGCCAACGGTTGTCCTTGCTCCTGCTCTCACGACCTTCTCCGCAGCCTTCTTTGCCTGGCAGTGTGGTTCCGGTTCCTGCGACAGCCGTGGTCGTCTCATACGTCCCCCTGTCCGTTTCCTGCCTCTGGTTCTTGGGGAGGGGGGGGGTCCTGTGGCGGTACCCGGGGATTAGGCCACTCCCTGGATCATCACCCTCGGCACTGGTTGGACAGGGCTGGGGGAGGGACTGTTGCTACGAGGTTTGCCCGAAGGGGCTAGTTCGAGAACTCGTGCGTTAGACTGAGGAGAGAGTGGATGTTCTGTTGCTGGATTAAATTACCTGGGGTCTTGCCTTATTCCGACCGCGTCCAGACCCACTACAAGATCTTTGAACAGTAAGCGGCGAGAATATCTTGGCTCAGCTCCCATCATGTTACATTACTTGCTTGTGCATCTGCTGGTATTTACTGTAACTGAAGATGGTGCTGTTCCAGCACTCTATGGCTGAGCATTTGCTTGAATCACTTGAGACTGAATCCCCAGAGCTTGTGTTAGGAGGAACAACCTTAGTAGTATACACTAAAGGCTGAACTGTACTAACACTTATAGTCCTGGGTAAGTCCCCAGTTACAAGCAATACAGAGCAATTTATTAAAAAACAGATTCTCATCTGAACAAGCCAGAGGATATTTGGCTGTGACTGAGATACAAATGGACAGACACTCGCCCTGCATGCAAATGTAAATCAGAATGAGACATTTCAATTCTAAAAAAGACACAAAGACCTGGAGTAACTCAGTGGGTCAGGCAGCATTTCTGGAGAACATGATTTGAAGAAAATTGCAAATCCAATGAATAAAAAGAAGCCAACAAAAGAAATAAGTATCCCTTTTACTGAGCCGAGAGAAAGCATGGAACACAAGGATGTTGGCTCGGCCAGTGCTGAGAATGGAAGGGTGAGATGGAGCTTCTGTGCTCTGCCAACAACGGCACATTTTTAAACTAAAAAAAACAATTAAATGCAGCTGGAGCTGAAAACTCAAAGGATCAGAAATCCTAAATGGAGATTGATTGATTGATTGATTGATTGATTGATTGATTGCAGTAGAATTAAAAGCAAATAAACAAATAAAAATATCTCATCTGTATCTTAAAACTGCAAGAAAGCCAGGAAGACCTGAAAAATCACCTATCCATGTTCTCCAGAGATGCTGCCTGACCCAGAGTTACTCCAGCCCTTTGTATCTTCATTTGTAAACCAGCATCTGTAGTTCCTCATGTCTACAGCTCTCTGATATATTTAAATGTTTGGTTTGGAAGAGAATCAGTGCTTCAGTAGTGTGTTCCCAAACACCCAACCACAGCCAGTATATGGTGTGGAAACACATGCACCTGAACACAAGGAGTCAAAGCCACATCTTCCCTCTTTGTGTGACTGTCCCTCTCAGACTGCCTATGTTTGACTTCCAAAGACTGTCTGTGCATAGGGTGCAGAACTGAGACCAATTATTCACATCACACAAAAATTAGTCAGAAAAGGAGAGATGTGGAGGAGTAAAATGTAAAGCCAGAGGGAGGGATATGGGTGTAAGGAGTGCAGGGACTTCCCCCCTACACCCCCCCTCCTCATCCCCTTCCAGTCCTGAGGCAACGTTTGGCTAACGTTTCCCCTCAGAGATGCAGAAACCATCCAGAAGACAGCAAGGTGTAACTTGAGCTCGCATCTCTGAGCAGAAGTTGTAAATGCAGCTTGCCACAAGCTAAAGCAGAGTTGTGGATGTACTGTAAGAGGGTACACAGGCATTGTCAGAGTGACGATCCGACCCTGTGGAAGGTATGTGAGAGGATTCACTGGGGAGGCAAAGAGGGGAAGGCTGAGTGGATGAGGCTGAGGCTGGGGAGCTTTGGAAGGAAATGAGAAAGACCAGAGTTGGCATCAGGTAGTGTTGAATATTGTTAGGCCATTACATCCGTGCCCATCCTGATCACAGTGAGCGGTGTAATTTTCTCTCCTTTGAAGCAGTATGGAGAGATCAGTGCCATTGTTGCTGCTCAGCTGCTGCTCAGGATGGGTTAACCAAATGCCTGTCGCTGTGTGTGGTGACAGATGGCTCTCTCTCTCCATCACCCTGACCGCACCTCCACTCCATAATTACCCACTCTGGTTTCCCCTTTTCTTCAAATGTAAATTTTTTTTGGAAACACTTTCCAGCACAATGTAGCAGGCTCTGAACTTCACAATGTCTCATTATCCTGCTCCCCAGTGGAATTAATTTTCTTCAGATCCATCACCAGCATTCTGTGCAGATAAACTGTTCCAATTAACTTCATGCATCAGAAACTCTGAATCCAAACTGCAGCTGCCTCCAGAGGAATCCTTCTCCATAGGACTTTGGTTAGGCCATGTTTGGAGAATTGTGTGCAGTTCTGGTCGCCCCGTTATAGTAAGGATGGAGGCTTTGGAAAGGGTGCAGAGGAGGTTTACCAGAATGCTGCCTTGTTTACGGCCCATTAGCAACAGGGAGTGGTTGGATAAACTTGGATTGTTTTTTCTGGAATGTTGTAGGCTGAGGAGAGATCTGAGAGAAGTATATAAAATTATGAGAGGCATAGATGGGTAGACAGTCAAAATCTTTTTCTGCCTTGCACAGAGCTTCAATGTTTTTGATATTGTTTTCATTCTTCAATATGATTCCTGCTCTTTCATTATATAACCCATTCAACACATTATCAAGTGACAGACAATAACTTGTGTTAAGTTTCAATAAGTCTAGAGGTTGTTAGTGTTAGTCAATCCGGTTGAATGGAAAATCAGACGATGGAAGATTATCACAGCCAGCTGGACGCTCAGAGACTGCAGTGCAAGCAACTACAACTACAACTACAACTACAACTACAACTACAACTACAACTACAACTACAACTACAACTACAACCAGTCAGAGAGGTTTACTGCTGAAACTGGTGCCTGTCTCATGTCCTTTGTGTGTTTTAGACAATAGACAATAGGTGCAGGAGGAGGCCATTCGGCCTTTCGAGCCAGCACCGCCATTCAATGTGATCATGGCTGATCATTCTCAATCAGTACCCCGTTCCTGCCTTCTCCCCATACCCCCTGACTCCGCTATCATTAAGAGCTCTATCTATCTAGCTCTGTTGGCAGATCAATTTCCCTCCTGGAATAAATAAAGTTCTATCGTATCGTACCGTGTCATCAGCTTTCCTCCCACTGCTTGCAGCACCCTGACATTAGACAGAGTGGTATTGAAGTGCTGGCCGATCACTTTGCCCCAATGAAAGAGCGGCCTGTTGTGTAACATCTGGTCATATCTGCAGGTTTCAGGATGATTCCCATCTTAGGGTGGCGCAGCGGTAGAGTTGCTGCCTTACAGCGAATGCAGCGCCGGAGACCCAGGTTCGATCCTGTCTACGGGTGCAGTCTGTACGGAGTTTGTACGTTCTCCCTGTGACCTGCGTGGGTTTTCTCCGAGATCTTCGGTTTCCTCCCACACTCCAAAGACGTGCAGGTTTGTAGATTAATTGGCTTGGTAAATGTAAACATTGTCCCTCGTGTGTGTAGGATAGTGTTAGTGTGCGTGGATCGCTGGTCAGCATGGACCTGGTGGGCCGAAGGGCCTGTTTCCTCTCTGTATCTCTGAACTAAATCTCTGAGTAACATGAGGACAAATGACGAGCTTGCCGCTCACACAAGCCCACAGGCAGGTTTATGAGACCATTCATTGTGAGGTTATCCACTTTGGTGGCAAGAACAGGAAAGCAGACTATTATCTGAATGGTGGCCGATTATCTTTGGTGGCCGATTAGGAGAAGGGGAGATGCAACGAGACCTGGGTGTCGTGGTACACCAGTCATTGAAAGTAGGCATGCAGGTGCAGCAGGCAGTGAAGAAAGCGAATGGTATGTTGGCATTCATAGCGAGGGGATTTGAGTATAGGAGCAGGGAGGTTCTGCTGCAGCTGTACAGGGCATTGGTGAGACCACACCTGGAGTATTGTGTACAGTTTTGGTCTCCTAATCTGAGGAAAGACATTCTTACCATAGAGGGAGTACAGAGAAGGTTCACCAGATTGATTCCTGGGATGGCAGGACTTTCATATGAAGAAAGACTGGATAGACTCGGCTTGTACTCGCTGGAATTTAGAAGATTGAGGGGGGATCTTATAGAAACTTACAAAATTCTTAAGGGGTTGGACAGGCTAGATACAGGAAGATTGTTCCCGATGTTGGGGAAGTCCAGAACAAGGGGTCACAGTTTAAGGATAAGGGGGAAGTCTTTTAGGACCGAGATGAGAAAGTTTTTTTTCACACAGAGTGGTGAATCTGTGGAATTCTCTGCCACAGAAGGTAGTTGAGGCCAGTTCATTGGCTATATTTAAGAGGGAGTTAGATGTGGCCCTTGTGGCTAAAGGGATCAGGGGGTATGGAGAGAAGGCAGGTAAGGGATACTGAGTTGGATGATCAGCCATGATCATATTGAATGGCGGTGCAGGCTCGAAGGGCCGAATGGCCTACTCCTGCACCTATTTTCTATGTTTCTATGTTTCAATTGTGTCGGCCAAGGAACAGTAACAGGACCCTCAGGGAGCCCATTGTTTACTTTAGTTTAGTTGAGTTTATTGTCACGTGTACTGAGATACAGTGAAAAACTTTTGTGTTGTATGTTATCCAGTCAGCAGAAAGACAATACATGATTACAATCAAGCCATCCACAGTGTCCACAGTGTACACAGTGTCCACAGTGTCCACAGTGTCCCCAGTGTCCACAGTGTCCACAGTGTCCACAGTGTCCACAGTGTCCACAGTGTCCACAGTGTCCACAGTGTCCCCAGTGTCCCCAGTGTCCCCAGTGTCCACAGTGTCCACAGTGTCCACAGTGTCCCCAGTGTCCACAGTGTCCACAGTGTACAGATACAGGATAAAGGGAATAATATTTAGTGCAAGATAAGGTCCAGTAACGTATGATTAAAGATAGTCAGAGGGTCACCAATGAGGTAGACAGTAGATCAGGACCACTGTCTAGTTGGTAATAAGGTGGTTCAGTTGCCTGACAGTTGGGAAGAAGCTGGAAAGAGTTCAAACAGACAACCATTTCCCAGAATGTAAAAGTTAAAGAATGTGTTGATTGGGAATGTGTTGGGTTTGAAACCACTTGATGCAGTGGACAGAGAGAGCTTCGATCACTGGTTGGGGAGAGGAGCAGAAGCACTAGGATCGGCAAGGATTGCAGGCACCATGTGCTGTGAATGCTCCTCCTCCTCCTCATGAACCAGGAGGATTGCTGCTCCCTCAGCAGTGCGGTACAGTCCGAGCAAAGTCAAGGTTACCTCAGCTGGCAAGCACGCTGTCACCTGTACTCCCTCACTCACACTCACTCACTCACTCACTCGCTCACTCATTCACTCACTCACTCACTCACTCACTCACTCACTCACTCACTCACTCACTCACTCACTCACTCACTCACTCCCCACCTCACTCACTCCCTCACTCACCCACTCCCCACCTCACTCACTCCCTCACTCACTCCCCACCTCACTCACTCACTCTCACACTCACACTCACACTCACTCACTCACTCACTCACTCACTCACTTACTCACTCACTCACTCACTCACTCACTCACTCACTCACCACCTCACTCACTCACTCACTCACTCACTCACTCACTCACTCACTCACTCACTCACTCACTCACTCACCACCTCACTCATTCACTCACTCACTCACTCACTCACTCACTCACTCACTCACTCACTCACTCACTCACTCACTCACTCACTCACTCACTCACTCACTCACTCACACTCCCTCACTCACTCCCCACCTCACTCACTCCCTCACACTCTCACACTCACTCACTCACTCACTCACTCACTCACTCACTCACTCACTCACTCACTCACTCACACTCCCTCACTCACTCACACTCACTCCCCACCTCACTCACTCCCTCACACTCACTCACACTCACTCCCTCACTCACTCACACTCACTCACACTCACTCACACTCACTCACACTCACTCCCTCCCTCCCTCACTCACTCACACTCACTCACTCACCCACCCACTCGCCCACCCACCTCACTCACTCACACTCACTCACTCACCCACCCACTCGCCCACCCACCTCACTCACTCACACTCACTCACACTCCCTCACTCACTCACTCACTCCCTCACTCACTCCCTCACTCACTCACTCCCCACCTCACTCACTCACTCACACTCACTCCCCACCTCACTCACTCCCTCACACTCACTCACACTCACTCACACTCACTCTCACTCTCACTCACTCACTCACTCCCTCACTCACTCACACTCCCTCACTCACTCACACTCCCTCACTCACTCACACTCACTCACTCACCCACCCACTCCCCACCTCACTCACTCACTCCCTCACTCACTCACACTCACTCACTCACACTCACTCACTCCCTCACTCACACTCACTCACCCACCCACTCACCCACCCACCTCACTCACTCACACTCACTCACACTCCCTCACTCACACTCACTCACTCACTCACCCACCCACTCACCGACCCACCTCACTCACTCACACTCACTCACTCACTCACACTCACTCCCTCCCTCACTCACTCACACTCACTCACCCACCCACTCACCCACCCACCTCACTCACTCACACTCACACTCACACTCCCTCACTCACTCACACTCACTCACTCATCCACTCACTCACCCACCCACACCCACGCACCCACCTCACTCTCTCACTCACACCCACGCACCCACCTCACTCACTCACCCACCCACACCCATGCACCCACGCACCCACCTCACTCACTCACTCACTCACTCACTCACTCACTCACTCACTCACTCACTCACACTCACTCACTCACTCACTCACTCACACTCACTCACCCACCCACGCACCCACCTCACTCACTCACTCACTCACTCACTCACTCACTCACTCACTCACTCACTCACTCACTCACTCACTCACCACCTCACTCACTCCCTCACTCCCCACCTCACTCACTCACTCATTCCCCACCTCACTCACTCACTCACTCACTCACTCACTCACTCACTCACTCACTCACTCACGGGGGAAGGTTTCATTTGAGGCTATCATGGCATTGAAAGTGGCACCAAAGCCTGGCGCTTCTGGCTTGCCAGGTCAGTGAGCTATTACACTTTGCTAATCAAGGAATGTGTTCAAGTATGGCATTACTCTATTGGACTGTATGTACAAAAATAATTTCACTGTGTGCTTGCACATGTGATAATAATGAACCATTGAACCATTGTGTCAACAGGTATCAGCTGGAGATTACGTCTGTAATGTTTCTCAGTATCCAACCAGTAGTCCCCCACCCAACAATGCTCATTGACTGTGGACCGAATTAGCCACAGTAGCTAAATGCCTCATGAAGTGGACCGATGAATGAGTCTGGGATAAAATCTGCACCAGACTACCTGCCTTTTCCTGGCCATTTCAGTGCAATATTAACTGAGACTGAAGTGACATAGGCTGGAGTAGCCATGGCAACACTGCTGTGGCCACCTCTTTATCTGACTTGAGCAGCATCAGTCGATGTTGGTGCTGTCTCTGTGTAAAGGTTAGACCCATAGAGGGGGGTGGAGACTTACAATAAGCTACAGAGTAACATAGTTATACTACTTGTAACGCTTGCTTCCAAACAGTCTTTCCTCGATAAATATGTAGTAGTGAACGCCATGAAAATGAACAGAAAACAGATTGTGAGAATGATCTCCTGTCCTGCCCCACAGCAGCTGCAATAATGTACATTTAGCAGGCCTGGTCAGGCCACCCATCCTCGCTCAAAGTTCTCTCTGTAACAAATGGCAGGAAAAGCAATGAGATGAGGGGCCCAGTGTCCCAGCACAACTTCCCTCTGCTTGTCCCATCTTTGTGGAACCACCTGCAGAGTTGTTGGCACAACACAATATTCATGTTCCTAAAGCTTCCCATATGCTTCGTGCACTAGTCCTCAGTGGGTGACGGGACCACTCAGTGTGTTGGGACCACCCAGTGTGTTGGGACCACCCAGTGTGTTGGGACCACTCAGTGTGTTGGGACCACTCAGTGTGTGATGGGACCACTCAGTGTGTTGGGACCACTCAGTGTGTGACGGGACCACTCGGTGTGTGACGGGACCACCCAGTGTGTTGGGATCACCCAGTGGGTGACGGGACCACTCAGTGTGATGGGACCACTCAGTGTGTGTTGGGACCACTCAGTGTGTGACGGGACCACTCAGTGTGTGACGGGACCACTCAGTGTGTGACGGGACCACTCGGTGTGTGACGGGACCACCCAGTGTGTTGGGATCACCCAGTGGGTGACGGGACCACTCAGTGTGATGGGACCACTCAGTGTGTGTTGGGACCACTCAGAGTGTTGGGACCACTCAGTGTGTTGGGACCACTCAGTGTGTGACGGGACCACTCGGTGTGTTGGGACCACTCAGTGTGTGACGGGACCACTCAGTGTGTTGGGACCACCCAGTGGGTGTTGGGACCACTCAGTGTGTGATGGGACCACTCAGTGTGTTGGGACCACCCAGTGGGTGTTGGGACCACCCAGTGTGTGGTGGGACCACTCAGTGTGTTGGGACCACTCAGTGGGTGACGGGACCACTCAGTGGGTGACGGGACAACTCAGTGTGTGACGGGACCATGTAGTGGATGATGGGACCACTCAGTGGGTGACGGGACCACTCGGTGGATGATGGGACCACCCAGTGGGTGACGGGACCATGTAGTGGATGATGGGACCACTCGGTGGGTGATGGGACCACCCAGTGGGTGGTGGGACCACTCAGTGTGTGACGGGACCACCCAGTGTGTTGGGACCACTCAGTGTGTGACGGGACCACTCAGTGTGTGACGGGACCACCCAGTGTGTTGGGACCACTCAGTGTGTTGGGACCACTCAGTGTGTGACGGGACCACTCGGTGGGTGATGGGACCACCCAGTGGGTGACGGGACCACCCAGAGGGTGTTGGGACCACTCAGTGTGTGACGGGACCACTCGGTGGGTGATGGGACCACCCAGTGGGTGACGGGACCATGTAGTGGGTGGTGGGACCACTCGGTGGGTGGTGGGACCACCCAGTGGGTGGTGAGACCACACAGTGCATTGGCAGCACTCTCAGAGGGGAGGTTGGCCTTTGCAGCCTTGATGCGGGATTACCTGCACCATACCCCCCTCCCGGAGCCGATCACGGGCATTGGCACTGGGAGTTGTCGACTTGTCACCGGATTACAGGCAACGTTGGAACCAATAGTAGGAAGTATCTGTGCCTGGGACACTGAAGTTCACAACTTGCCTCCAGTGCCCCATAAACGGCAACCTTTCCTTGCTCACCTGGGCAATCATCAAACTGTGGGATAAACAGGCACATCTTCAGTGAAAACAGACACAGAGTGCTGGAGTAACTCAGCCGCTCAGGTCTATCCTTGAACATGGATAGTCTGAAGAACGGTCCCGACCCAAAATTCTCTGCCTCAGAAGGCAGTGGAGGCCAATTCTCTGAATGCATTCACGAGAGAGCTAGATAGAGCTCAAGGATAGCGGAGTCAGGGGGTATGGGGAGAAGGCAGGAACGGGGTACTGATTGAGAATGATCAGCCATGATCACATTGAATGGTGGTGCTGGCTCGAAGGGCCGAGTGGCCTACTCCTGCACCTATTGTCTATTGAAACGTCACCTACCATGTTCTCCAGAGATAGAAACATAGAACATAGAAAATAGGTGCATGAGTAGGCCATTCGGCCCTTCAAGCCAGCACCACCATTCAATACAATCATGCCTGATCATCCAAAATCAGTACCCCGTTCCTGCTTCCTCTCCATATCCCTTGATTCCATTAGCCCTAAGAGCTAAATCTAACTCTATCTTGAAAACATCCAGTGAATTGGCCTCCACTGCATTCTGAGACAGAGAATTCCACAGATTCATAATCAGATGCTGCCTGACCCGCTGAGTTACTCCAGCACTCTGTGAAACATCACCTATCCATGTTCTCCACAGATGCTGCCTGACCCACTGAGTTACTCCAGCACTCTGTGAAACATCACCTATCCATGTTCTCCACAGATGCTGCCTGACCCGCTGCATTACTCCAGCATTCTGTGTCGTATTTTGGAAACCAGCATCTGCAGTTCCTTCCTACACATCTACAGCTCCTTGTTTCTACACAAATTCAGTGAGCAATATTCATCCCACATAATCCCGTACAGCAAAGGCACGTCTCACCCGTCCTCATCTTTGGACACCCTGTGCGTAGGGGAGAGGGTGGGCGCAAGATGTCCTTGTTGGGTTGCTCCTGGGCCTGGCCAAGCTGGCCATCCGCGACTCATGGCGCCTGGCGGAAGAGGACTCTGCCCGAGCCAGCTGCCTACCCCCCTTTTCCGGGGTGTTGGAGAGGGGCTACGCGCTGTCCACGGGCACCCTGGGGGGGGTCTCCGGGACCGCTGGGACCGCGGGGGATTGGATGTATCAAGGATAGGGATTGTAATATAGTTGTATAATAGTTTCATTTGTTTGTATTGTATTCTGGTGGGTGGGTTCTGTTTTGTTTTGTTGCGTTGTAAATATTGTTTTTAAATAATTGAATAGATTTTTTTATAATAAAAGAAAACCCAGCGAGCATTAGTGCTGGGAATGCGTTTCTGACGGGATTCATTATTTGTGATGATTTTATGGCGCGTGTGGTCAAATTTCAAAGTCCACAGAAAATATTGATCTCATTACAACCTCGGTTTCACATTCCCTTGTCAGCTCATTAGAGGAGTGATATTTACCGTGACTGTGCTATTTAAGAACCATTCTCCCCGGACCACAGGACTGAAACAATGGATGAAGCAGTTCAATAATGCTGAGGCTTCCAGAATCTGTTCATATGTCTTTGTCAGGGATTTGCGGAGCTGAGCACATGTTATTGTGCACCACTCAAGTGTAGCTGGTTTCTCGAGGATTCTTTTACGTATTTCAAATCTATAACGATACAACGTTAGCATTAAAGGAATTACAGTGTTTTGTAATTCCTGCCTTTCTTGGGAATAAACATTAGGTCTTGGAATATAGGTGTAGTAGGGATGGGATTTGTGTCTGCAGGCTGCAAATGCATGGGCCGATCTCCTCCAGGAAGTGCTAATGTATTAAATATGTGACAATGAATGAACATGTCAGTAGCAGTGGGACTGGCTGTGGTTGATGTAGCTGAGTTAAGGTGTTGTGCAAGGCTGTGCTCGGAGCAGCTGTTGAACGTGTGACACCATGTATCGGTTGTACAATACTGGAGCGGGGCTGGGGCTGGGGCTGGAGCTGGGGCGGGGGCGGAGGGCGGGGAATCGGTCTGATTAATGCACTCAACTGTACTCCTTAATGGCAATGGGGGAGGGAACTCTCCTCAGAACACATCCACACGCAGCCCAGAGGTCCCAAGGGATGAGGTGCTGTGGAAGGGCAGGGATGGAGGGGGTGGGGCAGGGAGTGGGGGTGGGGAGTAGTGTGGGGGGTGGGGTGGGGCAGGGGGTGGGGAGTAGTGTGGGGGTGGGGTAGGGAGTGGGAGTGGGGGGTGGGGAGTAGAATGGGGGTGGGGTGGGGCAGGGAGTGGGGGTGGGGAGTAGTGTGTGGGGTGGGGCAGGGATTAGGGGTGGGCAGTAGAGTGGGGGTGGGGTGGGGCAGGTAGGAGGGGGTAGAGAGAGGGGGCATACAGGGGGATGGAGTTGAGCAGGGAGTGGGGATGATGGGTGGGGAGTAGAGGGGGGGTTGCTGCGGAGAGTGGAGGGGGATGAGTTGGGGTGGAGTGGGGAGTAGAGGGGGGTGTGGGGAGTAGGGGTTGGGGGTAGTGTGGGGAGTAGGGGTTGGGGGTAGGGCGGTGGGGAGGGTGTTGGGTGGGTGGTGGTGATGCAATGGGAACCAGCATTCTCTGTGACAGGGGATGAAGTGTGTGTGTGGAAGGAGGGATGACGAGGGTGGGGGGAGTGGAGAGGGGGCACTGGGAAGTAGGGTGGTGGGATGGTGAGGGAAGAGTGGAGTGGTTGACACAGTGATGAAGAGGGATGGAGAGGGTGGAGAGCGGTGGGGAAGGGGGAGATGGTAGGGAGGGGCGATGATGTAAGGCAAACATTATTCTCCGTGGCAGGGGATGATATGAGTGGGGTGGGGGGAAGGGGAGGAGAGGGAGTTGAACAGTGAGGAGGGGGTAGAGTGGTGGGGAAGGTGTAGGGGAGGGGCGGTGTGGGGCGGGAACCATTATTCTCTGTGACAGGCGAGGGTGTGTGAGTGTGAGGATATTGGGGGGGGGGGGTGAGGATAGTGGGGGGGGGTGAGGACAGTGGGGGGGTGAGGACAGTGGGGGGGGGGGTGAGGACAGTGGGGGGGGGGTGAGGATAGTGGGGGGGGGGTGAGGACAGTGGGGGGGGGGTGAGGACAGTGGGGGGGGTGAGGATAGTGGGGGGGGTGAGGACAGTGGGGGGGGGGGTGAGGACAGTGGGGGGGGTGAGGACAGTGGGGGGGGTGAGGGTAGTGGGGGTGAGGGTAGTGGGGGGGGTGAGGATAGTGGGTGTGAGGGTAGTGGGTGTGAGGATAGTGGGGGTGAGGGTAGTGGGGGTGAGGGTAGTGGGGGTGAGGGTAGTGGGGGTGAGGGTAGTGGGGGGTGAGGGTAGTGGTGTGAGGGTAGTGGGGGTGAGGGTAGTGTGTTTGGGCGGGGACCACTATTCTCTGTGCAGGCCCGCTTTCATCACATCACATCACAGGGCAGGGCAGGATGGGGGCGGATACACGGCACATGCTCAGTGCTGTGTCGACTTGCCTGCCTCGCCCAGTTGCCGGTCCAGTCTCTCTGCCTGTGGGTCGCTATCATGCTGCCTTGCCCCTCCACCCCGGCCATCACAGAGGAGCTGGTGCAGGAAGATCAGAATGAAGTCGGGAAGATGAAAGTGGAGGTGGGTATCCGGCGTTATGTCTTGTTGTCTCCGCTCCACATCCTTTGTAGACCTCTGCTCTGCGAGATATCTTGCAATCTTGCAACGGTGGTCATAGTTCAATCATACTTTAGCATTTTGTCAGCATAGATATTAAATCTCCAGTCTATTATAATTTCTTATTTCCCCGCTGCCAGACCAGTGCATTGATAATTTGGGCGATGTTAATTGAGACAATGCATGTGTAAAACCCGACACATCTCTCTCTCTCTCTCTCTCTCTCTCTGTCTCTCTCTCTCTCTCTGTCTCTCTCTCTGTACATCTCTGCATTCTCCACCTGAACAGTAGCCGGCTCAGACAGTGGCCCAGATGCGAGCGGCCACGGTAGAGGAGTCTCCAGCAAATAGCCTGGGACACAATGAGCCGAGCACAACCCGGGCCGGGCCAGGGTGGGGTGGGGTGGGGTCGGGCTGGAGAGGGGGAGGCGAGGGCGACATGGAGTTCGTGGGACACATGCTGGGTCTGGGAGAAAATGCTGGTCAAATGCGAATGATTTGTGAAAGATTAGCAAGCCAATTGGTCAAAATATATCGGAAATTGAAGTTCCCTTCAATGTTTGTCGGAAGATCACGCAGTAATTTGCAGTCACTTCAAATACACTCTGGAAATCTGAGAAACATGCCCGAGAATCAGCATTTATACCTGTGGAACACAAGCAAAGATGCTCCCTCCGTCTGTCTGTCCACAACGATCAATTCAATCCTTCTCCGCACTAATCCATAAGATGTATTTTATAGATGTTGTTCTGTGTGAGGGGTCAGTGTGAGGGGTCAGTGTGAGGGGTCAGTGTGAGGGGGTCAGTGTGAGGGGTCAGTGTGGGGGGTCAGGTTACGGTCCGGAGAGAGCCGAGGCGGTGGGAATAACCTGGAGCTCCGTGACTGTCCAGGTGACACTTCAAGCTTGGTCTGTGGGGCTGGTCTGTGGGACTGGTCTGTGGGGCTAGTCTGTGGGGCTGGTGTTTGTACGTAAGGCTTCTTTTCAAGGGAAGAGTTGCGTTTGCTGAATAACAAAGAACACGTTTTGTACACAGCTGAAGACCCCACCTTCCTAAAGAATCGTTTCATTCATTGATTCCATTTTTTTTTGCAGTTTGCAAATCAGTGTATTGAGATAAATTTACCGAAAATTCACTCCTAAACAGTAATACTAAATGCACCATGAAATATCAATAATCTACTCCCAAAATATGGTTCTACCAGTTAATTTGCAGATAGAAGATCCTTCGGCCCACAATGTCTGTGCCCAACATGATGCTGAGACCATCATTAAACTACCTGGACCTAATCCACATCCCTCCCTGTTCTGTATATCCCTGTGCTTATCTCAACGCCGTTAAATGTCGCACATCTGCTTCAACCCTCCGTGTAAACAGAATGCCCATTCTCTCTCTCCCTCTCTCCCCGTCTCTCCCCGTCTCTTCCTGTCTCTCTCTTCCTGTCTCTCTCTCCCTGTCTCTCTATCTCTGTCTCTGTCTCTCTCTCTCTCCCTCCGTCTCTCTCTCTCTCTCTCCCTCCGTCTCTCTTCTCTCTCTCTCTCTCTCTCTCTCTCTCTCTCTCTCTCTCTCTCTCTCTCTCTCTGTGTTTGGTTCGTTAGTACCTGTGTTTCACTGACTCCACATCAGTGGTCATACTTGTACTGTCCTCCCGACCTTACACACAGCCACGGTATTGTACCAATAACCCGGTATTATGGGCTGGAACCTCGCAGCGACATGTTGTGAAACTGCGTTCAATATATTTGACAAATATCGTGAGTTGTGTCCAGAACTATAAAACACGAGCCTGTGGAGGGTGCAGAAGGGAACGACCAGCTTGGAATGTAAACAGCCAGGAAATGTTGAACAGGGTGTTTGATTGAGTGAGACTATTTGCGGGATGGGGTGGGACAAGTTGATGAGTGGGTGAGACTATTTTCACGGACTGAGAGAGTTAATTCTGGAGGATTTAAAATAATCAGAAAGTAAGGGATTAAAACAAACATGGGCATCACAAAACGCTGGAGTGACTCAGCGGGCAGGCAGCATCTCAGGAGACAAGGAATGGGTGGCATTTCGGGTCGAGACCCTTCTTCAGACTGAAGATGTTTCGGGTCGAGGCCCTTCTTCAGACTGAAGAAGGGTCTCGACCCGAAACGTCACCCATTCCTTCTCTCCTGAGATGCTGCCTGACCCACTGAGTCACTCCAGCTTTTTGTCAATAAATACCTTCGATTTGTACCAGCATCTGCAGTTATTTTCCTCTATAAAAAAACATCATAGTTGTGATTTGGATTGCATTACTTGAAGGTGTCCAAAACTAAGTTTCAAAAGTGGAGCAGATATTTGTACAAGAAGGAAATAACTATATAGTTAGAGAGGACAGTATAGCACAGGAACAAGCCCTTCAGTCCACAACGTCGGTGCTGAACATGCTGCCAAATTAAACTAACCTCCTCTGCCTGCAAGTGAATAACTGCTTCATCTAGACTTAATGACCACATTATCATTGATCTTCTCTGCCATAAACATTCCTATTATTAACTTTCATTGTCAGTACTACATCAATTAGTCCGTGGTGTTATGATTTTGCAAGATGATCTATAAGTGCGGCTGATAATAAGTGAATCATAGTTTAATCTCAATATCAGCTTGATTCATCTAAATGCACATGCAAATGGGTCCTGCAACATTGCACATGTAACAGAAATCACCACGCAGGCACGGCAATGAAAGAGTGCACCTTAGCAAGGAGACATCTTTAAATGGAAAAAGGCTGGCTGGGAAATGTAATATGGAAGAGCAAGCTAGAGTGCTTGCCAGACGCCCTGATTGCATGAAACAAAGAACAGCGTACAGTGTCTACGGAATAATCAATGAAGGAAGGCTCAGAGTGTGGGTTGAGAACCGGTTATTTTCCTAAGGAAGGGTGTAACATTTGTATTCTGACTTTAGAGTTGCCGCAGTGAAATTGACTCCAGTGGGAGGGAGTAAGGCAGACAAAGATTAATGAGAGTGCTTGCTCGGCTCACAGGAGACGTTTATGAACAGTGTTGTCTGCCTGTTAAATTCAATGAAGCAGTTTTGTTACGCGGGCGGTTGTGATTAGAAATCCTCGGAAGGGCAGCTCTAGCAGTTAATCTGTGTGTGTGTGTGTGTGTGTGTGTGTGTGTGTGTGGGGAGGGGGGGGGGGGAGAGAGAGATGTTGATATATCAACCATTGCTCTACGCAATGCATTGTGCTCAACATGCTTGTCCTTTCATGCTTCCTATGGGCAATAGGAACCTATTTTAATGTGGCCAGACAACTAACCTGACCAGGGGTTGAGATATATATATAGTATAAGACAATAACTGCAGATGCTGGTACAAATCGAAGGTATTTATTCACAAAATGCTGGAGTAACTCAGCAGGTCAGGCAGCATCTCAGGAAAGAAGGAATGGGTGACGTTTCGGGTCGAGACCCTTTGAGATATGGTCAGCATAGATCCATCAAGTACAACTAACCTGTGGGTATTAACCAGCATCTGAAAGTTGGAAATAGACACTGAACTACAGATGCTAGTTTACAAACAAAGACAGAGGCCTGTGACTAGTAGTGTGCCTCAGGGTTCAGTGCTGGGCCCGTTACTGTTTGTCATCTGTTTCCACACTGTATCACTCTATAACTCTATGACACAACGTGCTGGAGTAACTCAGCGGGTCAGGCAGCATTTCTGGTGAACATGGAAAGGAGACGTTTCAGATCGGGACCCTTCTTCAGACTGTAAAGTCGTCTGTCCATATTCTCCAGAACTTCTTAGGATTATCAGATCTGTCATATTTTGTAGGCATTCATTGAGCCATAGAGTGATACAGTGTGGAAATAGGCCCTTTGGCCCAACTTGCCCACACCGGCCAACATGTCCCAGCTACACTAGTCCCACCTGCCTGCGCTTGGTCCATATCCCAAAAAACCTGTCCTATCCATGTACCTGTCCAACTGTTTCTTAAACATTGGGATATTCCCAGCCTCAACTACCTCCTCTGGCAGCTCGTTCCATAAACCCACCACCCTTTGTGTGAAAACGTTACCCCTCAGATTCCTATTAAATCTTTTCCTCGTAACCTTGAATCTATGTCCTCGGGTCCATGATTCTCCTACTCTGGGCAAGAGATTGTGCACCTACCCGATCTATTCCTCTCATTCGGGGTTTGTATGTGTGTATTTTTGTGCAATTGTGCACACTGCAAATTAAATGAAAGGTTTTTTATTAACCAAACAGTGCATTAATGAACTTATATTCTAAATTGACCGTATCAATGCAATGCTATAAACAAAATGTAGAATTCATGTATAATTTATGGGAATCAATACTGTCTAGCCAATTATCGTCTGAAAATAGATTACTGTAATGTCATCATGTGCTGAAATTAAGGATGTTTGCATTCTCCTTAAATCAATCAATGACTTTTCCTCTTCCAACAATTTTCTATCTCCACTCTGTTCAGTTGAAAGCCTTTTACTGGCAATGTTTCCAAGGTCGCTGATGTATCCTTTACACCATACGCTTTGTGGACAATCACACAACATCAGCCTGGGTTACACGTGCTCTTTGCACAACACACACCAGCCTGAGTTATGGGCAATACACAACATCAGCCTGGTCAGCTTAAGTTCCACATGCTTTGCACAATACACAATATCAGCCTGGTTATGTGTGTGATGAACAATACACAAATATAAGCCTTGGTTATAAGTTCCTTGGGCAAGGCTAATGCTGCTAACTCTCTGCTCAAGTATCTGAACTTCCACCTGGACTTTTGGATTACAAGCATAGTGATGGGTAAATGACTCAATTTCCCATTATCAACCGAAGATATTGAAATCAGATATAATAATTAAGACATGTTTTTCTTTCATGACCGGGGGGAAGAGAAGGGAAGTTTTGTTGCCTCCATCACAGTGAGGGGGTGTTTGGAGTCACTGATGGATGTTTGTGTTGGGGTGTCCTGTGTTCTTTTCTTTTTTGCTGTGTTTTGTGTGACTGCTGAAATTTCTTCCGGTGTAAAAAGCCGAGTGACAATAAAGTGTTGTTATGTTATATGTTATGTAAAATGCTTTAAACCCAAACGCCGATAGTCATGAAGTGCTTTGAGAGGCTGGTCCTCTCACACATCAAATCCAGCATCCCTGACTCACTGGACCCACATCAATTTGCATACAGGGCAAATAGATCTACAGAGGACGCCATCTCTCTGGCTCTTCACACTGTCCTGACTCACCTAGAGAGACAGGGCACGTACGTGAGGATGCTATTCATAGACTATAGCTCCGCCTTCAACACGGTCATCCCCACCAAGCTCATCACCAAACTCCACCAGCTAGGCCTTAGCTCGTCATTATGTGACTGGATCCTGGACTTCCTGCTGGAACGACCGCAGGCAGTGAGAATGGGCCCGCACCTGTCCTCCACTATCACCCTGAGTACCGGCACACCACAGGGCTGTGTTCTGAGCCCCATGCTCTACTCCCTCTTCACACACGACTGTGTTCCTGCATTCGACACCAACACCATTGTCAAGTTTGCAGATGACACAACGGTGATCGGGCTGATCACCAACGGGGATGAAACAAACTATAGAGTGGAGGTGCAGAACCTGGCGGACTGGTGCTCGGATAACAACCTGTCCCTAAATACCACCAAGACCAAGGAGCTGATCATCAACTTCCGTAGGTCACATAACGGGGAATATGCCCCGATCTCTATCAACGGGGTCAGTGTGGAGAGAGTGTCCAGCTTCAAGTTTCTGGGCACTCACATTTCGGAGGACCTAACATGGTCCAATAACACTGCTGCGCTGGTCAAGAAGGCACAACAAAGACTGTTCTACTTAAGAACACTGAAAAAGTCTGGTCTACCCCAACAGCTGCTGACGACCTTCTACCGCTGCACCATAGAGAGCATCCTAACGCATGGAATCCCTGTGTGGTACCTCAGCTGCACGGAGGCAGAAAGGAAAGCTCTACAGCGGGTAGTCCATAGAGCTCAGAGGGCCATCGGAACACAGCTACCAGACTTGGAGGGCATCTACAACACACGATGCCTCAGAAAAGCCACCAGCATCCACAAAGACTCTTCACACCCCTACAACAGTCTGTTCGAACTCCTTCCATCGGGCAGACGATACAAGGCCTTCTATGCCCGCACCTCCAGACTCAGGAACAGCTTCATCCCCAGGGCCATAGCTGCTATGAACCGGTCCTGCTGAGCCGGATGGCCACAACGCATAGATCAACTTGCACTTTACCCTGTCCAAAACTGTTACAACTGTTCGTTTCGTTGGGTTGCTGCTGTCTAAATTACCTAAATTATTGCATCGTATGGGAGGCGCATTCCCAATCTCGTTGTACCCCTGGGTACAATGACAATAAAGATATATTGTATTGTATTGTAAGATAAGAAAATAACTGCAGATGCTGGTACAAATCGATTTATTCACAAAATGCTGGAGTAACTCAGCAGGTCGGGCAGCATCTCGGGAGAGAAGGAATGGGTGACGTTTCGGGTCGAGACCCTTCTTCAGACCTTCTTCTTTTGTATTGTATTGTATTGTATTGTATTGTATTGTATTGTATTGTATTGTATTGTATGTAGGAGACACAGCAACCAATGACTCAGCACAATCAAACAAATAATCTCATCAGTCTGATAGGTCCCAACATACGATGAAAGAATGGATTGACTAGGCTTGTATTCATTGGAATTTAGAAGGATTTTATAGAAACACATAAAAATCTTAAAGGATTGGACAGGCTAGGTGCAGGAAAAATGTTCCCGATGTTGTGGGAGTCTAGAACAAGGGGTCACAGTTTAAGAATAAGGAGTAGGCCATATAGGATTGTGATGGAGAAAAACCTTTTCACCCAGAGAGTTGTGAATCTGAGGAATTCTCTGCCACAGAAGTCAGTGGAGGCCAATTCACTGAATGTTTTCAAGAGAGAGTTAGATATAGCTCTTAGGGCTAACGGAATCAAGGGATATGGGGAGAAAGCAGGAACGCGGTTCTAAATTAGGATGATCAGCCATGATCATGTTAGATGGCTCGATGGGCCAAATGGCCTACTCCTGCACCTATTTTCTATGTTTCTGTGTTTCTAACATGCCCATTCCCTCCAGCATCTGACCTGCTGTGTTCCTACAGCACTTTGTATTTTAGCCTGCTAATTTGCACTATGGTATTAACTGAGGAATAGCTGTGGGGCAACACAGTGGTAGATCAGCTACCTTACAATGTCAGGGACCCAGGTTTGATCCTGACCACGGGGGCTGTCTGAATGTAGTTTGCACATTCTCCCTGTGACCACGTGGGTTTTCTCCATCCAAGTGCACTGGATTCCTCCCATATCCCAAAGACATGCATGTTTGTAGGTTAATTGGCTTCTGTAAATTTACCCTAGTATGTAGAATAGAACGAGTGTATGGTGATCACTGGCTGGAGTGGCTCTGTGGGCCGAAGGGCCTGTTTCCACGCTGTATCTTGAAATTAAACGGCTGGCCAAGGGAGCTCCTTACTCTCCTTCAAATGTTGGAATCATTAGTAGCCACCGGTAATGGTGAGTGAGCGATCCACCACATTTACTGTTCCCACAGATCAACATGGGTGTCTCAACATCAAATAACGTGTATAATGTCTGGATTTAGCCAACTGTCTTCTGACCCAGAAGGCGAAATTGTCACCACACAGCCACATAGTGCTGTCTCTGTTGCTCCTGCAAGGTCCTGACCAAGACCATTTCACCCGACCACAGAACCCGAACCTGACCTGCTTGATGTGATTAAGTGCTGACTCACTGAACCTAGAGATGCTGGGGAGCTTAGATACCAATGCCAGCCTCTGGCAATCCTTCCAAGTCCGAAAGACTCATTGGGTGCGGTCACAAAGCAGTTTTGTAAACTGAGGTCACGGGTTAAAGCTCTTGAGAACCGGTGCAAAGGAACAGCACCTGTTTCTGGTGAGTGCACAGACCACCATCAAAGGAATCTTTATAGGCAGTTCATTTTGACACTGAGCTTTTGTTCAGGCAAACAGCAGCCAGACCAACAACTGTAAAAGACTGGAGCCTGAATGGGAAGTGGGGGCTTTTGCATCTTATCAGCCCAATAGCTCAGGAGCTTCATTAACCAATGAGCTCAGGGGTTTCATTGCTCCTGCTTTCATTCACTTACTGGAAATCATCACTGAGCCGGTTCATTAATTGAATCATGGAATTTCATGGAGCAGAAACAGGCCATTTGGCCGAGATATAGTGAAAAAATGTGTTTGTTTGCTGTGCAGGTAAATCATATCATGCATGAGTACAGTCATTCCATACACATGCAGATGTGATAGAGAGAGAGAAGTAAAAGATGTGGAGGAGTTGCATTAGTAATGAGGAGAGTGTTATGGCAGCAATTGGAGAAGATGAACTGGAGGTTCATCCACTGAGGCGATATGGGTAGTGCTCAAAAATAAGAAAGGTGCAAATGCTCTAATGGAATTATACTCTTGGCCTCTTATGCCATTCCAATAGGAGCACATCGACCATTCTGAAAATGGTGTGGACAACCTTTTGGCATGAATCCATCGTCAGTGGTTTTAGATAAGACTTGTCGGCTCACACATCACTAGAGAGTGCACTAAAGAGTATCAAGACTTATGTTTGGGCCACATTGGCTTCCACAGAAGAAATCCCATCAAGCTCACAGTGTAAATTTTTGCAATTTGAACAATTTATAAAGAGCATTGGAGCAAAATACTGTTTCAGTTCTCCCTCCCACTCAGCCTCTGATGGGAAGAAGAAAGATCAGACTGATTGCAAAGGTGGTATTAAGAAACATCACGTTCATGGAAGGAGAGCAAAACATTGCAACAGAACATCAACTCACAGCAATTTTTCTCAGCTGTGAAACAATGTCATCCTCCACAACCACCAAATGTGATGTACAGGAAACTCAGGATATAGGTTTAGCTTATTATTGTCACATGCACCGAGGTACAGAAAAAAGCTTCATTTTGTGTGCTATCCAATCAAGTCAGATAATACTATTTATAAATACTATATATAAATACAATCAAGTCAAACTCAAGTATAATAGATAAAGCAAAGGGGAAGATCGAGTGCAGAATATAGTTCTCAGCATTGTAACACATCAGTTCCACAGACAAAGTCCAATGTCTGCAGACATCATACAGAGAGTGCCAGACCCTGTGACTTGGTTACATTTGTAATATCTGTAGATTTATTAGATTATTTTTGTTAGTGGGAAAGCAGTGCAGTGTAAGTGATATTGGTTGAGAAGAATAATTGTTGCTCTGAGGCTTTAAGGATTGTATTACATGACTAACATCTCTTTGAACTGCAGAGAAAGTTCAGAGGCAGTCTGTGAGAACTCCTGAATAAACAGGCACATCTTGTTTGATTTTCTGGAGTATTAGTCTGCAATCTCTGCAATGGACTTTGCTAGGAGTTAAGAACTCATAGAACACATATTCCTCACAAGGACATGCTCTTGTCATGAGCATCTAACACAAGATGTTATGTCAGTGGAAAACTGCTGAATAAAATGTAACACCAAGGTCACTTCTGCCTTATCAAATGCACAGCATTTTTCAAAATACATTAGAAACATAGAAAATAGGTGCAGGTGCAGGAGGAGGCCATTTGGCCCTTCGAGCCAGCATCGCCATTCATGGCGATCATGGCTGATCATCCACAAATTAGACTCCAAAGCTTTTGCTTTCCTCATATAAAACAGCCCGATTGAATTTCAAGGACAATCAATCAGAATCAAAGAATGTGGATAATAATGGATTCTCCAAGCTCCTTGTCAAATACTGCCAGAGGTCAGAGAGAAATTCGCATTCTTCTCTGCAGAAAACAGTAAAGGGAGAGTAAATGTCCTGAAAATTACATATTTTAATAAGCACAATACCAAGCCCATCAGGCTGGTATCTCTCAGCTCGCCCTGATACATAATTGCATTGGTTTAGAGGCACAGTTCATCGCTGGATGTGGAAGCAGGCCAGGTTTGGAGGACCGCTGTCACATGGACAAGAGGCAGCAGAACCATGAACTCCTGCTATGAAAGCTGCTCGCACACGCTGTGTCCAGCATTCACCGGGCATCTCAGCTGTAGCCCTATCATACATTGCACACATGGCCAGAGGTGCACACATGACCAAAGAACACCAAGCGACCCACAATGTAGCCCTATCATACATTGCACGCATGGCCAGAGGTGCACACATGACCAAAGAACACCAAACGACACACATAGCTGTACTCAGGAGTAGCGGGGAGTGTAACATGGTGGTATAACTCTTTAGACCAGTTATCTCCCCTCTACTCTCTCAGTCAGGAAGAACAGACCTGACCCGAAACGTCAACTGTCCATTCCCTCCACAGATGCTGCCTGATCCACTGAGTTCCTCCAGTACTTTGAAATTTGCTCCAGTACCTGCAGTCTCTTGTGTTTTCACAGCTCACGGAATTAATGTGGTAATGTTAAGCTCCTAAGGATAGCGGAGTCAGGGAGTACGGGGAGAAGGCAGGAACGGGGTACTGATTGAGAATGATCAGCCATAATCACATTGAATGGCGGTGCTGGCCCGAAGGGCTGAATGGCCTCCTCCTGCACCTATTGTCTATAATGTGGGTTTACAAGGCCACAGAATACAAATCAAGACACTGTGGAAAGAGAAGAGGAAGTGTTCTGTAAAGTGAAGTGCTCATTCCTCATCATGGACAATGAGAACTTGGTATCTTTACCTTGTCTGTTGGAACTCTGCAGCTTCCAGTTCCACACATCACCTAATGTAGAACATGAATACAAGCAGCCACCCTCAGCTGCAACTCTAACCTGTTCCCATCAGAATGATCTTCAGGGTTACGCTGTTTTTGTGAATAAGACAGGGCTGTTAAAAGCTTTACAATGCTTATTATGATTTAATTAGCTGATGTGTGGCCTGATCACTGAAGAACAATCTTATTCGTTTTTCCTTTTTAGTGTAAGCGACTTGCTCGGGAACGAGATGAGGCTGAGAGGCAGCTGAAACAGATTAAGAGAGGTATGTTTTTTCCTGTTCCTGAATCTGGTGGTACATGGTTTCAAGCTTTTGTATCTTCTGCCCAATGGGAGTGGGGAGAAGAGGGAATGACTGGGTGATCCTTGATTAGGTTGGCTGCTTTCCTAAAGCATTAGATGGAATCAATGGTGGAAAACCTGGTCTCAGTGATGCACTGGATTACATCTACAACTCTGCAATTTCTTGCCATCTTTGAAAGAGGTGTTCCCAAATCAAGCTGTGATGCATCCTGACAGTGTGCTTTCTATGGTGGATCTGCTGAAGTTGGTGAGTCTTTGGAGACATGCCAAACTTCCTTAGTCTTGCGAGAAAGTTTATGGCAAGTTGATCTTTAGCTATCACTGTTGATTAACTATGTTAACAAAACTCTGTAATTAAGAAGACAATCAATCATATCAGCCTGGAGTTGTTATATGATGCCAGCATTGCCTTGTTGATACATTGAGAGCAATGGATGATGTGAATTACAGTACGGCACTGGTTCTAATCCCTCTTGGCAATCAGTAACTTTGTCAATGAGTAAAGAATGTATAATACACCAAATAATGCTGGGATTTTAACATGTGAAATGTATTAATTGAACTAATTGTTCATTGTTCTCACTGTCAATCTATTGCCAGTATTGAGGAGAAAGATGGTTTATTTATTTTCTTTGGTAATAAATATAGCACTATGCACAAATATAATTTGCTGCCTTTGGGAGTTTCACTGCAAAAAAAACCCTCATTGTAAAACAATTCAACAAAGCCTGATGTTTGGACAAAATTAATCCAAACCTTTACTCCAAGCAGAACAGAGAGATAGAAACATACTGTAGAAACATAGAGAATAGGTGCAGGAGTAGGCCATACGGCCCTTCGAGCCAGCACCGCCATTCAATACGATCATGGCTGATCATCCAGAATCAGTACCCCGTTCCTGCTTTCCCCCCATATCCCTTGATACCCTTAGCCCTCAGAGCTAAATCTAACTCTCTCGGATCTAGGAGTGCAAGTACTTAGATCCCAGAAAGTGGCATCACAGGTACATTGGCCTTTACTAGTCAGGGTATTGAATGTAGAAGTTTTGAGCATAGAAGTTGGGATGTAGAAACAAGAAACACAAAAGAATGCAAATTGCTAGAGTAACTCAGCAGGTCAGGCAGTACCTTTGGAGAATATAGATAGGTGAGGTTTCTGGTCGGGTCCCGGCACAAGATGGCGGTTCAGGCAAGTGTTTCGGAAGCTAGGCACAGTAGTAGGGATGTTAGGTTACTGTTGAACAAAACGTTGGTGAGGCCGCCTTTGAGATATTTTATTAAATTTTGGTTACCTTGCTATAGGAAGAATTTTGTAAAACAGGAAAGAGGGCAGAGAAGATTTATGAGGCTGTTGCTAGGACTTGGGACCTGAGCTATAGGGAGAGGAAGGACAGACTATTAGTTCAGTTCAGTTTAGTTTATTGTCATGTGTACCGAGGTAGTGAAAAGCTTTTGTTGCGTTATCCCAGTCAGCAGAAAGACAATACATGATTACATTGAGCCATTTATAGTGTACAGATATATGATAAGGGAATAACGTTTAATGCAAGGTAAAGCCAGTAAAGTCCGAACATTGATAGTCCAAGGGTCACCAATGAGTAGATAGTACAGATGCACCATAGAAAGCACACTGCCAGGATGCATCTCAGCTTAGTTCGGGAACAGCTGCTTTCTAGTTGTGGTGGAACGATTGGCTATCCCTTGACTATTGGAGTGCAAGAGACTGAGAGATGATCTAAAGGATGTATATAAATCCATGAGCGGACTAGATAGGGTGAATGCAGTCTTTTACCCAAAATTGGAGAATCAAGAACCAGAGGACATAAGTTTAAGCTAAAGGAGGAAAGAATTGAAAGATGAGAAGAAGTTGCCCCTCTGGTTTCTATTAAAGATGGACTGGTACGTAAAAAAAGAGATAACTTAATCAGATTTTTCAAGAGTCAAGATTATTTAATTGTCATATGTACCAAAATGAAACAATGAAATTCTTACTTAAAGCAGCACATAGGTTTGTAAACACAGCACTCAAAAGAAAACTGGACTTTGATGGACAGGCAGTGTCTAAATGAATACTGCGTGGAATCTATTGCGAATACCTAACTTATTTTGTGTGAATGGGGGTTTCTATTAACTACTAGATTCTTTGCATGTCCTAACAGAACCTCGAAAGAACTTTCTGAAAAGACAGAATAATACTCACATTTGTGTGTGTTGTGTTTGTCTGGGATTATTCTGTTGGGGGAAAAGAAATGCAACAGAAATTGTGCCCCGTTATAGTAGATAGATATATTTTGTCTCAATCATTGGTATATTGCTGAACATTATATGTTACTGACCCGAGGAAACTGCACCAGCGGCCTCCTGTTCCCTTGGTGTAGGGAGGGCTGTTAACAGCACACGCTGCCACTAATGGAGTGGGATGAACAAGTCACCTTGTTTGTGCTCTGTGCACTCACTGTGCAATTGCATTAACATTATGTCGCAGGGAACAGACAGAACAACATTATGGTTCGATGGGAAGAGTCTTGAAATCAACCTTTACTTGTGATGAAAGATTAGAGATAAAATAGAAATTATAATCCAATAAAAAAAGACAGAAAAGAAAGAATGAAAGATACTGCCAGCAATTAGTTGGATGGTCCAGTTGGGGGTCATCAAGCATGAGTTAGTGTATATTATATCAGATTCAGTCTCCCAGCTCATAAATAAATGACTTGTTCTGCTTTTGTAATAACAGAGGAATGGTGTTGGGGAAGGGAGGATTCCACTATTCTTCTGAATAATTCAGCTGTGGGTCTGAATAATTCAGCACTGGCTGCCCTGACTGGAGTGTTGATTTACACACAGACCTTTGCTCTATTTTTTGCAAATGGATATTTTAGAGAATGAAACTTTTATTATTCTGTTTAGAAACATAGAAACATAGAAAATAGGTGCAGGAGGAGGCCATTCGGCCCTTCGAGCATGCACCGCCATTCATTGTGGTCATGGCTGATCATCCACAATCAGTAACCCGTGCCCCTGCCTTCTCCCCATATCCCTTGATTCCACTAGCCCCCAGGGCTCTATCTAACTCTCTCTTAAATCCATCCAGTGAATTGGCTTCCACTGCCCTCTGTGGCAGAGAATTCCACAAATTCACAACTCTCTGGGTGAAAAAGTTTCTTCTCACCTCAGTTTTAAATGGCCTCCCCTTTATTCTAAGACTGTGGCCCCTGGTTCTGGACTCGCCCAACATTGGGAACATTTTTCCTGCATCTAGTTTGTCCAGTCCTTTTATAATTTTATATGTTTCTATAAGATCCCCTCTCATCCTTCGAAACTCCAGTGAATACAAGCCTAGTCTTTTCAATCTTTCCTCATTTGACAGTCCCTCCATCCCAGGGATTAACCTTGTGAACCTACGCTGCACTGCCTCAATTACAAGAATGTCCTTCCTCAAATTAGGAGACCAAAACTGTACACAATACTCCAGATGTGGTCTTACCAGGGCCCTATACAACTGCAAAAGAACCTCTTTACTCCAATACTGAAATCCTCTTGTTATGAAGACCAACATGCCATTAGGTTTCTTCACTGCCTGCTGTACCTGCACGCCAACTTTCAGTGACTGGTGTGCAAGGACACCCAGGTCTCGCTGCACCTCCCCCTTACCTAACCTATCACCATTGAGATAATATTCTGCCACCTTGTTTTTGCCGCCAAAGTGGATAACCTCACATTTATCAATATTATACTGCATCTGCCACGCATCGGCCCACTCACTCAACCTGTCCAGGTCACCCTGCAATCTCCTAACATCCTGCCACCCAGCTTTGTGTCATCCGCAAACTTGCTAGTGTTGCTTCTAATGCCCTTTTCCAATCATTAATATATATGGTAAACAGTTGCGGCCCCAACACCAAGCCTTGCAGCACTCCACTCTCCACTGCCTGCCATTCTGAAAAGGACCCGTTTACTCCTACTCTTTGCTTCCTGTCTGCCAACCAATTTTCTATCCATGTCAACACCCTACCCCCAATACCATGTATTCTAATTTTAGTCACTAATCTCCCGTGCGGGGCCTTATCAAAGGCTTTCTGAAAGTCTAGATACACAACATCCACTGGCTCCCCTTCATCCATTTTACTTGTCACATCCTCAAAAAATTCCAGAAGATTAGTCAAGCATGATTTCCCTTTCATAAATCCATGCTGACTAGGACTTATCCTTTTACTGCTATCCAAATGCACCGTTATTACCTCTTTAATAATTGACTCCAACATCTTTCCCATCAGGAAGTCAGGCTAACTGGTCTGTAATTCCCCGTTTTCTCTCTCGCTCCTTTCTTGAAAAGTGGGATAACATTAGCTATCCTCCAATCCACAGGAACTGATCCTGAATCTATTGAACATTGGAAAATGATCACCAAATGCATCCACTATTTCTAGAGCCACCTCCCTGAGGACTCTGGGATGCAGACCATCAGGCCCAGGGGATTTATCATCCTTCAGTCCCATTAGTCTACTCAATACAATTTCTCGCCTAATGAAAATTTGTTTCAGTTCCTCTACCCCCTTAGATCCTCTATCCTCTAGTACATCTGGGAGATTGTTTGTGTCTTCCTTAGTGAAGACAGATCCGAAGTACCTATTCAATTCTTCTGCCATTTCCTTGTTACCCATAATAATTTCACCTGTGTCTGCCTTCAAGGGACCCACATTTGACTTTGCTGCTCTTTTTCTCTTAACATATCTAAAGAAGCTTTTACTGTCCTTCTTTATATTCTTGGCCAGCTTTCCCTCGTACTTCATCTATTCAGCCCGTATTGCCCGTTTTGTTACCTTCTGTTGTCCTATGAAAGTTTCCCAATCCTCTGGCTTCCCGCTACTCTTTGCTGTGTTATACATCTTTTCTTTTAGTTTTATTCCATCCCTAACTTCCCTTGTCAGCCACGATTGCCTCCTACTCCCCTTAGAATCTTTCTTCCTTTTTGGAATGAAATGATCCTGCATCTTCCGGATTATTCCCAGAAATTCCTGCCATTGCTGTTCCACCGTCATTCCTGCTAGGATCCCTTTCCAGTCTACTTTGGCCAGCTCCTCTCTCATGCCTTCATAGTCCCCTTTGTTCAACTGCAACACGGACACTTCCGATTTAACCTTCTCCTTCTCAAATTGCAGATTAAAACTAATCATATTATGGTCACTTCCTCCAAGCGGTTCATTTACCTCGAGTTCTCTTTATCAAATCTGGTTCATTGGACAACACTAAATCCAGAATTTCCTTTTGTCTGGTAGGCTCCATTACAAGCTGCTCTAAGAATCCATCTCGGAGGCACTCTACAAACTCTCTTTCTTGGGGTCCAGAACCAACCTGATTTTCCCAGTCTACCTGCACATTGAAATCCCCCATCACCACAGTGGCATCACCTTTCTTACATGCCAGTTTTTAACTCCTGCTGCATCTTACACCCTACATCCGGGCTATTATTTGGGGGTCTGTAGATAACACCAATTAGTGTCTTCTTGCCTTTACAATTCCTCAACTCAATCCACAGTGACTCTACCTCGTCAGTCCCTATATCACCCCTTGCAAGGGACTGAATTTCGACCCTCACCAGCAGAGCTACCCCACCGCCTCTGCCCACCTGTTTCATTGCTCTGTTGGTGGATTCTCTTACCTCAACAAAGTAAGGTTTTGAGACTTGATATTTCACTAACTTGCTTCATTGATGGTTATTTTCATATTTCCCTATTCTCGCTGTTTACTTTTCAAATTGGCTCTGGCCCTCTGTAAGCATGAGCTGTGCTTTATCCAAACATCAGAAGTACATATGTGTATTTGGTCCAACACACATATATGGTCACAGAGCACTGAGGGCAGAATGAAAGACATGAGAGGCATTGAGCTCTGACAGCCTGGGACACAGTGACCACAGATAAACACCTTAGACATAAAACATAGAGCAGTACAGTACAGCACAGGAACAGGTCCTCCAATACACCACAGGAGCAGGTCCTCCAGTACAGCACAGGAACAGGGTCCAGTACAGCACAGGAATAGGCCCAGTACAGCACAGGACAGGTCCTTCAGTGCAGCACAGGACAGGTCCTCCAGTGCAGCACAGGACAGGTCCTCCAGTACAGCACAGGAACAGGTCCTCCAGTACAGCACAGGAACAGGGTCCTCCAGTACAGCACAGGACAGGTCCTCCAGTACAGCACAGGAACAGGTCCAGTACAGCACAGGAACAGGTCCTCCAGTACAGCACAGGAACAGGGTCCTCCAGTACAGCACAGGACAGGTCCTCCAGTACAGCACAGGAGCAGGTCCTCCAGTACAGCACAGGAACAGGGTCCTCCAGTACAGCACAGGAACAGGTCCTTCAGCCCAAAATGTCCATGTCAAACATGATGCCAAGTAAAACTAATCTCCACTGCCTGCACGTGATCAATATCCCTCCATTCCCTACATATCCATTGTCTATCCAAACATCTCTTAAATCGTACCTGCCTCCCCCCTACGCGGCCCTGGCAGCGTGTTTCAGGCATACACCATCCTCTGCCTAAAAAAGCTTGCCATGCCCATCTCCTTTAAGCTTTGTCCCTCTCATCTAAAGCTCTTTGACATTTTCACCCTTGTGTAAAGGAGTCTGACTGTCTACCCAATCTATGCCTCTCAATAGGGCAAGTCTTGGTCCCCACGCAAAGCAGATCCACTGTTACTTTTCATATCTTGTAACGGACCTCAAACTGACAGAATGCAAACTTAATCCTATTCAAAGTCTGTTCATTTGCTGCCAGACTATAGCATTGTCATGCCACCATTATAGAGCTTATGAAGGACATGCATTACGAGATCAGTCCCTTCTACGTGTTACATCATTCCAAAGATACCCACTGGACTGGATATTATGGGTGCTATTAACATTGAAAACCATTTTCACCTGGGTCTATGATCGGTGTTTGAATGTGTGACTTTATGAAGCACAGTTCCGGTTCATTCAGAACCAGCTTCTTCTTTCCCCAATACCAAAGCTGTCATAACATTTAACAGCACTTGATTGAAATTGTTTGTTTATTCCACAGTAAAGGCCAATATGCAATACACCTTCCTAACCACTGGCTGCACCCGGCTGCTTAATATTTGAGATTCATGGACAGTAATAGTCTCTCAGTTCGTCTTTCCGAAGACTGCCCTTACTCTTTCTCATGTTCAACTCCATTTGTTAAGTTTTCATCCAATTATTCAACCTATCCGTATTCAGTCACAGAATCCTCATATCACAACATGCCGGCCATTCATTTCATCGGGATACTTGGATACCTTACAATCTGTTCCCTCCTTCCGTTTATTAATATAAATCATAAATAATTAAGGCCATGAGCTGATCCTAAGAGCATGCCACTAGGTACATCCTCCCAGCCTGAGAAAGACCTGTTTATTCAAACTCTTAATTTCCCAACTTTAAAATTATTTTGTCATCCAATCTCATTGCGGATTTACCTCTGGTTCAATATGAGATAATTTTACATGATCCCAAGGAACACTGTGGGAAATTACGTCATCTGATGCAGAAATCATCTCAGGTGTGCAAGCTTGGAACAAGCCAAAATGTGGCCAGAAAAACATGAAATAACATGGAGTAGATGATCATCCATTTTGCCATTATTGGCATTGAGATAACAGCAGCAAGTGACCATGTTTCCAGGACTACCTCTGCTCCAGGAGAATCTTTGCCAAAGATTATTGCAAAATGTAATTTGTCTCTCCCTCTAGAAACCAGAAATCAATCTGTTTTTTATTTAGTGGGTAAACGGCATTGGAGCTGCCATGTAGTTGCTATAGATCAGCCATGATTCAATGGAGTAGACTTGATGGGCCGAATGGCCTAATTCTTTCCTTATCCCTTACGACCTCATGGCCTGACAGTTGAATCTTGTATTCAGCATTGTTGCCAATAATGAGATCTCCTGACCTATTCAACACATAAATCAACACATACAGTGTGGATGGCTTGATTGTAATCATGTATAGTCTGTCCACTGACCGGTTAGCATGTATAGTCTGTCCACTGACCGGTTAGCATGTATAGTCTGTCCACTGACCGGTTAGCATGCAACAAAAGCTTTTCACTGGACTTTGGCGTACTTGACAATAAGCTAAACTAAACTAAAATTCACTTTGTGTTTGACAGCTTGGCCAGACTTGACAGAAGCGGATATGCAACAGATGAGATTAGTTGATGTTGGCATCATGTTCAGCATAGACATTGTGGGCCGAAGAGCCTATTCCTACGCTGTACTGTTCAAAATGAAATGGAGCTAAACTAGGATTTTAATAGCCTGAAAATTGAGTTCTGCGTTAGCAGATGCAAACAACTCCTCGAATCACAGTTGCTATTGCTCAGAAACACATGAATATGATTTCACATCAAACACGTTGATTATTTGTTCCAGTTTAGCTGGGGTCAGTCTTGTGCAAAGACCATTGTCAGTGTTCTTTGCTGTGGCTGCCATGAAAGAGTCAGGTAGTCTGGATGTGATGTTGTGACGCTGAAAGTGCTCCTCATTCGCCCTCTAGCCTCAGTGACAAAGGCCACGAAAGAACTGCTATCAGACTGCCACTAACAGGAGTCAAAATGCAGGAAGCATTTGTCTATGTTTAATGGAAGCCTGTTTAAACTCCAGTGAGCCAGAAAATTGGTGTCAAAATAAATGGAGAGGGATTCAAAAATTACAGAAACTGTTAACAACATGGCTTTATTCACCGAGTACTGAAAGTGGATTTAGATTACACAGCCTTTTAAGTAGCTTAATCGTCCCCAAGCCAACAGGCTTGGTTTAGATTGATTCTATTTGGATCTTTATGGTGGTAATTGTCTGATTAAGCTAGTTCCAGGGGTTGGCATAGATTGGTATATAGTTACACAATCTGAGAACTGTGCAGTGGATTTGCGGATGGTCACAGAAGCATCAGGCTGGTGACATACAATGCATCTGTCTTAACTGCAACTGTTTGACTTGTTCCTCATGCTTCATATCATATCATATATATACAGCCGGAAACAGGCCTTTTCGGCCCACCAAGTCCGTGCCGCCCAGCGATCCCCGTACATTAACACTATCCTACACCCACTAGGGACAATTTTTACATTTACCCGGCCAATTAACCTACATACCTGTACGTCTTTGGAGTGTGGGAGGAAACCGAAGATCTCGGAGAAAACCCACGCAGGTCACGGGGAGAACGTACAAACTCCTTACAGTGCAGCACCCGTAGTCAGGATCGAACCTGAGTCTCCGGCGCTGCATTCGCTGTAAAGCAGCAACTCTACCGCTGCGCTACCGTGCTGCGCTACCGTGCTTCTCCCATTCAAGTGTGGAGTCATCAAGCAAACTCTCTGGCACACCTGGCACATCTTTGGCAGTCTCAGTTCCATGGAGGATTCTCACCTCTGAGCCTGATGTCTGTAAATCCCTTGTGCACCTGAGTGCATGGAGGTTCTTGCCCTGACCACACTCGTCACCATGGCAACCTCTTCCTGAACCTCCTCTGTTCCCCCACCTAGCCACCTCCCTCATTAACCCTTGGTGGCTGACCCCCTCTCCAGGGTTTGTTGGGCAATCCTCACTATCGCTAGGCCACACTTCTCCGAGACCTGTCTGTCTCCATGGACCAGCTCACTTCCTAATGTCTCCATGGACCAGCTCACTTCCTAATTCCCTCCTTACAATAGATGTTGAGGAACACCCTTTCCTGTGTTGCGTCGACTCTTCAGCGTTTGACACCTGTGGGCCACAGGTGTTGCTACATCATCCCTGGAAGAACCCATTGGTGAGCTGCACCTGTCTCATTCACACACCTGAGCAGGTGCAGTGTAACCTCTTGGGTGTCTCTTTCTGCAGGATGCGAAGACAGTCCATGCTGGGCTCTGCATCAACTTAGGGTTTAACTGAACATAACAATTCCTATTTCCTTGACGTGTTCAATCAGGTGCCAATATTATTGTAGATATAAGGAACTGTAGATGCTGGTTTACAAAAAAAGACACAAAGTGTTGGAGTAACTCAGCAAGTCAGGCAGCACCTCTGAAGAACATGGATAGATGAGGTTTCAAGTTGGAACCCTTCTTCAGTGCTAACATTAGTACTAATGATAGGACAAACCTCTCTCTGAGCCTTGTGCAATCTGATCATATTTGGGAAACTCACACGACTGATTTAACATCAGTGTATCTGAACTTTCAAAAAGCCTTTAACAAGTTTCCCACACCAGAGATTAGTGTGCAAAATAAGAGCGCATGGTATTGGGGATAGGGTATTGACATGGATAGAGAACTGGTTGGCAGACAGGAAGCAAAGAGTAGGAATTAACAGGTCCTTTTTCGGAATGACAGGCAGTGACTGGTGGGGTGCTGCAAGGCTCCGTGCTGGAACCCCAGTTATTTACAATATATATTAATGATTTAAAGTAGGGAATTAAATGTGACATCTCCAAGTTTGTGGATGACACAAAGCTGGGTGGTAGTGTGAGCTGTGAGGAGTATGCTATAAGGCTGCAGGGTGACATGGATAGGTTGGGTGAGTGGGCAGATGCAGTACAATGTGGATAAATGTGAGGTTATCCACTTTGGTGGCAAGAACAAGAAGGCAGATTATTATCTGAATGGTGTCAGATTAGGAAAAGGGGAGGTGCAATGTGACCTGGGTGTCCTTCTACATCAGTCACTGAAAGTAAGCATGCAGGTTCAGCAGGCAGTGAAGAAAGCAAATGGCATGTTGGCCTTCATTGCAAGAGGATTTGAGTTTAGAAGCAAAAAGGTCCCACTGCAGTTGTACAGGGCCCTGGTGAGACCACACCTGGATTATTGTGTGCAATTTTGGTCTCTTAATTTGAGGAAGGACATTATTGCTATTGAGGGAGTGCAGCGTAGGTTCACCAGGTTAATTCCTGGGATGGCGGGACTGATATATGATGAAAGAATGGGTCGACTGGGCTTGTGTTCACTGGAACTTAGAAGGATGAGAGGGGATCTTATAGAAACATATAAAATTCTTAAAGGACTGGACAGGCTAGATGCAGGAAAAATGCACCCGATGTTGGGGGAGTCCAGAACCAGGGGTCACAGTTTAAGAATAAGGGGTAGGCCATTTAGGACTGAGATGAGGACATTTTTTTTTCACCCAGAGAGTTGTGATTCTGTGGAATTCTCTGCCACAGAAGGTGTTGGAAGCCAATTCACTGGATGTTTTCGAGAGAGTTAGATTTAGCTCTTAGGGCTAAAAGTATCAAGGGATATGGGGGAAAAGCAGCAATGGGGTACTGATTTTAGATGATTAGCCATGTGATCATATTGAATGGCTGGCTTGAAGGGCCGAATGGCCTACTCCTTCTCCTATTTTTCCATGTTTCTATGCTTCTATGTTCTATCAGGTCTACTCTGCCATTCAACCATGGGCAATCTATTTCTCCCTCCTAACTCCATTCTCCTGCCTTCTCCCCTTTTTTCCTGATCCCATATTCTCACCAAATGTCAGAAGTAGTGAAATGATTGCTGAAATGCCCTGGCATTGGCCACAGGCCAATTAGGATTGGTGTAGAAATGGAACAAATGGATAGCATGGACATGATGGGCTGAGGGTCAGTTTCCTTGCTATATGACTATATCACTATGATTCAATGAAAATTCCATCCCTTCATGTCTCAGAGCGGATGAATATTACCCAATTGTAGGTCATCTTTCTTTTTGTCAAGACTTTGTCAGCACTTCTCACAAACAACTGCTTCAGATAGTGACAAGTATCAGTGATCAAAGACAGTAAAAGTGTCAATAAACAACAGAAGCTTGTAGTGAGACAGGACTGTGAGCTATACCTTAAATGGAGAGATGCTTAAACGAGATTCTGAAGGGAGTAATGATAAGGAGTTATATCTGGGCAACTGAAGAACTCCTCTCAAAACAACATTACTAAAGACTGGGGAATATTATCTACACACACTGTTCAACGTTGAATGTGTGACTTTCTTGTGGGAACCAAGAGTCATAGAGAGATACAGCATGGAAACAGGCCCTTCGGCCCAACTTGCCTAGCCTACCAACATGCCCATCTACACTAGTCCTACCTGCCTGCATTTGGGCCATATTCTTCTGAACCTTTCCTATCCAAGGGAACATGATAATAAATAGTGTTAAACAAGGCTTTCATTTATCAATTTTTTCACCACCTTGAGACCCCTCAAAGTAATCTGCAGCCAATGAAATATTTCTGAATGCCGGTTGCTGACGTAACCTGGGCAGGAAGTCACTGCATTGTAATGCTCCCCACGGCAATATCCACATAAGTCTCAGCGTCCAGAAGCCACATGAGTGTTAATGGCTCAAAAGCACAATATCAAGAGGCAAGCATGAAGCACGGGTTGTCACGGATAACTGGGCTATCTGGATAATTCTCCCCTTTGAAGAACAGTCATGGGCTCACACATTCCAAGTCGACTTGATGCTTATGAATCCCAATTCAGGCCAACCTTTCAACTTAATTCCTTTGGTAACATATGGTACATCTCACTCCAAACCAGTTAGTCTGCCTAGTCATGTTAGGTCTTTATAGGTTAGTACGATATCTCCTCTCATCCTTAGTTAGTTCATAGTCACGTGTACCGAGGTACAGTTCAAAGCTTTTGTTGCGTGCTATCCAGTCAGCAGAAAGACAATACATAATTACAATCAATGCATTTACAGTGCATAGATACATGATAAGGGAATAACATTTAGTGCAAGGTAAATCCAGCAAAGTCCGGTCAAAGAAAGTCCGAGGGTCATCGAAGAGGTAGATAGTAGTTCAGCACTGCTCACTAGTTGTGGTAGGATGATTCAGTTGCCTGATAACAGTTGGGAAGAAACTGTCCCTGAATTTGGTAGTGTGCGTTTTCACACTTCTTTCCCTTTTGCCTGATGGGAGAGGGGAGAAGAGGGAGTGGCCAGGGTGCGACTCGTCCTTGATTATGTTGCTGGCCTTGCAGGGGCAGTGTGAGGTATAAATTGAATCATGAGAAGGGAGGTTGGTTTGTGTGATGGCCTGGGCTGCATCCACAATTTCCTGCAATTTCTTACGGTCTGGATGGAGCTGTTCCCAAACCAAGCTGTGATGCATCCTGATTTCAATGGTGCATTTGTAAAAGTTGGTGAGAGTTATAGGGGACATTCCAAACGTTTTAAGCCTTCTAAGGAAGTTGAAGCGTTGCTGTGCCTTCTTGGCCATTGCTTCAATATGGGTGGCCAGGAGGAGTTGTTGGTGATATTGAGTATAGGAGCTCAGGTGTACAGATCTAATAGACTTGGCTGATCGACCCAGTCTCTGATCTTATGCATGACTGACATCCCAGGCATCCTTCCTGCACTCCCTGTAAGAACATCTTTCCTCAGAGAAAGAGACTACAACTGCACACAGAAATCTAGGAGTCCCACCAAGGACCTGTACACCTGAGCTCATATACTCAATTTATCTTGTGATGAATGCCAGCCAACCATCTGCCTTCCTGATTACACTGCGCTGAACGCTTGTGTTCAGTGACTGGTGTACAAGGACACTGGGTCTTGCTGCATCTCCCCTTTTCCCAACATAGCACCATTCAGGTAATCACCTGTTTCCCTCCAGTCAGCACCCATGTGGACAACCTCATATTGACCACATTAACTGCAGCTTTCTCCTCACTGATGCAACTACATCACATTGGAGCCGCTATTCTCGTGTAGATGGAGCATGTTGGTTGGCGTAGGTAGGCAAGTTGGGCTGAAGGGCCCATTTCCATAGTGTATGACTCTATTCATTCTTCTCTGAGCCCCATTTCTTTCCCTCATATGAGGAACCTCACCAGTAACTCTTTATAAATCCAAGTTCATCACATCCACAGGCCCGCTATATAGTCTACAACTCACATCTAATACTCCATCAGAAACATCCAGCTCTGCACTGCCAATAACCAGCTGCCCGCCACACCAGGCAACCCCTGCCCATCTGGGTTCACACTTCCCACATTGACCTCATCAGTCACCTCATGAGTGGAAGCTAATCACCCTGGATCCTGAGGGACTACCAGAAAAGATAGAAAATCTATTGGGAATTCCTCACTTCCAATGACTAATAATAGATATTAGCAGCTGATAAATGTCCCCATATCTATCAGCGTATGAGCTAAACACTGCTCTAATGATTCATTTGTACTTCTTTCAGCCTTTCAAAGGCATTGATTTTACTTTGGTCATCTATGTGGGTGGAATATGTATTACCAGTGCTTTGTTGTGGAGAGAAAGGTGTCGGTACGCATATCAATGAAGAATTAAGCGACATTCGCCAACAATTTTTTCCCATCAACATACCCCCCTCTCCTGTTTTGATTTTATGACCAATCAACTTCTAATTTAATAATAAATAAAAAATATTAAATTAATACTTGTAAAAAAATTGAAAATCTAAATCTAAGTTCTTGAAGGTGCCAATACACCGTGCCAGCAGCATGTGTTGTTCCAACATTAGCCCTGCCTGCTACACCATTATGACACGTACCATCACCATAATAACCCTGTCTACTCCTCTCGTTTTTCCTTGTGAATACTTGTGGGAAGTCATCAGGGTATTTACTGTCCTTTGCTGGTTTCAGTTTTAATTCTCATTGTCTACTATTTTACTTTCCGGTTTCCACGACATTAACAAGTTATTCTTGCTTTGATGTTGGGTTTTTTTCTTCTTATAATGTTTTTCCTATTAGTTTTATCGAATTCATTACTTGATAAACATTTGTTATCTATTTAATTAATTGCTTCATTTTCCCACATTTGTCTGAATCATCCTTTTGGGTTGGTACTTGGAAGCTGAGGAGTAGCAGGGACATGGGAAAGTGGGGAGAGAAAGCAATGGAAGTGACTTGGACAAATGTGATGGGTGCAGCTCCTTCCCTCTGTGTGTAAACCTTCAGGAATTTGTATGAGTTCAAATTAAACTCTGCCTGTGTTACCTTGATGCTGGATTAAGAGATTATCAAATCTGATCCCATAACTAAATTGGGGCAGGTACATGGATATGAAAGGTTTAGAGGGACATGTGCCAAATGCCGGCAAATTGGATTAGTTTAGATGGGGCAGCATGGACACGTTTGGGCTGAAGGGCCTGTTTCTGTGCTGTATGAATCAATGACTATGAACTGTGGGGTTAGTGTGCATGTATGAATATGTGTGCTGGATATAGACAATAGACAATAGGTGCAGGAGTAGGCCATTCAGCCCTTCGAGCCAGCACCGCCATTCAATGCGATCATGGCTGATCACTCTCAATCAGTACCCCGTTCCTGCCTTCTCCCCATACCCCCTCACTCCGCTATCTTTAAGAGCTCTATCCAGCTCTCTCTTGAAAGTATCCAACGAACTGGCCTCCACTGCCTTCTGAGGCAGAGAATTCCACACCTTCACCACTCTCTGACTGAAAAGGTTCTTCCTCATCTCCGTTCTAAATGGCCTACCCCTTATTCTTAAACTGTGGCCCCTTGTTCTGGACTCCCCCAACATTGGGAACATGTTTCCTGCCTCTAATGTGTCCAATCCCCTAATTATCTTATATGTTTCAATAAGATCCCCTCTCATCCTTCTAAATTCCAGTGTATACAAGCCTAATTGCTCCAGCCTTTCAACATACGACAGTCCCGCCATTCCGGGAATTAACCTAGTGAACCTACGCTGCACGCCCTCAATAGCAATATGGCATTGTCTCGACCTACTTGTCTCTGAACGTTCACTACCTCAGTAATATGCTTCTATGTTTGAGCTGCAGATTCCAATCCCCTCCGACTATTAATGTTCTGTCCCTCTCCATTCACCCACCTTTGCTTCAAACAAATTCAGTGACTTCCATGATGTATGTTCTATGTAGAACAGGAAACATGTACCAGCAATGACTGGTGTTTGTGGAATTCTCTAGATTTCTGTGTGACGTCAGAGTTGCTAAAGTGATTGTAGAGAATACCACTTGCGATGTGTAGCATTGTGTTCCAGCACATTGTAATGTCCCTATTCTCATACATTGATTTTCAATGTGCATATTGTTAAAATGATTAAATATAGACACAACTCGAAGCCAATGACAGATGAAGTGCATACATCAAATCGGAGCATTTTTGATTTGTTACACACATGACTATATGGGTTAGTGAATTTAACAGGGCTGCACAGTGTGAAATCAGACATAAATAAATTCATGGATATGTGGCTTAAAAACGAAGCCACTTCTTCTGTGCAGAAACGTGGGAAGGATGATAAGGGGAATCCATGTTCCGTCCCTTTTCAGGTGGAGACGGAGGGTGGAGAACAGGTGTAAACCTCTCTGGGCTAGTATAGATCGCCTCAATGACCCAACCCAAACCTACCTTCCTCCTCTTGCCAGGTTAGTCCCGGCCACTCCCGCACAGCTCCGCTGGGATCTTCCAAACACATCTGAAAAGTAGATGGGAGAAACTGGTTGGTTATGGGCTAATTTATTTCTAAATTTAAATCTGGCAATAAAAGATGGGAACTACTGATGTTCAGTGAAGTGTTGGAGACCAGGGACGCCAACACACTTTCTCACTGACCCTTAGCTTTGGTCCCAGGTAGTCAGCAGAACAACAACAAAAGATTACTCTAGACTGGAAGCAGATTATTGTGACTAGCCTTGATATTTTCAGTAGCCCCCTTCTCCGGTGGATACATCGTATCACTGGGGTTGGATCTTCCATTGAGTGCGTGTAGCCAGTACAATTGTAGACCATGCACAAATCGAGTGGCTTCAGTCATGTACTTCCATGCTGCTGGTAATATTGGAACCAGTACCATTGTGACACTGTGAACTCTGCGCATTGAATAACCACATTTATAGAATACCTCCTGCACAGAGAAAGCAAATACACAGGACCTTGATCAACTCAAAACTGAAACTAACACACACAGAAATTATTGTTGCAAGGAAAGAAGCTAGCCTTCCCAGTTCTCTGCAACAGCTCATTCCCCAAAATGTTTCTTCTCACAAGTAAGGTTCTCTTTTGAAAGACAAACTTTGTTAGAGTTTCACACTCCACACGTTATCTGCGCATTGATGATAAAAATTGATGGGTCACCCTACCTCAACAGGCATGGACACACTAGTCAGATATCGGTGGTGAAATGAGGGTTTTACCAATAAATGTTATGAACATCTTTAGGTGAGAAGACCTGAGACGAGAAGGCTTGGTTTTGCTGAATTAATCGTTCTGTTGTGACAGTTTCACAGATGGTTATAGAAGAGGTTCACGCTCTGCACACACAGCTGGAGATTGAGAAATCGTGTCGAGAGAATGCAGAGGTCTTGGCCACTAAGGTAACAATATCTGCTATTAAACTTAGGGTTCATGATGGGGAAACAGAGCAGAGGAAGTTCCCTGTGCTGTGCCAGGGATAATTAGACATGGGACAGAGCTGGTTCCAGATCCAATGCGGGGGATTTATCATCCTTGCATTCAGAGACTTGAGGCAATATAGAAACTGTCTTCAGAGTGGAATTACATGCATGACTTGTGCAGTGTCTTGCTTCTCATCCTCCTGGTAACCGCCAGCTTTCACTCACACGGGTGGCTTGTCATTGCAGCTCAGTCATGAAAACAAGAAGCTGAAGTACCTGAGCCTCACGTCACGGGTCTGCCTCGATGACCTTCTGCCCAGTATCTCTGATTGTGGTGCTGCAGAGGAGGAACCACAGGACACCAGCCCTGACCCCTACACCCAATACCAGCAGCAGATCAAAGGTGAATGCTAACCTCTGCACTGAGAAGGGAACTTGAGGTAGAAATATTTCTCAGTTTACCATGTGGCAGGCAATCAACAAGTATGGTCAATACTTTAGGGAATTAATAGGGTAAAGAGTGTTTAATTGTCACATGTACCAGCACCGGAACAATGACATTCTTACTTGCTTAACAGGCTCTTTGATGCAATAACACACAGATGAAAATCAATAATAAAATTAATTAATAACCGTAATACTAAGTAACCATAATGGTGCAACCAAAATCATAGTCCATAGAAGATAATGGTTGCTAAAGTTAATGTTGTGCAGTGTTCAAGAGCCTGATGGGTGCTGGGAAGAAGCTGTTCTCGAACCTGGAGGTCACAGTTCTCAGACTCCTGTACCTTCTTCTCGATGGTAGGAGCAAGGCGAGAGCGTGGCCAGGGTGGTGAGGGTCTTGGATGATATTGGCTGCCTTTTTCAAGCAGCACCTCCCATAGATCTCTTCAGTAGTGGGGAGGGCAGTACCAGTGATAGACTGGGCAGTGTCCACCACTTTCTGTAGTCTCCTTCATTCCTGGGCTTTTGAGCTACCAAACCAGGCTGTGATGCATATAGTCAGTATGCTCTCTACAGCACACCTGTAGAAGTTTGATAAGAGTATTAATTGGTATACTGAATCACTTCAGTCTTCTTGGGAAATAACCAAATGTGGCAAAGAATATGTGCTCACACTTTCCGGTAATCCTTCAACACAACCACTGCATAATTTAGGCATTAATGTGTGACTGGGATAGTGTTGCAGCCAAGGGCTCACGATGACTTCCTCATGTAGAAGCCTCTCGTGTTAAGATTTCCATCTGCTGTGCACCACACAAAGGAAGAAGCTCCTTAGAAATCAATAGGTGACTTGTTCCAGGGCCATCTACAGGGTTAGCTCGGATGGAAGTGCCCTAATCATACCTGATCGCTAGCCTCCTGACCACCACCTCTCAGACTTGGGTCTACCAGAGTGCTGAATGAGAGGGTCTCCAGATGAGCTCCTGGTGTGGTCTGGGTGCGGGGGAAGTCTGATGGTCTCTATCATATTCACCCTGTATCTGCAGATCTGCAGGAGACTGTTACACAGCTACTGGAGGAAAAGAAACAGCTTGCTGGTCAGGTCCAGGAACTGCAGAGCAACACCGAGGAACAAACCAGCAGAGTAAGTGCTTGTCTTTGCTGCATGTATGAACGATGTGGTGTGAACTCTCTCCAGTTGCACCATTGGCCTCGGCAAGCTTTGCAACAAGTAGTCACCTCTGGCTAAACCAGTGGGGTAGAGCCAGTATCACTGCCAGTCAGCCTCTGAGCCACCAAGCCCGTGCTCATTTCTGGAAGAACTCATTGGGTCAGGCAGCATCTGTAGAGGGATTCTTTCCCCAACTCTCTCTTTCTCCGCTACATTGACAACTGCATGGGGCTGATTTCATCAACTTTACTACTAACATCCACACTGCCCTCAAATTCACTTGGACCATCCTCGATGAGCTCCTCTTTTTCGATCTTTCTGTTTTCATCACAGGGGCAGACTAACATCTACTACAAACCCACCGATTCCATCCTTACCTTGTTTGTTAATTCCCTCCACAGATACTGCCTGACCTGCTCTGTGCTCTATGAAAGAATGAGTTGGTGGTTTATTATTCATGACCAGAATTCATTGAGTGCTTCAACTTCCACATGACTTTACCTGACCTACTTCAACCTATCCAATATATATGTGAGATTACGTAAACACCTTTTGAGATACTAGTTGGAAATGCATAAAGCCATTGTTAACCTCTTGGTAACATTAAAAATTCTATAAATGAACCAACACCTGCGGAATTTTTAAAGCCTTTTGTTGCAAAGATATTTTAAGTGTTCCCATCAACTTGACTCCACTGAATAAGAATTAAGTTTCTCTCACTGTCCACTGATAGTGAGTCTAACGTGCAATTGGACTCCTCTGTGTGATGTATTGATCCTGTGGTTTGGAAACCAGAATGCTGACAGGGAGGATGTATTGTGGACAGATGATCGCATGTTACCATTATTCACTTCTTGTCTCACATGTAGTTTTGAATAATATCCAACTGGCTAATTCAGTTTAAAGCTGGAATGTTTGAATCCTTGATCTCACATTACCCTCTCTGCTGTGTCGGACGTGATGATAAATCTACCATTTCCCTTTGGTCATTTGCAGTCCCTCCTGGTACGTAAATATGATGAATCTTTATCCAAGGATGTCCTGTGTTCTTTTCTTTTTTGCTGTGTTTTGTGTGACTGCTGAAATTTCGCTCGGTGTTGTGCCGAGTGACAATAAAGTGTTGTTATGTTATGTTATTATTCATTCGTACGAGGGATATTTCCTCTGAAGTAAAATTAATCTTATCTGCAGATCGCAGAGACATAACTAACATGCAAATGATGTTTTTAAACAACTTCCTTCATCTTTCAGAACTTTGAAGTGTTACCTTAAAAAAAAATCATAATTTTAAGATTTCTTCTTTAATTTTATAAACTCAAGTCAAGTCAAGTCAAATTTATTTGTCACATACACATACACGATGTGCAGTGAAGTGAAAGTGGCAATGCCTGCGGATTGTGCACAAAAAAGAATTACAGTTACAGCATATAATAAGTTAATAAGTTACTAAAAATAAATAGTGTAGACAAAAATTTAGTCTCTGGAGTTATACAAGTTGACAGTCCTGATGACCTGTGGGAAGAAACTCCGTCTCATCCTCTCCGTTTTCACAGCGTGACAGCGGAGGCGTTTGCCTGATCGTAGCATCTGGAACAGTCCGTTACTGGGGTGGCAGGGGTCCCTCATAATCTTGCTTGCTCTGGATCTGCACCTCCTGATGTATAGGTCCTGCAGGGGGACGAGTGTAGTTCCCATGGTGCGTTCTGCCGAACGCACTACTCTCTGCAGGGCCATCCTGTCCTGGGCAGAGCTGTTCCCAAACCAGACTGTAATGTTGCCGGACAGGATGCTCTCTACAGCCCCAGAGTAGAAGCAATGAAGGATCCTCAGAGACACTCTGAATTTCCTCAGTTGTCTGAGGTGGTAAAGGCGCTGCTTTGCCTTACCCACCAGTGCGGCAATGTGCGTTGCCCACGTCAGATCCTCTGTGATGCGGACTCCCAAGTATTTAAAACTGCTCACCCTATCCACAGTAGACCCATTTATCTCCAGGGGCGTGTACGTCCTTGGATGTTTAGCCCTTCTGACGTCCACAATCAGCTCCTTCGTTTTAGTGACATTCAAGAGGAGGCTATTGTCCTGACACCAGAGTGCCAGATCAGCCACCTCCTCCCGGTAGGCCTTCTCATCGTTGTTGGAGATCCGGCCCACCACCACAGTGTCATCAGCAAACTTGATGATGGAGTTTGAGCTGAACCTGGCCCCACAGTCATGTGTGTACAGGGAGTACAGTAGGGGGCTAAGGACGCAACCCTGGGGGGATCCTATGTTCAGGGTGAGGGAGCTAGATGTGTGTTCCCCCATCCTGACCACTTGGGGCCTGGCGGTGAGTTAGTCCAGGACCCAGGCACACAGAGGGGTGCTAAGCCCCAGTTCCAGCAGCTTCTCAACCAGTCTGCTGGGGACTATTGTGTTGAATGCTGAACTAAAGTCAATGAACAGCATCCTCACATAGCCCCCCTGGCTGTCCAGATGAGAGAGAGCGGTGTGTAGAACCTGGGAGACCGCATCATCCGTGGACCTGTTCGGACGGTATGCGAACTGTAGCGGGTCCGTGTTGCGAGGAATGAGGGCGCAGATGTGCTTTTTGACTAGCCTCTCAAAGCATTTCATGTCTATTGTCTATTAACAAGGCCATTCAGCTGAAGCCGGTGGCTTCCTTCATGTGAGAATTCTGCCGGATGGTCTTTCACCCCTTGGCCTGAGCAGAGGTGCTTTAGAAGACGGTGTGGAAGATGGGAGAGATGTGCGGAAGACGATGAATGAACATCATCTGTTCACAGCATCACCAGAAATGAGTTACTTTGCATGTTTGCCATTCATTTGTAATAATAACCAACAACACACATTCTCCCAGGAGAAACTGAGGGAGGTGAACACATTTAACGTAGATTGGGACGAGTAAATGGGAAAATGGAGTATTTGGAATGGACACAACATTCATATGTGAATGTACTCCCTGTCACTATGTGTGGAGGTGTATATATTGGACAATATAGATGTGATCATAGCTCAGTGCTGGGGCACTAACGAATCACGTGATGATTCTCAGAATAATAGAATACTTTCACTCCATCAAAGCGAATGTCACTGAGACATGTGCCTACCTTTTTTTTAAGCTGGAGAAAGAACAAGCTGAGATGGAAGAGCTACAGAATGTTCTGGAAAAACAAGCAAAAACAATCAAAAGTTTCAACAGGGGTGAGTTCAACCATTCTGCTGCCTTTTCAACTGTTCTTGTTTAAATGCCAGTTTGCATCTTGTACCTGTCATTCTGCACGGGCACAGCTGATCCATCACTGGGTTTACCATTCAGAGGCACGGACTGAAAACCCCTCTTCTGAATCAAGTGCGAGCACAACAGATGTGAACCTCAACTATTAGTCACATTCAGTCTGGAATAATAAGCTATCAGTGGTGACCACAAAACGCCAAGCTGGTTTACTGATTCATCTCGAGAGGCAAATCTGGCATCTATGGTTGCACAGTGACATGATGGACCATTAATTGGGCCTGAACTGTCCTAATAAACCACCCAGTTGTATCAAAATGTCACTGAAAAGAATAATTAGATTAAATTAAATACATAATCCTGCAGCAACCTTGTTGCATGACAAAATCACACTTGGCTCTCCAGTCCTTTTTGCTTATTTCAGATTTCTTGCGTCTACAGATATTTTTTACAATTTCCCTTCCACTGACATTTGGAATGTCTCATAGTTTGATGTAGTCATTCCAAATATGAGGAGCACACTCAATTAGAGCTGCCCACCTGTCAACCTGCGACCCTGCCTGTGCGCCAATCACCTCCAGACTTCCAGCGCTGGAACGGCAGCTCATCCACTCCAGGACCCACCGGCGGATCGGAAAATCAGGATACTTTACGCGTAAAAAATGTTCTCTACCAAATTAAAATATTTAATGTTTTTAATATTGGGAACTATATTCTGCACTCCAAATCTTCCCCTTTGCTCTGTCTATTGTACCCGAGTTTGGCTTGATTTTATTTATGTACAATATTATCTGATCTGATTGGATAGCACGCAAAACAAAGCTTTTCACTGTGGCTCGGTACATGTGACAATAATAAACCGAAACCTAATCTAAATAGACAATAGACAATAGGTGCAGAAGGAGGCCATTCGGCCCTTCGAGCCAGCACCGCCATTCAATGTGATCATGGCTGATCATTCTCAATCAGTACCCCGTTCCTGCCTTCTCCCCATACCCCCTGACTCCGCTATCCTTAAGAGCTCTATCCAGCTCTCTCTTGAATGCATTCAGAGAATTGGCCTCCACTGCCTTCTGAGGCAGAGAATTCCACAGATTCACAACTCTCTGACTGAAAAAGTTTTTCCTCATCTCAGTTCTAAATGGCCTACCTCTTATTCTTAAACTGTGGCCCCCTTGTTCTGGACTCCCCCAACATTGGGAACATGATTCCTGCCTCTAACGTGTCCAACCCCTTAATAATCTTAGTTCAACCTTTCAAAGTTCAAAGTTCAAACCTTTTGGGAAAAATCTTCAGAGAGCCTCTGGGAAACGTGCCAGAGTGGGTCAGCATTTAGAAAGGATTTGTGTCAGTTCAACACTGCTGTTTAACTGGCCCAACGATTCGCACTTCATTCTCCCATCACCATCCCACCGAGACTGTCCTGACTTCTCCACAATATCCCACCCCTCCTCCGTCCATCTCTGCAGACAATCAGCTGGATGTATGGGATCAGGGTGACCCCTCTGTCTAATGCTTCCACCCACCAGTGTCCATGATGGCGACCCAGGAGTACGAGGACCTTCGACAGCAGCTGGACCTGGAGCAGAGCCTGAGGCAGGAGGCTGAGACCTTTGCTCATGAGGTAAGTGTTTGAGGGCAATAGGCAATGGTTTGAGTCTGAGGCTGGGGGCGAGGGGGCTTTGTTCAAACATCATCGATGATGTTGTATTCAGTGTGGTGACGTGAGTCCATTTCAACGTCTGATATTTATTAAATGTCACATCAGAATATTGCTGCTGCCTCTTTGGACACACTGTGAATCAGTAACCAGGTGTTGAACAGATGCATAGGGATGGTACAGTGGCACAGTTGGTAGAGTTGCTGCCTCAGAATGCCAGAGACGTGGGTTTGATCCTGATCTTAGATGTTATCTGTGTAGAGTTTGCATGTTCACTAGCGACCACATAGGTTTCCACCGGGTGCTCAAGTATCTACAGTCTACGGCCACGATTTGCGCAGCGGTAGAGTTGCTGCTTTACATCGCATGTGTACAGTCTACGGCCACGGTGGCGCAGCGGTAGAGTTGCTGCTTTACATCGCATGTAGCGCCAGAGTCCCGGGTTCCATCCTGACTACAGGTGGTGTCTGTACGGAGTTTGTACGTTCTCTCCGTGACCACGTGGGTTTTCTCCCACACTCTAAAGACGTACAGGTATGTAGGTTAATTAGCTTGGTATATGTATGTTGTCTCTAGTGTGTGTCGGATAGTATTAATGTGTGGGGATCGCTACTCGGTGGGCCGAAGGGCTTGTTTCCACACTGTATCCCTAAACTAAATTAAACTAAACTCAGCTTTCCTTCCACATCGCAAAGAGGTGCGGGTTTGTAGGTTGATTGGCCTTTGTAAATTGCTCCTATTGTGTGGGGAGTTGATGAGAAAGTGGGATAGCATTGAAAATGTGTGAACAGGTGATCGATGGTCAGCGTCGACTCAGCGGGCCAAAGGGCCTGTTTCCATGCTGTATCTTTCAATCAATCACTGAGTGTCCACAGAGTTCCAGTGGAGTCACTGACACTTCAGGTGTCAGGTGTCTTTTGCTGCACAATTCCCAGAGGTCTGAAGAAGGGTCTTGACCCAAAACGTCACCTATTCCTTCTGTTCAGAGATGCTGCCTGTCCCACTGAGTTACTCCAGCTTTTTGTGTCTATGTTTGGTTTCTTCTGTTGTGTCAAAGCTTTCTTCACCGTCAGTTGCAACCCAGTCTGTAGACACAAACTAATTATCACCGCCCAGTCTGCTTCACCATGCAGAATACTTTGTCACCACTCGACGCTCCACGAGAAATCTTACACATTTGCACACACATTCCTTGCTCAGTTTGTAGAGCTCCCTGGGGTAGAGTGAAGCAATGATTATTTCCCAGTCAAATGCTGGCCATTGGGAAACTCTCTGAGTTCAGGGCGTTATTCTCCTTCTTTGAGTTGATGTTTGTCTGGTGCAGTTTAAAGAGGGATAATCAGGGTCAGAGTGACAGGGACGGAAGGAGAGGAGGTGTGTAGGGATGGCCCTCTCTTGGACACTTTGCGAAGGTGTATTCTTCATTCTCCTCTGGTCTTGTTGCAGATGCTGATCAAGCAGAAGGAGGTGAATCGACAGAGTGCAATCCTCCTGCAGCAGGTAGACCCCAGCGTCCAGCTGCTGAAAGCCCTGGAGGAGGTGGCCGCCATCACCAAAACCCTAGAGGAAGAGCGGCGGCAGAATCAACTCAAGGTAGAGACTGGTACCTGCTGGTCGCTGCCCTCTGGCCTGTCACCTCACAGTGTCTATCAGCGTGAAATCTGCTGTGGCTGACGCTCCTCAATCACATTGAGGAGATCAAGACAATAGACAATAGACAATAGGTGCAGGAGTAGGCCATTCAGCCCTTCGAGCCAGCATCGCCATTCAATGCGATCATGGCTGATCACTCTCAATCAGTACCCCGTTCCTGCCTTCTCCCCATACCCCCTCACTCCGCTATCCTTAAGAGCTCTATCCAGCTCTCTCTTGAAAGCATCCAACGAACTGGCCTCCACTGCCTTCTGAGGCAGAGAATTCCACACCTTCACCACTCTCTGACTGAAAAAGTTCTTCCTCATCTCCGTTCTAAATGGCCTACCCCTTATTCTTAAACTGTGGCCCCTTGTTCTGGACTCCCCCAACATTGGGAACATGTTTCCTGCCTCTAATGTGTCCAATCCCCTAATTATCTTATATGTTTCAATAAGATTCCCCCTCATCCTTCTAAATTCCAGTGTATACAAGCTTAATTGCTCCAGCCTTTCAACATACGACAGTCCCGCCATTCCGGGAATCAACCTAGTGAACCTACGCTGCACGCCCTCAATAGCAAGAATATCCTTCCTCAAATTTGGAGACCAAAACTGCACACAGTACTCCAGGTGCGGTCTCACCAGGGCCCGGTACAACTGTAGAAGGACCTCTTTGCTCCTATACTCAACTCCTCTTGTTACGAAGGCCAACATTCCATTGGCTTTCTTCACTGCCTGCTGTACCTGCATGCTTCCTTTCAGTGACTGATGCACTAGGACACCCAGATCTCGTTGAACATCCCCTCTTCCTAACTTGACACCATTCAGATAATAATCTGCCTTTCTATTCTTACTTCCAAAGTGAATAATCTCACACTTATCTACATTAAACTGCATCTGCCATGTATCCACCCACTCACACAACCTGTCCAAGTCACCCTGCAGCCTTATTGCATCTTCCTCACAATTCACACTACTCCCCAGCTTAGTATCATCTGCAAATTTGCTAATGGTACTTTTAATCCCTTCATCTAAGTCATTAATGTATATCGTAAATAGCTGGGGTCAACGAATGGACCAGGTTATGTTGCTTTCAACAATGGGTTGTACAGCAGAGCAATAGCTCCTCTCAGTCAATCATGAAGCATCAATCCAACTGTGAAGGGAAAAAAAACTGCAGATGCTGGATTAAATCGAAGGTAGACACAAAATGCTGGAGTAACTCAGCGGGTCAGACAGCATCTCGGGAGAGAAGGAATGCTTGAAGGGCATTCAGTCTGAGGAAGGGTCTCGACCCGAAACATCACCTATTCCTTCTCTCCCGAGATGCTGCCTGACCCGCTGAGTAACTCCAGCATTTAGTGTCTACATTCCAACTGTGAACATGGGTGGGCCAAAGGGCCTGTTCCTGCACTACAATGTTCTACCTCTAGCAAAGTGCATGGTTATTTGCATTTCAACAAAGCATCTGGACTAGTTGGTCCAACATCAAGTGATTTGGGAGCAGTGGGATCCATGGTCTCTGCACCATCACTCATCGTTTTGATTCTCTCAGTTCTCTGTGTAACAGGGAAGTCAGTGGGAATTGGAAGTCCGATTGAGTGGTCGGACTCACTAACATTCCGCAAAAGGTGAGCACCATCGGCCCACAGTGAGGCCGGCAGGGAGGCTGGAGCTGACATTGGAGGGATGTGAAGGCTCGTGTCTTGAAGGCCTTCTTCACCAAGTAGTTGCTGTACTGCCATTTCTGGGATCCTTGGACAAGGACATCACAGCCCCTCTGATGCTCAATCTGCCTGGGGCCGCATTCATTGCTTATGGCCCAACTGGGGTCCCAAAGGGCATCAGCTGTTAACAAGGTGCTGCCCCCACTGTTCATCTACCCTGTCTCTGAGTATTGTTCACCTATCTCTCCAGCTCCCTTCCAGTAAACCTAAGAACACAATCACTGCCCTCTGCATTAACTATCTACCTGTATAATGTTATAAGGATTACTAAAGCAGAGAGTTATTTTTGGGTGACCAGTATGTGGCAATATCCGATGCTTTTTCCGAGATGCAGCGCAAGCTGTTTATGAGTGTTTTTGTTGGCCAGACTTGGCTGTGAGGCTGTTGACAGAGATCCTGGACTGTAGCCCAGCCGGAGCTACCCAGTCCCAAGATCAGCAATCTGTATGGCACCAGCTGAAGGCAGCGTGAGATACCTGGTGCTGCAGCGTTACTGATGGTGATAATCGCTGAGGTCTCCTTCCACAGATTCAGGAGCTGGAGTCCAACCTGAACAAATCAGCGCTGCAGAAGGAACTGGGAATGCTGCAGAAACAGCTGGAAGTGGTTGAGGAGGAGCGGCGAGAAACAGAACAACGAGCACAAGACACGGAGCAGAGGAACTGTGAGCTGGAGAACCAAGGTACAGAGTCAGTGTGAATAAATAACTGGCATCTACAGATTGTTTCACAGATGCAGTGACCCAAAGTGCTTTACAGCCAAATGAAGGTTTCTTAAAGGACATGGTTACAATGTAGAGTCATAGAGTGATACAGCGTGGAAACAGGCCCTGCGGCGTAACTTGCCCACACCGGCCAACGTGTCCCAACTACACTAGTCCCACCTCAATAGTTAATAGTCAATTTATTTGTCACATACACATAAATGTGCAGTGAAATGGAAAATTAGCCGCAGTTCAACAATAAGACCAGTAAAAATAAGCAATAAAAATATGCAATAACACATACAATCATAAACCAACACCAAACAAAAGAAACATCCATCACAGTGAGTCTCCTCCAGTCACCTCCTCACTGTGATGGAAGGCCAGAATGTCTTTTTCTCTTCCCCTGCCGTCTTCTCCCGTGGTCACCTGCCCACGTTTGAACCATATCCCTCCAAATCTGTCCTAAACATGTACTTGTCTAACTGTTTCTTAAATGTTGGGATAGTCCCAGCCTCATCTACCTCCTCTGGAAGTTTGTTCCATACACCCACCACCCTTTGTGTGAAAAAGTTATTCCTCAAAGAAGATACGGCAGGCATAGTTTTACATAGAATAGTACATCATAGGAACAGGACCTTCAGCCCACTATGTCTGTGCTGGACATGATGTCAGGTGATCAATGTCCATGATGAGTGACCTGCAAATAACTGAGAAATCTGAGAGTCAGGGGGACATGCGTCATTGGAGCAGGCGTTCGGCCCATTATGGCTGCACCAACCATCAGGCACTCATTTACACTAATCCTACATCAATCCTACTTTGCTCTGCTCTCCCCACATTCTCTCCATTACCACCAGATTCTACCACTCACCACACACAAAGGACCATTTACTGTGACTGAATAACTTACCGATTGTCATGGCCCTGGGAAGACTGTGTGATAGATCCTGGTTTAGTTTAGTTTAGAGATACAATGTGAAAACAGGCCCTTCGGCCTACCGAGTCCAACCAGCAATCCCTGTACATTAACACAAGCCTACACTCACTAGGGACAATTTACACTTGTACCAAGTATACAAACAGGGAGAACGTACAAACTTCATAGAGACAGAACTCGGGTCTCGGGCACTGTGTGCGCTGTAAGGCAGCAACTCTACCGCTGCGCCACCCTGCCGCCCTGGTCGACTGGACGTGTGCGTAATAATGATTTACCAGCACACACTGAGCTCAGCAGGTCTGTCCCAGGAACTGAAGTGCATCTTAATCTCTTTCTGCAGTGAAAGAGTTACAGGAGAAGCTGAGGTTCCAGGTGATTGAATCAGCTCCAGCCATGGCGCCTCCACCACCACCACCACCAACGCCACCTCCTCCTCCTCCTCCTCCCCCACCCCCTCCCCCCCCCACCCCCTCCTCTTCCAGCTACGCGTTGCAACCCAATAAGGTACGTGCCTCAAATCTTCTGCTGCTCAGAAATAGGGGGGGGGTTGAAAGTGCTGGGGTAGATCAAAACACAGAGCAGGTGTGGGGAGTACAACTGGAAAGCGAAGGGTGGAATAAGGCCTGGTGAACGTGGGGTGGATAAACCTGATGGCCATCAGCACAATGGGAAGAAATAATGACAACTGAATGGATGGTTTTAGCTGGGTGACAATGAAATTCATGGACTCCACACACTTACGGTAGAATACCAGAGGGGTTAGGGTAATGGACAGGAGTGTCAAAATATAGAGAAGGAACTTTCCAATTGGTGTGTTGTGCAAAGTTACTATAATAACAATAATTAAAGACCATGACGGCTAAGGCTATCAAATAAAGTATTTGAACAATTAATCTGAGAGGTATTTGACAAGTATAGGACCAAGGAACAGGCAGTCAGGTGCTTGGAACATTCTGATTGCACCATATGAGGTAACCATCAAACTGAATCTCTTACAGTTCCCTCATTGCTATAGTGCGGCGATCATCCAAGAATACCAAGACTCAGCCAAAACCCGAACCCAGCAACAGTAAGTCACCAGTTCACATTCTGTGCTGAGATGTGGGCTTCAAAGCTCAAGGCCAAAGGCACACTTCAGACACAAGGAACTGCAGATGCTGCAATCTTAAGTAGCTGTGGAAGACATGGATAGGTGATGTTTTCTCAATATCCAGTCTGAAAAAGGCTCACGACCTGAAATATCATCTGTCAATGCTATAGAGTCAGTGATACAGTGTGGAAACAGGCCCTTCAGCCCAACTTTCCCACTCTGGCCAACATGTCCCAGCTACACTAGTCCCATCTACCTGCACTTGGTCCATATCCCTCCCAACTTGTCCTATTCAAGTATCTTACTGTCTTTCTCCTCAGTAAATACAGAGGAGAAATACTCATTGAGGTCCTTGCCCATCTCCCGTGGCTCCACACAGAGGTCACTGCATTGATTCCTGAGAGGTCCCACTCCTTCTATAGTTACCCTTTTACCCCCTTTATGTATTTATAAAATCTTTTGGGATTGTCCTTAATGCTACCCGCCAGAGCTATCTCCTGGCCTCTTTTTGCCCATCTGATATTCTTTTTCAGTTTACTCCTTCGTTCCCGAAACTCTCCAGGGATGCACTTGATCCCAGCTGCCTATACCTGTCCCATGCATCCTTCTTGTTTTGGACCAATGCCTTAATTTCCCTCTTCAGCCAAGCTTCCTTACGTTTGTCTGCTTTGCCCTTCACTCTAACAGGGATGTACATATCCTGAGCATTTGTTAGCACACTTTTAAAAACATCCCACTTGGCTGATGTTCCTTTCCCCTCAAATAACCTGCTCCAGTCAACTTGAGCAAAACCTTCTCTCATACCCTCAAAGTTGGCTTTACCCCGGTTGAGCATTTTAACACGTGGGCTCTCTCTGTCCTTATCTATAAATATCTTAAACTTAATCAAACTGTGGTCACTGGTCCCAAAAGGTTTCAACCACAAACACCTCATTAACTTGCCCTTCCCAATTTCCCCACACTAGATCCAGTGTTGCCCTTTCACGTGTGGGAGGGAGCCTGTACAAAGCCTGTGCTTGAAAAAATTCTCCTGAACACTTTTGCGGAATTGCTCCCCATTTAAACCCTTCACACTATGAATTTTTCCCAATCAGTATTGGGAAAGTTAAAATCCTCTACTACTACAACCTTATTTGACCTGCAGCTGTCTGCAATCTCTTGGCATATTTGTTCTTCTAATTCCCGTTGACTATTCAGGGGTCTGTAGTACATCCCCAATAAGGTGATCATCCTTTTCTATTCCTCAGCTCTACCCATATAGCCTCACTAGACGAACCATCGGAAATGTCACGTCTGACCACTGCCATGACATCCTCCTTAATCAACAATGCAACCCCCCTACTCTTTTTCCCTCACCCCTGTCTCTCCTGAAGCTCCTGTACCCTGGAACATTGAGCTGCCAGTCTGCCTCTCCTTTAACCAGGTTTCAGTAATGTTCTCCAGAGATGCTGCCTGACCCACTGAGTTACTCCATCACTTTGTGTTCAATGCCAAAGGCACTATCAGTTCAGACGGAATCTTCAGATCCCTCTATATTCATCCACTCACTGAGCTGTGAGCTGATTTCACTCTAGCCCATTCACACCGTTTCCAGTTTTACTTGGCACAGTCCATCCGTTTGTTGTCAGGCAGATTAGGAGCAAGTTCGCCGCTGTCGTATGCTTTGGTTGATTCTCAGCTGCACAAATTGTTTTTTAATGCAAGAAAACTTGCAAAGACAGCAGATGTCTGAATGAAGTTTGCAGTTTGATATTACTGTTCTCTACGTCTTCCAATGTTAATATTCACCAAGCATCTACGCTTTCTTGGTATCAAAGAAGGTACTTGAATAAATCATTAACCGGAGAGGTATTTGACAAGTATAGGACCAAGGATCAGGCAATAAGGAGCTCTGAACATTCTGATTCTATGCTTTCCTGGTTGCATATCAATCAGTGCAATGCGGACCAGGGGATGTGCTATGTGTAGCACTTTGTAAATAAAATGTCCCAGTCAGTTGTTTCAGCCTCTCATACACAGAGATGATGCAGGAAAATATCTCCCGTACTATGTTCTCTTTAGAGGAGGGAATCGATGGGGGAGGTGCTGTTGTGGGTAAGGTTTGTGGATTTTCTTGTTTACTCTCCCCCTCTCAATCTTTTCAGACCAAACGGGAAGTGATGATGTGAAAGTAAAGGCTGTGAATGAAATGATGGAACGGATCAGACACGGTGTCATGCTACGACCTGTGACACATGTCTCAAAGGTAAGGCCCACTACGTGTTTTATTCACATTAACTCCAAACTCAACCTTGTAACTTCCAATCCACATCTGAGTGTGCCCCATTCTACACACATGATGCTGGTTTTCCATGTCATCCAGTTTAAATCTGAAACAAAAACTGGAGAAGCCAACATCCTTCTGCAAACCGTCCCATTTATTTCAGGGATCCTGCCACCCCTAAACTTAATTTCCATTCTATCCACATGCCCAAGAAAGTGCACCCCTGTCCTTGTTTCCAGCTATGATGCCTGGGTTTAAAATATACCGTGGAACATTACCACCAGTTGCATCTCATCAGCTTGTATCCATCCTTTGTCCCACCACTAGTCACAGACATTGAAACAGTGCTCCCAAATCTGCCCTCGCTTTGTTGTGTCTCTGCCCTGGGAATTTCTGCTGGGCAGCCGGCCACATCCGGTGAGTCCATCGACTGCCTCTTGTGTGCACTTGTTTTGTTAAGATTCCCTTTTTTAATGTGTGTTGATTGTTGGGTAGTTTGTTTCATTGTTGACATTGGGAAACGTTTTACAGTTTATATTTCCTCTTCTTTCTTGCTTCTGATTGATGATTTCCACTCTGAAGAGGAAGGTTAGCCACAAGGTAGGACTCTGTCACCTCTCCCTGAATCCTGTGTTCTCGAAGTCCACCCTTCATGTAGTCATTTATATATATCACAAACAGCGGAGGTCCCTGCACAGAACCCTGTGGAACTCCACTGGTAAGACTTCCAGGCTGAATATTGTCTTTCCACCACAACCTGTCTTCTATCAGTAAGTCAGTTCTGAATCCATACGACCAAGTCACTGTTAATCCCATGCATCTTAATCTTCTGGATCAGCCTACCATGGGGGACTATATCAAATGCCATACTGAAATCCATGTAGACAAAATCCACTGTCCTCATCAATCACCTTCAACAACTGCTCAAAACTCGATCACGTTAGTAAGACATGACCTGCTGTGTACAGAGCCATGCTGACTGTCCCTAAATAATCCATTTAACTCCAAATGGGGGTAAATCCTATCCCAAAGAATCCTCTTCAATAACATTGGTTGCGTAGGAAGGATGCTGGTTTACACCAAAGATAGATACAAAAGCTGGAGTAACTCAGCAGGTCAGGCTGCATCTCTGGAGAAAAGGAAGAGGTGATGTTTTGGGTCAAAACCTTCCTTCACATTGGTTACTCTTCAGTCCTGCTGCTGAATACATATCAGAAGAAACAAACGTCCGAATATTGTTCAATTCAACATGGTTTGGCCTGGGTAGAGTTAAATGTTCCAATCCTATCACTAAGAATTTACAGAATTGGGTAGAAGATTGAAAAGCAGGACCTGCAGGGTAGTGATCTCAGGATTGTTTCCAGTACCTTGTGCTAGTGAAGGTAAGAACAGGAAGATAGGGGAAATGAATGTGTGGCTGAAGAGTTGGGGCAGGGATTCAGATTTCTGGATAATTGGGATCTCTTCTGGGGCTGGAGTGACCAGTATAAAAGGGACGGGTTGCACCTAAACTGGAGGGGGACCAACATCCTAGCGGGAAGGTTTGCTAATGCTACACGGGAGGGTTTAAACTAGATTGGCAGGGGGATGGGATTTCGTGCAGGACAGAGGCACGTGAGAGACTAGATGCTGGTATGGAGGATGGTGTGGGAAAGGTTAGTGGGCAAGTAATAGGCAGGTGAAAGGCGGAGAGCGAGAAAGGAGGGTTGGTTTAAATTGCACAAATCTTAATGCAAGGGGCGTGACGGGTAAGGCAGATGAGCTTAGGGCATGGATAGGTACGAGTGACTGGGACGTTGTAGCCAGGTTGAAACCCGGTTAAGGGAGGGGCAGACTGGCAGCTCAATGTTCTGGGGTAAAGGAGCTTCAGGAGAGACGAGGTGAGGGAAAAAAAAGAGGGGGGGTTGTAGGTTAAGGAGGAATGTCATGGCTGTGTTCAGAGTTGACATTACGGAAGGTTCGTCTAGTGAGACTATATGGGTGGAGCTGAGGAACAAGAAAGAGGTGATCACTTTGTTGGAAGCGCACTACAGACCCCCGAATAGTCAACGGGAATTAGAAGAACAAATGTGCCGGGAGATTGCAGCCAGCTGCAGGTCAAATAAGGTTGTTGTAGTAGAGGATTTTAACTTTCCCAATACTGATTGGGAAAATCATAGCGTGAAGCGTTCAGATGGGGTGCAATTCCTCAAAAGTGTTAAGGAGAGTTTTCTTAAGTAGTGTGTGGAGGCCCCCACACGTGAGAGGGCAACACTGGATCTGGTATTAGGAAATTGGGAAGGGCATTAATGAAATATGTTGGAGGAGCCTTTTGGGACCAGTGACCACAGTTCGATTAGATTTTAAATAGTTATGGATAGGGATGGAGAGGGTCCACATGTTAAAATGCTCAACTGGGTTAAGACCAACTTTGAGGGTATGAGAGAAGCTCTCGCTCAAGTTGACTGGAGCAGGTTATTACATGGGAAAGGAACATCGGCCAAGTGGGATGTTTTTAAAAGTGTACTGAAGAAAGCTCAGGCAGAGTGAGAGTGAAGGGCAAAGCAGGCAAACGTAAGGAAGCTTGGTTGACAAGGGAAATTGAGATGTTAGTCAAGAACAAGAAGGATGCATGGGACAGATATAGGCAGCTGGGATCAAGTACATCTCTGGAGGAGTTTCGGGAACTAAGGAGCAAACTAAAAAAGGAAATCAGAAGGGCAAAAAGGGGCCAGGAGATAGCTCTGGCGGGTAGCATTAAGGACAATCCCAAAAGATTTTATAAATACATAAGGGGGAAAAGAGTATCTAGAGAAAGAGTGGGACCTCTCAGGAATCAAAGCGGTCACCTCTGTGTGGAGCCACAGGAGATGGGCAAGGTCCTTAATGAGTATTTCTCCTCTATTTACCGAGGAGAAAGACAGTAGGACGGAGGAATTTGGAGCAGTCACTTTAAGTGTCTTGAGAGCAGTCAGGGTTACTGTCAATAGACAATAGGTGCAGGAGTAGGCCATTCGGCCCTTCGAGCCAGCACTGCCATTCAATGTGATCATGGCTGATCATTCTCAATCAGTACCGCATTCCTGCCTTCTCCCCGTACCCCCTGACTCCGCTATCCTTAAGAGCTCTATCTAGCTCTCTCTTGAATGCATTCAGAGAATTGGCCTCCACTGCTTTCTGAGGCAGAGAATTCCACAGATTCACAACACTGACTGAAAAGGTTTTTCCTCATCTCTGTTCTAAATGGCCTGCCCCTTACTCTTAAACTGTGGCCCCTGGTTCTGGACTCCCCCAACATTGCGAACATGTTTCCTGCCTCTAGTGCGTCCAATCCCTTAATAATCTTATATGTTTGTATCTTCCTTAGTGAAGACAGATCCAAAGTACCGGTTCAACCCGTCTGCCATTTCTTTGTTCCCCATAATAAATTCCCCTGCTTCTGCCTTCAAGGGACCCACATTTGCCTTGACTATTTTTTTCCTCTTCACATACCGACAAAGGCTTTTCCTATCCTATATATTATTGGCTAGCTTACCCTCGCACCTCATCTTTTCTCCCTGTAGTGCCTTTTTAGTTATCTTCTGTTGCTCTTTAAAAGAGTCCCAATCCTCTGGCTTTCCACTCTTCTTTGCTATGTTGTACTTCTTCTTTTTATTTTTAGGCTGTCCTTGACTTCCCTTGTCAGCCACGGGTGCCTCTTATTCCCCTTAGAATCTTTCCTCCTCTTTGGGATAAATTGATCCTGCAACTTCTGCATTATTCCCAGGAATACCTGCCATTGCTGTTCCACTGTCTTCCCTGCTAGGGCCTCCTTCCAGTCAATTCTGGCCAGCTCCTGCCTCATGCCTCTGTAATTCCCTTTGCTATACTGTAATACTGACACTTCCGATTTTCCCTTCTCCCTCTCAATCTGTCGAAAAAGTACTGAGGGTACTGTCGTGTTTGAAGGTAGACAAATCTCCAGGGCCTGATCTGATCTATCCAAGGACATTGTGGGGAACTAGAGAGGAAATTGCGGGAGCCCTGGTTGAAATTTACGAGTCGTACCTTAAATACAGGAGAGGTGCCGGAAGACTGGAGGGTGGCAAATGTTGTACCTCTTTTCAAGAAGAGCTGCAGGGAAAATGCTGGGAACTATAGGCCGGTGAGCTTAACATCTGTAGTTGGTAAGTTTCTGGAGAGTATTCTGAGGGCTAGTATATATAGGCATTTGGATGGGCAAGGGCTGATTAGGGATAGTCAGCATGGTTTTGTATGTGGGAGGTCGTGTCTCACTAATCTGATTGATTTTTTTTGAAGATGTGACCAAAAAGGTTGATGAGGGCAGAGCTGTAGAAGTTGTGTACATGGACCTCAGTAAGGCGTTCGACCATGTTCTGCATGGTAGGCTGCTCTGGAAGGTTAGATCGCATGGGATCCAGGGATAGATAGCTGAATGGATAGCAAATTGGCTCCATGGTCAGAAGCAGAGGGTAATGGTGGAAGGCTGTTCCTCAGACTGGATGCCTGTGACTAGTGGTGTGCATCAGGGTTCGGTGCTGAGCCCGTTATCGTTTGTCATCTACATCAATGATTTGGATGAGAACATACAGAGCAAGATGAGCAAGTTTGCTGATGATACAAGAGTTAGTGGTTTTGCAGATAGTGAAGATGGTTGTGAACGATTGCAACAGGATCTGGATCGATTGGCCAGGTGGGCGGAGTAATGATTGATGGAATTTAATACAGAGAAGTGTTAGGTGTTGTATTTTGGGACATCGAACAAGGACAGGGCCTACACAGTATATGGTAGGCCTCTGGGTGGTGTTTTAGAGCAGAGGGATCTAGGAGTACAGGTGTATGGTTCCTTGAAGGTCGAGTCACAGGTGGAAAAGGTGGCATTTTGACCTTCATCAGTCAGAGTATTGAGTATAGACGTTGGGAGGTCATGTTGCAGTTGTATAAAACTTTGGTGAGACCGCATTTAAAATGTTGTGTTCACTTCTGGGCATCATGTTATAGGAAATATATTGTCAAGCTTGAAAGGGTTCAGAAAAGATTTACAAGGATGTTGCCAGGAATGGTGGTGGGTGTATGGAACAAGCTGCCAGAGGAGGTAGTTGAAGCTGGGACTATTCCATCGTTTAAGAAACAGACAGGTACATGGATAGGACAGGTTTGGAGGGATATGGACCAAGCGCAGGCAGGTGGGACTAGTGTAGCTGGGACATTGTTGGACGGTTTATTCACAAAATGCTGGAGTAACTCAGCAGGTCAGGCAGCATCTCGAGAGAGAAGGAATGGGTGACGTTTCGGGTCTGAAGAAGGGTCTCGACCCGAAACGTCACCCATTCCTTCTCTCTCGAGATGCTGCCTGACCTGCTGAGTTACTCCAGCATTTTGTGAATAAATCAATTTGTACCAGCATCTGCAGTTATTTTCTTATACACATTGTTGGACGGTGTGGGCGAGTTGGGCCGAAGGGCCTGTTTCCACACTGTATCACTCTATGACTATGATATGTCCTCTGCAATGTTACATTACTTTATGAATATGGTTGGTGCGATGGTGGAAGGGATTAGATTAGGGTATTATTGAAAGAGTTAGAGATACCAAATGGCCTGAAGCAGACATTGCGAATGAAAGGTCTCTGGATTCCAAGTGACAAATTATAGTCAATAGTCGCAGGCAATGAGAAATGGCTTGTTAATGCCCTAGTTTCTTCTCCGAGATAAAATAATTGCTGCTGAACTATGGGCAGTATCAACAGGAAGCTGAACTGTCGATGTAAAGCCAGGGGTGGAGGTGGGTGAGGGTAGTTGGGGCAGCAGATGGGAGGCAGCTGCACTCCGATGCAATGAAGTATTCATTTGCCCAAGGGATGCTGCCTGGGCTCAGCCGACACCACGTACTGTGTGTCTGCGGGAGGCAGACTTGCTGAAGGCCGTTATTCATACCTGCTGTGTGTTTGTTTGTGCCTGATAGCCATCACCGGTGGATGAGAAAGCGCAGGAGAGCGCCATGGACGAGCTGAAGGGCATCTTGGTAATGTAGAGAGCCTTCTTAACCCTTTTGCAGCCAATGCAGAGTGAAATCATTGTGGTAATGCATTAGAAACTGGATCCATTTCAGCAGGCATTTTCTTTCCCAAACCTCGCCCAGAAGCAGTTATAGCGAGGATCAATCCCGCCAGCCATCATACCCGGGTGACATCGTACCATTGGGGAATTGACCCAATTATTCACCTCAGTGCGATTACATTTTCTGAGCATGAACCATACACCCGATGTTTTATAGCCCATGGCACACACATCCCCTCCGAAGGTACTATCCATCGCCGTTACTGATAATTCACTGGAAGTCTGAACATCACACGGGGCTGAGCATCTGCCAGTCTCTGGTTTCCATGTTGCCCCCTTCCAGACCGCAGGCTTTATAACAGGTATAACAGAGCTTTATTTGTCGTTCGGTACCGAAGTACCGAACGAAACTACATAGCAGTCATAGAAAAAAAAAAAGAACACAAGACACATAACCCCAACACAAACGTCCATCACAGTGACTCCAAACACCCCCTCACTGTGATGGAGGCAACAAAACTTCCACTCTCTTCCCCACGCCCACGGACAGACAGCTCGTCCCCGACCGACCCGCACAGTCCCCGCACCGGGCACTGAAACGTCTCGCGGCCGAACCGGGCGATGAAAGGCCCGCGACCAAGCCTTGCGCAGCTAAGTCCCGCAGCCGAGCCGCACCAGCGGTGAAAAGTCCCGCAGCCGAGCCGCACCGGGCGGTGTTAAGTCCCGCAGCCGAGCCGCACCAGTGGTGAAAAGTCCCGCACCGAGCCGCACCGGGCGGTGTTAAGTCCCGCAGCCGAGTCGCACCAGCGGTGAAAAGTCCCGCAGCCGAGCCGCACCGGGCGGTGTTAAGCCCCGCAGCCGAGCTGCACCGGGCGGTGTAAAGTAAAATCCCGCAGCCGAGTTGCACCGGGCGGTGTTAAGCCCCGCAGCCGAGCTGCACCGGGCGGTGTTAAGCCCCGCAGCCGAGCTGCACCGGGCGATGTAAAGTAAAGTCCCGCAGCCGAGTTGCACCGGGCGGTGTTAAGCCCCGCAGCCGAGCTGCACCGGGCGATGTAAGTCCAGCGGCCGAGCCGCACCGGGGGATGTAAGGCCCCGCAGCCGAGCCGCACCCCGCGCCGTGAGGAAGAGAAAAGTTCCCCACACCCACACCCACCCCCCACACACCACCACCCCCTCCCACACATACACAACCAAAAAAATATATATAAAAATCATCCCAACACCGACACTCAACAAAAAAAAGACGGACAGACTGCTAGTCAGCCGCTGCCGTTAGCTGGGAGCAGCAGTCACTGACCCCTGATCAGCCAGCACAAGTAAAGTTGAGTCGAGGTTATTGTCCGCTCAACGAGCATGTTGAGGTTCAGGTACAATGAAGATCGTGGCTGCCGTAGCCAGGCAATAACTCGTTATCCAGACCTTTCAGGCATTACTTCAAATCTGATATTCACAACCTCTCTGGGTTATTTTCAGCAGAAGACTTTAAAATATCCCAGTGTTGGTGTGAGGGACAACTGGCTTCAGTCTTTCCACTCGCCATCTTATGGCCTAAACGTGGGCAGGTGGGACGTGTAGATGGGGCATTTTGGTCAGCATTGACGAGTTGGGCTGAAGATCCTGACTCCGTGTTGTATGATTCTACGATCTACGTACTGTAATGCTGCACCAACCACTCGTTCACAAAATGCATCCTTCATCATCAATAAAGCTGCATGTATGGATCAGAGTGTGAGGAGTACTGTTATCAACTTAGCTGAGGATTGTTGGGTAAATCAACATGGTATTTTGGTGAGGATGACAGAATTGTAAGAGATTTTCTGACTTAACGTGATCAGAAAGGAGGTGACCTGTTGTGAATACCAAGTCACGAGGGAGCGACTCCCTCTCAAAGCATCGAGTGTATTAACATGAGTGAATTATTCACATTGTCAGTTTGGCATGCAGTAACCTTTTCACCAACATACTCATAACTCCTAGTAGAACCCAAGGAGTTATGCAACACTGACTAATATAGCTCTTACTGTAGCAGACTGATGCATTACAATGCCCTCAGTGTACCTGTCAAATAACATGAGCCAGATTGTAATAACCCTTAAAATTTACACACTTCTAAATAACACATGCCAACCTTTATCTTATGTAATATCTTATTAAAAAAACAGCCCGAAGTTCATGATGAAATATTTGATATCTCCTCCTGGTAATACTCATGCACCTCACGCCAGCAAGCATGAAGTGTGAGCATGGCTGCAGAGCACCCAGCATGGTGGAAACCACATAACCAGATCAGCCACCCTGGGGCAGATTTACCCTTGGATGGCAGTGAATGGGGGAGGGGCAGGAGACAGGCAGGTACAACTGACGGGCCTTTGGGGCATACAGAACAGCAACAATAATGGTGGGACTGATTAACTTAGCTCAAAGTGGAGGAGTTGCTCGGTGGCTCCATCCAAACCAAGGACGTTTGCCAGGTAAGGACAGTATTTCATGTAATGCAGGTCAGACTTCCCCCTCGGTTAAAGTCCACCAGAGGTCCAGCTCCCTCTTGTCCAAACTGCATTTGTCCACGAACAATTGTGTCAAATGTGTTGTCACTCTCACTCGTCAGTTTCTGCACAGCGCCAGTGGCTTCTGCTTTTACATCTAGATGTTTTTAAAATATTTCTTTTTGCCTCAACAAATATTTACAAGCTTGGGCCTGGGAGTGATGCGGTTGACTAGTCTAAAGCCTAGCGTGTCCTCCTGTGCTGTCTGAATGCCATGTCTGCTCACAGGACTCCATGAAGAAAAGTCCAAGTCGTGGGTTTCCGGACACGGGGCAGAAGGCAGAGAACGAGCTGGAGGTGGTTCTGAGGCGTAGACGGAAGCAAGCTTCAGACTACAGTCCAAGAGGTAGCCAGATGTTGAACTTCAATAGTTCTTGTTCAATTAGCCTGTGGCTCACACAACAACATGTAAGCTTGGCTATCTGTGGCTGGGGATCTAACTGTTAACTTTGATCACAGCACTGTTCATGGCTGGCGTCATTGTAAACAGGACACCAACTATGAACATATCTATTTATATCCATCTGTCACTTCGACTTCCCATTACACAGACCCAGAAGCTTAATGTTCCCATTTAGCTGTTTCGATTTCCCATTACACAGACGTAAGGTTGAATGTGCTGATAACTTTGCTCCCTTCCCCACCTTCTGTTATACCTAGAACTAATCTGCATCTCTCCCTTCCCTAGTTCCAAAGACCACAGACCTGAAACGTCGACTTTCTCTTTCTGTGGTTTCTCCCTGACCTGTTGAGTTGTTTCAAGCGCTTTCTGCTTCATTTCATATTTCCAGTTTCTGCAGTGTCTTTGATTTCTTTTGGGTGGTGACGTCTCCTTTCATGGTGAACCGTTTCTGCCTGCCTATATCAGCTGACTGCAGTGTTTCATATTTAGTCCAGTTTTCTTCCAGAGCTTATCATTTCCCATTCTGCATCTGAAGTCGTCTGCCTACTACAGATGTTGCCTGACCTGCTGAGAGCCTGCTGCAATTTGTATTTTGCTCAAGATTCCATCAATAGCAGTCTCTTGTGCTGACATTGAACATGTACCAATGTTTGTGTTCAGTCCTTCAGGCAACTTCCTTTCTATCCAGCCATCTTCAATAATACCCTGCATCTTACTTTTATACATATGATGATGCCTGTCGAAAGGTGTGCAGAGCATTCACTTTCATTCCTTTATGAGTGCAATAACAGTTTACAAACAAAGGAGAGAATGAAATTCAGCTTGGGTATTGGTGATGTCCACTGCTCTTATCTCCGATTTTATCCTTTTTCCCGCTGCTCACGTGGCACCTCCTCCAATAGAACCCATGATGTTGATACCTACTGACACTAACACAGCTACAGGTCTCTAGTAGAGAGCATATTGACTGGTTATATCACCGTCTGATTTGCTAACTTTGAATGGCCAGGAATGTGTGAGATTAAAGAGTGGTGGACACTGCCTAGTTCATCACAGATGCTGAACTCCCCACCATTGAAGGGATCAACAGGAGGTATTGTCTCAGGCAGCCAATATCATCAAAGGCCCACACCATCTTGGCCACTCATTTCACTGCTGCCATAGGAATGAAGATACAGGAGCCTGTGAACCAAAACCTCCAGATTCAAGTACAACTTCTTCCCAGCAACTATCAGGCTCTTGAATATTGCACTTTGTTACACTAAGGACTTCAGTTTTTGGACTATTATGATCTGGTTACCTGGTATTATTAATTATTAATTAGGTGTATTTATTTATCTGCGTGTTATTGAGTTTACAGGCCTCTTGGGCTGCAGCAAGTAAGAATTTTATTGTTCTATTGCCAGTGCATATGACAATTAAACACTTTTGACTCCTGAGCTGGAATAACGAAGGTTTGCTCTTTTCAATTCCTGACAGTCGGAAGTGATACAGATGCCAGTGATTCTGCCTCTACCAAATCGCTCAGCCTGAAGGACGGCGATGACAGGAAGAGCAGTAACCTGCAGCCCAGCCCCGAGCCACGGGCTCCCACCTCCGAAGACCAGGAGAGCAGCAGCTCCAGCAGGTAACTGGGGACTGGAACTGCATCCTGCCTTGATGCAAACAGTACACCAGACCCAGGTTCAAAACATAATCATTCCTGAGAAGTGCAGAGGCACCCTGAGCTAACAGTTGATTTGTCTTCCAACAATTTTTTCCTGTTCATTTTAAACATCTTGTAGTGTCAAGAATGAATGATGCATGATATTTTATTATCACATGTGACACGTCACAGTGAAATTCTTTGTTTTGCATACCATACACAAAGTATGCAAAGAGTCACCACATATGGGCCCACCCTCCCCCCTGTGTCCGTTCCCTCTTTGTCCTTGTCTGACCTCCAGGACCAACCACCGGCCCATCCAACCTCTAGCACTCACCACGGGTCCATCCAACCTCTGGCACTCCCACCGCAGGCCCCTCCAACCTCCACTGCCTGTCCGCCCAACCTCCGGCACCCACCACGAGCCGCTCCGACCTCCGGAACCCACGTCTGACCTTGGGCACTAATGCGGACACGTCCTTGGCCGCCTGCTGCCAGGTCCTCTCTGGATTGCTCTGCGGCACTCACCGGGACCTTCTGACGACCCACCTCACTCTCCAACAGCCCACCTCACTCTCAGCGTTTGCTTGCGGGTCCCTCCTCGCTCTCGTGGCTTGGGTCCCATCAACGTCCACGGTGGGTTGCCAGGCCTACTGGAGGGCTTAGCCCTGCTCACCGGGCACACTCCCAGCCGCGCCACTTGCTGGGAACGCACCTAGTCGGCAGTGTGATGGAAGTCTGCTAAAACCTACGTTATTGTGCTCAGGAATAAATAGATTGTACATTCTGGCCTGGACCTGAGCTATTTCTCCCAAATGTGGACAGAATCAGAGAGACAGATGGCGTCTGGACAGTGAGGCAGGACCGGAGTCCAGGGGCTCTGCCTGTTGGGTCCTCACCTTTCAGGTCCGTGTTGCGGGTCTGTGGGGTTCCTTCGAATTCCACTTTACAGCCTGAATATTCTTTGTTAGCTGGGAGCTGGTCATCTCCTATAAGACTTCAGGCAATCCCAGTGTCATGGCCACTGCTCTGGTCATCGACCCAGCTGAAGGTGAGTATCGATGGTCCTGTCATGTTCAGTCACATCAACCAGCACTGGGATTGGTCTCTGTGGAACTCAGTGAGAATGGGTCAGCTCCTGAGTACAAGAGACAAAGCTGCAGCATTTTCACACAATTTTAACCATTGCAGCCATCAGCTAATTCAGTTCACTCATGGTGAATGGTTAGTACACTGGATAAAGCAAAGCTGTTTATGTATCCCAACCTCTGGAATCCCTCTCCAATTCACTTTTTCACATACTACTTGGATCCAGCATCTCAGGATGTAGTTTAGTGTCTTGTTATGTTTGATAATCCCTCCAATTCCATTACTATGTTAACTGCAACAGATAAAAGTAGCAGAGATCTAATAAATAACCTTACAGGCTTTGGGACATGAACGGTCTGCTTATGTTCTGATGTTTCCAGTAGATTTTCTATATAAATGTAAATTGATTTTATTTCCGTCTTCTTTTAACAATTCTCTTTCCATCTTCAGCTGTGAAGAAATTAAAAGAAAATGTTCAGCTAAAGAAGAGATCATTCAAGCCCAGGGTATCCTTATCACCGTAAACGGGCAGTCTGACTCAGCGGAGCAGAGAAGCAATCTGGTTCAGGACAAGAGCACAACCGAGAGTGACAGCTTGATCCAGGAAAGTCTGGATGCAGATTGTTGACAGCAGCCAGGCGGTGGTGTTGTCAGGCAGCCTGCGGCTATTGTTGAAAATGATAACCTGGCCATCTGACCAGAAGGCCTGTAAATGTGCAGGATCAAATGACATGGATGACACGTGACCCAGTGAGGTAGCTCACTGAGTTTGCTCAGCCAAAGGCACAGGCTCAGCTGGAGGGTAACTAACATCCTTGGAGTAGAATTCCTCCTCCATCCTCCAGGGTGATTATTGCCTTGACTGTTGTTGGGCAGAAAGTCACGGGCTGGAGGGTAGAGAGGAATATCTAAGGTACATTCCTGTTGCCTTGAGCTGCAGAATGCAGACTCACCTGACGTCACCGCCTCAGATGAGAGAAATTTCACAGATGTGTTCCATAAAGTCCATAATACCAGATCTAGCAGTTGCCTTGACAGCCTCATTTTATTTTTCCTTTTATTAATTTTATCGCCTCCTCAAAAAGATTTTGAGTGATATTAATCATAACTAATTACTGGTTCAACTAAGAGTACATTAAAATTCATTCAGATGTAATCCTCAGAATTGCTGGGGATTATTGCCAATTTGCATCCCATCCTGTTGCCTCCTGACCACAACCTAGGGCTTGATCAAGCACAATATAATAAGGAAGGTGCATTACTTGCTATCTCCGGAACTCTGCCAAACAGGAGCTTCCATCCACGAACGTTTAGTCAAGCATTACAAAACCCAGTTGTTATTGGCCACAGACGGCAGCTGTATCATTCCAATCACACATTGCCAACAGCTTAGTATCAGAAATTGATCATTAATTAGATAACATGAGTAGAAACCCCCTATAATATCATTCCTCTGAAACCTGATCCTCCGGATCTAAAAGATAATTTATTTCTATGTACATTCTGTTAAAGGCCTACTGTGCAGATGGAAGGGAAGTGTCACTGAGGAGAGACTCTGTCCTGTCTTCAGCTCAGTGCTGCCTCATGACTCCCAGTGGAGTACACATCTCCCGGCATAACTATCGGCACTTCGAGAGTCTCCAGAGCTTTCATGTGAAAGCAATGTCAGTTAGATGGGCACAACTTCATGAAAGAGGGAGGAGCAAAGAAACAGAACATCTGCAGCAAATGGATATTAAACTGGAGGATAATTAAGGCCAATAGGATGTTCATGTCACATATTAAACCCGTTTAGAGGCATAATAACAATCACAAACTAATATTTACTTCAGCTGTACCTGGAATGGTAAAGCTGTAGCCAGAACGTAGAACTATACAGCATTAGGAACAGGCCCTTCGGCCCACAATATCGGTGCCGAACATGATGCCAAGACCAATAACTATCTACCTGCATATAATCCATATCCCTCCATTCAATGCATATTAATGTGCCCGTTTAAAAGTTCAACACCACTAACGTATGGAAAGAGTAAATGCACAAGGTAATTCTGCCCATATCACCATGGAGTGTGAGGAGATGTGGATTGAGGCTGCACTATGATGCAGAGACAGCTTTCCAACCTGTTGCCAAGCCACTAAGAGGAGATGCAGAATCTGGCCAATTTCCAGCTGTGTTGAAAACCTTTTCCAGTTCTCCAATAACGGTCTTGAATGAGAAAGTAGGACTTTAAAAAAAAATAGATTGCTTAACTAAACATATCCAGTAGGAAATATTGCACAGAAGCACAACTCTAGTTACTCAACCTGATGATAACATTTAGTTGAAAAGTCACAATGGAAAAGTTTAATTCTGCAAGCCAAACAATGGCGATAAACTAGTTGCTGCACAATGTGCTGGCTCACAGCAAGTCTGATGGAAAGGCAAATGATCAATGCAGCAGAATAATTATCGAGAGACACGCGAGACCATAAATGCTGGAATCTTGAACAAGATTGTCTGCTGGAGGAACACACCAGATTAGGCCCGACCCACTGAGTTCCTCCATCAGAATAATGATCTAATCAGTTTATACTGGAGCTGTGGTTGATGGTTTTTTTTAATACAAAATACTTTTATTCTAAACAAAACAAAAATATAGAAAAGTAACACAATCAAAGACTCAATATTGGCAGTTTACAAACAAACAGTTATCAAATTAAAATAACATCAACATTATCAATAATACTCGACCTCCCGCTGCCATCAGCGTTCACATGGAAGGTCTCCCTGTGGACCAGGGAGGACGGACGTAGGTCCAGAAGAGGGGCAGGCAGCCGACTGTGGTGTGACCATCGACTACCCGCTGCCTGGACCCACTAATGGCCATCCTGGCCAGGCCCAGGAGCAAACCGACAGAGAGACCTCCCGACCCTCCCCCCTCTGTACTGGGTGACCAAACGTCAGAAGCGTGGGGCTAAAGTGCACTGTGGTTGATGTTAGGAGGCCATTGCACATCTCATCTCGATGACAGATCAGTTTTGTTGAACATTTATAAAATTCCACACATTCTTCCTGTTTTTGAAGTGCTAGGTTGCAGGGTGGCAGTACTGACGTTATCAATGAACTGCCCACAGTCCGTGCTCACGGGCTGTTCCACTTTCCCTCCCTTGCTTGCTTCAGACGGGTTACAAATTCCTACAAAATCAAACAGTGCTGCAATGTTGAAGATTGGGTTAACATTCTTAGACCAGAGCAATTTCACATATATTTCTGGGTGCCTTAATGCGTGCTGGAGAAAAAGTACCCCTCAATTTTAGGCAGATTTTCATTCTCTGTGTACTTTTATGCAGTACGAAAATCCCCCAAATGATGCTGAATGCAAGGCCGCTCACAAAATAGATTTTCAGCCTCTCTGGTCTGAAGAAAACTGTTACCTTCTCAGAGAATAACCAGCTTTTTCACATCTGTTTCCCTTGAAACTCTGATACCAAAGTGCATCATGTATCCACGCTGACAACCTTTCCTTCCAGCCGCTCCAAGTTCAACCTTACATAAGAGCCTCGTCAGAGCTGCTGCCAGAGATCAGGATCATGTTTACTCTCAGCAGCTGCGTAGCTACTACCAGCGGCTGCGTAGCTGCTACCAGAGATCAGGATCATGTTTACTCTCAGCGGCTGCGTAGCTGCTGATTTCTGCCACATCTTCTGTTTCGCTGAGGTCACCCAAACTCCACATGTAGAGTAGGAGACCACATCCATTTCCCCTCAGTCCACAGGAGCAGGTACAAGTATTAGACTGCACTGCAGGCTTTCCCAACGTGTATCTATGTTCATGCAGAATCATGGCCGGGCCGGATCCTGACCGTTTCTGTGATTTTCGTGCATGGAGAACATTCCTACTTGAACAATGCTCTGAGCTCCTGGGCTTTTGTAATGCACTTCCCCCCTCTCGCACACTTCCCCATCTTTGCAACATCTATTCATTCAGTAACATCACTTCCCCGTGAACTTGTCAGGTGCTACATAGTTTTCCAGGAGATTGCCTCAGTTTACCGATGTGATCAATACTGTCTTATCCCTCGCTCCTCATCTTCACCTTGATGCTTAATCAAGTGATACAGGAATTTCTAAGCAGTTAGATGAGTGATTCTAATAAGATTATTTTAATTGTTGTCAAGTTCAAATGCTGTCAAACAATTACTGCAAACAGGATTCCATAAGTCCTTTCCCTGAGCCTCCCCTTGTAACACTATGCACTTATGAATTACACAGGGTGATTTCCCTCCTGTTACGATCTGCTGTCAGCCATCTGCATATTGCCAGGTTTTAGTTACAGAAGCTCACGGTGTCACCATGGTGAATAAGTAACAGCCCATCCTCTGGCAGCGACTCTACAGGGAATGTTGCACAGTCATTTGAAAAGGCTACAACCATCCTGTCAATTACAAAAAAATGTTTGTAAAACTAAGTCTTTGCCTCTCTCACACAGGTGCTATTATGGGTAACTTTCAGCTCAATGCACAGTGCTGATTTGATTGAAATTTTTCTGCTGGATTTTCAACAAACATTGATGAATAAAGGAGAAAATAAATAATGATGATCTCTGCTTTACTTTTGTTGCTGGAGATTTAACCAAATATGTAAAGGTTTATTTTTTGTAAGTTCCGACGCTGTATTTGGTGGGAATTGACAGTGGCTAATGCGCTCTGGTGTAGTGAGCAGCACCTTGTTTCTCTGCCTTTGACCAAATCCCATCAAATCATCACCGAACAAGACTTTATTAACGTGTACTGTCTTGCAAACACCAAGCAAGACTTATGCTCCACTTTGCTGATCATCCTCCTGAATATCTGAACTCTAATTTTAGAGTGAAGAGTGTTTAATTGTCAGTTGCACTGGCAATGGAACAATGAAATCTTATTGTTACAGCGTTGCAGGCCCCATTAATACAATAGCACACTATAACACAACAATAATGCAATATAATAATCTGTAATACAGTAACTTAATAATCAGTAATATCAAGTAACAATAATAGTGCAAAACCAATGTCCGTAGTGCATCAAAACAATGTTCATAGAAGATCATAGTTACTGACGTTAGTGTTGTGTAGTGTTCAAGAGTCTGATGGTTGCTGGGAAGAAGCTGTTCAGGCTCCTGTACCTTCTTCCCAATAGAACATCTCTTGACCATTACTCCTTTTTCTATGGCCAAATGAATCCTGGATCCAATTTACCAGCTCACCACGGATCCCATGCAACTTAATCTTTTGGCCCAACCTAACATGAGGGTCTTTGTCAAATGTTTTAATAAAGTTCATGTAGAAAGTATCCACAGCCCTAACATCATCAATCAGTTTTGTCAATTCTAGTAAATTTGTAAGATTGACCTCCTTTCAACAAAACCATGCTGACTATTCCTAATAATTCCATGCTTTTCCATATGTGACATTCCTGATCCTAAAAATCTTTGGCAATAATGTCCCTACCACCGATATAAGGCTCACCGGCCTATAATTCCTGGCTTATTCCTTGCCTTCCCCTTAGACAAAGGAACATCATTGGGTATTCTCCAGTCTTCTGGCATCTCATTGAGGACCTACATCCTACAAATCCCCATACAAATCCCATTTTTTGTCCTTAAGTGCACCTACCCTTTCCCAGTTATATTATTGCTCCTAATATTCATATAAATTTATTTTAGAATTCTTCTTAATCCTACTAGGAGCAAAGAGGTCCTTCTACAGTTGTACCGGGCCCTGGTGAGACCGCACCTGGAGTACTGTGTGCAGTTTTGGTCTCCAAATTTGAGGAAGGATATTCTTGCTATGGAGGGCGTGCAGCGTAGGTTCACTAGATTAATTCCCGGAATGGCGGGACTGTCGTATGTTGAAAGGCTGGAGCGATTGGGCTTGTATACACTGGAATTTAGAAGGATGAGGGGGGATCTTATTGAAACATATAAGATAATTAGGGGATTGGACACATTAGAGGCAGATAACATGTTCCCAATGTTGGGGGAGTCCAGAACAAGGGGCCACAGTTTGAGAATAAGGGGTAGGCCATTTAGAACGGAGATGAGGAAGAACTTTTTCAGTCAGAGGGTGGTGAAGGTGTGGAATTCTCTGCCTCAGAAGGCAGTGGAGGCCAGTTCGTTGGATGCTTTCAAGAGAGAGCTGGATAGAGCTCTTAAGGATAGCGGAGTGAGGGGGTATGGGGAGAAGGCAGGAACGGGGTACTGATTGATAGTGATCAGCCATGATCGCATTGAATGGCGGTGCTGGCTCGAAGGGCTGAATGGCCTACTCCTGCACCTATTGTCTATTGTCTATTGTCTACTTGCCAACGACATTTAGAGGCCAACACTGGCCAATGATGGGATTAGAATCAGAAAAAAACTGTCCTTTCCTCATGAGTATTCTTCACCCACCTTCCTCTTTATACGACTTCATACCCCTCTGCTCAATTTTCTCCAATCATCTCAATGATTTAATGATACTTTATTGTCATGTACCTAGGTGAAGTGAAATATATATTTTTGCATTTAGTTCAGTGAGTTTTACTATACATAGGCACACTCATACTTAAGTATAGAAGTATAAGAAAAGTTGATTATACTGCCCTCACTGCAATCCTACCTTGAGGTCTTTCCCTTTTCAGATATTCAGGAACTGCCAGCCTGGCAAGGTTTAATAGCAGAGGAATGCGAAGAAGACGACATGTAGCTCTCAGAGCAGGAGAGCTGGGACTCATGTATAGTAATTATGTAAATATGAAACTGATGGTGGACTGGTGTTCATAAGATCATAAGACATAGGAGCAGAATTAGGCCATTCAGTCTATTCCATCATTGAATTGTGGCTGATCTATCTTTCCCTCTCCACCACACTCTCCTGCCTTCTCCCTCTAACTTTAGGTGTAAGGTCTGGTCAACACCTTGCCTCAGAGAGATACAAAATGCTGGAGTAATCAGCGGGAGTCAAGGCCCTTCTTCAGACTGAGAGTCAGGGGAGAGGGAGTCTAGGTATGGATGAGTAAGGTGTGAAAATGAGAGATGAAAGCAGATGATGATAAGGAAATGTAGGTGGACACAAAATGCTGGAGTAACTCAGCGGGTCAGGCAGCATCTCTGGACAGAAGGAATAGGTGACGTTTCGAGTCGAGACCCTTCTAAAGGTCTCAACCCTTTTTGTGTCCTTCCAAGAGTCTCGACCCGAAACGTTACCCATTCCTTCTCTCCCGAGATGCTGCCTGACCCGCTGAGTTACTCCAGCATTTTGTGTCTACCTTCGATTTAAACCAGCATCTGAAGTTCTTTGTTACACATAAGGAAATGTAGAATGGTTCATTGTTGGCTGAGGGGAAGGTGACAACGAGGCCTACAAACACTGGGCCGGGAGTTGGTCTGAGACCTCAGGTTAGTGAGGCCATGCAAGGGTCGGTGATACCGCCCCCAAGTCACCACCATGTGCATGTCTGCCTACCCGGGGGTTGTATCTCTTGAAAACAGGTTCGCCCTCTTGGAAGCTGCCGGGACAGAAGACGCCGCAAGTCTGAGCTGCGAACAAGTCTGCGAGGCAAAACGTGGCGCTGAACCAAAGTCGAAGAGACCGACGTCAGGCAGAGCCGTGGTAGTAAGGGATTCAATCGTGAGAGGTACGGACAGGGGTTCTGCGGCAACAAGCGGGATTCAAGAATGGTGTGTTGCCTCCCTGGTGCCAGGATCCAGGACATCACGGACTGATTGCAGTGCACCCTCAAGGGTGAAGGTGAGCAGCCGGAAGTGGTAGTACATGTCGGCACAAACGACGTCGGGAAGAAGAGGAAAGAGATTCTGCAGCATGACTTTAGAGAGCTCGGAAGAAGGCTAAAAAGTAGGACCACCAGGCTGGTTATGTCCGGTTTCCTTCCAGTTCCTTGTGCTGGTGAGGGCAGGAACAGGGAGATACGGCACCTGAATGTGTGGCTGAGGAGCTGGTGTCAGGGGCAGGGATTTAGATTCTTAGACCACTGGGATCTGTTTTGGGGTAATGGTGGATAGTACAAAAGGGATGGGTTGCACCTCAACAGGCGGGGGACCAGCATTCTGGCAGGCAGATTTGAAATTGCTACATGGGTGGTTTTAAACTAAATAGTGGGGGGGGGGTCTTTCAAATGGGATAGACAAGGATGGAGTTAAAGGGAAAGAGAGTATAGGAATAATTAAGAAACACCCCAGAATTAATGGGACAGAAAGCTCACAAAGCAATAAGAGAGAATGGCCAAGTGTAATAGGAATTGATATGGAAGCTGAGATGAGCAAAGGATTAAAAGTACTATATATGAATGCACGAAGTATAAGAAGTAAAGTGGATGAGCTTGAGGCTCAGTTAGAGATTGGTAGGTATGACATTGTGAGGATTACAGAGACATGGCTGCAGAAGGATCAGGACTGGGAACTGAATATTCAGGGTTATATGTCCTATAGAAAGGACAAGTAGGTGGGCAGAGGAGGTGGGGTAGCTCTGTTGGTGAGGGATGGAATTCAGTCCCTTGCGAGGGGAGACATTGGGACTGACGATGTAGAGTCACTGTGGATAGAGTTGAGGAATTGTAAAGGTAAGAAGACACTAATGGGAGTTATCCACAGACCCCTAAACAGTCGCCTGGATATAGGGTGTAAGTTGCAGCAGGAGTTAAAATTGGCATGTAACAAAGGAAATGCCACTGTGGTTATGGGGGGTTTCAATATGCAGGTAGACTGGGAAAATCAGGTTGGTTCTGGACCCCAAGAAAGGGAGTTTGTAGAGATGGATTCTCAGAGCAGCTTGTACTGGAGCCTACCAGAGAGAAGGCAATTCTGGATTTAGTGTTGACCAATGAATCAGATTTAATAAGGGAACACAAGGTAAAGGAACCGCTTGGAGATAGTGGCCGTAATATTAGTTTTAATCTGCAATTTGAGAGGGAGAAGGTTAAACCAGGAATGTCAGTGTTGCAGTTGAACAAAGGGGACTATGAAGGCATGAGAGAGGAGTTGGCCAAGGTCGAATGGAAAGGGATCCTAGCAGGAATGACAGTGGAACAGCAATGGCAGGAACCTTTGGGCCGAAGATGCAGGATCATTTCATTCCAAAGAGGAAGAAAGATTCTAAGGGGAGTAAGAAGCAACCGTGGCTGACAAGGGAAGTGAGAGATGGAATAAAACTAAAAGAAAAGAAGTATAAGATAGCAAAGAGTAGCGGGAAGCCTGAGGAGTGGGCAACTTTGAAAGGACAACAGAAGATAGCAAAAAGGACAATACGGGCTGAAATGATGAGGCTCGAAGCGAAGCTGGCCAAGAATATAAAGGAGGACAGTAAAAGCTTCTTTAAGTATGTTAAGAGAAAAAGATTAGTAAAGACAAATGTGGGTCCCTTGAAGGCAGAAACAGGTGAAATTATTTTGGGTAACAAGGAAATGGCGGAAGAGTTGAACAGGTACTTCGGATCAGTCTTCACTAAGGAATGCACAAACAATCTCCCAGATGTACTAGTGGACAGAGGATCAAGGGAGACAGAGGAACTGAAAGAAATTTGCATTAGGCGAGAAATAGTATTGGGTAGACTGATGGGACTGAAGGCTGATAAATCCCCAGGGCCTGATTGTCTGCATCCCAGGGGGTGACTCAAGAAATCATAGACGCATTGGTGATCATTTTCCAATGTTCAAGAGGTTCAGCAACAGTTCCTGTGGATTGGAGGGTAGCTAACTTTTATCCCTTTTCAAGAAAGGAGCGAGAGAGAGAAAACGGGGAATTATAGACCAGTTAGCCTGACATCGGTGGTGGGGATGATGCTGGAGTCAATTATCAAAGAGGTAATAACGGCGCATTTGGATAGCGGTAAATGGATTGGTCCAAGTCAGCATGGATTTATGAAAGGGAAATCCTAAATGGTTGACTAATCTTCTGGAATTTTTTGAGGATATGATAAGTAAAATGGATGAAGGAGTGCTAGTGGATGTAGTGTATCTAGACTTTCAGAAAGCCTTTGATAAGGTCCCACATGGGTGGTTGGTGAGCAAAATTAGAGCACATGGAATTGGGGGTAGGGTATTGACATGGATAGAGAATTGGTTGGCAGACAGGAAGCAAAGAGTAGGAATAAATGGGTCCTTTTCAGAATGGCAGGCAGTGGAGAGTGGAGTGCCGCAAGACTCGGTGCTGGGGCCGCAACTATTTACAATATATATCAATGATTTGGATGATGTTTGAGCTAGATACAGCTCTTAAGGATAGCAGAGTCAGGGGGTATGGGGAGAAGGCAGGAACGGGGTACTGATTGAGAATGATCAGCCATGATCACATTGAATGGCGGTGCTGGCTCGAAGGGCCGAATGGCCTCCTCCTGCACCTATTGTCTATTGATGGAATTAGAAGTAACACTAGCAAGTTTGCAGATGACACAAAGCTGGGTGGCAGTGTGAACTGTGAAGAGGATGTTTAGAGGTTGCAGGGTGACTTGGACAGGTTGAGTGAGTGGGCAGATACATGGCAGATGCGGTATAATGTAGATAAATATGAGGTTATCCACTTTAGCGGCAAAATTAAGGAGGCAGATTATTATCTCAATGGTGTCAGATTAGGTAAAGGGGAAGTGCAGCGAGACCTGGGTTTCCTTGTACACCAGTCACTGAAAGTAAGCATGCAGGTACAGCAGGCAGTGAAGAAAGCTAATGGCATGTTGGCCTTCATAACGACAGGATTTGAGTACAGGAGCAAAGAGGTCCTTCTGCAGTTGTATATCGCCCTGGTGAGACCACATCTGGAGTATTGTGTATAGTTTTGGTCTCCTAATGTGAGGAAGGACATCCTTGCTATTGAGGCAGTGCAGCGTAGGTTCACAAGGTTAATCCCTGGGATGGCGGGACTGTCGTATGAGGAAAGATTGGAAAGACTGGGCTTGTATTCACCGGAGTTTAGAAGGATGAGAGGGGATCTTATAGCCGTATAAAATTATAAAAGGACTGGACAAGCTAGATGCAGGAAACATGTTCCCAATGTTGGGCGAGTCCAGAGCAGGGGCCACAGTCTTAGAATAAAGGGGAGGCCATTTAAAACTGAGGTGAGAAAAAACTTTTTCACCCAGAGAGTTGTGAATGTGTGGGATTCTCTGCCACAGAGGGCAGTGGAGGCCAATTCACTGGATGGATTTAAGAGAGAGTTAGATAGAGCTCTAGGGGCTAGTGGAATCAAGGGGTATGGGGAGAAGGCAGGCACGGGTTAGATTGTGGATGATCAGCCATGATCACAATGAATGGTGGTGCGTACAGGCTCGAAGGGCCGAATGGCCTCCTCCTGCACCTATTTTCTATGTTACCTCCGACAGGGCTGGGGGTCGGTCTAAACGACACGGAGTGCTGCAGTAACGGCGGCCGCTGAGCTGAGCCTGAGGCAATGTGCGGCCATGACGCGGACCCTGATTCCATTCGTGGTCCGTGGAACCGCCGCAGCCCGCGCTTTCCCGCCTTCACTCCGTGTGGCCCGCCTTCCGCAGCGTCACCTGTTGCTACCCGACCTCCACCAATCCTGTCTCGCCTCTCTCCTGAGTGACAGGACGGCTCACCAATCAGAGTGACCACAAGGGACGCTCACTGGCACGCGACAGCTCCAAAGTCGGTCACGGAGAGAATCCCCGCCGGTGGGGAATTAGCTCAGATGGTAGAGCGCTCGCTTAGCATGCGAGAGGTAGCGGGATCGATGCCCGCATTCTCCAGGCGATTTTTTTTCTCAACCTCTTATTTTAACAGTGTTACTTGTGTGGAGGTTAAATTATGAGCTGGAGTTGTTAGCCGCATGAAGAAGGTCTGAGTGACCTTTTCTTCACAGATGCTGCCTGACCCACTAAAGATACTCCAGCTGTTTGTGTCTATCTTAGCCGTAAGGCATATTTGTAAAGGTTTATTACAGCAGTCAGTGTGTGCAGTGAGCCAGCACCACCATTCAATATGATAATGGCTGATCATCCACAATCAGTACCCCATTCCTGCCTTCTCCCCATACCCCTTGATTCCACTAGCCCTAACTCTCTTTTCAATGCATCCAGTGAATCGGCTCCCACTGCCTTCTGTGGCAGAGAATTCCACAGATTCACAACTTTCTGGGTGAAAGTTTTTCCTCATCTCAGTCCTAAAGGGCCTACCCCTTATTCTTAAACTGTGACCCTGGGTTCTGGACTCCCCCAACATCGGGAACATCTTTCCTGAGAGGGTTTGTAGGCGACCATGCTCACAACATTCAATAAGACCTCAACGCCTACAAGGTAGCCAGATGTGACCTCCGGAAGTCCATCAGGAAAGCCAAGATAGACCACAGAAACAAAGTGGAATCTAACTACTACAGCTCGGACTCCAGACGCATGTGGAGTGGATTACGCTGCATCACAGACTACAAAGGGGAAAAACAGGAGCACTGTTCAGCCTTCCGCATCGCTCTTGGACGAGCTTAACACCTTTTACGTCCGGTTCGATGCAGACAACACAGCGCCCACCATGAGTCCACAGGTGTGCAGGGGGACTACCACACTGTCCTTACAAACAGCAGACGTGAGGCGGTCCTTCAAAAAGGTCAACGACCGCAAAGCTCCAGGGCCGGATGGTATTCCAGGGTGGGCCCACAGAGCGTGTGCTGATCAACTGGCAGAGGTGTTCACCAACATCTTCAACCTCTCTCTGAGTCAGTCTGTGGTTCCCACCTCTTTCAAAGCATCCATCATCGTTCCTGTTCCAAAGAAACCAGTAACCTCCTGTTTAAATGACTACCGTCCTGTCGCACTGACATCAGTCATCATGAAGAGCTTCGAGCGACTAGTTAAATCTCGCATCTGCTCCTCTCTCCCTGATACCTTGGACCCTCTTCAGTTTGCATATAGATCAAACAGGGCCACAGATGATGCCATCGCCATGGCAATACATACTGCGCTCCCCCACCTTGTCAAAGGAAATACATATGCGAGAATGCTCTTTATTGACTGCAGCTCGGCATTCAACACTATTATTCCCTCAAAACCCGTCCCCAAGCTCCTTGATCTTGGACTGGAGACCTCCATCTGCGGATGGATATTCGATTTCCTGACGGGCAGGCCCCAGGTGGTGAGAATTGGCAGCCACACCTCTTCCTCACTGATCCTCAACACAGGCACACCACAGGGCTGTGTGCTCAGTCCTCTCCTGTACTCACTGTTCACGCACGACTGTACTGCTAAGCACAGCTCAGACAGCATCCTAAAGTTTGCTGATGACACGACCATTGGGCCTCATCACAGACAACAATGAGACGGCCTACAGAGAGGAGGTAAAGGCACTAAACAGCTGGTGCCAGGAAAATAACCTCTCTCTCAATGTCAGCAAAACTAAAGAGATGATCGTGGACCATAGGAGACAATGGGGGAGTGGACACCTCCCCATCCACATCGATGCTGAGGTTGAAAGGGTCAGCAGCTTTAAGTTCCTCGGTGTGCACATCACTGAGGACCTTTCCTGGACACTGCACACGGCCACAATAACAAAGAAGGCCCACCAGCGGCTCTTTTTCCTGAGAAGACTGAGGAAGTTTGGCATGAACGCCAACATCCTCGCAAAGTTCTACAGATGCATCATCAAGAGCCTGCTGACGGGCTGCATTACAGTCTGGTACGGGAACTGTTCTGCCCACAGCCACAAATCACTACAGGGAGTGGTGAAGACGGCACAGCACATCACTGGCAACTGTCTCCCGGCCATTCAGGACATTTTCTACCGGCGGTGCCTGCGGAATGCACGCAGCATCATCAAGGACCACAGCCACCCAGCACGCAGGCTGTTCTCCTTGTTACCGTCAGGCAGGCGATACAGGAGTATGGCTGCGTGTACCACCAGACTTAAGAACAGTTTCTACCATCAAGCCATCAGGCTTCTGAACTCATAAACACATTTCAAATCATATATTTCACAAAATGCTGGAGTAACTCAGCAGGTCAGACAGCATCTCAGGAGAGAAGGAATGGGTGACGTTTCGGGTCGAGACCCTTCTTCAGACTGAAGGAGGGTTTCAACCCAAAACGTCACCCATTCCTTCTTCAGACTGAAGAAGGGTCTCAACCCAAAACGTCACCCATTCCTTCTCTCCTGAGATGCTGCCTGCCCCGCTGAGTTACTCCAGCATTTTGTGAAATAAATACCTTCAATTTGTACCAGCATCTGCAGTTGTTTTCTTTGAAATCATATATGTTGATTATTTTTAATATTGTCTTTTTACTTATTTTTAATATTGTCTTTTTACCTTACTAATGTAATTTTAAAAATCTTATTTATCCTTGGAATATTACTGCTGAGGTGACCCGTTGTCTTGTCAAATACATTTCATTGTACCGTTGACCCTGTGCCAACCTACATATGACAAATAAAATTTATTATTATTAAGAATTTTAAGTCAGCAGTTCTAACATGACATGGATGGCTAGGGCCCAATGCTGGAAAGCAGGATGAGTAGGGTTCACACATTCATAAATTCTAGGTGCAGAATGAGGTCACTCAGTCCATCGTCTACTCTGACATTCAATCATGGCTGATCTATCTATCTCAATCTCATTCTCCTGCCTTCTCCCCATAATCCCTGACACCCATACTAATCAACAAGTGTTATTTGTGTCTTTTCATATCTTTAGTCTCCCTCTCTCCACGCTCTCCACGCTCTCAATCTGAAGAAGGGTCTTGACCCGAAATGTCACCCATTCCTTTTCTCCACAGATGCTGCCTGACCCGCTGAGTTACTCCAGCACTCTGTGAAACGTCACCTATCCATGTTCTCCACAGATGCTGCCTGACCCGCTGAGTTACTCCAACATTTTGTGTTTTTGTTCTGTGCAAACCAGCATCTGCAGTTCCTTCCTAGGCTATGCTTCGTTGTCTCCTTCTCCAAGCTAACAATGATCTATTCTACATTTTCATTGATTCACATCTCCTTTGGTGTCTCGTTTTCACACTGTACACCCTCCCTCTCCCTCTGTCTGAAGAAGGGTCGCGACCCAAAACGTCACCTATCCATGTTCTCCACAGATGCTGCCTGACCCACTGAGTTACTCCAGCACTCTGTGTCTATCTGGGGAGGAGGGCGGGCAGGTGAGGTCAACGCGCCCTCATCAACATGGCGCCCGCCCTTTCCGCGGCGCACCCGGCAATGCGCATGCACGCGAGTGAGGTCAGCGGCAGAGCGGCCGGTGATTGGCGGGTTTCAGGAGCAGCGCGGTGTTTGAAAACGGGGAGTCGTTGGAGCGCGAGGGCGGCGGCGACACAGGGGCACGTGACCACAGGGACAGGACAGGACCACATACAGGGACGGTGCGGGACCACAGACCGGGACACACGGCGCCACAGGTACACGGTGTGGGGATGGGACACGGTGCGGGGTTGGCGCCACAGGTACACGGTGTGGGGATGGGACACGGTGCGGGGTTGGTGCCACAGGGACACGGTGCGTGGACGGGCACGTTTTTACGGGCCAACACCCGGGCCCCACTGGCACCCGCCCCCTCCCTCAACACCCGGGCCCCCACCGGCACTAAAGTGTGTGGTGGTGGGGGTGGGTGAACTGTGAAAATAGTTGTGAAAAATCACACCAGGATGGTGACGAGTTGGACAAGCGGGCTGACGATTGGTGAATGTTTAATGCAGATACGTGCAAGGTCATAGAGTCAAAGGGTGATAATCGTTGAAACAGGCCCTTCGGCCCAACTTGCCCGCATCGGCCAACATGTCCCAGCTACACTAGTCCCACCTGACTGCTTTTGATCCACATCCCTCTAAACCTGTCCTATCCGTGTACCTGTCTAACCGTTTCTTAAACGTTGGGATTGTCGCAGCCTCAACTTTCCTCCTCGGGCAGCTTGTTCCATACACCCACCACCCTTTGTGTGAAAAGGTTACCCCTCAGATTCCTATTTAATCTTTTCAGGTGTTATATTTTGAGCAGTCTAACCAGGGTAGAACCTTCACAGGGCCCTGGTGAGTGTTGTGGAGCAGAGGGATATAAGAGTGCAGTTACATAGTTCCTTGAAAGTGGCATCATGAGTAAATAAGGTGGTCAAGAAGTCTTTCTTCATCACTCAGGGTATTGAGAATAGAAGTTGGGATGTTATGTTGCAGTAGTGTAAGGTATTGGTGAGGCCACACTTGGATTATTGTGTTCTGTTTTGGTCACCCTGCTACACAAATTGTGTCATTAAGCTGCAGAGTGCAGAGAAGATTTATGAGGATGTTGCCAGAACTCAATGTCAAATCTATAGGGAGAGGTTGGGAAGGCTTGTTGTTTATTTGTTGTGGTGCAGGAATCTGAGTGGTAATATTCTAGTGATGTTAATTATGAGGGGAATAGACAACGTGAATGCATAGTCTTTTTTTCCCCCCAGGGTAGAGGATGTTGGTTTTAGGTGAAAGGGGCAAGATTTAAATAGGAGATTGGGGGGCAACTTTATCACAATCGTGGATTGTAGAATGAGGTCGTTGAGGGAGTTACAAAACAACATTTAAAAGATACTTGGACAGGTTCTATAAGAAAATAACTGCGGATGCCGGTACAAATCGAAGGTATTTATTCACAAAATGCTGGAGTAACTCAGCAGGTCAGGCAGCATCTCAGGAGAGAAGGAATGGGTGATGTTTCGGGTCGAGACCCTTCTTCAGACTGATGTCAGGGGGGTGGGACAAAGGAAGGACAGGTTCTGTTCAGTTAGGTTTATTAGGTACGTGGATCCGAAAGGTTTGGAGCAATATGGGCCAAATGTATGCAAATGGGACTAGATTAGATGGGCATCTTGGTCAGCCTGTACAAGTTAGGCTGGAGAACCTGCTTCCATCGTTTCTGGAAACTTCCTATCTGGCAATGTTGAGGAAGGAAGGATTGGTAGCACTCGGTAACCTGGACAGCCATGGGAAGATTGTGCAACGTTGAACATCGCGATCAAGCCAGAGTTGCTGCAGCCCAATTTTATTACAATGCCTTATTGCATGGATTTTTTAACTTTTCCTCTGGGAAGTGGATTAGGAATCTGTCCCACTGCATGTAGTTAGTTAGCTTGGATGATCAGCTGTGTTGAATCTCTTGGTGTATTTTGAAGTTTGTTGGCCCACTAAAAGGAGAAATGAAATATTAACCGAGTATTTTCTGGTCTGAAGGCGTATGAGCAGAGCTGGGTAAAGGCTTTCTACGGGATATTTGCCAATTTGTAGAACATTTGCTTTTTATTTGCAATTTTTTGAATTGTGAATTGGAATTTTCAAGCTTATATGGTGCATTTTAGGCACACTGATCTCTTGATAACTTGTGCACTACCATAGTTTAACATGCTTGACAATTGGAGGGGTTCTGTGCTTGTATGATTGTTTTTCATATTATTGGAGAGGCTTTCAAATCCGTAACCACTAATTCCTCTGGAAGAGATAATAGACAATAGGTGCAAGAGTTGGCCATTCGGCCCTTCGTGCCAGCACCACCATTCAATGTGATCATGGCTGATTATTCTCAACCAGTATCCCGTTCCTGCCTTCTCCCCATACCCCCTGACTCCGCTATCCTTAAGAGCTCTATCAAGCTCTCTCTTGAATGCATTCAGAGAATTGGCCTCCACTGCCTTCTGAGGCAGAGAATTCCACAGATTTACAACTCTCTGACTGAAAAAGTTTTTCCTCATCTCCATTCTAAATGGCCTACCCCTTACTCTTAAACTGTGGTCCCTGGTTCTGGACTCCCCCAACATTGGGAACCTGTCTCCTGCCTCTAACGTGTCCAACCCCTTAATAATCTTATGTTTCGATAAGATCCCCTCTCATCCTTCTAAATTCCAGTGTATGCAAGCCTAGTCGCTCCAGTCTTTCAACATAGGACAGTCCCGCCATTCCGGGAATTAACCTAGTAAACCTAGATCTTTCACAGCAGGCAATGTGGAAGCAATTTGACAGAGGCCACCACAAGGGAAGAAGGTGGAAAGCTATAACAGGATCCACTTAAATGTGAGCATCCTGCTTCTCGGCAGTACTTTCAAAGATACAGGCGCCAGTGTTGATTATTCGGATTGTGGATTTTATAAATAAATTTTAATTGGGTGGATGATTGTAGGCATCGTGTCTGATATTTCCTGGTAAGTGAATCTTATCAGTGAGGTGTCTTTCTGCTATTGATTGTTTTGTAAAATTGACTGTTAACTGGAGCAAAGCACATTTTACAAGATTCCTGCCAACATAATAGTCTGCTTTTATAGAAAAGTTGAATTAGTGATTTTACCAGATAGCTCTGTTTCATGACATGCATTTTACAACATTCTTGACTTCAATGAAGCTCGATTGTATAAAGGTGATTTTATTTCCACATGTCCGGGGCCACCCTGGTCCATTTGTAATGAACAGTTGGACAATATTTCTTGTGAGCATTTCCAGCATATGTGCAGTTTGAGATCATATATTGTTCTGTGATTTTTGTTGTAGAATTTGGTATTTTCTTGCTGTGTCTTTCATGTTGCTGTGTGGAGAAATGGAATCCAGCAGCGCAGAAGGTGAAGCAAATTAGTGTTTGTTAGCAATAATGATGTTACTTTGGTCCACAAAAGTCCTTTAATTACCCACCCCTAAAGGGGCAGCACAGTGGTGCAGCTGCTAGAGGTGTTGCTTCACTGTGCTAGAGACCAGGATTTGATCATGACCTGGGGTGCTGGTTGTGTGGTGTTTGAACGTTCTCCTTTTCACATGGGTTTCCTCCAGATACTCTGATTTCCTCCCATGTCATAAGCCCGTGTAGGTTTGTAAATTTTAAACATCTGTAAATTGCCGCTGGTGTGTAGATAGTGGACGTGGTAGTAGGATAACATCAAAGATACTAGAGGAACAAGATAGACCACTCGACCCTAAAAACCGTAGTATGTCATGACGCCATTTTAGTAGGCAGAAACTTGCAGAAACTTTAAAAAAGAAAAATAACAAAAATCTGTGAATTGATAGATGAGATATATTCTGCATTTTAATGGTATCATCACACGTACTTTTCCCCCAAAACACTGATTACGCTGCGAGAGGCATAACGAACGGTGGGTTTTGTTTACTAAAATTGCTCCTTTGCATACTACACTTCAGTATAGGCGATTTCAACGGAGTGGTCCATCTTGTTCCTCTAGTATCTTTGGATAACATAGAACTAATGACGACAGCTTTTCGATGGTCAGTGTAGGCTTGTTGAGGTGCAGGGCCTTTTTCCATGCTTTATCATTCAATATTTTTTTTCTGAGTAAGGTATTGGTGAGCTGTTGCTGTGAAGGTGGGCAGGGAATTCTAGGATTTGGTCCCAGCAACAGGGAAGTACTGGTGAGATATTTCCGAATCAGGATGCTGTGCAGCCTGGAAGAGAACCTACAAATGTGGTTTCCATTCGTGCTTGCAGCCATTGCTGTTGGTGGTAGTGAGTTTGGGTATTGGCTATTAGAGCCTATGTGCTGTGCATTTTTTAGATGGTGCACACTGCAGCCTCTGAGCACTGATTATGTAAGGAATTAATGGTTACAATAGTGAATGAGATTCCAAACAAGTTGACTGGTTTGTTCGGGGTGGTGCTGTGCTGCTTGAGTTGTTGGAACAGCCTTTAAACGGGCAAATGGAGAGTATTTCATTGGACTCCAGGTGTGGTTGGTAAGTTAGTTAACTACTGGCCCCTGTAAATTACCCCTGTGCCAGTGAATATGTTTGCTGGTCTGTTTGAGTTTGTGGTCAGTAGTAGCCCTATTGAAGCGACAAGTCCTGCAGAGTTACAGATGACGTGCTTGAAGGTGGCATTAAGCTGGAGATGTAAAGCAGGGACGCAAAGGGTCACCCTCTATGCCATTGGATTTCTAATTGAATTTTACCCCAGTTATATATCTCGGCTGTATTTATCTACTATCCTTTCCTAAAGGCCACCAACCTCAAGGTTTGGAGTATTCCAGGTTTTCTTTAACCAACACATTAGGTGAGATTTCCAATGAATCCACCAAGCCACGCAGCTTTGGGCAGTGGGAGGAAACCCGTATGATCACAGAATGTGCAAACTCCACGTAGGCGGCACAGTTATAGGATTTTTAACTAAAGGTTGCATTTTTAAATGTATTGTGTTGCTTTGAAACAAGTACAGTAACCTTTCATGCAAGTTCCATGACTGAAGAAAATTAGTAATAACAAACCTAATATGCAAATGGAACTCTAAATGTTATGGGGCAATGGCTAATAAGAGATTCAATTTTTAATTCATATTTCACTGCATTTATTCTTAATTGCATGTGAAAATTGTCATTTGTGAATGTTCACTTGTGTTTGCTTGTGTGCTTTTCATTGCCTTGAGTAGTTTATTGATAAAATGTAATAATCCAGAAGCCGAACAAAATCTGTGGAACAAAATCTGATGAGATTATTCAATGGTTCAATTTAAGGCCTAGGGTTTACATTTGATTAGGTTCATCAGAAAGTTATAATTGTCTTCACTTGAATGCCTTTTTGGATGTGAAGTCACTGTATTTAGTACCTGGAGTAGCTGGGGGGATACATACGTGGGTTAGTACAGTGTTTTGAAAGATTATTACCGGTTTGAACACTGGCAAATGGGTACCTTCTATAGCCCACTTAAATTCAATGAGTCCGTTAGAAGAGCTTGCAAATAATGCAGATTCAGTTATAACAGGCAACAACTTTAAATTTCACATTGCATTTTTGCAAATTATTCTGCTGATGTCAGTCACCTAGCTTCAATGTAAGGAAAGGAATGTTTGTGATTTAATGATGTTGGTTTAAATTGAGTTCACTCAGCCTGGAGTGTTGAGCAGAGCTGTGTGTGACAGTGTAAAAATGGTCCTGGATTGGAGTGCCGAAATCTGTAATCTTGTGGAATATTTTCATGTCAGGGTAGAGGACTTGAGAGCCAACATTTGTTCCAGGTATTTCTGTGTGCATAATCTGTTGACACAAGCATCTCACTTGTGTTCAGAGACATCAAATGCACGCAGCACTAACTCGATGGAACTTGCACAAAATTCTGCTACACATACAAGGTCACCAAGATCATTGCAGCAGTGTCTTTATGGAGGAATGAGGCATGCTCTATGATAGCCAGGACTACACGAGCCTCAGCCAGGAATCTGAGGCAGCCATCTCTTTGCTCCATGTTTGTCCACACACTCCGTGAACAATGACATTATATGCTGGCTGTAGTATTTTTGAGTCATTTTTGACATGATTCAAATGTTCTAGGCTTTATTTATTATCACATTGCTGAACAATTCTATTGGTTTCAATTTGCACATTAGTTGCTATGAATTGGGAATTATTTGACTTGTTCTCCTCTGAGTATAGTCACTTACTGCATTCAACGTCACAGTGAGGGACATAATCCGTCTGTTCCACTCCATCTTCGTTGCTCATGTAATGTATGTGCTCCTTGTTTCCTAGACAGGACACTAAAAAGCATGTCTGTTTTAATCAAAATTCTATTTTGGATTTTGTACATGCACACTGATACAAATGTGACCACACTGTAACATTAATTCTATGCACTGCAAGTCTACTTATTTTATTTATTCACAAAATGCTGGAGTAACTCAGCAGGTCAGGCAGCATCTCGGGAGAGAAGGAATGGGTGACGTTTCGGGTCGAGACCCTTCTTCAGAAGAAGAAGGGTCTCGACCCGAAACGTCACCCATTCCTTCTCTCCCGAGATGCTGCCTGACCTGCTGAGTTACTCCAGCATTTTGTGAATAAATCGATTTGTACCAGCATCTGCAGTTATTTTCTTATACTACTTATTTTATTCACTGGATTAAAAATTGTCATTGACTTCAGTTGAAGAGCCAGCTCTGACTAGAATACAGAACAGCCAAAGAGCACCTTTCTGGTTTCAATTCAAGGTTGTGAATGCAAAAGCTTGATCATTTTTTCCATATGGCTGAATTTAACACGGGTAGCTTTAAGATTTAGTGACAGGGCTTTGGTTGATTTAAAGCTGTATTTCTTTATCATAGATGATTTAATACTCACCCAAAGGGCAAATCATTTGTAACCACTTTGTACTCCTTGTCTTTCTAGGCCTGATGGTCGCGAACTATGAAGCTGAGCTGCTTGGCCGTTAATGGCTAAATTTAATCTTTGTAATACTGTTGCAGTTGCTATAAACCCTAGTAATTAGTGATATGAAATATGCTAATTCATTAATTATAATAAAACAATTTGTATATGCAGGAACTACAACTGGATGGAAATGGCTGCAGTAATAATTTCTCCAAATATCTACTCTGACGAAGAGGAGGCGGCCATTTGGGAATCGACCACAGTGAGTGGTGACGTGAAAAAGCAGTTGTTACCAGACCTTTCTGTCATCTCGCCTGCAAACAATGTGCAAGGTGGTTCTCATTCGGGGACTTCTCAAGAAGACAGAATTAAGGTTTACCTCCGGGTTAGACCTTTCACAGAAGCAGAGCTGGAGAAAGGAGAATCGCAGGTCGGTGGCAGATTGGCTGAGCCTGTTTTAATATTTTTTCTTCTTAATTGAACAATGTATTTTTCATTGAATAAAATGTTAAACTGATGTTCCTTCTGATCGATAGAAGTGGAGAAAAATAGGTGTAAATGGTGCTTGATTATGTTGGTTGCTTTCATAATCATCATAATGAATGAATACGTTTATTGGCCAAGTATGCATATACAAGGAATGTGCCCTGGTGCTCCGCTCACAAATGACAACGCATACAGTTAACAATTAAGAATAAAGCGTAACCACATCAAAACAATAAGGATACAACATTACGTTCTAAACATGTGGGTGAAAATAAACCAGAGCAAAGAAGAAACTACAGACTTTGGTTATTGAGTAGAACTATCACTCGTGGAAAAAAAGCTGTTTTTATGTCTGGCTGTGGCTGCTTTGACAGTCTGGAGTCGCCTTCCAGAGGGAAGTGCTTCGAAGCGTTTGTGGCCAGGGTGAGATGGGTCAGAGATGATCTTGCCCGCTCGATTCCTGGCCCTTACAGTGTACAGTTCATCAATGGGGGAAGGTTGCAGCCAACAACCTTCTCAGCTGTGCGAACGATCATAATCATTTATTAGCCACGTATGTTTTGCAACATACGAGGAATTTCCTGAGGCAATACTTAATGGTATTTCATTCTGTTTACATTCTTGTTACTTCGTAGACTCAAATCCATTCACCAGAATATTGAACCACATCAGCAAAGATTGTCCAAAGAAACCCAGATAAAACTGAAGTAATTCTTCCTTCTATCCTGTTTATCCGATTTGCTGTGTTGAAATCTGTGGTGTTGAAATAATGAAATATCAGGAATGGGTCATCTAATGGAATGTTTTAATAGTTACAGGTTTAAATTCTGGAAACAGCTGCTCATTTGTGTTTTTTTCTGAATTCTCCCCAGGATTGTGTTCTGATTGAGAACTCGGAAAAACTTGTGCTGCGAGCTCCTAAGGCTTCGTTCGCTATGAAGAGCAGTGAGCGGGGGATTGGTCAGGCCATGCACAAATTCACCTTCTCGCAGGTTTGAGATAAATAGATTTATCTGATAAATAGTTTGGTTAGACCAAACTCATCAAAGTGAGACTAGCACTTAGAATTCTCAGGACATAACTTTAATTTTTATGTAGGAAAATAACTGCGGATGCTGGTGCAAATAGTAATCCGCTATTCCAGATGTCCTGCACCTCCTCTAACCTCATCTATTGTATCCGCTGTTCCAGATGTCAACTTCTCTACATCGGCGAGCCCCAACACAGGCCCGGCGATCGCTTCGCTCAACACCTTAACCTGCCTGATCCGCCTTAACCTGCCTGATCTCCCGGTGGCTCAGCACTTGAATGCCTCCTCCCACTCCCAGTCTGACCTTTCTGTCATGGCCCTCCTTCATTGTCATAGTGAGGCCCACCGCAAATTGGACGAACAGCATCTCATATTTCGTTTGGGCAGCTTACACCCCAGCGGTATGAACATTGACTTCTCTAACTTCAGACAGCTCCTCTGTCCCTCTCATTCTTCTCCCCTTCCCAGTTCTCCCACTGTCTTCCTGTCTCCTACATTCTTTCTTTGTCCCGCCCCCTCCCCTGACATCAGTCTGAAGAAGGGTTTCGACCTGAAACGTCACCCATTCCTTCTGTCTTGAGATGCTGCCTGACCCGCTGAGTTACTGCAGCATTTTGTAATAACTTTAATTGTTGGGTTCTTTTCCATCCTACAGACCCACTTGCTTTTAATGCACACTTACCTCTTTTAACTGAAAAGGACAATAACATTAAAAGTGGCAGTGCTACCCACTAGTCAGGAGGAAAATGTGAATATGTTAATTCTTTATTGTCAGTTATTTCACTTGTACCTTAATTGGTACATGTGACAGTAAACTGACATTGAAACCTTAATGTTTTGCTTGATATGCTGACCTTGTTAGAGAATCTCCAATTTACTCAGAATACATTTGACATTTGCTTTTAATAATAATAATAATAATAAACATTTATTTTATATAGCGCCTTATCAGGTGCTCAAAGCGCTTTACATAAACAATCATAACATAAAAACAAACAGACAAACTATCCTAACGGAAAAGCGGCGAATAAACAACGCCAGCGTCCTCTCACGTCAGGGTCCGGCAGTAGACAACAAAAAGCACAGGACACACAGATACAATCTTTACACAAACAGCCATCACAGTGATTGTTCCAGGCACACCCTCACTGTGATGGAAGGCAAAGAAAAGTCTTATCTCCTCCTCATTCTTCTCCCGTGGTGCCACGAGGTGATCGAGGCTCCCAACTTTTTGAAGCCCCCACCGGGCGATGGAAAGTCCCAGGGCCGAGCCGAGCAGGCCGATGAAAGTCCTGAGCCCCCACTGGGCGATGGAAAGTCCCAGGGCCGAGCCGAGCAGGCCGATGAAAGTCCTGAGCCCCCACCGGGCGATGGAAAGTGCTGCGGCCGGGCCACGCAGGGCGATGAAGGGCCTGCGAGCGGGTCGATCGTACCTTGCGCTTCGGGGCGGTCGAAGCTGCTACGGCTGGAGCTCCCAAAAACTGGTCGCCAGCCAGGGACCTGCGAGCTCCCGATGCAGGGCCCACGGCCAAAGCCTCCGAGATGGTAAGTCCAGGCCCTGCGACCGGAGTCTTCAAGGTCGATCCCAGCTGGAGGCCGCCGACTCCACGGTGTTAGGCCGTAGCACGAACGGAGATACGACACGGTAAAGGTCGCATCTCCGGTGAGGAAGAGATTAGAAAAAAAGGTTTCCCCCACCCCCCCACATACACAGAGTTAAAAATAGAACAAAACGCACATTAAACGATGACAATAGACAAAAAACAAAAAAAAGACAGAGAGACTGCCGGTGAGCCGCAGCTGCAGAACACAGCCACGCCCCTTTTCCATTATTAAGGAGCAGTGAATAGGTTCCTCTTGCAACTTTTTTTCATCTCTGGCCAGGACTACAGAAATATACATTCTGGCTTCCTTCAGTGATTTCCAACTTGAAAACATTTTAACTTGGAATACCATGTGTTCAAATGTCACATTTTTATTCTTGTAAGATAGAAACATAGAAAAATAGGTGCAGGAGTAGGCCATCCGGCCCTTCGAGCTAGCACTGGCATTCAATATGATCATGGCTGATCATTTAAATCAGTACCCCCTTCCTGTTTTTTTTTCTCCATATCCCTTGATTCCACTAGCCCAAATAGCTAAATTTAACTCTTGAAAACCTCTAATGAATTGGCCTCCACTGCCTTCTGTGGCAGGGAATTCCACAGATTTACAACTCTCTGGGTGAAGACGTTTTTCCTCATCTCAGTCCTAAATGGCCAACCCCTTATTCTTAAACTGTGACCCCTTGTCTATTGTCTATTGTTCTGGACTCCCCCAACATCGGGAGAATTTTTCCTGCATCTCGCCTGTCCAATCCTTTTAAGAATTTTATATGTTTGTATAAGATCCCCTCTCATCCTAAATTCCAGTGAATACCAGTCGACCCATTCTTTCATCATATGTCAGTCGCACCATCCCAGGAATTAACCTGGTGAACTACGCTGCACTCCCTCAATAGCAATAATATCCTTCCACAAATTAGACCAAAATTGCACATAATACTCCAGGTGCGGTCTCACCAGAGCCCTGTACAACTGCAGTTGGACCTCCTTGCTCCTAAACTCAAATCCTCTCGCAATGAAGGCCAACATGCCATTAGCTTTCTTCACTGCCTGCTGTACCTGCATGCTTACTTTCAGTGACTGATGGACAAGCACACCCAGGTCTTGTTGCACCTCCCCTTTTCCTAATTTGACACCATTCAGATATTAATCTGCCTTCCTGTTCTTGCCACCAAAGTGGATAACCTCACATTTATCCGCATTACACTGCATCTGCCCACTCACCCAACCTATCCATGTCACCCTGCGGCCTCATAGCATCTTCACCGCAGCTCACACTGCCATCCAGCTTTGTGTCATCCGCAAAGTTAGAGTTGTCACATTTAATTCCCTCGTCCAAATTGTTAATATTCAACAGAATTTTTAATTTCAATTTTACTTTAAATTCATGTTATTCTGACTGTTATTACAAGCATATAATTTTTCTTATTTGATGTAATTGAACATTTATTTAGGAGCCAAAAGGATTGTCAAATGTAAAAGGACCAGATTGACCTAGTTTGTTTTCTGCGTTCCTGGTACAGGTCCTCCCCAGGTTGTCATGCCCGACTTGTGTACACTGTATATATAAATGTTTGCGAGAACGGTGAGGTGGATTTTCCGGCTGCCATGGGGCTGCAGATACTGGAGTAACTCAGTGGGACAGGGAGCTGCCATGGGGCTGCAGATGCTGGACAGGGGACAGGGAGCTGCCATGGGGCTGCAGATGCTGGAGTAACTCTGGGACAGGGAGCTGCCATGGGGCTGCAGATGCTGGAGTAACTGGGACAGGAAGCTGCCATGGGGCTGCAGATGCTGGAGTAACTGGGACAGGGAGCTGCCATGGGGCTGCAGATGCTGGAGTAACTCAGTGGGACATGGGGCTGCAGATGCTGGAGTAACTCAGTGGGACAGGGAGCTGCCATGGGGCTGCAGATGCTGGAGTAACTCAGTGGGACAGGGAGCTGCCATGGGGCTGCAGATGCTGGAGTAACTCTGGGACAGGGAGCTGCCATGGGGCTGCAGATGCTGGAGTAACTCTGGGACAGGGAGCTGCCATGGGGCTGCAGATGCTGGAGTAACTCAGTGGGACAGGGAGCTGCCATGGGGCTGCAGATGCTGCAGTAACTCAGTGGGACAGGGAGCAGGTGCAGACATCCTCTGCTCTGTAGAAGCTCTGCTTGTGGCTGGTTTTCCGACTGGCGAGCCGTTCAAGTTATAGAAACATAGAAAATAGGTGCAGGAGTATGCCATTCGGCCCTTCGAGCCTGCACCGCCATTCAATATGATCATGGCTGATCATCCAGCTCAGTAACCTGTACCTGCCTTCTCTCCATACCCCCTGATCCCTTTAGCCACAAGGGCCACATCTAACTCCCTCTTAAATATAAACCAATGAACTGGCCTCAACTACCTTCTGTGGCAGAGAATTCCACAGACTCACCACTCTGTGTGAAGAAATGTTTTCTCATCTCGGTCCTAAAAGACTTCCCCCTTATCCTTAAGCTGTGGCCCCTGGTTCTGGACTTCCCCAACATTGGGAACAATCTTCCCGCATCTAGCCTCTCCAACCCCTTAAGAATTTTATATGTTTCTATAAGATCCCCCCTCAGTCTTCTAAATTCCAGCGAGTATAAGCCTAGTCTATCCAGTCTTTCTTCATATGAAAGTCCTGCCATTCCAGGGATCAATCTGGTGAACCTTCTCTGTACTCCCTCTAAGGCAAGAATGTCTTTCCTCAGATTAGGAGACCAAAACTGCACACAATACTCCAGGTGCGGTCTCACCAAGGCCCTGTACAACTGCAGCAGAACCTCCCTGCTCCTATACTCAAATCCTCTTGCTATGAAAGCCAACATACCATTCGCTTTCTTCACTGCCTGCTGCACCTGCACGCTTGCTTTCAATGACTGGTGCACCATGACACCCAGGTCACGTAGCATCTCCCCTTTTCCTAATTGGCCACCATTCAGGTAATACTCTGCTTTCCTGTTCTTGCCGCCAAAGTGGATAACCTCACATTTATCCACATTATATTGCATCTGCCATGCATTTGCCCACTCCTAATCTATCCAAGTCACTCTGCAGCCTCCTAGCATCCTCCTCGCAGCTAACACTGCCACCCAGCTTCGTGTCATCCGCAAACTTAGAGATATTGCATTCAATTCCCTCGTCCAAATCATCAATATATATTGTAAATAACTGGGGTCCCAGCACTGAGCCTTGCGGTACCCCACTAGTCACTGCCTGCCGTTCCGAAAAGGACCCGTTTATTCCTACTCTTTGCTTCCTGTCCGCCAACCAATTCTCTATCCACCTCAACACTGAACCCCCAATACCGTGTGCTTTAAGTTTGTACCCCAATCTCCTATGTGGGACCTTGTCGAAGGCCTTCTGAAAGTCCAGATATAACACATCGACTGGTTCTCCCTTATCCACTCTACTAGTTACATACTCGAACAGGTCTTGGGAAGGGAACACTGCCCTAACCTGGGGAGGACCGGTAGATGCATTGCATTGATATTAGGATTGGTCAAGTAGCTAATTAATGTGATGAGGTGAGGAAAGTCACCCACATGCCATTCTCAGTTCTGAAGAGTCCTGATATTCTTTTCCTCTGCACTGGTGCAGCCTGACTGCTGAATCTTTTCCAGCATTTTCTGTTTTTATTTGATTTCCAGCAGTTAGTTGATTTTGATTGATAAACGGTCCGGTGTAATGTATTAAAATAAAACCAATTAATCATTTCAACATAAACCCACAAATAATCTATTTTGTTTATTTTTTCAGATATTTGATCCTGAGACAACCCAAAAATTGTTTTTTAATGTTGTCATGAAGAACCTGGTAAAAGAAGCCCTGGAAGGGCAAAGCTGCTTGGTTTATACCTACGGTGTATCAAACTCCGGAAAAACCTACACCGTTCAAGGTAAAATACATATATTGTCTGTTGTAATGTAAATGGAATTATACTGGGTCAACATACAAGGGTTCTCTGGATATTGTGCAAGGGGGTGGTGTATATCTGGAATGTGATGCCAGAACAGGAGGTGGAGGCAGATACAATGACAATGTTTAAAAGTGGTTTGGACGGGTAGTTGAATAGAAAAAACAACAAGGGATTGACACGGGAAAGTCGGTTAGCCTAGTTTAACATTATTGTTGGCATAGAAACATAGAAAATAGGTGCAGGAGTAGGCCATTCGGCCCTTTGAGCCTGCACCGCCATTCAATATGATCATGGCTGATCATTCAGCTCAGTAGCCTGTACCTGCCTTCTCTCCATACCCCCTGATCCCTTTAGCAAAAAGGGCCACATCTAACTCCCTCTTAAATATAGCCAATGAACTGGCCTCAACTACCTTGTGTGGCAGAGAATTCCACAGACTCACAACTCTGTGTGAAGAAATGTTTTCTCATCTCGGTCCTAAAAGACTTCCCCCTTATCCTTAAGCTGTGGCCCCTGTTTCTGGACTTCCCCAACATTGGGAACAATCTTCCCGCATTTAGCCTCTCCAACCCCTTAAGAATTTTATATGTTTCTATAAGATCCCCCCTCAGTCTTCTAAATTCCAGCGAGTACAAGCCCAGTCTATCTAGTCTTTCCTCATATGTAAGTCCCGCCATCCCAGGGATCAATCTGGTGAACCTTCTCTGTACTCCCTCTAAGGCAAGAACGTCTTTCCTCAGGTTAGGAGACCAAAACTGCACACAATACTCCAGGTGCGGTCTCACCAAGGCCCTGTACAACTGCAGCAGAACCTCCCTGCTCCTAAACTCAAATCCTCTTGCTATGAATGCCAACATACCATTCGCTTGGATGAGGTTGGCTGAAATGGCTTGCTTGCATCTACGCTGTACATTTCTGTACATTTCTGCACTTTGAATTCCACTTCATTTGTAGGTACCAGGCAGGACAGTGGGATCTTGCCACGATCTCTGGCTGTAATTTTCAATAGTGTCCACGGAAAACTATATCCCAGGATGGACCTAAAGCCTAACCTGTGTAATGATGTAATCAAGTTGGATAACAAGATGGTGAGGCAAGAGGAGCTGAAGAAACTTGCATTACTGGGCATTGTCAGAGAGGTCAGTTTTAAGCTTTTATTTTCTGCCGACTCTGTGTTTATAGACAATAGACAATAGGTGCAGGAGTAGGCCATTCAGCCCTTCGAGCCAGCACCGCCATTCAATGCGATCATGGCTGATCACTCTCAATCAGTACCCCGTTCCTGCCTTCTCCCCATACCCCCTCACTCCGCTATCCTTAAGAGCTCTATCCAGCTCTCTCTTGAAAGCATCCAACGAACTGGCCTCCACTGCCTTCTGAGGCAGAGAATTCCACACCTTCACCACTCTGACTGAAAAAGTTCTTCCTCATCTCCGTTCTAAATGGCCTACCCCTTATTCTTAAACTGTGGCCCCTTGTTCTGGACTCCCCCAACATTGGGAACATGTTTCCTGCCTCTAATGTGTGCAATCCCCTAATTATCTTATATGTTTCAATAAGATCCCCCCTCATCCTAAATTCCAGTGTATACAAGCCCAATTGCTCCAGCCTTTCAACATACGACAGTCCCGCCATTCCGGGAATTAACCTAGTGAACCTACGCTGCACGCCCTCCATAGCAAGAATATCCTTCCTCAAATTTGGAGACCAAAACTGCGCACAGTACTCTAGGTGCGGTCTCACCAGGGCCCGGTACAACTGTAGAAGGACCTCTTTGCTCCTATACTCAACTCCTCTTGTTATGAAGGCCAACATTCCAGTGGCTTTCTTCACTGCCTGCTGTACCTGCATGCTTCCTTACATTGACTGATGCACTAGGACACCCAGATCTCGTTGAACTCCCCCTCCTCCTAACTTGACACCATTCAGATAATAATCTGCCTTTCTATTCTTACTTCCAAAGTGAATAACCTCACACTTATAACAGGTATAACAGAGCTTTATTTGTCGTTCGGTACCGAAGTACCGAACGAAACTACATAGCAGTCATAGAAAAAAAAAAAGAACACAAGACACATAACCCCAACACAAAAGTCCATCACAGTGACTCCAAACACCCCCTCACTGTGATGGAGGCAACAAAACTTCCACTCTCTTCCCCACGCCCACGGACAGACAGCTCGTCCCCGACCGACCCGCACAGTCCCCGCACCGGGCGCTGAAACGTCTCGCGGCCGAACCGGGCGATGAAAGGCCCGCGACCAAGCCTTGCGCAGCTAAGTCCCGTGTTCGAGCCGCACCGGGCGATGTCAAGTCCGCAGCCGAGCCGCACCAGCGATGAAAAGCCCCGCAGCCGAGCTGCACCGGGCGATGTTAAGCCCCGCGGCCGAGCCGCACCGGGCGATGTTAAGTCCCGCAGCCGAGCCGCACCGGGATGTAAAGTCCAGCGGCCAAGCCGCACCGGGATGTAAAGTCCAGTTGTACATTAAACTGCATCTGCCATGTATCCGCCCACTCACACAACCTGTCCAAGTCACCCTGCAGCCTTATTGCATCTTCCACACAATTCACACTACACCCCAGCTTAGTATCATCTGCAAATTTGCTAATGGTACTTTTAATCCCTTCATCCAAGTCATTAATGTATATCGTAAATAGCTGGGGCCCCAGCACCGAACCTTGCGGTACCCCACTGGTCACTGCCTGCCATTCCGAAAGGGACCCATTTATCCCCACTCTTTGCTTTCTGTCTGTCAACCAATTTTCTATCCATGTCAGTACCCTACCCCCAATACCATGTGCTCTAATTTTGCCCACTAATCTCCTATGTGGGACCTTGTCGAAGGCTTTCTGAAAGTCAAGGTACACCACATCCACTGACTCTCCCCTGTCAATTTTCCTAGTTACATCCTCAAAAAATTCCAGTAGATTTGTCAAGCATGATTTCCCCTTCGTAAATCCATGTTGACTCGGAATGATCCTGTTACTGCTATCCAAATGCTCAGCAATTTCGTCTTTTATAATTGACTCCAGCATCTTCCCCACCACTGATGTCAGACTAACTGATCTATAATTACCCGTTTTCTCTCTCCCTCCTTTCTTAAAAAGTGGGATAACATTTGCTATCCTCCAATCCACAGGAACTGATCCTGAATCTATAGAACATTGAAAAATGATCTCCAATGCTTCCACTATTTCTAGAGCCACCTCCTTAAGTACCCTGGGATGCAGACCATCAGGCCCTGGGGATTTATCAGCCTTCAGTCCCATCAGTCTACCCAAAACAATTTCCTGCCTAATGTGGATTTCCTTCAGTTCCTCCATCACCCTAGGTTCTCCGGCCCCTAGAACATTTGGGAGATTGTGTGTATCTTCCTCAGTGAAGACAGATCCAAAGTAACGGTTTAACTCGTCTGCCATTTCTTTGTTCCCCATAATAAATTCCCCTGCTTCTGTCTTCAAGGGACCCACATTTGCCTTGACTATTTTTTTCCTCTTCACGTACCTAAAAAAACTTTTGCTATCCTCCTTTATATTATTGGCTAGTTTACCCTCGTACCTCATCTTTTCTCCCCGTATTGCCTTTTTAGTTAACTTTTAACGTTTAAGATGCGACCTTCTAGTTGTTCGATTCACAATGTTGCTTTGAGTCCAATAAGCCTACTCATTTGTCAAACTCATCAAGTGCTGCCGACTGCGTCAGGTCTTCCATGGTGTCACACTGTTTTCAGAATGTAAGGCCCTGGTGTACATTGGATTTGTATATTATGTCCAATATACATCTTATTCTTGTAATCTACCTTGCTGCCCATTACTACTGGGCTTGAGACAGCGAGCAGATGTTAACCCGTCTTTTTCTGTTTGAAAAATTGTTTGAGCTGATCGGCATTCAAATGATTATGTCTGAAGAGTTTGCGATTCTTGGTTTTCGCTCTAACTTTTGTAAAGGGGAGCCTAGGAATTGGGAAAGTATATTAATGTTGCTTTTAATAAAATACTGAATGTTGAACATCTTGTGATCATTACAGAGTCATTGTGCAGTGTGCTTCAGGTTTTCCCTTTAAAGAGAGAAAGTAAAATGTCTGGCATGGCAAGTAACATGCTAATCATCTGAAACATTTCTTAATGGTCAAGTAGAAGTCCAACTGCCTGTTCTAGCACCCGAGGTTCTGAATGATAAATGATGTATTGATGAAAATGAACACTCTCTTGCTGCTTTGTTCTCTCGGTTCCTCATATATTGCACTCTGTTTTTGGTTTCCAATGTGAGTTTTCCTGGGGTGGGGTAAAAGTCTAAGCTCTTTTCTACACTAATTTACTTGCGTTGGAAAGTTCTTTTCAGGTTTAGTTCTAACTTTGTTGCTAATCTTGCTCTGCAATTTTTCATTTCATTTAGGAGGAACTGCAAACACCAATGAGAATGAAAACCGAATATAGACTGAGGGAGGGTCTCAGCTGCGATACTGATAGTGGCATTGGGAGCATGTCATCCGTCAGTAACTTAGAAGGTAAGCTCTTGTCATCTTCCCTTCTCTTGCAAGTTTTCTGATTTGCCTTGTACAACAGTCACAAGCAGTCTGCTCGTACAGAGCTCTGTAAGAGTGTGCTGTTATCCAGTACTTTTAACTTTCATGGAACATGCCAAAGCACAACATTCAGTGAGTACATTTTTGAAGTGGACCCCTGTTTTGTGATACCTATATGTTTACAAGTTTATTTTTTAAAGATAGACTCTTTGTTTGGATCTTGACCCGAAACGTCACCTATTTTCTTCAGAGATGCTGTCTGACCTGCTGCGTTACTCCAGCTTTTTGTGTCTATCTTCGGTTTAAACAGCATCCACAGTTTCTTCCTACACAGACTCTTTGCTTATCATTCTAGAGGCTTAAATTGATGTAGTTTGGGGAATAGTTTTGTTACTGCTTACACTGTCGACATGGTTGAACTTGCTTGTTCACGGCTGTGAGCAATTCAGCCATCCTTTGACTCCATTGCTGACCATTTTCACTTGTTTTCTTGTCTCCATCTGTTGCTCTGCAGAGGCTTCGTCCCGTTGGGCTGATCAGGATACAGTTGTCCTCCAGCAGGAGGAACAATTCCACTATTCCATCTGGGTCGCCTTCTTTGAAATTTACAACGAGCTTGCCTACGACTTGCTGGGCACTGCTCCCACTGCCAACTGCAAGCGACAGACCCTGAAACTGTGTGAGGATAAAAATGGAAACACTTATGTTAAAGGTACTTGCCCTCTTGTCCATAAGGCTTGTGTTTGTACTTTTAGAAGAAAGTACCTTTGTATCTTTTTAAACATTTAAAAATGGAAATTATGCACTTATTAAAATGAAAGCCAAGGCTGTTGTAAATTGGGAATAAGCAGGCTTGTGTCTCCTGGAGCTTTAGACTTCACTTCACTGAAACGGACAGAGCCAACTCTACAGGGGTCCCTATCATCACGGGACAAGTGACTATAGAGCCCATTCTGCTTGCATGTCCTGCATGGAAAATTGGGAAATGTTTCTGAAATCTTTACTATTCTTGGGAAAAATACCTTTAAACGTAACTCAAAGCTGTTCAGATTATTTATATTGTGCAAGTTTAATGTTAGAATGATCATTTGACTTCCAGGAGCTAACTGTAAAAATTAAGCCAAACAGCTTAAAATTGATGTAGCAGCCAAACCCCACTCTTGACAATATACCCCTCTACATATCATCACTTGTCGAAGATTTTGTCTGTTGTTGATGTTGGAAGTTGGAAGTTTTTTATTCCGTTTTTAATTTTGTTTCAGATCTGACCTGGATCAATGTGGGTGATGCAGAAGAAGCCTGGAAAATTCTTAAAGTTGGTCGTAAAAACCAAAGCATAGCCAGCACACACGTGAACCAGAATTCCAGTAGGAGGTGAGTGTGTTTATTTGGGGCTTTGCCTTCTATTGCATTAGACATGGTTAATGTGGCTGGGCTAGAAAGCCTAGACTACAGCATGACAAACTGTGGCACGGTGGCGCAGCGGTAGAGTTGCTGCCTTATAGCGAATGCAACGCCGGAGGCTCGGGTTCGATCCTGACTACGGGCGCCGTCTGTACGGAGTTTGTACGTTCTCCCCGTGACCTGCGTGGGTTTTCTCCGAGATCTTCGGTTTCCTCCCACACTCCAAAGACGTACAGGTATGTAGGTTAATTGGCTGGGCAAATGTAAAAATTGTCCCTAGTGTGTGTAGATTTTAGATGTAGATTTAGAGATACAGCGCAGAAACAGGCCCTTCGGCCAACCGAGTCAACGCCGCCCAGCGATCCCCGCACATTAACACTATCCTACACACACTAGGGGCAATTTTTACATTTACCCAGTCAATAGGACAGTGTAGGATAGTGTTAATGTGCGGGGATCGCTGGGCGGCGCGGACCCGGTGGGCCGAAGGGCCTGTTTCCGTGCTGTATCTCTAAAATCTAAAAAAAAACCTCCAAGCACAAAGGATGACTTTCCTATAACTAAACATCCACAGCTAATGATCCTTAAGGATTAAGTCTATTGCTCTCCATTTACCCAGCCTCTGGCAGGTTTTATTTTATTATATGAGTCATTCGTACGAGCTGTATATAACTTGTGATTTTTTACTTTTCCAAAATTAGCCACAGTTCAGATCTTTTCCATTTTGTGCATCAATCTCTTTAAATCCAATCATGTTTTTAAAGGAAATACATTTATTTTCCTCAAGAATGAGGATTGGTAATCGTAAGATGAAGGATTGTTGCTATTTAAAATTTGGAGTTTATATACACAATTGTATCATGGTGGACCATGGATTTCACTGCAGGACAGAACTGAAATTCTTTTTCCTACTGATTTTTTTCCTTGCTCTGTAGTCACAGCATCTTCTCTATTCGCATCATCCACGTGGCCGAAGATTGGAAATCTGTGCTGCAAACAAGCGAGTGAGTGTTGATCATTGTCATCATCTTTCTTGCCTTTCAAAATGTCTGATGTGCAGAATGCCACTAGTATCTATCGGAGTAGGAACCATTGCTTAGTGTTAAATAAAGCATGGTGGAGGGAGAATATGGAAATTAGACCACTGTATGTGACAAAACAATCCCCAGCTTAGAGTCTGAAGAAGGGTCTCGACCCGAAACATCACCCATTCCTTCTCTCCAGAGATGCTGCCTGACCCGCTGAGTTACTCCCACATTTTGTCTATCTTCAATTTAAACCATCACCTGCAGTTCTTTCCTATCCATTCTTAAAGTCATGCATTGTGTTAAAAGCATCAAACACTGAACAATTTGGAAGTAACTGATTGGACTTTGGGGATGGAATATTTTGGCTCCAGTGTACATGTGGCATAAAGTGAGGTGCTACAATGCCACCATGCGTTCTGCGCCGTGCCTGCCTCGTGCTGCGCCGTGCCTGCCTCGTGCCGACGTGCCTGCTGCCTCGTGCCGCTGTGCCTGCCTCGCACTGTATCGAGCTTACATGGACATCTGTACAATGGAAGCTGTCAGTCTAGGAAGGCATCGTACGAAAATTGTTCCGTGGCCACGTTGCAAACGAACAAGATTTGTAAAGGAATGAATGAATCTGCATTGATGTAACTTTTGACTTGAGTCCTAACATAGTTGTTTTGTGTTGTTTGAGGATGAACTGGTCAATAAGCACCCCCTGCCCCTCGAGCCCTCTAGAGGTGGCATACTTGGTTAACACTCATGAATGATACATCCAATAGTATTATACTCGCCCTGCTGCAAATGCAATCAACTCGCATCCTAGCTTGTTGCGAACGCAGAACTCTTAACAAAACAGGCAGTATTCATTTGCAGTTCTTCTGGTTGTGGTAAGCGCATGAATGTTATAGGCTTTCCAAGAATGAAGTCTGCAATGCCAAAGAATTTAAAGTAAATTTTGATAAATGCCATGATGCAATAATATGCATGAGCTTGCCAGCACTTAAATGAATCTTAAAATAAAAATGTTCAGGTGGCAAATCTGTTTAGAGAATTGTTCTTTGACAGTCCGCGTGTTAAATCAGCTAGGGGAGCAGTCTGCAATTGTTGTTACTATCCTCGAGTGCTGCCAGCTAGAGGCATAAGAATTGCCTGCTGTAATTTAAGAATTTGCCAGAACACAGGTTCATTCCTTTTCTTTCTTCAGACTAACATTGTGTGACCTGGCTGGATCTGAACGATGCAAAGAACAGAAGTGTGGTGAAAGGATGAAGGAGGCAACGAACATCAACACGTCCCTGCACACCCTCGGCAGGTGCATCAGTGCCTTGCGGCAGAACCAGCAGATTAAGTATGCACATCATTAGCTCTTTAAAACAGTTGAGTATTTAATAATCCCTGTCTTTTTCCCCACCTCCTTACTGATGACCAACCACTGGTGCAGCGTTTCTGTGCAGTTGCTTTTGGGCCAAATGAAGTACAAACTGTCGGTGAACAATCTATAGCTACATAGAACAACATATTGGAAGAAAATAAGCCTGTTGGTTCCCTTGATAATAACTAAATTATGGCCTATTGTTTCTGATAGGTTCTGGGGATTTGGATACTGGGCACCGTGAAAGAAATATCGTAAAAAGATGGTCACTGTGCAACCAGCTCGAGAGTCCCTTGGCACTTCACCTGGAGTGACTCTCTTCTCCCCGCAATGACCAGGTTCCTGAATTTTCTTTGTTGTATTTCCAGATCAAAGCCCAATGTGGTGCCTTTCCGGGACAGTAAATTGACTCGCATATTCCAAGGGTTTTTCTCCAACCATGGGAAATCTTGCATGATTGTGAACATCAATCAGTGTGCCTCCACATATGACGAAACATTACAAGTGATGAAATTCTCAGCTATTGCCAGCCAGGTGAGCAGTCCACAGCTATCATAATGGACAGGTGATAAACATTCCAACCTACCTGGCCATTCCCATCTGCAACAGTTACATATTGCCTTTGGATTTGCTTTTGAAATTGAGATACATAAGTCACCATGTGTGTAAGTTCTAAATTATTTGGTAGTATTCTTCAGCTGAGTCAGAAGTTTGTGACTTTGGTGTAGAGATGTAAGCAGAAAATCACATCTGAAACTCACTCACTTGGGATACAATACCCTCTCGTTCGATGTCCTGCTGAATATTCATCCTCAATTAACTTTCACTGTAAGATATTAACATGTAGTTCTTTTCTCAGTGTCAGTCTGTGTTTTATTTTTATTTGCCTTTTTGCCGTGTTAATTGAGAGGGGGGGAAAGTGTTTAGTCGGCTGCGTGTGATGTTCTCTGATTTAATTACTAGAAAGCAAAGTGTAAGAGATGGTGTGAGCTGTGATTCAATTTGCTGCTGTTATTTACTGCATCAGGCCAGTTTAATAGGATATATTTTATTATCTGTTTTGCCATTGTAGCTGATACAGGAGCCTTCAATGAAGCTGTTTCCTTCTATCCGAACACTTCTCAGAGAGCATGATGGATGGCATAGCTGCAATGCCCAGGAGCCAGTGGAAGAGGAGGAATGTGACGAGCAAGAGAGTGATAATGAGGATGACCCTGACATCAGTACACTGGACAAAGAGGTGGGTTTACTGTACACTGATGTTCTGCTCATTTATTAGCCTTGGGTGGCTGTCAAACCTCCACTTGGACTGTTTATCTGTCTGTGTGCTTCGTGTTTGGATAGTGAAGAATGTAAAAAGAGTACTTGACAAGTTGAATCAGGAGATAAAATTGGCGTGTCACAAATGTAATGCTACGGTGGTTATGGGAGATTTCAACATGCAGGTAGACTGGGAAAATTAGGTTGGAAATGGACCCCAGGAAAGAGAGTTTGTAGAGTGCCTTCGAGATGGATTCTTAGAACAGCTTGTACTGGAGCCTACCAGGGAGAAGGCAATTCTGGATTTAGTGTTGTGTAATGATCCTGATCTGATAAGGGGACTAGAGGTAAAAGAGCCATTAGGAGGCAGTGATCAAAACATGATAAGTTTTACTCTGCAAATGGAAAGGCAGAAGGGAAAATCGGAAGAGTCAGTATTACAGTATAGCAAAGGGGATTACAGAGGCATGAGGCAGGAGCTGGCCAAAATTGACTGGAAGGAGGCCCTAGCAGGGAAGACGGTAGAACAGCAATGGCAGGTATTCCTGGGAATAATGCAGAGGTTGCAGGATCAATTTATCCCAAAGAGGCGGAAAGACTCTAAGGGGAGTAAGAGACACCTGTGGCTGACAAGGGAAGTCAAGGACAGCATAAAAATTAAGGAGAGGAAGTATAACAGCAAAGAAGAGTGGGAAGACAGAGGATTGGGACTCTTTTAAAGAGCAACAAAAGTTAACTAAAAAGGCAATAGGGGGAGAAAAGATGAGGTACGAGGGTAAACTAGCCAATAATATAAAGGAGGATAGCAAAAGTTTTTTTAGGTACGTGAAGAGGTAAAAAATAGTCAAGGCAAATGTGGGTCCCTTGAAGACAGAAGCAGGGGAATTTATTATGGGGAACAAAGAAATGGCAGACGAGTTAAACCGTTACTTTGGATCTGTCTTCACTGAGGAAGATACACACAATCTCCCAAATGTTCTAGGGGCCGGAGAACCTAGGGTGATGGAGGAACTGAAGGAAATCCACATTAGGCAGGAAATTGTTTTGGGTAGACTGATGGGACTGAAGGCTGATAAATCCCCAGGGCCTGATGGTCTGCATCCCAGGGTACTTAAGGAGGTGGCTCTAGAAATAGTGGAAGCATTGGAGATCATTTTTCAATGTTCTATAGATTCAGGATCAGTTCCTGTGGATTGGAGGATAGCAAATGTTATCCCACTTTTTAAGAAAGGAGGGAGAGAGAAAACGGGTAATGATAGATCAGTTAGTTTGACATCAGTGGTGGGGAAGATGCTGGAGTCAATTATAAAAGACGAAATTGCTGAGCATTTGGATAGCAGTAACAGGATCATTCCGAGTCAGCATGGATTTACGAAGGGGAAATCATGCTTGACAAATCTATTGGAATTTTTTGAGGATGTAACTAGGAAAATTGACAGGGGAGAGTCAGTGGATGTGGTGTACCTCGACTTTCAGAAAGCCTTCGACAAGGTCCCACATAGGAGATTGGTGGGCAAAATTAGAGCACATGGTATTGGGGGTAGAGTACTGACATGTATAGAAAATTGGTTGACAGACAGAAAGCAAAGAGTGGGGATAAATGGGTCCCTTTCGGAATGGCAGGCAGTGACCAGTAGGGTACCGCAAGGTTCGGTGCTGGGGCCCCAGCTATTTACGATATACATTAATGACTTAGATGAAGAGATTAAAAGTACCATTAGCAAATTATGGAGATGATACTAAGCTGGGGGGTAGTGTGAATTGTGAGGAAGATGCAATAAGGCTGCAGGGTGACTTGGACAGGTTGTGTGAGTGGGCGGATACATGGCAGATGCAGTTTAATGTAGATAAGTGTGAGGTTATTCACTTTGGAAGTAAGAGTAGAAAGGCAGATTATTATCTGAATGGTGTCAAGTTAGGAAGAGGGGATGTTCAACGAGATCTGGGTGTCCTAGTGCATCAGTCACTGAAAGGAAGCATGCAGGTACAGCAGGCAGTGAAGAAAGCCAATGGAATGTTGGCCTTCATAACAAGAGGAGTTGAGTATAAGAGCAAAGAGGTCCTTCTACAGTTGTACCGGGCCCTGGTGAGACTGCACCTGGAGTACTGTGTGCAGTTTTGGTCTCCAAATTTGAGGAAGGATATTCTTGCTATTGAGGGCGTGCAGCGTAGGTTCACTAGGTTAATTCCCGGAATGGCGGGACTGTCGTATGTTGAAAGGCTGGAGCGATTGGGCTTGTATACACTGGAATTTAGAAGGATGAGGGGGGATCTTATTGAAACATATAAGATAATTAGGGGATTGGACACATTAGAGGCAGGAAACATGTTCCCAATGTTGGGGGAGTCCAGAACAAGGGGCCACAGTTTAAGAATAAGGGGTAGGCCATTTAGAACGGAGATGAGGAAGAACTTTTTCAGTCAGAGAGTGGTGAAGGTGTGGAATTCTCTGCCTCAGAAGGCAGTGGAGGCCAGTTCGTTGGATGCTTTCAAGAGAGAGCTGGATAGAGCTCTTAAGGATAGCGGAGTGAGGGGGTATGGGGAGAAGGCAGGAACGGGGTACTGATTGAGAGTGATCAGCCATGATCGCATTGAATGGCGGTGCTGGCTCGAAGGGCTGAATGGCCTACTCCTGCACCTATTGTCTATTGACATGCAAGTTAATCAATATTGCTAAATTGCCCATCCATTCCATTCCCTCCACAGATGCTGCCTGTCTCGCTGAGTTTCTCCGGTACTTTGTTTACTCGCAAAATGTAAATGTTGCTACTGCAAAACTTGCAAAGGCAGTTATATAAAATAGACTTGCACCTTTTGTTTGCATGGTGTAAGAGCATCAAACCTCATAAGCAGACGTTAGAATGGGCAATCGTCAGTAACAGCTTCTACTGCTTGTCCTTGATTGGGTATCAGCTCTCATTGTACTGAACTCTGAATGTAGGCCCAGCCTATTTAACCTCACCACTCTGGCCAGAACCCAGCTTTGTACCATCCGTGTTGCTCCTGTTTCTGCAGCGAAACCAGGCATCACAGGCCAAGCAGTTGAACATCGCTAATCTTGTTGAAGGATTGTGCAGTTAGCAGCCTGAAGAAAGCAGTGAAATTAACTGCAGGAAAGAAAATACCTTGTTTCTTAAAGGAAAAATGGAGCTAATTAAATTGCAATACCTGAATAAATTCACATTTGTAATAGTTGTCTATGCCAGAGGGGATGTTTGGCCATAATTATTGTTTCGCTGAGAGGGTAACTGAGATGACAAGATGCGGCACCCGATGGCAGATGGAGATTATAATCACTGTTAGGTGGGGGATGGAGATTATAATCACTGTTAGGTGGGGGATGGAGATTATAATCACTGTTAGGTGGGGGATGGAGATTATAATCACTGTTGGGTGGGGGATGGAGATTATAATCACTGTTGGGTGGGGGATGGAGATTATAATCACTGTTGGGTGGGGGATGGAGATTATAATCACTGTTAGGTGGGGGATGGAGATTATAATCACTGTTAGGTGGGGGATGGAGATTATAATCACTGTTGGGTGGGGGATGGAGATTATAATCACTGTTAGGTGGGGGATGGAGATTATAATCACTGTTAGGTGGGGGATGGAGATTATAATCACTGTTAGGTGGGGGATGGAGATTATAATCACTTGGGTGGGGGATGGAGATTATAATCACTGTTAGGTGGGGGATGGAGATTATAATCACTGTTGGGTGGGGGATGGAGATTATAATCACTGTTAGGTGGGGGATGGAGATTATAATCACTGTTAGGTGGGGGATGGAGATTATAATCACTGTTGGGTGGGGGATGGAGATTATAATCACTGTTAGGTGGGGGATGGAGATTATAATCACTGTTAGGTGGGGGATGGAGATTATAATCACTGTTGGGTGGGGGATGGAGATTATAATCACTGTTAGGTGGGGGATGGAGATTATAATCACTGTTAGGTGGGGGATGGAGATTATAAATCACTGTTAGGTGGGGGATGGAGATTATAATCACTGTGCCGATGCAGCAACTCTGGCATGTAGTGGAGAGGTGGGTTCAGCAATGATCAAGTTGGCAATCGTTAATATTTACCCCCGGTCTACTGCTCCCACGAAAGTTGCTGTGCCCAGAATTCATTTGGAAATCTACTTAGCGGTGATATTATTTTGACAGGAATATCCAGCCCTGTGCTTTTTTTAATTAAAATAATATATATTTTAACAATCTATTAGAGTCTGTGTTACTCGTGAAATTTCCATGGAAGCTGAAATGGATCTCTAAATCAATTTGTGGATGTGTTGTTAAACAACGGGGTCTTGATTAATGTCAACAGTTCTGCCAAAAACATATATGGTTTCAGTTTTTGTCAATGACCATGCATTTACCTGTTAGTCATTACAGAAAATTATTGAATGCCTGCAGCAGAACCTGATTAAGGAAACGCGGGAGAAGCTGTTGATGGAGAGTGAGATCAGGGAAAGTGTTGTCAGTGAGATGACGGAGCAATACAATGTGATGGAGACACACTGGAGGTATGTGTTGCCACATGTGTTGTGATAAAGTGTGACATGGTTGCTCATCGTTTAAGTGGAGTTATTACAATATCGGTAAAGTTTGGTTTAGTTATGTATGTTTTACTGGACAAAACTAAACTTATTATTGCCCTCAGATTTTATTAAGTTCCGCAGTGTTAAGATAAAAACAATTAATTGCTGCTGTGCGTTCTAATTTTTAGGACTTTTGGCATGTGTTAACTCTTGCGTAGTGCTTAACTGCTAACGATCGTTGAATTGTGCCCCATCCTCTCGCAGCAGCAAGTTTCTGTGATCAGCAATTGGATCATGGTGATAGCTGAAGAATGAATTTTGGCTGTGACACATGAACCTTGCTTTTGACAAAGTGTCCAACACACCAGCCAGAAATGGCCTTATTGCAATATTACTCATTACTGCACTGAAGTATAAACCACCATTATTTTACCAGTCCCGTGGTGAATACGTGTACAATGTGGCTGTAACCAATTTGTGTTTGCATGTATTTTGCCAGCCTCATTACTGGAAGTAGTTCAGATGGTCATTTTGTTAGACCTCGGACAATTAGTACCCGAATATTTTTTACAAAAACTGCACTGTTAATTTCCTGTAGGTAATTCCTTGACCATTTTGTCCTTTGGGTTAAGCCTGCTTTCAAACAAAATACACTTTAATCACCACTTTAAGCATTTTCTAAAAACAATATGTATTAAATGCTTTGTATCCTGACTTTAAGCACACATTCTGAAGGATTCAATTTATATTCCATTTTCTAGGCAGGAAAAAATGTATCTTTGAGACAAGAGTGAAATTTAATCTCTTTCTTTCTCAACTTCGCAGAGAGCAACTTGAGGAACAAAAAGAAAGTCTGGAAGATGCCTTTGAAGCTAAGATGAAAAATTACCAAGAGTATGTGAAATTCTATTATCAGCAATCTTCTGCTGATGAGGAAGATTCTGAATCTGATGATGAAATGTGTGATGGTAAAGCATTGGTAAGAAATATTCTTTTAAATTAATTATATTAATCAATGTCTCCAATAATCCTAGAAGTATTGGAAACCACTTTGGGATGTGGAGGAACGAACGAGTGTCGAGAAAAACAATAATTGAGTGCAACTGTCAGTTAAAAGGAATGTGAGTGTTAATGTAAGAAACCTGCAGAGAAACTCAAGTACAAGCAAGTAGGCTCTCCAGTGATTGCTGAATTTATGGAATGACTGACTCAGTCAATCACTAAAGTCTCGGTGCTTTTTGTTTTCCCTCCCACACATTCCTCTTTGGCCTGGAACTGACTGGAAGCTGGGCAGACATGCTGACCATATAGCTAGCTGTGGATCTGCAGTTGCAGGACGGACAAAATAGTCTCTCAACAACCCAGTGGGTTTAAATGAAAACCCCGCAGGTTGTCTGATGGAATTTCAACTTGCATCCATATTCGTTTGTGTATTTGGATAGCTAAACAAAAGTTGGGAAGGTCGCGTTCAATTACAGGGGGCATTGGCGAGGCAGCAACTCGATAATGTGTGGTATTGGTTTCCTTATTTGAGAAATTCTGCTGCATTGGAAGCAGTTCAGAGCAGGTTTACTGAACCAAACCTTGAAGGGGTGAGTTGCCTCAAAGAATGGTTGGATAAGCTAGGTTTGTATCTGCTGGAGCTTAAGACTGAGAACGGGACTTGAATGAAACACAACATTCTTGGGGTCCTGATGGGGTGGACATGCAGAGAATGTTTCCTTTTGTCAGAATGTCTGGAAGCAGGGTCATTGTGAAAATTAGAGGTTGCGTTGCCCCTTAAGGACTAGATTGGAAAGGGGGTGGGATCTCGTGCAGGACAGAGGCATCTGAGAGGCTAGAAGTTGGTATGGAGGATGGTGTGGGAAAGGTTAGTGGACAGAATAGGCAGGTGAAAGGCAGAGAACAAGGAAGGAGGGTTGGTTTAAACTGCACTTGTTTTAATGCAAGGGGCCTGACGGGTAAGGCAGATGAGCTGAGGGCATGGAGTGGTACGAGCGACTGGGACGTTGTAGCCATGATTGAAACCTGGTTAAGGGAGGGGCAGGACTGGCAGCTCAATGTTCTGGGGTATAGGTGCTTCAGGTGAGACAGTGGTTAGGGGTAAAGAGGAGGGGGGGGGGGTTGCATTGTTGGTTAAGGAGGACGTCACGGCTGTGTTCAAAGATGACATTACAGACGGTTTGTCTCGTGAGGCTAAATGGGTGGAGCTGAGGAACAAGAGAGAGATGATCACCTTGTTGGGGGTGTACTACAGACCCCCGAATAGTCAACAGGAATTAGAGGTAAAAAATGTGCCGGGAGATTGCAGACAGTTGCAGGTCAAATACGGCTGTTGTAGGGGATTTTAACTTTCCCAATATAGACTGGGAAAATCATAGCGTGAAGGATTTAGATGGGGTGCAAGTCCACAAAAGTGTTCAGGAGAGTTTTCTTCAGCAGTGTGTGGAGGCCCCCACACATGGGAGGGCAACGCTGGATCTAGTATTAGGAAATTGGGAAGGGCAAGCTAATGAAGTGTGTGTGGAGGAGCCTTTTGGGACCAGTGACCACCGTTCGATTAGGTTTAAGATAGTTATGGATCGGGACGGAGAGGGTCTACGTGTTAAAATGCTCAAGTGGGGTAAGGCCAACTTTGAGGGTATGAGAGAAGGTCTCGCTCAAGTTGACCGGAGCAGGTTATTTGAGGGGAAAGGAACATCGGCCAAGTGGGATGTTTTTAAAAGTGTACTGAAGAAAGCTCGGGATGTGTGCGTCCCCGTTAGAGTGAAGGGCAAAGCAGGCAAACGTAAGGAAGCTTGGCAGACGAGGGAAATTGAAACGTTAGTCAAAAACAAGAAGGATGCATGGGACAGATATAGGCAGCTGGGATCAAGTACATCCCTGGAGGAGTTTCAGTAACTAAGGAGTAAACTAAAAAAGGAAATCAGAAGGGCAAAAAGGGGCCAGGGGATAGCTCTGGCGGGTAGCATTAAGGACAATCCCAAAAGATTTTTATAGTTCCATAAGGGGGAAAAGGGTAACTAGAGAGAGTGGGACCTCTCAGGAATCAAAGCGGTCACCTCTGTGTGGAGCCACAGGAGATGGGCAAGGTCCTAAATGAGTATTTCTCCTCTATTTACCGAGGAGAAAGACAGTAGGACGGAGGAAATTGGGGCAGTCAATGGAAGTGTCTTGAGAGCAGTCAGTGTTACTATTGAAGAAGTACTGAAGGTACTGTCGTGTTTGAAGGTAGACAAATCTCCAGGCCCTGATCTGATATATCCAAGGACATTGTGGGAAACTAGAGAGGAAATTGCGGGAGCCCTGGTTGAAATTTACAATACAATATATCTTTATTGTCATTGTACAGGGTACAACGAGATTGGGAATGTGCCTTCCATATAATGCAATAAATTAATTAGCTAATCAGTATAAATTTATACAACCCAGTGAAACAAATTAGAAACAGTTTTAAGACAGTATAAAGTTCAAGTAGGTCTGTGCCGGTTCACTGTGCAATGTGACCATCTGGCTCAGCAGGACCGGTTCATAGCAGCTATGGCCCTGGGGATGAAGCTGTTCCTGAGTCTGGAGGTGCGGGCGTAGAAGGCCTTGTAGCGTCTGCCCGATGGTGGAATTTCGAACAGACTATTGCAGGGGTGTGAGGAGTCTTTGTGAATGCTGGTGGCTTTTCTGAGGCATCGTGTGTTGTAGATGTCCTCCAAGGCTGGTAGCTGTGTTCCGATAGTCTTCTGAGCTCTATGGACTACCCGCTGAAGAGCTCTCCTCTCTGCCTCCGTGCAGCTGAGGTACCACACAGGGATGCCATGCGTTAGGATGCTCTCTATGGTGCAGCGGTAGAAGGTCATCAGCAGCTGTTGGGGCAGACCAGACTTTTTCAGTGTTCTTGGGTAGAACAGCCGTTGCTGTGCCTTCTTGACCAGCGCAGCAGTGTTAGTGGACCATGTGAGGTCCCACGAAATGTGAGTGCCCAGAAACCTGAAGCTGGACACTCTCTCCACACTGTTCCCGTTGATGAAGATTGGAGCATATCTCTATACGGAGCGTATCTTTATGAATCGTCCTTAGATACAGGAGAGGTTTTGGAAGACTGGAGGGTGGCAAATGTTATACCACTTTGCAAGAAGGTCTGCAGGGAAAATGTTGGGAACTATAGGCCGGTGAGCTTAACATCTGTAGTTGGTAAGTTACTAGAGAGTATTCTGAGGGATAGGTTATATAGGCATTAGGATGGGCAAGGGCTGATTAGGGATTGTCAGCATGGTTTTGTATGTGGGAGGTCGTGTCTCACTAATCTGAGTTTTTTGAAGATGTGACCAAAAAGGTTGAGGGCAGAGCTGTCGAATGATCAGCCATGATCACATTGAATGGCGGTGCTGGCTCGAAGGGCCGAATGGCCTACTCCTGCACCTATTGTCTATTGACAAAATATGAAACTGGATTATTTACAAATAAAATGTAATAGAAACAAGGGAAGGGGGTATGGGGAGAAGGCAGGAACGGGGTACTGATTGAGAATGATCAGCCATGATCACATTGAATGGCGGTGCTGGTTCGAAAGGCCGAATGGCCTCCTCCTGCACCTATTGTCTATTGTATACATAGATTTCAGTAAGGCATTCGACAAGGTTCTGCATGGTAGGCTACTCTGGAAGGTTAAATCGCATGGGATCCAAGGAGAGATAGCTGAATGGACAGCAAATTGGCTCCATGGAAGGAAGCAGAGGGTGATGGTAGAAGGTTGCTTCTCGGACTGGAGGCCTGTGACTAGTGGTGTGTCTCAGGGTTCAGTGCTGGGCCTGTTACTGTTTGTCATCTACATCAATGATTTGGATGAGAACATACAGGGCAAGATACAAAAGTTAGTGGTTTTGCAGATAGTGAAGATGGTTGTGAACGATTGCAACAGGATCTGGATCGATTGGCCAGGTGGGCAGAGGAATGGTGGATGGAATTTAATACAGAGCTAGATAGAGCTCTTAAGGATAGCGAAGTCAGGGGGTGTGGGGCGAAGGCAGGAACGGGGTACTGATTGAGAATGATCAGCCATGATCACATTGAATGGCGGTGCTTGCTTGAAGGGCTGAATGGCCTCCTGCACCTATTGTCTATTGTCAGAGATGTGTGAGGTGTTGCATTTTGGTACGTCGAACAAGGGCAGGACCTACACAGTAAATGGTAGGCCTCTGGGTAGTGTTGTAGAGCAGAAGGATCTTGGGAGTACAGGTAGTGTAGGAAAACTTAACAACTTCTCCTTTGACTCCTACCATGCGGAACCTTGTCGAATGCCTTCCTCCAAACCAGAGGCGTAGCTATGGGGACTCGCATGGGCCCAGGCTATGCCTGCCTCTTTGTCTCCAGACGTACACCGGCCCCATCCCCGAACTCTACCTCCACTACATTGACGACTGCATTGGTGCTACCTCTTGTACCCATGCAGAACTCACTGACTTCATACATTTCACCACCAATTTCCATCCTGCTCTTAAATATACTTGGACCATCTCTGACCTCTCCCTACTGTTTCTGGACATCACCATCTCCATCACAGGAGGCAGACTAGTGACTGACATCTCTACAAGCCCACTGACTCCCACAGCTATCTGGACTACACTTCTTCCCACCCTGACTCCTGCAAAAAGTCTATACCCTACTCCCAAATCCTCCGTCTAAGCCCGCATCTGTGCCCGGGATGAGGTGTTCTACACTAGGGCATCAGAGATGTCCTCATTCTTCAGGAAACAGGGCTTCCCCATTCCCATTACAGATGAGGCTCTCACTAGGGCATCCTCTATATCCCGCAGCTCCGCTCTTGCTCCCCCTCCCCCCATTCGTAACAAGGACAGAATCCCCCTCGTTCTCACCTTCCACCTCATCAGCCAGCATATCCAACAAATCATCCGCCAACATTTCCACCTCCAACGGGACCCCACTACTGGCCACATATTCCCTTCTCCCCTTTCTGCGTTCCGCAGAGACCGTTCCCTCCGTAACTCCCTGGTCCACTCGTCCCTTTCTACCCAAACCACCCCACCCCTGGGCACTTTCCCCTGCAACCGCAGGAGATGCAACACATGTCCCTTTACCGGCCCCCTCAACTCCATCCAAGAACCCAAACAGTCTTTCCAGGTGAGACAGAGGTTCACCTGCACCTCCTCCAACCTCATCTATTGCATCCGCTGCTCCAGATGTCAATTTCTCTACATCGGCGAGAACAAACGCAAGCTCGGCGATCGTTTCGCTCAACACCTTCGCTCAGTCCGCCTAAACCAACCTGATCTCCCGGTGGCTGAGCACTTCAACTCCCCCTCCCACTCCCAGTCTGACCTCATATTTCGCTGGGGCAGCTTGCAGCCCAGCGGTATGAACATTGACTTCTCCAACTTTAGATAGTTCCTCTGTCCCTCTCTTTTCCCCCCCTTCCCAGTTCTCCCACTGTCTTCCTGTCTCCACCTATATCCTTTCTTTGTCCTACCCCCCTGACACCAGTCTGAAGAAGGGTCTCAACCTAAAACATCACCCATTCCCTCTCTCCTAGATGCTGTCTGACCTGCTGAGTTACTCCAACATTTTGTGATACCTTAGGAGTGCAGGTGCATGATTCCGTGAAGGTGGATAAGGTGGTCAAAAAGGCTTTTGGCACTTTGGTCTTCATCAGTCAGAGTATTGAGTATAGAAGTTGGGAGGTCATGTTGTAGTTATTTTAGACGTTGGTGAGACCGCATTTAGAATATTGTGTTCAGTCCTGTGCATCATGTTAGAGGAAAGATCTTGTAAAGCTTGAAAGGGTTCAGAAAAGATTTACGAGGATGTTGCCAGGACTAGAGGGTGTGAGCTCTAGGAATATTTTGAGTAGAAGGTAGACACAAAATGCTGGAGTAACTCAATGGGACAGGCAGCATCTCTGGAGAGAAGGAACGGGTGACGTCTCGGGTCGATACCCTTCAGACTGATGTGAGGGGAGTGGGTGGGACAAAGATAGAATATAGTCGGAGACAGTAGGACTGGTGGCATAACTGGGGAGGGGATAGAGAGGGAAAGCAACGGCTATTTGAAGTCAGTCAATGTTCATACCGCTGGGGTATAAACTACCAAACAAAATATGAGGTGCTGTTCCTCCAATTTGTGCTGGGCCTCACTCTGACAATGGAGGAGGCCCAGGACAAAGGTCAGATTGGGAATGGGAGGGGGAGTTGAAGTGCTGAGCCACTAGGAGATCAGGTAAGTTAATACGGACTGAGCGGAGGTGTTCAGCGTTTGGTCTCGCTGATGTAGAGAAGTTGACATCTGGAACAGCGGATACAGTAGATGAGGTTGGAGGAGGTGCAAGTGAAGCTCTGCTTCACCTGGAAAGATTGTTTGGGTCCTTGGATGGAGTCGAGAGAGGGGGGGGGGGGTAAAGTGACAGGTGTTGCATCTCCTGCGGATGCTGGGGAAAGTACCTGGGGAGGGGGTGGTTTGGGTGGGACGAGTTGACCAGAGAGTTTTGGAGGGAACGGTCTCTGCAGTAAAGGATGGAAATGGGAAGGTGTGGCCAGTAGTGGGATCCCGTTGGAGGTGGTGAAAGTGTCGGAGGATTAGATGCTGTATGCGACGGCTGATGGGGTGGAAGGTGAGGACAAGGGGTACTCAATCCTTGTTACGAACGGGGGGGGGGGGGGGGCAAGAGTGGAGCTGCGGGATATAGAGGAGATCCCAGTGAGAGCCTCATCTATAATGGAAGAGGGGAACCCCCGTTTCCTAAAGAATGAGGACATCTCTGATGCCTTGGCATGGAAAACCTCATCCTGGGCGCAGATGCTGCGTAGACGGTGAAATTGGGAGTATGGGGATAGTTTTTACAGGAAGCAGGGTGGGAAGAAGTGTAGTGTAGACCGCTATGGAAGTCAGTAGGTTTGTAGTAGATGTTGGTCAATAGTCTGTTTCCTGTGATAGAGACGGTGAGATCTAGAAACGGTAGGGAGATGTCAGAGATGGTCCAAGTGAATTTGAGTGCAGGATGGAAATTGGTGGTGAAGTTGATGAAGTCAGTGAGTTGAAGAGGGGTGCAAGAGGTAGCACCAATGCAGTCGTCAATGTAGAGGAGGTAGAGTTCCGGGATAGGGCCAGTGTACGCCTGGAACAGTGATTGTTTGACATACCTTACAAAGAGGCAGACGTAGCTAGGGCCCATGCGAGTGCCCATAGTTACGCCTTGGATTTGGAGGAAGTGGGAGGAGTCAAAGGAGAAGTTGTTGAGAACGAGGACCAGCTCTGCTAGGCGGAGGAGAATGTTAGTAGATGGAAATTGGCTGGTTCTGCGGTTGAGGAAGCAAGGGAGGGCTTCAAGACCTCCCTGGTGGGGGATGGAGGTGTTGAGTGACTGGACATCCATGGTGAAGATGAGGGAGTGGGGCCTGGAAAACAGAAGTCGTTTGAGGTGTCTTGGACATGGTAGGGTGGGATTGGACCAGTGGGGATAGGATGGAGTCAAGGTATGTGGAAATTAATTAGGTGGGACATGAACAAGCAGAAACAATGGGTCTGCCAGGACAGTTCTGTTTGTGGATTTTGGGGAGAAGATAAAATCGGGCCGTGTGGGGCTGGGGAATGATAAGGTTGGAGGCTTTAGAGGGCAGAGAGCCGGAAGTAATAAAATCAGAAATGGTGTATGAGATTAATGCCTGGTGCTCATCTGTGGGGTCATGGTCCAAGGATAAGTAGGAGGTGTCTTAGAGTTCTCGTCTGACCTCAGTCCAGTAACGGTCAGCGCGCCAGACTACCACGGCCCCTCCCTTGTCGGCAAGTTTGATTATCAAGTCGGGGTTGCTGCAGAGTGAGTGGAGGGCTGTACTGTACGTTCAGGGGGGAGAGGTTAGAGTGGGTGGGGGGCTGTACTGTACGTTCAGGGGGGAGAGGTTAGAGTGAGTGGAGGGCTGTACTGTACGTTCAGGGGGGAGAGGTTAGAGTGAGTGGAGGGCTGTACTGTACGTTCAGGGGGGAGAGGTTAGAGTGAGTGGGGGGCTGTACTGTACGTTCAGGGGGGAGGTTAGAGTGAGTGGGGGGCTGTACTGTACGTTCAGGGGGGGGGGAGGTTAGAGTGAGTGGAGGGCTGTACGTTCAGGGGGGGGAGGTTAGAGTGAGTGGGGGGCTGTACTGTACGTTCAGGGGGGAGAGGTTAGAGTGAGTGGGGGGCTGTACCATGTTCAGGGGGGAGGTTAGAGTGGGTGGGGGGCTGTACTATGTTCAGGGGGGAGAGGTTAGAGTGGGTGGGGGGCTGTACTATGTTCAGGGGGGAGAGGTTAGTGAGTGGGGGGCTGTACTGTACGTTCGGGGGGGGAGGTTAGAGTGGGTGGGGGGCTGTACTATGTTCAGGGGGGGGGAGGTTAGAGTGGGTGGAGGGCTGTACTATGTTCAGGGGGGGAGAGGTTAGAGTGGGTGGGGGGCTGTACTATGTTCAGGGGGGGAGGTTAGAGTGGGTGGGGGGCTGTACTATGTTCAGGGGGGGAGAGGTTAGAGTGGGTGGGGGGGAGTGGAAAATTGAGGCGGTTGATGTCCTGTCAGTTGGAAATGAAACGGTCTAAAGAAGGTAGAATGTCATCTGGGGGAGTCCAAGAGGAGGGGGCCGCTGGAGACGGGAGAAGGGGTCATCACTGGGTGGTGAGGACTCCTTTCCATAGAAAAAGGCGTGGAGGCGACGCAAGAAGAGCTGCACATCGTGGCGGACCCGGAACTCGTTGATGTGGGGGCGGAGGGGAACAAAGGTGAGGCCTCTGCTGAGGACAGACCGTTCCATATCAGAAAGGGGGAGGTCAGAGGGGATGGTGAACACCCAGCAAGAGGTTGAGCGGGCTGGGTCTCCATTCCATGGAGCGCAGGAGGATGAGGGGAGATCTTATAGAGGTGTACAAAATCATGAGAGAGCTAGATAGAGCTCTTAAGGATAGCGGAGTCAGGGGGTATAGGGAGAAGGCAGGAACGGGGTACTGATTGACAATGATCAGCCATGATCACATTGAATGGCGGTGCTGGCTCGAAGGGCCGAATGGCCTCCTCCTGCACCTATTGTCTATGAGGAGAATAGATTGTGTGGATGCACAGACTTTTGCCCAGAGTCGGGGAATCGAGGACCTGAGGACAAGTTCAATGTGAAGGGGAAAAGATTTAATAGGAATCTGTGGGAAAAGTTTTTCACACAAAGGGTGGTGGGTGTATGGAACAAGCTGCCAGAGGAGGTAGTTGAGGCAGGGACTATCCCATCGTTTAAGAGACAGTTGAACAGGTACATGGATAGGACAGGTTTGGAGGGATATGGACCAAGCGCAGGCAGGTAGGACTAGTTTAGCTGGGACGTTGTTGGCCAGTGTGGGCGAGTTGGGCTGAAAGGCCTGTTTCTGCACTGTATCACTCTATGACTCTAAGTGGAATATTTGAATGTTTTCAGGGCAGAGGTAAAACAAATATTGATAAGCAAGATAATGAAAGGTTACACGGGTAAAGAATTCTGAATTGACTTGTAATTGGGTCAGCTGTGATCTTAAAAGACCTAGATCTTGAGGGGCTGACTGGTCTACTCCTGCTTCCAACATGCCATCGATATTCATCTAAAGATCACGTAGTCGAGCATTACAAATGCACTTGGATGGTTACGGTTTTTAAAATTCATTCACCCCAAGTCAGTGAAAATCTGTGAACTGGAGGCAACTATTCAGCAACTGAAGGCGGAGCGGAAGTCTGTTGTCCGGCCGACAAGGCAATCTGCTCGTTTGTCCAGTCTGGGCCTCCGGAGAGAGCTGCACGCTGTTCAACTGGAGCTGGCGAATACGAGAGCTGAGCTGGAGCAGAGCAAAGCGGAGGCAGCATTGGGTGCAGAGGGTGAGTGTGCACTTGGTCTAGAGCAATGCTTGCTCACCTTCACAGAGAGAGGGAGATGTTGAGAGATTGTTTCATGGTCATCAGCTCTGCTCTGAGCATTCCTGTTCTTCAAAATACAAGTTGAAAACGATTGACAAACTGAGTCGAGTGACTCCAATTCATGCTCAGACTTTGTTAAACACCGTCACTGAATCTGGTCAGACTTTGGAATGTTACAGCACCCCAAGAAAGGGATATCTTGTTCAAGACAAGATTTTTAAAATGACATGGTTTCAAACCGTCTCAGAAGAGAACCATAAAATGTCCTTGTTGAGAAGAGTTATCATCATATCATATCATATATATACAGCCGGAAACAGGCCTTTTCGGCCCACCAAGTCCGTGCCGCCCAGCGATCCCCGTACATTAACACTATCCTACACCCACAAGGGACAATTTTTACATTTACCCAGCCAATTAACCTACATACCTGTACGTCTTTGGAGTGTGGGAGGAAACCGAAGATCTCGGAGAAAACCCACGCAGGTCACGGGGAGAACGTACAAACTCCTTACAGTGCAGCACCCGTAGTCAGGATCGAACCTGAGTCTCCGGCGCTGCATTCGCTGTAAAGCAGCAACTCTACCGCTGCGCTACCGTGCAGTGGCACACCGATAGAAGGTTCGCCCACTGTGAAAGACGAATATGACAGTAGAGCCATCAGGGCTATACTAGTGAGCAGCCACAGGAAGTCAACATTCTCCTAAACCAGTCAGGACACTTCAGGGGGACCACCATCCAGTGAAGTCTGCAGCTGTGATTTCCTGCGTAACGCACTGGGTAAATTACTTTGCACATATTTAAGGGAAAGAGTTTAAAAAATAATTTAAACATAAATTCGCACTTGCTCAGAGCTTTTAGGCACAATATTAGACGCTTAATTCTAAGATTTTATTAAATGAAACGCTAGTCATTTGTGTGCCTCCACAAAGGTTGAGCATCGCGTGCAGAACGATTGTGATACTGGTTGCATTAAATCTTGCCATAATATCATCTGGTTTCATTGATGTGCCTCAACTTTCTCCCTATTAGTACATATTAAAGTAACAATGTACATAATAAAATTCAAGTTTGCTTATTAAAAATTAATTCACTACTAGTATCCAACATCTCTCTTACGCAAACCTTTTATTAAAATGTATACTGGTGTTACATATCTAGATAAAAATCCAGGCACGTGAATTTTCCACGGATTTCCGGGTTTTAAAAATCAATTTTCTGCGCTTTTTGCATAGTTTCCGCATTTTTCACGTTGCCAAATAAACGGAGAAATCGAATAGGGAAAATTAAAAATTAAAATAAAATATAGACTTGTAATGAAAACTAGGGTTCCACTAGAGGTCACTAGGGGTTCCGCGAGAAATCCCCCCGCGTTCTGGAAGTCTCTCCGAAAATGTGGCACCTAGGCTGGGCAAGGCAGCCAATCTCGACCTCATCGGGACTTCCATGGCCGATTGGTGGGTTGAATTTGCAACCTGCGGCCGGGGCTGTGGAACTCCAGCCCAGCTGGAACCAGCAGCACATCTATCCCCATAGCCGGCTTCCTTGGCCTGCTGGATAAACCAGCAAAGCTCTGGAACCAAGAGTGCCAGAAAATCAGTGGTGGAACTGTAATGAGTTAAATTTAATTAAATTTAAGTGCAAGATTATATAACTAAATTAATTAAGACAGGATTAAAATATAAAACACAGCAAAAAACCCAATTACCACCTTTTTGGGCTGATTATCAATTAATGTGCGAATTTACTTAAATGTTATTAGTATACAGTAACATATTCACATTATTTTGTAATGTCTGTTTTTACTGTGAAATGCACTAAAAGAGGCTTGAAACTGGTAATTTTGTGTGTAAATTGTCCAATTTTCTGATCCCGTTGTACGCCTCGCACAAGTGCTCAGCTCTTTTCCTCTTTTTTTGGACCTCACTCGCATGTCTGAAAATCACACTTTGAAGTTTGCATTTACGATTTGAGAAATTGCATTATGAAGAATGACGGTTCGCATTTTTTACTGAAAGTGTAGGCACCGCAGTCATTGCTGAAAGTGTAGGCACCGCAGTCATTGCTGAAAGTGTAGGCACCGCAGTCATTGCTGAAAGTGTAGGCACCGCAGTCATTGCTGAAAGTGTAGGCACCGCAGTCATTACTGAAAGTGTAGGCACCGCAGTCATTGCTGAAAGTGTAGGCACCGCAGTCATTGCACCGCAGTCACCGCAGTCATTGCTGAAAGTGTAGGCACCGCAGTCATTGCACCGCAGTCACCGCAGTCATTGCACCGCAGTCATTGCTGAAAGTGTAGGCACCGCAGTCATTGCACCGCAGTCATTACTGAAAGTGTAGGCACCGCAGTCATTGCACTGCAGTCATTGCACCGCAGTCATGTCACCGCAGTCATTACTGAAAGTGTAGGCACCGCAGTCATTGCACCGCAGTCATTGCTGAAAGTGTAGGCACCGACCGCAGTCATTGAATCAGAATTGATTTGGGGAAATCTGTTTCTTAATGCAGTCTATCAACCCCCCCTTTTTTAATTGGGTAAAAAAAATAGCCTCTTGTTAAAAAATTGCACTGTCTGATTGCATATCTTGAGGACTGATGTCACCAACACCTTTGAAATGTGATTCTTGCTTAGTTTAGACTAAAGATTTGCATGGTCGATTTTTGTGACAAACTGTCTTGGCTGCTGTTACAGAACTGAAGCGATACAAAGAGATGGTGGAGCCTCCTGCTGGAATGAAACATCTCACAATTAATGCAGATCTAAAACTGGAAGCTGGACAGAGGGTGAGTCGTGCTGCTTGATCTGATGACCATACTGGGCTCCCCAACGTTTTTGTGGTTGGTGGACTGCATGGAAGTATTTGATTTCCACATATAGCTGCTTTGTGGCCCCAGTGAAGCATTGTAATACCATCTAAGTTGTGGAAGGGAGCCTGGCTCAACTGCTTTACTTGTGAATAAGGACAAGGACCTCTTAAGGATAGCGGAGTCATGGGGTATGGGGAGAAGGCAGGAACGGGGTACTGATTGAGAATGATCAGCCATGATCACATTGAATGGTGGTGCTGGCTCGAAGGGCTGAATGGCCTACTTCTGTCTATTGTCTAAGTAGTACAGGATTAAATTATTGAAACCACGAATGAGGCGGTTCCTAGATGGTTGATTTTTAATGTTAGCTCAGTTTTTCTCTTCGAAAGCATTTGGAGAATCCTTTTACTAATTTGCACTGATCTTCATAACGTCTGATTTTCAGCATGCAAAGGCCTTGCAGAAGGAGCTGCAGAAAATAGAACAGGAACTGCAGACATCTGAGAGAGCATGTTGCCATAACACTGAGGCAGAGAAACTACGCCATACGCTGGCCAAGTGTCAAGATCTAATGTCAAAGCAGGTGTGTTGAAAAGTCCATACCAGCAACAGCAGTTGCAAAACTTTCACTTGCTGCTACGTGGAAAGATTCACCTTAGTATCTGTTGTCAAATAGTATGATGTTTGCAAACACTGCCTTTGGTCATTGGTTATCTAAAATATAAAAGTAATTGAGTGGCACCCCATGGATATAGTGAAGAAATCTGGATGCATGGTCCACTCTTGAAGTCAATGTGCTTGGTCTAGCAAGTCATATATATATATAACACTAATTATTCTCTTGACATGGTCATTTGGCTGTTAAAGCCATCATAATTAAGCCCATCTATTGTATATCAACATGCATGTTACTGTAACAATTATTTTACCTTTAACTGGTAATCTGCCTAAAGTTGAATTAAATCAGAACAGAATCTATCTAAATTGGAGTATCTGTTGCTTTGTATTAAGTCGAGTGATACGGTTGTTGCCAGCCGTGCTGCCGTGGGGCACAACGCAGCATGTTCTTGGGCTGAGGCTGCAAGATGCATTTTTAGCGGTTTGGGTTAAATGAGTAAGCTGCCCGTTCATGAGTCTGGGCAAGAGCAGCTGAAGTCCCACATTGAAGCAGGACGGGTTGCTCTTACTGTGGAACAATATTTACACTGAAATCTGTTTCTGGCAGGATCAAACATTGGCAGAGCTGCAGAAAGTGATGATCGTGCTGAAGCTGGACATGAAACGTAAGAATGCGTGCATTGCGGAGCAGTATCACGCAGTGCGGCAGCTGCAGGATGCTCCCGGCCGCCACAAGCGACACTGTGCAGGGAACGCTGAAAACCAGCCGCCCCGCGAGAAGCGACCCTTCCTCACCGGCCTGCTGACCCCAACGCGGCACGCCCATCAGCAACGCGGCAACACCCCGTCCAACTACATCCTGCGGTCCCGCGCACGGCTCGACAAGCCGCTGCAGCGGCTGGAAACCAGGTTCCAGGTCAACTATTAGGAGGCACCGTTCATTGGCTTTTAGACTTTTTCCTAAAGACTACATTCTATTTGGAAATTAGGTCCAATAAACTACAGTAAGAATGTCTTGCCATGGCAATATGACAGTTAAGATGGTAAAGGTGTGTTCTATAAATGTATCTGATATATGAGATATTGTGGGTTCCTTCGTACTTTGTTTGCTGGCTGATGAATTCATGCAGCTGCTCTGCCTGGCCAGTATTTTACATAACGAGCATCAGTTTATAGGGGATTTAGTGTAGGGCAAGTAGGCGGAGATTCTATCTTGCCACTGATTAGTTTTGGGAGAAAAACAGGATTTGGAATTTCACTGCTGCTGATCCGATTGTTGTTGTGCAGAACATCTGCATGTGGAAAAGCTGAAGAAAAGGACGGTTAACCTGTTACTAATAATTTGCATTAAGCTAAGTTTAAGTCACGTGCTTCCTCTATACTCCAAAGAACTTCAGATATTTAGCTGAAGGAAAATATTTTGCACCAAAAATTGTAAACTCTCCTTTGCTTTCACTTTTTCTAGTTGCTAGTGCCTTACACGTTGCTGAAGAACAAATTGATTGTTTAATAATCCACATGAATGCAACTTGCTATTGCAAGTTCATGTGGTGGTCACTTTTAGTGGATAATGCTGTTGTAATGGCTGCAGATCTTGTTCTTTGCAATATTATTGCTGTTTACAATATAGTGAAATGAAGATTTAACTTCAATATGAACACAAACTACTAAAATATATAATGTAGACTTTGGTTAGTTGAGATTCAAGAATCATTTGTAAAATGAGGACCAGCAGACTTGTATTTCACACTACAGTTGGTATAACTTATGAAATCACTCCTGCATCAGCATGTGAAATAAGGAATATTACAATTGTTTAATAAAACTCCAATACTTTATAAATTAATTCTCCATGTTCTGAATGATATTAATGTGTGCAGCCAGCCAGATAATGACCATGCAATGATTTAACTGGAATTTACTTTCTAGCTTATCACGTTTACAATGCTACGAGATCTAACTATGATCTGTGAGGTGTTAAAGTAGATTTACTTTCACTTGACAAGCAGAAAGTAACTCTTCCCTGTTCTGTTGATATTTTAATGGAGGTTGCATTTTACAAGAAAGTTGCTACAAAGAGCAGGAGTCTTTTAGATGTTTCTTCCAGTGTCCTTGTGCATTAATTTATAGCACCATACATTTCTGCATTACTCTTTTGGCGTTAAAGCTTTATGTTCAAAGTGCCACCACTTATTGCTGGCAGATCAAACTGTGCCACAGTCCCAAATCTGTGGAGGTTTGATAGAAATGTTCTCATTAAAAAGATAAACATCTTTCATTTCCCATACAAAGTCTGAAATTCTTGCTGAAGCGAGGAAATATCAAGTAGAACAGTGTAAATTTATTCCAAACGCAGATTGTGATAGTCGTGCCTCCACTGTAGTGCTACGGTGTGATGGAGGAAAGATTGAGTGGGGGTACTTTTGCAGAGGGGGTGGTGATGCCAGGGACAAATGTCCTTGATTCAGCAGGTACAGTTGTTGGTGATGCTTCCCCCTGGTTCCGTAGCTGTGAAATCTGTCTGAGCAGAGCTTTCCCTTCCTCTCGTGTCTGGAACAGATCAGAAACTGCTTTAGAATAGGCTGCAGTAACCTGAAAGTGAAAATCAGCTCATACAAAACTGACAAGCTTGCACTCTTTTCTGGTGTTAAAAAAGCAAGAATGTCTCGAACAGCAGAATATGCCTGGTCTGCAGAGGTCAAAGCAGCAGAAGCTCTGCCTACATACTGTAGGTTACTCACTGCCTCTCAGGCCTGGGTCTTGGAGGCATGAGTGTTGGTACTCTCAAAGGGAATCTCACAGCAAGTGTCTCTAACTTCTGCAGCAAGTCCTGATGGTGGTCATAAATTTAGGATACTTGCTCTTGATCACACAATGGCATTACCACTTGTATCCTTTCACCAAATTTAAAAAGCAACAGGAAGATGGCCTTGCAGTGCAATGCATGCCACTCCCAGGCAATCTACCCCCCCCCCCACCATACTGTAATGAATGGCATTGAAAGCAAAGACTGAAAAGGGGAGATTGGTTCTGCTGTTCATAGGTAGGTCCTATTAGAGGAAGGGAACTCCTCTGTATGAATGAATGGTGACTACAAGTCTGGTGTTTGTAACCCAGGTATGTCTACCTGGTGCAACAAGGTTTTGTGATATAGAAGCTCTCTACTGTTTCCCTCGACTAGTCAGCCAGCCCAGAGATTTCATCCACCTCTAGCTTTAAAGAGGGGGTGGTGAGACTTACATCATTGTAATCGCAACACTTCTGCGCACAGACTGATGACTCGTCCCACCGTTTACATTTGAAGTAGTACTGCGCTAGGGCACGGAATGCAGTGCTCATTTCATGATGCTCCAGAATTTCCTAGAGGTATAAACAGAAATTAATGAGAAACTCTCAAAGACATGATTTATTCACAACTGCAAGATCCAACAATACCCTTAACTTTGGAGCACATATGTACTTGAAGTTTTAAGTTGGTTACCTCATCCCAAACTTTACACAGTAAATGCAAGAATATTTTACACTACACAGTGGTGATCAGCTTGGTGTATTCTCACCCACCACAGCTCAGCTTTACTCTGGCCGCTGGTCAGGTCACCAGACAACTTGTATGCCAGCACACAAGATAAATACGGCAGTTTAATGTAGATAAGTGTGAGGTTATTCACTTTGGAAGTAAGCATAGAAAGGCAGATTATTATCTGAATGGTGTCAAGTTAGGAGGAGGGGGAGTTCAACGAGATCTGGGTGTCCTAGTGCATCAGTCAATGAAAGGAAGCATGCAGGTACAGCAGGCAGCGAAGAAAGCCAATGGAATGTTGGCCTTCGTAACAAGAGGAGTTGAGTATAGGAGCAAAGAGGTCCTTCTACAGTTGTACCGGGCCCTGGTGAGACCGCACCTGGAGTACTGTGTGCAGTTTTGGTCTCCAAATTTGAGGAAGGATATTCTTGCTATGGAGGGCGTGCAGCGTAGGTTCACTAGGTTAATTCCCGGAATGGTGGGACTGTCGTATGTTGAAAGGCTGGAGCGATTGGGCTTGTATACACTGGAATTTAGAAGGATGAGGGGGGATCTTATTGAAACATATAAGATAATTAGGGGATTGGACACATTAGAGGCAGATAACATGTTCCCAATGTTGGGGGAGTCCAGAACAAGGGGCCACAGTTTGAGAATAAGGGGTAGGCCATTTAGAACGGAGATGAGGAAGAACTTTTTCAGTCAGAGGGTGGTGAAGGTGTGGAATTCTCTGCCTCAGAAGGCAGTGGAGGCCAGTTCGTTGGATGCTTTCAAGAGAGAGCTGGATAGAGCTCTTAAGGATAGCGGAGTGAGGGGGTATGGGGAGAAGGCAGGAACGGGGTACTGATTGAGAGTGATCAGCCATGATCGCATTGAATGGCGGTGCTGGCTCGAAGGGCTGAATGGCCTACTCCTGCACCTATTGTCTATTGATACTTCTTGTGGAAGCCTTGCTATGAATCCCAAGGCTCTCTCACCACCCAATCTTACACACAACACCATGCCTTAGTGTAGATTAGGTTAATTTAGAAATAGTGTGAAAACATTCCCACTGAGACCACACTGACCAGCACACTAGTTCTATCCTGCACTCCAGGGACATTTTACAGAAGCCAATTCACCTACAAACCTGCACATCTTTGGAATGTGGGAAGCAACCAGAGCACCTGGAAAAAACCCACAGTCACAGGGAGAATGTGCAGACAGCACCTGAGGTCAGCATCGAAGCTGAATCTCTGGCACCATAAAGCAGCAACTCTGCCATTGAGCCACCCCCAGGGAGTAATCAGAAATGTAAAAAGGCCCTGGCCTCAGAATTAGCTACTGGGTTAAAAGGAGGACTGGGGAAACTTCCTTTCATTCAAACGCAGTGTCACTTTACGCTGACCCACCTAAGGCAGGTGGAATCTATACTTGTTCCGGGCCTCACACACCCAGACCTGCAATGGACCCCAACTGTACTTCATTCAACGCCAGATCCACGCCCTCAACAAATGCACCTCCAGTAACCCTTGCTTTCCCTTTCTCTCCATCCCCTCCCCTTTCCTAGTTCTCCAACTAGTCTTACTGTCTCTGACTAGATTTTATCTGCACAGTGGTAGAGTTGCTGCCTTACAGTGAATGCATAAATGTAAATTGTCCCCAGTGGGTGTAGGATGGTGTTGATCCACGATAGTGGGGCTCGCTGTTCGGCGCGGACCCAAGGGCCTGTTTCTATGCTGTATCTCTAAACTAAACTGTTTGCTTTATTGCTACCTTCTCCCAACTACCAATGATTTATGTGTAGGAAAGAACTGCAGATACTGGTTTAAATCAAAGTTTTATATTTTAACCCTGTCTTAATTAATTTAGTTATATAATCCTGCACTTCATTTACTCATTACAGTTCCACCACTGATTTTCTGGCACTCTTGGTTCCAGAGCCTTGCTGGTTTATCCAGCCGGCCAAGGAAGTCGGCTGTGAGAATAGATGTGCTGGCTCCAGCTGGGCTGGAGTTCCAGAACCCCAGCCGCAGGTTGCAAATTCAACCCACCGATCGGCCATGAGGTTGAGATTGGCTGCCTTGCCCAGCCTGGGTGCCACATTTTCAGAGAGACTTTCAGGGCACGTGGGAGGGATTTCTCACGGAGCCCCTAGCGACCGAATTGACAAATTGGCCATGGAAGTTCCGATGAGGTCGATATTGGCTGCCTTGCCCAGCCTAGGTGGCACATTTTCGGGGAGACTTCCAGGGCGCGGAGGATTTCTCGCGGAACCCCTAGAAAACCCTTGTGTTCATTACAAGTCTATACAACGTTTATTTTTTCTTGCTTTTTTTCGATCCGATTTCTCTGATAATTTGGCAAAGTGAAAAACATGGAAATCATGCAAAAAGCGTGGAAAATGGATTTTAAAAACCCGGAAATCCGTGGAAACGCGGAAAATGCACATGCCTGGGTCCTTCCTACATTTGAATCTTAAACTAAGATGGTAGCTCTGATTGTCATTTCATGTTTTTAGAACGGTGCTAGTATTGTAATACGCACCCTGGATGGAAGGCCACACATTCACTGTAATTATTGTTGATTTGGGTCTGCCAGCCCAGCAAACCTCACAGAAGCAACTTACCCCACAGTCACAGATGTCTTGCACATATTTGATGTAGCACTGAGCTGCTTGATCCGATTCACCCATCTGTTCATGAATTCTGCAACGTAATGCAAGGAAATGTTGATAATTGTCGACAGGAACACAGATCATCGCCGTCTACAGCAAGTGAACCCCACGATGGCAGAATACTCTGCAGTGAGCTCTTTAGTTTACATTGGCCTTAGGCAGTTGATTAGGAAACTGAAACTAACACACACCTTTCACAATCCCAGGCTCTCCACCAACTGGTACTTACTTTGCTAGTTTCACCAAAGCCATTTTCTCCACATCACCAACAGAAAAAGCCCTCCAGTAACACTGGCAATTATAAACAGAAGTAAATAATTAGTTTAATTTTAGGTGATGCTTAAGAGCTAGTTAAAGCCTCACAGTGACACACATTCCTCCACCAGAATAACGATAATCATCTAGCTTCCAGCACTGAACGGAGGGAGTGAGCCAATGACTGGACTCCCGTTTCAACTAGGAGTAACCAATCATGAATGATACCCAGTTAAGAGAACATTTTTGATTGTGAACACTGATTTTGAATACTGATCACTTTCAATACACAATTTTGGCAAAAAGTAAAAGTATTTTACTTGATCCCCTAACAGATGGAGGATAGATTACGTCTGACAAAGACTTCTGACCCAAAACGTCATCTATGTTCTCCAGAGATGCTGCCTGTCTGAGTTACTCCAGCATTTTGTGTCTATCTTTGGTACAACTCAACATCTGCAGTACATTTTTACTTCATTATAACAGATTAAGGGCCTTTCTTAACAGGTCTTGCTTTTCTCATGCTACAATATTCCAATATTACTGGGCGTTACAATAAATATTTTAAGTTCTGAATAAAATCCTGGCAATTACCTTCTTGGCTTCTGCTAGCTGGCTCAGCTTTTCATAACATTCACCCAAAGCAATGAGCATACGGGAATCGTTGGGTCTGTAGGGAAAGTCAGTAAATGTAATGGAGGCAAGTTGGAGACATCGGGCTTTAACTGTGGGGACAACATTCTACATGTAGAATTAAGCTGGGCCTAATCAATTTAACAGAGGGTCAGTATTCGACTCAGAGTGCTACAGTCCAACTTGTCCATGCCGACCAAGATGCTCCAAGTACGTTTATCACACTTGTTCACGTTTGGTCCATACCTCTCTTAGTCTCTCCCATCCACGCACCAGTCTAAATGGATTAAATGTTGTTTGAGATGCGGCCTCAATTACTTCCTCTGACCCTTATTCAGCACCGGCTCTGTAGCTACTTACTGTTCGTGTGTATATTAAATAAACTGAAATGGTTTCTAAACTCATCAGGCTGCAGTTTGTTTCATTTTAAAGTCATTGTGCCTTCAAATGGAACAGTACACAGTTGCTTTCAGGGACAATTTTTCTTTTAAAACTTGAACGACAAGTTCTCTTTAAAAGTAATAAGCTTAAGGATATTTAACAAAATTAAGATCCAACATTAAATCCTTCGATAAAAAGATTGAAATGCATAATTCTACCTTTTGCAGAGGTCTAATTCAGAAATCAATCACAGAATCTTGCAGACAAATCAGTAACAGTGAATACATTGGACATCAAATGGAGCAAGCTATGAGCTGGTGCATCATCTGTGTCACCTCACCTCAGCTGATGAGCTCGTCTGTAATAATATAAACAGTAAAAGGGCATCTTGAGGATTTCATAGGTCTGCCCCAGTCCGTACCAAGCCCTGTAATCTCTTTTGTTCACCTCAATGGCATGTCTGCAAAAACACAAGGGTGCAAAGATCTTTTATGTGGCAATTAAGGTGGTGGTATGAGAATTACCATACGAAAAAACCCCAACAATACACACAAATACATAAAAGTTAACATAAACATCCACCACAGCGGATTCCCCACATTCCTCACTGTGAATGGAAGGCAACAAAGTCCAGTCTGCTTCCTCTTTATTCTCCCGTGGTCGGGGCAGTCGAACCATCGGTTGGGGCGATCAAAGCCCCCACAGCCGGCGGTCGAACCTCCCGCTGTTTGCAGTTCCCGAAGTCGGTCTCTGACTAGAGACCGCGGGCTCTGACGTTAAGTCTACAAGCACCCACGGTTGGAGCTCCAAGGTCGATCCCTGGCAAAGGGAACGCAGGCTCCGCGGTGGAGCTCTCAAAAGTTGGTCTCCAGCAAAGGCCGCCAACTCCTCGATGTTAGGCCGCAGTGCGGAAGGAGATACGATACGGGGAAAAAATCCTCATCTCCGTCGAGGTAAGAGATCAGAAAAAGTTTCCCCCAACTCCCCCCCCCCACATAAAACAAGCTAAAGAACACTAAAAACATACATTTAACACATCGAAGGTATCACAAAATGCTGGAGTAATTCAGAAGATCAGGCAGCATCTAGGAGAGAGGGAATGGGTGATGTTTCGGGTCGAGACACTTCAGACTAATGTCAGGGGGGCAGGACAAAGAAAGGATATAGGTGGAGACAGGAAGATAGAGGGAGAACTGGGAAGGGGGAGGGGAAGAGAGGGACAGAGGAACTATCTAAAGTTGAAGAAGTCAATGTTCATACCGATGGGCTGCAAGCTGCCCAGGCGAAATATGAGGTGCTGTTCCTCCAATTTCAGTTGGGCTTCACTGTGGCACTGGAGGAGGCCCATGACAGAAAGGTCAGACTGGGAGTGGGAGGGGGAGTTGAAGTGCTCAGCCACCGGAGATCAGGTTGGTTAAGGCGGACTGAGCGAGGGTGTTGAGCGAAACGATCGCCGAGCCTGCGTTTGGTCTCGCCGATGTAGAGAAGTTGACATCTAGAGCAGTGGATACAATTGATGAGGTTGGAGGAAGTGCAGGTGAACCTCTGCCTCACCTGGAAAGACTGTTTGGGACCTTGGATGGAGTTGAGGGGGAGGTAAAGGGACAGGTGTTGCATCTCCTGCGGTTGCAGGGGAAAGTGCCCGGGGAGGGGGTGGTTTGGGTAGGAAGGGATGAGTGGACCAGGGAGTTACGGAGGGAACGGTCTCTGCGGAACGCAGAAAGGGGAGGAGATGGGAAGATGTGGCCAGTGGTGGGGTCCCGTTGGAGGTGGAAATGTTGGATGATGATTTGTTGAATACGCTGGCTGGTGGGGTGGAAGGTGAGAACGAGGGGGATTCTGCCCTTGTTACGAATGGGGGGAGGGGGAGCAAGAGCGGAGCTGCGGGATATAGAGGATGCCCTAGTGAGAGCCTCATCTATAATGGGAGAGGGGAAGCCCCGTTTCCTGAAGAATGAGGACATCTCTGATGCCCTAGTGTGAAACACCTCATCCCGGGCGCAGATGCAGCGTAGCCGGAGGAATTGGGAGTAGGGGATAGACTTTTTGCAGGAGACCAGGTGGGAAGAAGTGTAGTCCAGATAGCTGTGCGAGTCAGTGGGTTTGTAGTAGAAGTTCACATCTTCCCATCCCCTCCCCTTTCTGCGTTCTGCAGAGACCGTTCCCTCCGTAATTCCCTGGTCCACTCATCCCTTCCTACCCAAACCACCCCCTCCCCGGGCACTTTCCCCTGCAACCGCAGGAGATGCAACACCTGTCCCTTTACCTCCCCCCTCAACTCCATCCAAGGACCCAAACAATCTTTCCAGGTGAGGCAGAGGTTCACCTGCACCTCCTCCAACCTCATCTATTGTATCCACTGCTCTAGGTGTCAACTTCTCTACATCGGCGACACCAAACGCAGGCTCGGCGATCGTTTCGTTCAACACCTTCGCTCAGTCTGCCTTAACCAACCTGATCTCCCGGTGGCTGAGCACTTCAACTCCCCCTCCCATTCCCAGTCTGACCTTTCTGTCATGGGCCTCCTCCAGTGCCATAGTGAGGCCCACCGGAAATTGGAGGAACAGCACCTCATATTTCGCCTGGGCAGCTTACAACCCAACGGTATGAACATTGACTTCTCCTCTGTCCCTCTCTTCCCCTCCCCCTTCCCAGTTCTCCCTCTATCTTCCTGTCTCCACCTATATCCTTCCTTTGTCCCGCCCCCCTGACATCAGTCTGAAGAAGGGTATCGACCCGAAACGTCACCCATTCCTTCTCTCCAAAAGATGCTGCCTGACCTGCTGAATTACTCCAGCATTTTGTGATACCTTCAATTTGTACCAGCATCTGCAGTTATTTTCCTAAATTTGTACACATACTATTTAAACACAAAGGAAAGGAAAGACAGACTGTTGGCGAGGCAGCACATTCCTAATTTACACATTTACAACTTGTAATGAACTATAAGGTAAAATGTTGCATCAACATAGACCACATGTGGTCAAATCTATCCCACTAACTGAGGAAAAATATCCCTAATTCCGTGAACGTACTTTGTGTCCCTTTTACAAAGTTAAAGAGAGCATGATTTGAACAGAGAACTGCAAGGTACCTGTAGGCTTGAATAGCGGCTGAAATGTTCTTCATCTCCATGTACTCGTGACCCATCAGAGTCCAGGCACCAAGGTATCGAGGATTCAGCTTCAGTGCTCGTTGGAAGTACAAGGCTGCTTTCTCGTGTTGAGACCTTAAACTGTAGTAATTGCCTGAGAACAGAAAGACCATTTGATCACAATGCCAATATGGCGGCTTCACACAGTAGACCCAAAGGCAGGCCACGAGCCAGCCACACTTAATGTGGAGCAGGTCCTTGCAGGATAATGAGCTGCAGACAGGCACAGACCAAAGCACCAATGCAAGACTGGACAAACTCGTTAGGTCACTAGTCTCAACAAAACAAGAGGGTGAAAGAGTCAGTAATAAAGCAAGTTAGTGTTGGTTGTTGATCAAATGATCGAGCAATGAGTGTCTGGCTGGAGAGGAACTCACCGATCACACAGCAGGTTTCCACTCGGTATTTGTCGATCTCACACAGGTTGTGAGCCAGGTAGCTCAGCTCAGGCTTCATGTTCTGTTGCAACAGCAAAATGGGAACAAACTTTTCTGTAACTCACATACAATGACCAACCGATTTTTAAAATTTACTGATGCATTAATCAAATTTACTTCAAGTCAAGACCTTTTAGCACAAATACAACCTGAGAAGACCATAAGCAGTCAGCATAAGTCCATGTTAAAACATTAATTAAAGGGATCAATCTGATGTTCTGGGAAAATGACAACTTTCAACAGACCATACAATTTGCCTTTAAGGTGCAAATCTAGTCAGAAAACAAAAGATAAGACAGAATCACCAGAGCATGCCTGTTACCCAGTGGAGTAATGAACAGTGCTCCTTTATATCACAGTATGTGTTAACTGGAAGCTCGAAAAAGTGCAGAGATTTGCAAGGATGTTGCTTGTAATCTAGGAACTAAGTTGAAGGAAGAAGCTGGACAGGCTAGGACTTTGTGTGGAGGAGGAATCTGGCATATAGGGTGCTATTATATAGGGTGCATACAATCATATAGGGTGCTATTATATAGGGTGCATACAATCATATAGGGTGCTATTATATAGGTGCATAAAATCATATAGGAGGCTATTATAGAGGTGCATAAAATCATATAGGAGGCTATTATAGAGGTGCATAAAATCATATAGGAGGCTATTATAGAGGTGCATAAAATCATATAGGAGGCTATTATAGAGGTGCATAAAATCATATAGGAGGCTATTATAGAGGTGCATAAAATCATATAGGAGGCTATTATAGAGGTGCATAAAATCATATAGGAGGCTATTATAGAGGTGCATAAAATCATATAGGAGGCTATTATAGAGGTGCATAAAATCATATAGGAGGCTATTATAGAGGTGCATAAAATCATATAGGAGGCTATTATAGAGGTGCATAAAATCATGAGAGGAATAGTTACAGTAAATGCAGAGATTATTTACTCATCGTTGGGGAATCAAGAACTAGAGGGCATAGATTTAAGATGAGAGGGGGAACCTGAGGGGCACCTTTTGCACACAGAGAGTGGTGGGTGTTTGGAACGAACTGTTCGTGAAGGTAGTCAAGGTGGATACTCTAACATTTAAAAGACATTTGAACAGGTAGCTGGTGAGGATAGGCTTAAGAGGGATTTGGTCCAAATGTGGGCAGGTGAGACTAGCTTAGATGGGGCATCTTGGTTGGCACAGCCAATGAGGGCCAAAGGCCTGTTTCTGTACTCTATGACAATTCCACGACGTCATTTAAAAAAAATTGTCACATTTCACTAAACTCACAAAAATTAACCTAATAATTGCAGAATTTTAAAGGTCCTGTTTAAATTGCAGACTGCTCAGGAATCTCACTGATGGTCATCTGTTGGTCTCCCCTTCATTGGCCACATGCTTTGTACCGGCGTAATAAGTCCGTGATAATGTAACTGTTTCCAAAATATGGTGCACGGATCAAAGAATTGGGTGAGTGAGAAACAAACGTGACTTCATCTGCAGTGATCTGTATAATGAGCCTTACCCGAACATACAGGAGATTGGATAAAGTGTCCATGTTCTCTATTCTATACGGATCTTGATTCCGTAACTCATTGAAAAGAGTTAAAGCTCTATCAATGTCTAAGGATGGCAGAAAAAGAAACAAAGAACAATCAACATTTCCTGAACATATGTGGCCATTACATATCCACAATGGAACATGATACACCAAAATAACACTTCACAAACAAACACGGGGCAGGGCGTTGGATCTATTCTGCTCTGCAACAACACTCTCATGGTCAAGGTGATTTCATAAATCAAATTAAATTTTAAAATGGTTATATCATCCCAATTACAAATTTAATTCAAACAAAAGTTTAAAACATACCCAAAGAATAATACTGGGGTACTTGTTGCCTGACGATATGCTTTATCCAAAGAATAATAGTGGGGTACTTGTTGCCTGATGATATGCTTTACCCAAAGAATAATACTGGGGTATTTGATGATATGCTTTATAAGTGACCACCACCTCCCAGTTGTGGGTCACAGACCCAGTAATGTATTTGCAAATGACAACATGTAGCATTAGGAGCTCCTCGCCCACACCAAGCCTCAATGAACAACACTTATCTAACAAGACACATTTCAATTCAAGGCTGAGTGTTTGTTGGGCAAGGTCTAGTTTTCTCTCTTGTAAAAGAAAACCAATTAATCAGGAAACTAACAAAAACAGAACTGCTGGAAAACCCCAGCTAGTCCAGCAGTACCAGCAGAAAGGAAAATGGCTTCATGTTTCAGGTCAGGGACCCTTCCTCAACTGATTCCACTTTCCACAGAAGCTGACTGGCTGACCGAGTTCTTCCACCGTTTCTGCGTTTGTTTTGGATTCCAGCACCTGTGGTTTTATTTGTTTCCATATCAGGGAACTTTGGCTGGAGCTTCAACTTACTTTTGGATGTTATTTTGTGCACACAACATGGCAAAAAAACTGGCATGTCATTGAAGGAACTTTAAGCACAAGTTTTATTTGACCCAACCCGAGTTTGCACTTGGGAGTTTTATTTGACCCAAGACAGTCTGCACTAGTTTTAACAAACTCATGTTTGAAGCAGGCATGCCTGGGCTGGGAATTGCCAGACTGGGACTGTGTGTGTGTTGGTCCGCTGGATGCAAGGCAACTAACAAGGACAGTTTAAAACTTTGAACGGATTATGTTAATTTGTTGAGAAATAAAATGGCCCCTTTCTTCAAAGCACATAAACTGTATATTTTAAATTGCTCTAATAATTTTAAAATTATGATAAATCCATCTTCAACCATTTAATCAAATTTCAGTGACACTGTTCTGATCAGAATCAGGGAATAAGTTTGAAAACACAATCTGCACCGATATCACCAAATGGAGTGAAAGTGTGAACACTCTCCCTTCCTCTTTAGGCAGGTGATTAATTCATAGCAAAGCCAGTCCTGGGCTTCTCTTTAACAGGTAAAGGGAGGAAACTGTTCCCATCAGTAGATGGCTGAAGGACCAGTCACAAATAAAACATTGGCCAAAACATTCTGAAGGGAATGCAAGGATCAACCTCTTTCAAAGAATGCGCCATACACATTGTGCAGAATCACAGAGAGCTGGATCGGCAGCTGAAAGTGCTGGATTTGTAAGAAAAGACACAGGCTGATGGGATTCTCCAACAACAAGCTGCTGCCAGCCCTGTCATGTGGTCATAATCAATCACTCTGGAGTTCTGAGTCTCTTCAAACATGCTGCTGCAGATGTGTGTAGATGTTGCCAGAGCAACATCACTAAAGAACATTGGGGAGGGGGAATGTGGTGTTTGCAAACCCTCATCAATATCTCAGAGGCCACCGACAACATAAGTGCTGCTATGCCGCACAAGTGGGACACCGTTTACTGATGTGAGAACATTTCCTGGCACCCTGCATTGGTAAAGATCAATCTCCTGCCAAAACTAGGTTAGCAGAATTCCCATTTATGGAATCTACAAAGCTTGCATCAGATCTTATTAATTACAAAATGTCCTATCAAAAAAGGGGAAGAATTCTGGTGGTAGCTAAGTTAGATCGATGTACCATTAACTTCTATATAAGGTTAACTGCAAGAAATAGAAGCTAAAAAATAAGTTTAAAAAATATTAATCTAAAATGAAGGCCATGGCAATTGAACTTACAATACATAAACAAAATAACTAAGCCCATGCTGCTACTGACCTCTGACATTGTGATACGCCACTGCTATTTGTGAGATGATGTAGGTGCTTTTGGAAAACCCAGCATCAATCAGGTTTTGGTATTTCTGAAGAGCCTCTTCAATTAACTGCAGCTCTGTGTAAATGTGAGCCAGGAAGAATTCTTTCATCCACGTACTGGGCAGAACCATGGGCTTGAGCTGAGGGAGTAAAGTGGAGGAGGGCTGGTAATAGAAATATTGATCAGCACAAAGTTCTGCAACCAGAACTTTGGTTTAACAAATACATCATGGGGGAAAAAAAACAAAACTTCTCTGCCTTTTCTCAGGGTAGTGAACACCTAATAGAACCACAGTCATACTGCACAGAAACAGTCCCTTCAGCCCAGCTTGCCCATACCGACCAAGGTGCCCCATCTACACTAGACCTGTCTGCCTGCGTTTGGCCCATATTCCCCTAAACCTTTCCTATCCATGTACCTGTCCAGATTGGAGACAGATGTTCCATCCTAATCAACAGCTGGAGTCCTGCCCCTTTCGTCTGTACACAGTTCAGAGGTCATTGTCAGAGCATGGAAACAGGCCCTTCGGCCCAACGTCTCTGCTTACCCAGACTGCATTAAGGATACGATCATGCAACACGCTGAAGTTTTATTGAAGTTTAGATCGCCAACATGAGGTTATGATTCATTTATTACTAAACCGAACTCCCAATCTAAAGCTTGCATTTTATATGCTAAATTTCGTCTTGAAGAGAAACGTTATGATGTTGTAGGGATCACTGAGAATTGGCTACAAGAGGACCAGGGCTGGGAACTGAATATTCAGGGTACACAACGTATAGAAAAGACAGACAGGTGGGCAGAGGGGGTGGGGTTGCTCTGATGGTAAGGAATGATATTCATTCCCTTGCAAGGGGTGACATAGAATCAGGAGATGTTGAATCAGTATGGATAGAAATGAGAAATTGTAAGGGTAAAAAGACCTTAATGGGAGTTATCTATAGGCCCCCAAACAGTAGCCTCGACATAGGGTGCAAGTTGAATCAGGAGATAAAATTGGCATGTCAAAAATGTAATGCTACGGTGGTTATGGGAGATTTCAACATGCAGGTAGACTGGGAAAATCAGGTTGGAAATGGACCCCAGGAAAGAGAGTTTGTAGAGTGCCTTCGAGATGGATTCTTAGAACAGCTTGTACTGGAGCCTACCAGGGAGAAGGCAATTCTGGATTTAGTGTTGTGTAATGATCCTGATCTGATAAGGGGACTAGAGGTAAAAGAGCCATTAGGAGGCAGTGATCACAACATGATAAGTTTTACTCTGCAAATGGAAAGGCAGAAGGGAAAATCGGAAGTGTCAGTATTACAGTATAGCAAAGGGGATTACAGAGGCATGAGGCAGGAGCTGGCCAAAATTGACTGGAAGGAGGCCCTAGCAGGGAAGACGGTAGAACAGCAATGGCAGGTATTCCTGGGAATAATGCAGAGGTTGCAGGATCAATTTATTCCAAAGAGGTGGAAAGACTCTAAGGGGAGTAAGAGACACCTGTGGCTGACAAGGGAAGTGAGGGACAGCATAAAAATTAAGGAGAGGAAGTATAACATAGCAAAGAAGAGTGGGAAGACAGAGGATTGGGACTCTTTTAAAGAGCAACAAAAGTTAACTAAAAAGGCAATACGGGGAGAAAAGATGAGGTACGAGGGTAAACTAGCCAATAATATAAAGGAGGATAGCAAAAGTTTTTTTACGTACGTGAAGAGGAAAAAAATAGTCAAGGCAAATGTGGGTCCCTTGAAGACAGAAGCAGGGGAATTTATTATGGGGAACAAAGAAATGGCAGACGAGTTAAACCGTTACTTTGGATCTGTCTTCACTGAGGAAAATACACACAATCTCCCAAATGTTCTAGGGGCCGGAGAACCTAGGGTGATGGAGGAACTGAAGGAAATCCACATTAGGCAGGAAATTGTTTTGGGTAGACTGATGGGACTGAAGGCTGATAAATCCCCAGGGCCTGATGGTCTGCATCCCAGGGTACTTAAGGAGGTGGCTCTAGAAATAGTGGAAGCATTGGAGATCATTTTTCAATGTTCTATAGATTCAGGATCAGTTCCTGTGGATTGGAGGATAGCAAATGTTATCCCACTTTTTAAGAAAGGAGGGAGAGAGAAAACGGGTAATTATAGACCGGTTAGTCTGACATCAGTGGTGGGGAAGATGCTGGAGTCAATTATAAAAGACGAAATTGCTGAGCATTTGGATAGCGGTAACAGGATCATTCCGAGTCAGCATGGATTTACGTAGGGGAAATCATGCTTGACAAATCTACTGGAATTTTTTGAGGATGTAACTAGGAAAATTGACAGGGGAGAGTCAGTGGATGTGGTGTACCTCGACTTTCAGAAAGCCTTCGACAAGGTCCCACATAGGAGATTAGTGGGCAAAATTAGGGCACATGGTATTGGGGGTAGGGTACTGACATGGATAGAAAATTGGTTGACAGACAGAAAGCAAAGAGTGGGGATAAATGGGTCCCTTTTGGAATGGCAGGCAGTGACCAGTGGGGTACCGCAAGGTTCGGTGCTGGGACCCCAGCTATTTACGATATACATTAATGACTTAGACGAAGGGATTAAAAGTACCATTAGCAAATTTGCAGATGATACTAAGCTGGGGGGTTGTGTGAATTGTGAGGAAGATGCAATAAGGCTGCAGGGTGACTTGGACAGGTTGTGTGAGTGGGCGGATACATGGCAGATGCAGTTTAATGTAGATAAGTGTGAGGTTATTCACTTTGGAAGTAAGCATAGAAAGGCAGATTATTATCTGAATGGTGTCAAGTTAGGAGGAGGGGGAGTTCAACGAGATCTGGGTGTCCTAGTGCATCAGTCAATGAAAGGAAGCATGCAGGTACAGCAGGCAGTGAAGAAAGCCAATGGAATGTTGGCCTTCGTAACAAGAGGAGTTGAGTATAGGAGCAAAGAGGTCCTTCTACAGTTGTACCGGGCCCTGGTGAGACCGCACCTGGAGTACTGTGTGCAGTTTTGGTCTCCAAATTTGAGGAAGGATATTCTTGCTATGGAGGGCGTGCAGCGTAGGTTCACTAGGTTAATTCCCGGAATGGCGGGACTGTCGTATGTTGAAAGGCTGGAGCAATTGGGCTTGTATACACTGGAATTTAGAAGGATGAGGGGGGATCTTATTGAAACATATAAGATAATTAGGGGATTGGACACATTAGAGGCAGGAAACATGTTCCCAATGTTGGGGGAGTCCAGAACAAGGGGCCACAGTTTAAGAATAAGGGGTAGGCCATTTAGAACGGAGATGAGGAAGAACTTTTTCAGTCAGAGAGTGGTGAAGGTGTGGAATTCTCTGCCTCAGAAGGCAGTGGAGGCCAGTTCGTTGGATGCTTTCAAGAGAGAGCTGGATAGAGCTCTTAAGGATAGCGGAGTGAGGGGGTATGGGGAGAAGGCAGGAACGGGGTACTGATTGAGAGTGATCAGCCATGATCGCATTGAATGGCGGTGCTGGCTCGAAGGGTTGAATGGCCTACTCCTGCACCTATTGTCTATTGTTATATTTTCAACTAGGTCAAGTGGACCCGCTGGGCCCAAACCTCTCCTGCATTGGTGCAGCACCCTCTCCTCCCTCTCCTCCCCCACTCCCCTCTCCCCCCCCTCCCTCCTGCTCCCCTCTTCCTTCTTCCCCCCCTCCCTCCCTCCACTCCCCCTCCCCCCACTCGATCCCCCTCAGCCCCCCTTATCCCCCTCCTCCTCCTCCCTTCCTCAGAGATAGATTTAAGCTTTAAAATGGGACTAACTTAAAAAAATATAACACTAATTTTAATGAAATCGCTTCCAAAGGGACGACGGTGAGTAAGGTGGGCCTAAAATTGGCACGTTATCATGCACCGTTTTGGCTGTAGTTCAGGAACATACAAACAAACAATCGAGAGTTTTAGTGTATAGATGACAGGTTCACCACACAAAGCAAAGCAGACGGACTCACCATCTCCTTGTCAGTGATGAGGTTGCAGAGTTCGAGCCAGGCTCCCCAATGCAGTGGTAGGCTGTGGGTGGCCTCCACAAACACATCAATGGCCTCTTTGATCAGGTCAAGCTTTCGTAGGACTACTCCATACCTAATGTACAAATCCTAACTGCGATTCATTGTGTATGACAGTCACACCAATCTATACTTGCATAGCAGTCTACATGAACAATTTATTACAAAGAGCACAGGCACCTAGTTACCAGATAAATCATTTACGTTATTATCTACAAGAGATGATAGTGTGGAGTTTTTCAACCAATCTTTACTGATCCTGGTTGTGGCATCTTTACTTCCATGATTATTTCAGATTTTCCCCACCACTTCCCAACCAAGAATCATGTTCATGATTCTTCTTAGTTTGAAGAAATATAACATAATTGTTGAGTTTGTTTCCTTTCCATCTACTCGGGCTCCTTGTTCACATCTATGCTCAACTGTTTAGATGTATCTGCCCAACTTGTACAGATCTGCAGTGGCACCTTTCAATCGCCTCCATTCAAAGATGAAAATAACATTTCCCTTTGGTCCTTCCTCATAACTCAGCCCTCAGCATCAGCGACCCACCCTGTGGCTCTTACAACCAACCCCCTGCCAGGTCCCAAACGCCTGTTTCTAGTGGGAGCGCACAACTAAAGGGGCCATCACTTCAGCTAGTATGCAAACTATTTCAGTCCTAACTTTAAAAACCATCTCATTGTTTTGGGAAATTCCACTGAGCAGATAAACATAAAATACTCCATGATTTGGTTTATGTCTTAAGATATTAATAAAATACCATTTCACAATGGCATGGTTTCTACACACACACTACTAGTCCTCGGGCAGTCAGAGTGATACAGTGTGGAAACAGGCCCAACTTGCTCACACCAGTCAACATGTCCCAGCTACATGAGTCCCACCTGCCCGTGTTTGTTCCATATCCCTCTAAACCTGTCCTATCCATGTACCTGTCTAACTGTTTCTTAAACAATGGGATAGTCCCTGCCTCAACTACCTCCTCTGGCAGCTTGTTCCATTCACCCACCACCCTTTGTGTGTAAAAGTTATCCCTCAGATTGCTATTAAATCTTTTCCCCTTTACCTTAAACCTATGTCCTCTGGTCCTCGATTCCCCTACTCTGGGCAAGAGACCCTGTGCATCTACCCGATCTATTCCTCTCAATCACTAACCAATTACAAAGCAAAACTCATGGAGCAATAGAGGAGTGCTGAGATCTGGGTGTGTCCACAGCGTGATCCCATTCGCTTTTGGTCAAACACTAACTGAAGTGGAGAGTCCACAGGATAATGTAACAGTAGACATGCATGAGTACCTACAGGTAAAGTCCAAACCCATCCAGTTCCCGGGCTTTGTGCTTTTTGCTCAGCTCCACTCGCAGTTCCCTCAGAGACTCGTTCTTCACTTGTCCTTTCTCCAAAGGGCCTGCAAGCAGAGACAAAAGACTCGGGTCTGGACTCCGATACCGCTCTGATCCAGTGGACTCATAGTGCTGCTGTTTACATGTCCCCAGCCAGCTACATTGATACATTCCCACCCCACAATGATCATTTGAAGTGCTCTGGTGGTTCCGCTAACTCATTCAACGAGACAGGGATAGAAGCCAGTGAGAAGTTCCCTGGCCCTGTCCTTAGAAACAGAGAAATATAGGTGCAGGAGGAGGCCATTTGGCGCATCGGGCCAGCACCGCCATTCAATATGATCATGGCTGATCATCTTAAATCAGTACCCCGTTCCTGTTTTTCCCCCATATCCCTTGATTCCGTTAGTCCTAAGAGGTAAATCTAAAGGGCCTGTCCCACTTAGGCGATTTTAAGGCGACTGCCAGCGACTAGGCTGTTGCCGACAGTTTGTCGGGGTGTCGCGGGCATGATCGTGAGGAGTCTTCAAAGAATCGTAATGGATCTCGGCGAGTCAGGTGTCGCTGAGAAATTAACTGGATTGAAATTTCTCGGCGACAGCTGGCTTGTCACCAGGTATCGTTGCTTATTGCGGGCGCTGTCACATGCTGTCCCCAGGTTTGCTAAGTTGTCGCAGATGCATTTAGAAACACGTAATATTAAATTAAGTAAAGTCATTTGAAGATACCATAAAATACTTGTGTTGAACCAATTTATTTACCATCAGGACATTTGACAGGTAGATTGGAGGCGACAGTTTGACGGTCAGGTGAGCGTGGGAATCGTGATGTTTATGGCCATCAGCGATTACGTTTAAAGTAGGCTCCCAACCCAGATATGCAACCCAGAAACCAGATATGCATCTCCCGTACATTTTCATAGAATGCCCACACTCGCACAAAAATCCATTTAACCACGTTTAAAATTAAATTTCAATACTGTTATTAGTAAACTGGAAGTCATTCCAGTTTATGCCTTGTTACTGTGAAGCTTGGTTTTCAAGTAACCCGGGCAAGATGTTATATTTCAAAACTCTCAAGTAGTTACAGACTTGTCAGAGATTTCAGCGAAAATTAGGACGCCGGAGAAGCATTGATAAGCGTGGGAATTTCGCGATGTTTCCGAAGACGGTGTAATCTCTTAGCCAGGTGCTAGTTTCACAAAAAAAGTAACTTGTATCGACCTGACTCGGCATTGTCGCAGGGTAAAAGAAAATTTCGGCGATCTGCTACGACTTTGACAATCGCCGGCAGTCGCCTAAAAAATTGCCTAAGTGGGACAGGCCCTTAACTCTCTCCTGAAAACATTCAGTGAATTGGCCTCCACTGCCTTCTGTGGCCTGTCTACAGAAATACGTGTAGCAAGGAACAGCAGATGCTGGTTTAAACCGAAGATAGGCACAAAATGCTGGAGTAACTCAGCGGGACAGGTAGCATATCTGGAGAGAAGGAACGGGTGACGTTTCAGTCCGAAGAAGGGTCTCGACCCGAAACGTCACCCATTCCTTCTCCCCAGAGATGGTGCCTGTCCTGCTGAGTTACTCCAACACTGTGTCTACCTACAGAAATACATCCGTTTCAGGCGAGCAGCAGAAAACGTCACAAAAATATACATTCAACAGGAAACCCTTGGGCCTCTCACATCATCAATACAAACAAAAAAAAACACAACTTAATTATTCTCATTAGTTTTATTTTACCTAAACTGTCCACGGTTTCATCGTCTTTCTTCTTTTCTCCAGACTAGAACAAAGAAAGTACACTTATTCTCTTGTGTTCAGAGCCTGGAATCCCAGGTACAAAGTGACAGAAACGATAGTTGGGTTAACATTTACATTGCACAGACGGATAGTTCTTCTACAACGCGTTTCCATAATGCTAATGGGATGTAGCACAGGTGGTGAATTAGGGAACAGTATTTGTATTACACCGAGCCAATTGGTTATAACAAGATTTCCATTCTGGAGCAAGGGAGCCACTTAAACCTTACTTTGGAAAATGACAGCAGTAAAATAGCTGTCGGGATAAACCGCCTATAAAAACCCCGTTTCCATGTAAACCCTCTCAGACGGGATTGGTATGGGTGCCAGGGGTTATGGGGAGAAGGCAGGAGAATGGGGTTAGGAGAGATAGATCAACCATGATTAAATGGCGGAGTAGACTTGATGGGCTGAATGGCCTAATTCTGCTCCTATGACTTATGACCTTATGATCAGACACCCACCATGGTCTCTAGAGAACACTGTCTGTAGGAGCCATTTATGTTTATTGTTGGCATATCATATTATTTTGCTGAGATATGCCGTTAACTGAGCTTGTCAATCAGCAAATATTCCAAGAGAACATATCACAAGGCTCAATATTTCAGGATCCATGTTGAGTGTGGTTTGGATGATCATTGTTCGTGTTTTGTAACTGCAGATTTCATTAAATAAATTCAGGTGGACCATTATTAGCTGTTAGACTAAACTCTCTTTGATTTTGTAACCAGAAGTCATCTTAATTGGACATCACAGCTGCAGTGTAAAGCAAGTTTGATAGAAAACATAATAGAGAACCATACAGCGTAGGTGACAAGAAAGGGAGGCACAGGCAGCGAGAGGGCACACAGTTCTCACCAGACCAGCGACAGAGCAACCAGCTACAACTTGCATGCAGAATTAGGAAAATCTGGTACGTTCATCTTTTTGTTTGTACAACTACCTCAATAAACAACCAACTAAACTGGAAATAACGACTGGAAGAAAAGAAAACTGCAGATGCTGGTTTAAATCGAAGGTAGACACAAAATGCTGGAGTAACTCGGCGGGTCAGGCGGCATCTCTGGAAGAGAAGGAATGGGTGACATTTCAGGTCGAGACCCTTCTTCAGTCTGAAGAAACATCACCCATTCCTTTTCTCCAGCGATGCTGCCTGACCCGCTGAGTTACTCCAGCACTCTGTCTAATAACAACTGGAAGATCTGTTCTATTGGGTCTGCGTAATACCATTCCTACCCTACCGCATAATCGCAACTGGTAAAGAAGACACTGGAAAAGTTGGAGATTTGCCATTACACTGTCAGTGTCACTGTGATGGCCACTGACATGAACAAGCAATTGCTTCCACTCACACGTGCAACGATACTCGATTAAACAACTTAGCGCCTCTAGCAGTTTCAGCTTGCAGTAACAATATAGAAATGTAGCTATTAAAAACCTTTAATTTTGAAAAACCTGTGAGAAAAGTAACTTTGTTCATGTTGTCGGAGCAGAATTAGGAGCATGCGGCCCATCAATCTACTCCTCAAAAAAGGTCCGTGCAGTCAGCACAGGCTTGCAGCAACACTGCGAGTGCACCTCACCAGATATCTGGAGTACATGTAGAGGAAGTAAGCCTTCTGGCTTTGACAGCCCTTGAGGAAGTACGCTGCACGGTCATACTCCTTCAAATCAAAGTACGACTTGGCCAAAGTGTAGGCGTCCAGATCGGCAAGGTCTTCCTAAGTACAAGAAGAATTGATGAGAGTTACACCAAACAGAAACACAAAGCTATGAGAGATCACAGACACACCTCTCATCCTGAACTGAATACAGCATCTTGTCAATGCAAACAATAAATTAAACAGCGATTTTAATCTCACTCTTGCTCCAAGACAGACCAGTGTAAATCGTAAAGGAGAAAAACTAGTGACGGACATTTATTACAAGCCCACCGACTCGCACAGCTATCTGGACTACACTTCTTCCCACCCGGTCCCCTGCAAAAAGTCTATCCCCTACTCCCAATTCCTCCGTCTACGCCGCATCTGCGCCCGGGATGAGGTGTTTCAGACTAGGGCTTCCGAGATGTCCTCGTTTTTCAGAAAACGGGGCTTCCCCTCCTCCATTATAGATGAAGCTCTCACTAGGGTCTCTTCTACATCCCGCAGCTCCGCTCTTGCTCCCCATCCCCCCACTCGCAACAAGGACAGGATCCCCCTCGTTCTCACCTTCCACCCCACCAGCCAGCGGATCCAACATATCATCCACCAACATTTCCGTCACCTACAACAGGACCCCACCACTGGCCATATCTTCCCATCCCCTCCCCTCTCTGCGTTCCGCAGAGACCGTTCCCTCCGCAACTCCCTGGTCCACTCGTCCCTTCCTACCCAAACCACCCTAACCCCGGGCACTTTCCCTTGCAACCGCACGAGATGCAACACCTGTCCCTTTACCTCCCCCCTCAACTCCATCAAAGGACCCAAACATTCTTTCCAGGTGAGACAGAGGTTCACCTGCACCTCCTCCAACCTCATCTATTGCATCCGCTGCTCTAGATGTCAACTGATCTATATCGGCGAAACCAAGCGCAGGCTCGGCGATCGCTTCGCTGAACACCTGCGCTCGGTCCGCATTAACGCAACTGATCTCCCGGTGGCCCAGCACTTTAACTCCCCCTCCCATTCCCAGTCTGACCTCTCTGTCATGGGCCTCCTCCAGTGCCATAGTGAGGCCCGCCGGAAATTGGAGGAGCAGCACCTCATATTTCGCCTGGGCAGTTTGCAGCCCGGTGGTATGAACGTCGACTTCTCCAACTTCAGATAGCTCCTCTGTCCCTCCCTTCCCCTCCTCCTTCCCAGAGCTCCCTCTATCTTCCTGTCTCCACCTATATCCTTCCTTTGTCCCACCCCCGACATCAGTCTGAAGAAGGGTCTCGACCCGAAACGTCACCCATTCCTTCTCTCCCGAGATGCTGCCTGACCTGCTGAGTTACTCCAGCATTTTGTGAATAAACCAGTGTAAATCGTACTGAAATACATCACTACACACTTTGTTCCATGTAAAACGTGATTTTCCTGTCTAAATGAAATCAATCTGTCGACCTGGATTAAGTAGTCGGCCCACTGACTTCAGTGCTTTGGCAATTCAAGTACTTGCCAAGATGCTTCATTTATTTTAGAAATTCAATCTGTGTATTTGTTTTTAAATGATGGCCGTACCTCAGTTAACGGAGGGACAGGAGGCAGCTCGTCCTTAGGGAGAGGATCCAACGAGAAGGCCAGCTCAGAAGCCCTGGTTGAACGACATCAGAATGCGTCAGGCCCACAGTTTGCAACACCATGGAGAGCAAACAAATACAATACATTTCCCCGGGTGCGGGTGTAGGGGGGGGGGGGTGTGAGGGGTGCAGGGGGGCTGGGATGCGGGGGTGAGTGTGTGGGGGTGAGTGTGCGAGGTGCGAGGGGGGTGAGTGTGTGGTGAGTGTGTGGGGGTGACGGGGATGTGAGGGAGTGCGGGTGGTGAGGGTGAGTGTGCGGGGGTGAGTGTGTGGGGGTGAGTGTGTGGGGGTGCGAGGGGGGTGAGTGTGTGGGAGGTGCGGGGTGCGAGGGGGGTGAGTGTGTGGGGGTGCGAGGGGGTGGGGGTGAGTGTGTGGGGGTGAGTGTGTGGGGGTGAGTGTGTGGGGGTGAGTGTGTGGGGGTGTGCGGGGTGCGAGGGGGGTGAGTGTGTGGGGGTGAGTGTGTGGGGGTGTGTGTGTGGGGGTGAGTGTGTGGGGGTGTGTGTGTGGGGGTGAGTGTGTGGGGGTGAGTGTGTGGGGGTGAGTGTGTGGGGGTGAGTGTGTGGGGGTGAGTGTGTGGGGGTGAGTGTGTGGGGGTGAGTGTGTGGGGGTGTGCGGGGTGCGAGGGGGGTGAGTGTGTGTGGGGGTGAGTGTGTGGGGGTGAGTGTGTGGGGGTGAGTGTGTGGGGGTGAGTGTGTGGGGGTGAGTGTGTGGGGGTGAGTGTGTGGGGGTGTGCGGGGTGCGAGGGGGGTGAGTGTGTGTGGGGGTGAGTGTGTGGGGGTGTGCGGGGTGCGAGGGCGGTGAGTGTGTGTGGGGGTGAGTGTGTGTGGGGGTGAGTGTGTGGGGGTGTGCGGGGTGCGAGGGGGGTGAGTGTGTGTGGGGGTGAGTGTGTGTGGGGGTGAGTGTGTGGGGGTGTGCGGGGTGCGAGGGGGGTGAGTGTGTGTGGGGGTGAGTGTGTGGGGGTGTGCGGGGTGCGAGGGGGGTGAGTGTGTGTGGGGGTGAGTGTGTGTGGGGGTGAGTGTGTGGGGGTGTGCGGGGTGCGAGGGGGGTGAGTGTGTGTGGGGGTGAGTGTGTGGGGGTGTGCGGGGTGCGAGGGGGGTGAGTGTGTGTGGGGGTGAGTGTGTGGGGGTGTGCGGGGTGCGAGGGGGGTGAGTGTGTGTGGGGGTGAGTGTGTGTGGGGGTGAGTGTGTGGGGGTGTGCGGGGTGCGAGGGGGGTGAGTGTGTGTGGGGGTGAGTGTGTGTGGGGGTGAGTGTGTGGGGGTGTGCGGGGTGCGAGGGGGGTGAGTGTGTGGGGGTGAGTGTGTGGGGGTGAGTGTGTGGGGGTGAGTGTGTGGGGGTGTGCGGGGTGCGAGGGGGGTGAGTGTGTGGGGGTGAGTGTGTGGGGGTGTGCGGTGTGTCGGGGGGGTGACGGGGGGTGAGTGTGCGGGGTGCGAGGGGGGTGAGTGTGTGGGGGTGAGTGTGTGGGGGTGAGTGTGTGGGGGTGAGTGTGTGGGGGTGTGTGTGTGGGGGTGAGTGTGTGGGGGTGAGTGTGCGGGGTGCGAGGGGGGTGAGTGTGTGGGGGTGAGTGTGTGGGGGTGTGTGTGTGGGGGTGAGTGTGTGGGGGTGAGTGTGCGGGGTGCGAGGGGGGTGAGTGTGTGTGGGGGGGTGTGTGTGGGGGTGAGTGTGTGGGGGTGTGTGTGTGGGGGTGAGTGTGTGGGGGTGTGTGTGTGGGGGTGAGTGTGTGGGGGTGTGTGTGTGGGGGTGAGTGTGTGGGGGTGTGTGTGTGGGGGTGAGTGTGTGGGGGTGAGTGTGTGGGGGTGAGTGTGTGGGGGTGTGTGTGTGGGGGTGAGTGTGTGTGGGGGGGTGTGTGTGGGGGTGAGTGTGTGGGGGTGAGTGTGTGTGGGGGGGTGAGTGTGTGGGGGTGAGTGTGTGGGGGTGAGTGTGTGGGGGTGTGTGTGTGGGGGTGAGTGTGTGTGGGGGGGTGTGTGTGGGGGTGAGTGTGTGGGGGTGAGTGTGTGTGTGGGGGTGAGTGTGTGGGGGTGAGTGTGTGGGGGTGAGTGTGTGGGGGTGAGTGTGTGGGGGTGTGCGGGGTGCGAGGGGGGTGAGTGTGTGGGGGTGAGTGTGTGGGGGTGTGCGGTGTGTCGGGGGGGTGACGGGGGGTGAGTGTGCGGGGTGCGAGGGGGGTGAGTGTGTGGGGGTGAGTGTGTGGGGGTGAGTGTGTGGGGGTGAGTGTGTGGGGGTGTGTGTGTGGGGGTGAGTGTGTGGGGGTGAGTGTGCGGGGTGCGAGGGGGGTGAGTGTGTGGGGGTGAGTGTGTGGGGGTGTGTGTGTGGGGGTGAGTGTGTGGGGGTGAGTGTGCGGGGTGCGAGGGGGGTGAGTGTGTGTGGGGGGGTGTGTGTGGGGGTGAGTGTGTGGGGGTGTGTGTGTGGGGGTGAGTGTGTGGGGGTGTGTGTGTGGGGGTGAGTGTGTGGGGGTGTGTGTGTGGGGGTGAGTGTGTGGGGGTGTGTGTGTGGGGGTGAGTGTGTGGGGGTGAGTGTGTGGGGGTGAGTGTGTGGGGGTGAGTGTGTGTGGGGGGGTGTGTGTGGGGGTGAGTGTGTGGGGGTGAGTGTGTGTGGGGGGGTGAGTGTGTGGGGGTGAGTGTGTGGGGGTGAGTGTGTGGGGGTGTGTGTGTGGGGGTGAGTGTGTGTGGGGGGGTGTGTGTGGGGGTGAGTGTGTGGGGGTGAGTGTGTGTGTGGGGGTGAGTGTGTGGGGGTGAGTGTGTGGGGGTGAGTGTGTGGGGGTGAGTGTGTGGGGGTGAGTGTGTGGGGGTGAGTGTGTGGGGGTGCGAGGGGGGTGAGTGTGTGTGGGGGGGTGAGTGTGTGGGGGTGAGTGTGTGGGGGTGAGTGTGCGGGGGTGAGTGTGTGGGGGTGAGTGTGTGTGGGGGGGTGAGTGTGTGGGGGTGAGTGTGTGGGGGTGAGTGTGTGGGGGTGAGTGTGTGGGGGTGAGTGTGTGGGGGTGAGTGTGTGGGGGTGAGTGTGTGGGGGTGAGTGTGTGGGGGTGTGCGGTGTGACGGGGGGGTGACGGGGGGTGAGTGTGTGGGGGTGAGTGTGTGGGGGTGTGCGGTGTGACGGGGGGGTGACGGGGGGTGAGTGTGTGGGGGTGTGCGGGGTGTGTGTGGGGGTGAGTGTGTGGGGGTGAGTGTGTGGGGGTGAGTGTGTGGGGGTGAGTGTGTGGGGGTGAGTGTGTGGGGGTGAGTGTGTGGGGGTGAGTGTGTGGGGGTGAGTGTGTGGGGGTGAGTGTGTGGGGGTGAGTGTGTGGGGGTGAGTGTGTGGGGGTGAGTGTGTGGGGGTGAGTGTGTGGGGGTGAGTGTGTGGGGGTGAGTGTGTCGGGGGGGTGTGTGTGGGGGTGAGTGTGTGGGGGTGAGTGTGTGGGGGTGAGTGTGTGGGGGTGAGTGTGTCGGGGGGGTGTGTGTGGGGGTGAGTGTGTGGGGGGGGGGTGATGGGTGACGGGGGGGGGGGGGGGGTGAGTGTGTCGGGGGGGGTGAGTGTGTGGGGGTGAGTGTGTGGGGGGGGGTGATGGGTGACGGGGGGGGTGAGTGTGTCGGGGGGGTGCGGTGTGTCGGGGGGTGAGTGTGTGCGGGGGGGGTGACGGGGGGGTGTGCGGGTCTCACCAGCGGGCGCTGTGCGCCAGGCCGCGCTCGCGACACAGGCCGCCAACCGCCACCAGCCCGCGCTTCACCTCTCGCAGCCCCGCCGCCATCTTGCCGCCCAGCCCCTGCCCCGCCCCTCCCGCCAGCCCGCCAATCACATCCCGGCCCCGCCCCTCCCGCCAGCCCGCCAATCACATCCCGGCCCCGCCCCTCCCGCCCGCCCGCCAATCACAGCCTGCGGCGCCGGCCCGGGGCGCCTGGGTAATCGACAGCGCCACCCACCGGGCAAAGCCGCGCATCTCGCCGTGCACTGCCTTGCACACTCGCCGTGTACCGCCTTGCACACTCACCGTGTAACGCTGTGCAGGCAGCTGTTCCCAGTGTTCCCAGAACGCCTGTGCAGCTTCAGGTGCAGGACCAGTTCCCTCCACTGGGTGGCAGAGCGAGCCCGTCCACCAGCCCGGGCACTCAAGGAACTGCAGGTGCTGGAATCTTGAGCAAAAGCTCTTAGTGCTGGAGGAACTAAGCGGGCCAGGCAGCATCTGTGGACGGGACGGGACGGGACCGGGACGGGACCGGGGCGGGATGGGATGGGACCGGGACGGGACCGGGACGGGACCGGGACGGGATGGGACCGGGACGGGACCGGGACGGGACGGGACCGGGACGGGATGGGATGGGATGGGACCGGGACGGGACCGGGACGGGACGGGACGGGATGGGATGGGACCGGGACGGGACGGGATGGGACCGGGACGGGACGGGATGGGACCGGGACGGGATGGGATGGGATGGGACCGGGACGGGACGGGATGGGACCGGGACGGGATGGGATGGGACCGGGACGGGACGGGACGGGATGGGATGGGACCGGGACGGGACGGGATGGGACCGGGACGGGATGGGATGGGACCGGGACGGGACGGGATGGGACCGGGACGGGATGGGATGGGACCGGGACGGGACGGGACGGGATGGGACGGGACCGGGACGGGACGGGATGGGACCGGGACGGGACGGGACGGGACGGGACGGGATGGGCGGGGTTTCAGGTTGGGACCCTCCTTCAGACTAAAAGGGTCTGACGGACCTTCCCTGCAGGTTTGTACCTGCAACATTTAGCAACATTAAAAATACACTTGGACAGGTACATGGATATAAAGGATGGGAAGAGAGATAGGGACAATAGACCTATAGGTGCAGGAGGAGGCCATTCGGCCCTTCGAGCCTGTACGCACCGCCATTCAATGTGATCATGGCTGATCATTCTCAATCAGTACCCCGTTCCTGCCTTCTCCCCATACCCCCTGACTCCGCTATCCTTAAGAGCTCTATCCAGCTCTCTCTTGAATGCATTCAGAGAATTGGCCTCCACTGCCTTCTGAGGCAGAGAATTCCACAGATTCACAACTCTCTGACTGAAAAAGTTTTTCCTCATCTCAGTTCTAAATGGTCTACCCCTTATTCTTAAACTGTGGCCCTTGGTTCTGGACTCCCCCAACATCGGGAACATGTTTCCTGCCTCTAACGTGTCCAACCCCTTAATAATCTTAATAACCCCTTAATAATCGTATAAGATCCCCTCTCATCCTTCTAAATTCCAGTGTATACAAGCCTAGTCATTCCAGTCTTTCAACATATGACAGTCCCACCACTCCGGGAATTAACCTAGTGAACCTACGCTGCACGCCCTCAATAGCAAGTCAGGCAGCATCTCTGAGAACATGGATGGGCGAGGGTTGGGACCCTTCTTCAGACTCACAGATGCTGGTGGACCCACTGAATTTCTCCAACACTGAGTGCCTTTTAAAATTAAACAACGTGGAGAAGAATCTTACAGAACTGGTCTGGACTCTGGTTTCAAGTAACGCGCTTGGCTGTCGTGGGAGTGAGTGTGTGATCAGAGGCTCGCTGAGAGGACAACCTTAAGGCCCAGTCATTGGTGAGGATATTTCACTGCCGCCTCTCTTCAAGACACTTCCTGACATTATTAATGAATTAATCTTTCTTTTAACCCAGAGTTGATTGTGATAGAGTAGGAATTACATGGCTCACTGGCACACCACAGCAACACTGGCACACCACAGCAACACTGGCACACCACAGCAACACTGGCACACCACGGCAACACTGGCACACCACGGCAACACTGGCACACCACAGCAACACTGGCACACCACAGCAACACTGGCACACCACAGCAACACTGGGCTAAGTGTGTCTACGGTCCTGGTGTCGCCGGTCCTGGTGTCTCCAGTCCTGGTGTCTCCAGTCCTGGTGTCTCCAGTCCTGTTGTCTCCAGTCCTGGTGTCCATGGTCCTGGTGTCTCCAGTCCTGGTGTCTCCAGTCCTGGTGTCTCCAGTCCTGGTGTCTCCAGTCCTGTTGTCTCCAGTCCTGGTGTCCATGGTCCTGGTGTCTCCAGTCCTGGTGTCTCCAGTCCTGGTGTCTCCAGTCCTGGTGTCTACGGTCCTGGTGTCTACAGTCCTAGTGTCGCCGGTCCTGGTGTCTCCAGTCCTGGTGTCTCCAGTCCTGGTGTCCACGGTCCTGGTGTCTAGAAAATATTTATGCAAAGAGATTCAGATTCCAGCTAATTTGTTATCACACACACCAGGGTGCAATGACATTGCTTGTTCACATGACCAGTACACAAGGCAATGATGCATCCATCACTAGCTTGGCACTTCCTCCCACCCAGTCCATCACCACCGAGCGTGGCATCAGGAAGGCTGTACGTATCGTCAAGGATGTCTGTCACCCTGGCCATTCACCCGGCCTCTTCCACCTTGGATAGAGTCATAGAGCACAGAACAGTCCATCAACCCAACTTGCCCATCAACCCAACATGACCATGCCGACAAACATGCCCCATCTACATTGGTAGACCACGTTAGACTGCTGGTGACATGGATACACGTGATTTGGATACACGTGACATGGATACACTGGTGACGTAGATACACGTGATGTGGATATGTGACATGGATACACATGATGTGGATACACGTGATGTGGATATACGTGATCGTGGATACACGTGATGTGGATACACGTGATGTAGATATACGTGATGTGGATATACGTGACGTAGATACACATGATGTGGATACACGTGATGTGAATGACTGTTAGTGTCTCCTGCTGTCCTCGATGACTTTGATCAGGTCATACAATGCTTCAAGGGCATCAGAATTAAAGCAACATTCATTACCTGTGGATACATGGCAGATATCAGGAGCTGCCTGTAATGTGTGTGGACAGACGTGCCTCTGTGCAGAGATTGTCCTGTGACCGAGCGTAAGGCAGCTGCCTTACTTTCTTTGGGTTGACATCCCGAATGTCCTGATTCCTGAGGATTTATTCTGTTGGCTCCTTGCAAACTATCTTCAGTAGAGTCTGCAATGATGTATGTGTTGAGCATTGTCCTTGTGTATTAAACCTAATCCTGGGGGATGTGGAAAGTGTGTCACTGATCTGGGAGCGTGCAAGAATAGCAGGCTGGTGTGCTGACGCAGGTGGAGTGGTGAGAGGGGGCCGACCATTTGTCACTGTGTGTGAGCAGGGAGTTTGCAGGGGTGTAATCCATCTGCTCTGTCGTGCTGCTTTCCCAGCTACTGACACACATGTTACTCGAGTGCCTGCATCATGTTATGTTTCCTGGTGATGGTGGTGTCCATGTTGGCATCGTTAACATGTAGTAAAGTCAGGCCATTTACCCCAGGAATAGATCGGGTAGATGCACAGAGTCTTTTTCCCAGAGTAGGGGAATCGAGAACCAGAGGACATTTGTTTAGGTAAGGAGGGAAAGATTTCAAAGGAATCTGAGGGGTAACTTTTTTACACAAAAGGTGGTGGGTGAATGGAACGAGCTGCCGGAGGAGGTAGTTGAGTCAGGGACTATCCCAACGTTTAAGAGACATTTGGACAGGTACATGGATAGGACAGGTTCAGAGGGATATGGGTCAAACGCAGGCAGGTGGGACTCGTGTAGCTGGGACATGTTGGTCAGTGTGGGCAGGTTGGGTCGAAGGGCCTGTTGCCACACTGTGTGACTCTGTGATGCTTGATGGCTCTTAGGCCCCTCCTCAAGCCTGTAAGATGAAGTCGGATCCATTCCCACTGCACTGAAAATGCCATGAACTTTGTAAAACATCGCCGAATGTTATTGACTTTAAATGGTGGCACTTGAAAAGTTCTGATTGGTCCAAGTGAAACTGGTCAGCTGGATTTGTGGCAAGAATGTGTCTCTGAATTGGATCCAATCATCTTTGTATTCTCCCATCTCTCAGTCATTTCACAAACTCCAGTTGCCACGGTTATTTTTTATCGTTGTGAAAATAATATTCAGTAACATTGTTTGCTCTTGTCTCAGGGGGAATTTCACAAAATTGCTATTCTGTTGGTGAGTCATTTACTGTGCACTGCTGTAGATGTTACCCTGAAGGTAGACAAGATGCTGGAGTAACTCAGCGGGACAGGCAGCATCTCTGGATAGAAGGAATGGGTGACGTTTCGGGTCGAGACTCTTCTTCTCTGGTACCTGGTTACCCTCGTACAATGGACTGAGTGACTGACCTTGCAGCCCAGAGAGCGAGACAAAAGCATTAAACAACAACGCTTTCAATCAGTGTGAATCTAAGAGGCTGTTGCATTCAACAAACTCATAATGACCAACCTTTCTTCCAGTCATGATAAGTACTTTGTTGACAAACACATTATTTTGATTAAAACACAAAGTGGCAGAGTAACTCAGTGGGTCAGGCAGCATCTGTGGAGAACATGGATAGGTGACGTTTCTCAGAGTGCTGGAGTAACTCAGCGGGTCAGGCAGCATCTGTGGATGGAAGGAAAGGGTGATGCTTCGGGTCGAGACCCTTCTTCGACATCTGTTGGGGAAATGGACAGACGGCATTTTGGATCAAGAGTCTTCATCAGAGTAAGAAGATTCTGACACAAAACAGCATCTGTCCACTCCCTCCACAGATGCTGCCTGACCCGCTGAGTTCCTCCAGCACTTTGTGTTTTGCTCATGATTCCAACATCTGCAGTTTCTTGCCTCTACACAATAAAATGTTGCCCATGGTTGTGTCAGGTTTTGCAGAACACTGACATCCACAGAAGCCATGAGAGTGTCAGACACTGTGGCGTGACATGCAGACAAAACTCATCTCTTGTGCCCTGTGTATGTGGCTGGTGTGAGTCACAGTCATCTTTTCTTGTAGGAACAGAATGAGGCCATTTGGCCCATCAAGTTTACTCTACCATTCAATCACAGCTGATCTATCTTTCCCTCTTGCCTTCGAGGGAGAGAGGGAGTGAGAGAGAGAGGGAGTGAGGGAGAGGGTGGGAGGGAGAGAGAGAGAGAGAGGGAGGGAGAGAGAGAGGGAGGGATAGAGAGAGAGAGGGAGAGGGAGAGAGAGAGAGAGAGAGAGAGAGAGAGAGAGAGAGAGAGAGAGAGAGAGAGAGAGAGAGAGAGAGAGAGAGAGAGAGAGAGAGAGAGAGAGAGAGAGAGATTGTGTGAGAAGTTTTGAAGCAACCTTTCAAGGTTCTTGTCGAAGGAGGAGGAACAGTTGCAGTGAGATTTCATAGTTTGACCAAACGTCGGACTGCGGAAACTTTCCTTTGTTTAAGGATTTCTCCATTTCGTGTGGAATTCCTGAGTTCCTCTGCACCGCGGTGGGAGCGGCCGTGGCTGGCGGATTGCCAAGAGTGCCTGGAGATCGTGGGTAGGAATGATTTCGGTGTCTTTGACATTTATAGCACTGACTCTCTGCCCCAATACCATTTTGCACAGTGCAGTTGCCTGGGCTTAATGTGAAGAGGGTACCTTTTGCTTCCATCAGGGCTTTGAAGAGCCTTCCAAAAGCTGCTCTGGACTGTGGAGTTGAGCTTGGGGACTTTCCTTTCTTCGGCTGGAGGAAACAGCTTCTGCTGCTTATCCAGACTGTGACTGTCTCTGAGGATCGCTTTTGAGCTGAGGTGCTGCTGTCTCTGGAGCTGGGGTGTGCCACTGTCAAGATGGCGGGGGCTCGGCCTAAGGTTCAGAGTTACGCAGTGGTGGCTTCGACAGCGGCTTCGAGGCCACTTAAGGATGAGCCTCATGTTGACTTGGACTGGGATATTTACGGGATCTCGGTTCAAACCGGGTTCGTGTGGAGCAGGACTACAATTGCAAAGGGCTTGCACGATCTGTTCAAGAGGGATGCAGGAGGGAAGGAGAGTGCAGGAGGGAAGGTTCAGTTGATACTAAAGTCCCGGGAGGATGTGGCCCAAGTGTTGGAGAAGGGACTCACGGTGGAGGGGGTCCATCTACAGGTGGAACCGTGGGTGTCCAATGTGAAACCGGTTCTCCTGCGGAATTGTCCCACGTTTCTCCGGGATGCAAAACTCCTTCCACACTTGGTGAAGATTGGGGAGGTGCGGTCTAAGCTTACTAGGCTTATGCACCCCGGGAATGACCCGTATGGGAAAGGGGTCTTGAGCTACAAGAGGCGCGTGTTTATGAAGGTGGAAGCGGGGTTGGGTGCTGAGGGGAGCTTCGTTGTGGAGCATAAGGGTCTCTCCAATCGTGTGTATTGGAGCTGGGGAGAGGCACAGTGTCATGCGTGCAAAGAGTTTGGACATCTCCGTAGAGAGTGTCCTAAGAGCCGGGCCGCTGCTAGAAATTCTAACGCAGGGGCCCAGGAATGCAGTGCTGGCCCATCCGGGGCGGCCCTCCATGCCTCGGTGGCCCGGGGTGGAACTGCTGACTCGGCTGGGGCTGCTAGCTCCGCCTCGGTGACCCGGGTTGGCACTGCCAACCCATCAGGGGCTGTAAGTACTGCCTTGGTGACCCGGGACGGCACTGCCAACCCATCAGAGGCTGCAAGTACTGCCTTGGTGACCCGGGATGGCACTTCCAAACCATCAGAGGCTGCAAGTTCTGCCTTGGTGACCCGGGATGGCACTGCCAACCCATCAGAGGCTGCAAGTACTGCCTTGGTGACCCGGGATGGCACTTCCAAACCATCAGAGGCTGCAAGTTCTGCCTTGGTGACCCGGAGCAGTGAGGGCCCCTGCCACCTACGCCCTGAACATGTGGAGGTGGTCGATGGCTAGGCACAGGGGAAGGGCGAAGGGGGGGAGGAAGGTTGGGAGAAGCAGAAGGGGAAGAATAAGAATAAGAAGAAGAATAAGCCCCTCCAAGGGAGTCAATCACAAGCGGATGGGCCCTTGCCTAGACCTGAGACCACCCAAGGGGTGGGTGCCTATTGGGCCCAGTGAGGTCCAGGACACACCTGGTGTGGCTCAGCAAGGAGCTGAGGTGAACCGGAAGGGGGCAGGAGGGGGAAAACATGGGAGTAGAAAGGGGGCAGCGGGTGGTGTGGAGGCAGACGACTCTTCCTTTATGGAGGTCACCGTACCTCCGCATGTCACCGGGACAAAAAGAAGGCGTGCGCTTGGCGAGGAAGAGCAGGATCGTGGGCCCAAATTAAGGGGGATGGATATTTCGAGACCTTCCACCCCTGACGAGGTCGGTGAGCACGAACCGGTGACTTATGGGCCGGAGGATGGGCCTCTGGTTCAGGGACCTTCCGCAGGTGCTACCAGATCAGTTACTGGGATCGACTCCCCTGAAACTGTGTCCTCTGGGTTGGTGGCCGTCCCCTCGTCTCAGGGGCCTTCCGAGGGAGTTATCTCATCAGGTAGTGGGGTTGGTGCCCCTGGGAGTGTGTCCTCTGGGTCGGAGGAGGTCCCCTCATTTCAGAGGCCTTCTGAGGGTGTTGGCACGCCAGTTGATGGGACTGGCTCCCCTGGAAATGTGTCCCCTGGGATGGGGGATGAGCAGAGTCAGCCTGAGGGGGGAGGATCGGGATATCAAATGTTCCAGTCTGTGCTCCTTATTAGAGCCAGTGGAGGTGATGAGGGGTGTGATGTCTCACCGGTTGAGGTAGTAGGGGAGACTCCAAAAACACCAGCCCTTTCAGTGGGTGTTGGTGAGGTGGTGGAGGGTGGAGACTCTCTGGGTGCTGCCAGTGGTGCGGAATCTCTGGGTGCTGTGGGGGGCGTGGCGGTTATGGGTTGTGACCCTCCTTTGGATCTTGTGGGTGCCTGCGTACCCGGGACCCTGGGGGTGCCTCTTGTTTTTTCTTCCCCAGGCCCAGACGTGGGGGGTGATGAGAGAGTGCAGGAGCCTGGCCTTTCACCAGACAGCTTGTTGCTGTCAGAGGTATCGGGACCCTCCCTCGGCATTGATTCTGGGGGTGGTGTCATGCCGGAGGAGGGGGAGAGTGATGGGCTCGGCCTGTGCAGTGGGGTGAGTGAGCTCTCAGCAAGCTGTAGTCCCACGAACTCTGACACTGGCCTTGAGCGTTGTGCAGAGGAGGCTGCTGCTCCAGGTGTGAGTGGGTTGCCAGGATTTATTAAGGATCTTGATAATATCCTTGGCAGCAAAAGGGTAGTGATCTTCCTGGGTCTGAGAGGCTTCAGTTTGGGGAATTCTTAGGTTTCCTCAGGGTGAAAGTTTCTGAGTCCACGAGGAATGTGAGGAAACAATTCTAGTGTGTTTGCACATTCACAGTAGCTACATTAAATTTAAATGGTAGTAGAGCGAGCTTTCGTAGATTTCAGCATTTATCAGTCCTTAGAGAGGGGAAATATGCAGTGTGTTTTCTGCAAGAGACGCACACTGTTGTCAGTGACGAACCCACCTGGCGACTGGAGTGGGAAGGGGGGGGTTTACATGAGCCACCTCAGCACAAATTCGAGTGGGGTGGCTTTTCTGTTGGCCCTGACTTTTCAGCCAGAGATCCTGAAGGTGCAGGAAGTTGTGCCAGGTCGTTTGCTCTATCTGGCCGTGAGCCTGGATGGCATGCCGTTGCATTTTGTTAACGTGTACGCCCCCAGAGGTGGCACGATGCAGGCCTGCCTACTTCAGGAGGTGACTGCTCTGTTGAGCACTATTGATAACGGAGAGTGCGTCTTTCTGGGGAGAGATTTCAACTGCACACTTGAGGTGCGAGATCGTTCTGGTATTCAGTGTGCCCCTGCTGTAGCAAAGAAACTGAGAGGCTTGATTGATTCCTTTGAGCTAGTGGATGCATGGCGGAACCTTCACCCTGACCCAAACGCTTTCTTGCGGAGGTCTGAGGGGGGCGGTTCCCGCATTGATCGCATGTACGTCTCCGGTGCGTTTGTCTCCCGTGTCTCAGCGGCCTCAATGCGGCTGGTGCCGTGCTCGGACCACTGTCTGGTGCGTGTGGACTTTAATCCGGGGCGCACACGGGCTGGATCTGCTTACTGGCATTTCAATAACAGGCTGCTGGAGGATCGGTGTTTCCGGGAGTCATTCAGACGGGGTTGGGTGAAGTGGAGAGAGAGGCAGGGGAGCTTTTCTTCCCTTAGGCAGTGGTGGGATGTGGGGAAAGCTCACATCCGTCTCTTTTGCAAGGAATATACGTGGGGGTCGACCGGAAGGCGGGACTCAGCGGTTGAGAGGCTCGAGAGGGAGCTATCAGAGGCGGAGTCTGGCCTGGGTCGGATTGGTGAGGACTCCTGTGAATGGGGAGAGTTTCAGGGGATGAAGGAAGCCTTGAGGAACCTGCTGCTTGAGCGGTCCCGAGGTGCTTACGTGAGGTCGCGGGTCCAAATGCTGCACGATTTGGACCGAGCGTCACCTTTCTTTCTCTCTCTGGAGAAAGGGCGAGGAGCCCGCAAACAGCTCGTAGAGCTGCTCGCGGATGATGGCTCTTCTGTCACAGATCCAGAGGGGATCAGTGCTTTAGTCCGGTCCTTTTATGGGACCCTGTTCTCCGCAGATGGTTGCAGCGGGGAGGCTCAGCGGGTCCTGTGGGAGGGTCTACCGACTGTAGATAGGGAAGTGTCCGATCTTCTGGATGACTCCTTATCATTGGAGGAGTTGACACGTGCCCTGTACCAGCTCAGGAGGGGCAAGTCCCCTGGGCTGGATGGGTTGACGGTAGAATTTGTTAGAGCCTTCTGGGATGTCCTGGGGGGTGACTACATGAAGGTTCTGGGGGAGAGCCTGGCGACCGGGGAGATGCCCCTCTCGTGGCGCAGGGCAGTCGTTGTCCTGCTACCCAAGAAGGGCGAACTCCGCCTGTGGAAGAACTGGCGCCCAGTCTCTCTCCTCTGTACAGAGTACAAAGTCTTTGCACGGGCGATGGCAAATCGCCTGGGCTCTGTGCTGTCTCAACTGATTCACCCTGACCAGTCCTATACAGTCCCTGGTCGGTCCATTCAGGATAACATCCACCTGGTTAGGTACCTGATTCATCTATCTCAGGGCACTGGTCAGTCAGCTGCCTTTCTGTCTCTTGATCAGGAGAAGGCTTTTGACAGGGTAGATCACGACTACCTCTTCGGGACGCTGCAAGCGTTCGGATTTGGACCGCATTTTGTAGCCAGGGTCCGGCTCTTGTACGCTGCAGTGGAGTGCCTTGTGAAGGTTAATGGTGTGTTGTTGGCTCCCATTCATTTTGGGAGGGGGGTTCGTCAGGGGTGCCCCATGTCTGGTCAGTTGTACTCGGTCTGTGTAGAGCCATTCCTGTGTCTTCGGAGGAGGAGGTTGACAGGCCTGGCTCTACCAGGTCCGGGGGTGGAAGTGGTTCTTTCAGCTTATGCCGATGATGTGCTCCTTACATTCACTGACCCTGGTGACCTGCGGAGGATGCGTGACTGCCAGAAGATTTTCTCGGCTGCATCATCTGCCAGGATTAACTGGAGTAAATGTTCTGGACTATTAGTGGGTCAGTGGCAGGTAGACTCCCTGCCGGAGGAGATGGCGTTGTATGCGTGGAGCACCATGCACCTCCTCCATCTGGGGGTGTACCTGAGTCCCACTGAGGATGCTTGGCCGGCGAACTGGCAGGAGCTGGAGATGAAAGTCGTGGCCCGGCTGGGGCGCTGGTCAGGCCTGCTTGGAGTCCTTTCCTTTCAGGGGAGGGTGCTGGTCATAAACCAGCTGGTGGCCTCCATATCATATCATATCATATCATATATATACAGCGCGGAAACAGGCCTTTTCGGCCCACCAAGTCCGCGCCGCCCAGCGATCCCCGCACACTAACACTATTAACACTATCCTACACACACTAGGAACAATTTTTACATTTACCCATGTTGTGGTACCGGCTGGCTACTCTTGTCCCGCCCTCCATCTTTGCAACTACTTTACAGAAACTGGTGGACTTCTTCTGGGGAAATAGGAAGCATTGGGTTTCCGCAGCGGTCCTGAGTCTCCCGTTAGAGGAGGGCGGCCAGTCCTTGGTATGCGTGTGTACCCAGGTGGCGGCTCTCCGTCTCAGGACTCTGCGGAGGTATATGTATACGGAGAACCCCCCCAGGTGGCACGCTCTGGCCACGTATTTTTTCCGTCGGGGTTGTTGCCTACGGGGGGTTTCACGGCTCCCGGTGGCGGGTATCAGTCGACCCGCCTTACGGGGTCTGCCTAGTTTCTATCGTGACGTGCTTAGAGTGAGGAATTTGGTTGTTTTCAGCCGACGTGTTGCTCCACAAAGGGAGGGGGACGTTGTGGCTGCGGGAGTGGCTGGTCCTCACCCTGTCATGGCGGGTGTCGAGGAGAGGCGTGTGCCTAGAGTGGTTCTGACTGAGCTTACCCCTGCTCCGTCAGATTTGCTCATCGGGCCTACGCTCCGGAAGTTTTCTCGGGCGCCGGCTCCGCACAACTTGAGCCGCCTTTCCCAGATGCCCAGCGTGCTGTTTCGTGATGCGAAGAGACGCACACTGTACAGAATGCTCCTGCACATTCTACACCTCCTTGTCTTTGTCTACCGTCCTGACACATCTTGGCGGTCTGCGTTACCACCTGAAGGCGGGGACGGTCCTCAGTGGGGGTCTCTCTACAAGGGAGTCGTTCCCCTTTACATCGGGGACCTGGGGTGGAGAGTGTTGCACAGAGCGGTGGTGTGTAATAAACTGTTGAGTCGGTTCACGGGCTCGTCGGCCGCCTGTATTTTCTGCGGTGAGGAAGAGACCGTGTTCCACGTGTATATGGAGTGTGAGAGGTTACTGCCCCTGTACCAATATCTGAAGGGGTTGTTCCTCAACTTTTGGTTACACTTTAGTCCTACGATTCTAGTGTTTGGACACAAGGTAGGGAGTGGGGAGGGTCGTTCGGGGGGGTGGGACCTCCCTGTTGGTTTGCTCTTGGGCCTGGCCAAGATGGCCGCTCCTGGGCCTGGCCAAGATGGCCATTCGTGGGTCCAGGCAACGGGCGGTCGATGGTCTTGCCAGAATCGGCTGCCTTCCCCTTTTCCGGGCCTACGTCCGTGCGCGTGTGTCCCTAAAGAGGGAACACGCGGTGACCACGGGGACGCTGGAGGTCTTCCGTGAACGCTGGTCACCGCGGGGGGTTGAGAGCATTGTAAATAATGAAGGCAACGTTGTATTATAATGATTACTTGATGTTTTGTAACCAATGAATGTGGTTTTGATGTGATGTATCATGTGTTTGTGCTGAATAAAGTCTTTGAAAAGAAAAAAAAAGAAAAAAAGAAAGAAAAAAAAGAAGGAAAAAAAAAGAGAGAGAGAGAGAGAGAGAGAGAGGGGTAAGTGTTAAGGGCGAGCTGCATTATTACCATGTCCTTCTTTGCCCTGTGTGTCTAATAATAATAATATATTCCTTTATTCGTCCCACACCGGGGAAATTTACAATGTCACAGCAGCAAAGTGGAGCGCAAGAGATCATTCATTATAAATAAAAGTAAAGACACGGATAAATTGTCATCAGTTTACTGTGTCTGTTTAATTATCTCTTAAACATAGTAATTGTATCTTGTTGCCCCACCTCTGTAGTATCTGACGTATCTGTGGAGGTGTCTGGGTGAGGAATGGGGCAGGAGGTGTTGGTGAGTGAGACTGCTGGCCAGACCACAGGCCATTTCATCCACTGCAAGCCCATGGTGGCCATGAATCTCAGGGCCCCCCAGATCAACATCTCCAATCACCTCTTTGTCTGGGCTTCCCTGTGAAGAAGGCTGGTTCATGACATGTGTGCTCTCTCTGCTGTTGGAGGTCAATGTTCTCCAGTCAGGCAGCGATGTTGTGGGTGCTTTGTACCTGGTTTGAAGCTGTCACAGGGTATTTGGGTCACGGTACGATAGTCCAGGTCTCCAGCAGAGAAACAACCGACAGTTCATCACCATTATCAGTGTCCTTGTCATAGAGCCATAGAGTGATGCAGTGGGAAACAGGCCCTTCAGCCCAACGTGCATCCCGCTAACTAAATCAACAATTATCACCATCCCAAAGTAACAAAGGGGAAATAAACACAGAGTGCTGGAGTAACTCAGCGGGTCAGGCAGCATCTGTGGAGAACATGGATAGGTGACGTTTCACAGAGTGCTGGAGTAACTCAGCAGGTCAGGCAGCATCTGTGGAGAACATGGATAGGTGACGTTTCACAGAGTGCTGGAGTAACTCAGCGGGTCAGGCAGCATCTGCCCATTCTTCCCATCTAGCCATCCTTCCCTCCTGCAGACTCACAGCTGTTAACCCATACTGCACTCAGATAGAGTCATGGTGTCATAGAAAAATAGAAATATAGAAATTAAGGGGCAGGAGGAGGCCATTTGCCCTTCGAGCCAGCACCGCATTCATTGTGATCATGGCTAATCATCCACAATCAGTAACCCGTGCCTGCCTTCTCCCCATATCCCTTGATTCCGCTAGCCCCGAGAGCTCTATCTAACTCTCCTGCCCCTGGGTGGCACGGTGGCGCAGCGGTAGTTGCTGCCTTACAGCGAATGCAGCGCCGGAGACTCAGGTTCGATCCTGACTACGGGCGCCGTCTGTATGGAGTTTGTACGTTCACCCCGTGGGTTTTCTTCGAGATCTTCGGTTTCCTCCTACACTCCAAAGACGTACAGGTATGTAGGTTAATTGACTGGGTAAATGTAAAAATTGTCCTTAGTGTGGGTAGGATAGTGTTAATGTGCGGGGATCGCTGGTCGGTGCGGACTCGGTGGGCCGAAGGGCCTGTTTCCGCGCTGTATCTCTAAATCTAAAAAAAATCTAAAAATCTCTCTTAAATTCATCCAGTGATTTGGCCTCCACTGCCCTCTGTGGCAGAGAATTCCACAAATTCACAACTCTCTGGGTGAAAAAGTTCCTTCTCACCTCAGTTTAAAATGCCCTCCCCTTTATTCTAAGACTGTGTGGCCCCTGGTTCTGGACTCCCCCAACATTGGGAACATTTTTCCTGCATCTAGCTTGTCCAGTCCTTTTATAATTTTATACGTCTCTATAAGATCCCCTCTCATCCTTCGAAACTCCAGTGAATACAAGCCTAGTCTTTTCAATCTTTCCTCATATGACAGTCCCGCCATCCCAGGGATCAATCTCGTGAACCTACGCTGCACTGCCTCAATTACAAGGATGTCCTTCCTCAAATTAGGAGACCAAAACTGTACACAATACTCCAGATGTGGTCTCACCAGGGCGATATACAACTGCAGAACATCTTTACTCCTGTACTCAAATCCTCTCGTTATGAAGGCCAACATGCCATTGGCTTTCTTCACTGCCTGCTGTACCTGCACGCCAACTTTCAGTGACTGGTGTACAAGGACACCCAGGTCTCATTGCACTTCCCCCTTACCTAACCTGACACCATTGAGATAATAATCCGCCTCCTTGTTTTTGCCGCCAAAGTGGATAACCTCACATTTATCTGCATTATACTGCATCTGCCATACAGCATGGAAACAGGCCATTCGGCCCAACTTTCCCATGCTGACAGTTTGATGGTGCCAAGCGCCCCAGCCTTCTGGAGATTCACACTTTTTAATGCAGAGCTGGACCTGACCACTTTTGGCTGAAAGTATTGATTGTGGTCCCAGAGTGTAGATCTGAAGCTACGGCGATTGTCCACTCCCTTGACAGCGACTCTGCAGCACAGGGCCCGGCTGAGGCTGTGGGCTGGAAGGGGTTGTTGACAAGCTGCGAGGAAGGACAACGCAGTTGTAAACATAATTAGCTTTAACTTGATGCTTATGGTTTGTGCAAAGAATGGGAAAGGAGAGCAGAGTTAAGGATTACTTGAAGTGGGACACAGGAAAACAAAAACTTGGAAATCTCTGCTTGAACTTGGCATCCGTGTGAGGCAAGGAGATTGATTAATTAACAACACTCTGCTGTCCAATTAACATGTCTTAAAAACAAGGCTGGTTCGGTAACTTTATGGTGCTGAGTTTCGTCAACAATCTTGAATGAAACATGCAATCAACAGCATCCCAATGGTGAACACTCACTCCAAAACAGCAATAGTTCTGAAAATGTTTAATTTGGATAGGTTCAGAGTTCATAAATATATCTTTATATACAGAGATTGCCTAAATTATACATTCTCTTCAAAAACAACAAATTAGCAATGGGCAGATTACTATTTCAATTATACAAGCCAAAAATATCTCATATTCTGTTTGTCAAATATTCATGCAAAAATTACATCAGTGTAATAATGTCCAGGACTTATTACTGTATATAAGTGAAACAGATCTGCCAGATGCAAATCACTCCAGTCCATGCTGGTGGCTTTCAGCTAAGAAAATGTGAAATGATTAATTAAGGTTACACCAGTTCTTCATTATTCCTTTCAACAGTTCCCTTGGTTTGCATTCTATACATTTGGCACAACTAATTATTGGCATCCACTCACCTGCCTGTCCCATTCTGACCATGTGCCTGTCTGCCCTGTCCCACTGAAGGAGCTTTGTGCTTTTCTATCTCCTGTTGGTCGTGTCACTGCTCCCAGTCCATGAACCTTACACCTCTGGAGTGGAAGGCCTGCAATAAACTTTGTCAAACTTTGCACAGATGCCTGCTCAAGTTCCACCAACATTTGTAACCCTGACTTGAAGTTAATAGGTTTCCGTGTTGTCCTATGATTGATTTTTAATATCACGGTTGTCCATCAATCACAATGAAATGAATCCAAGAGCTACCAGAAATCTTAATTCCAAATTCCAAGCCTGGAAACTCTGACCATGAATTTAATGCAATAGATTACTGCATGGCCATTTTTTTTGGCAAAATGCCAGTTTTCTTTTGAACCTAGAGTCTCATTTAGTTATCTAAACTCTTGATCAGACATTATCAAGAACTAAAGTTAATCTTAATGGGTTGATGTTAGATCAATAAAATGTCCCAGAACCGGTGATGACAGAAACATGCTTATTGTTGATTAGAATTGATGTGCAAATAATACTGATGTCTTGAAATCAGATCAATCTATTACGTTAGTTAAATAAGGAATGACCATTACTTATATTACATCAACAATAATTGACTAGCAAATAAATTCCTAGGGTTTGACCAACGATGTCTTGGAAACAAATGAAACATTGTTCAGTCAGTCGCCTTTGGGATAATAATCTCCACCTTCCCAATTCATCAATTATTGAAATCAGTTTGTGTTTTATTGCCAAACTAATTAAATGCCAACCTGCTGCATCACTAACGAGGCAGGTTCAGCTCGGTTCAACGATGCCCATTCGCTTTGGACTGGAACCCTCGCAACAGTGATGAGCGGGCAGCAACTGGAATTCAGGGGGTGGGTATATCCCAGAGGGCATGAATGGTGCCACCGAAATGTAAGCACTTGCCTTCGTTTATTCACGAATCTAAAATTGTAGACGTTTAAACTTTCCTGTGCGAGTCAACACTGGAGGCGTTACTCTCGTGCCACTCTGCAGTGGCGTAGAAGTACTAGGGTGGCGCCACTGAGTAATCACAAAGTTTAAAATGAAACTCTTCAGATCGAGAGAGTTCTGCAGTAATGGGATTGAAACCGGACACCAAACGCCTGAAGGATGTGGACTATTATAGGGAATGTTACGCTGGGAACAAGACAGAATTATAAAAGATGGTGTGACTTTAAGAGGAATATTTTAGACCAAGCACATAGGTTTATTATATTTTATAGACATTCCGTTTGTTCAGATTTTATACAGATCACATGGAGGGGTGTGATGAACCTTTTATATATAATATATTTGATATGAAAGATTTCTGACGATCTTGTCCTGTGTAATGCACCTGCCCTGGGGTTCTATGGGACCCCTCCCTTCAGTCTGACCGGCCATGGATTTCTTTCCTGTACATATTGCCACATTCCCATCCATCCCTGCATTGCCCCTGGGTGCCTGTGCTGGCAATGGAGTGCCTGCTCTCCCAGCACTAGTCGTTGTGGATGTCTTCACTCCTCACGATCTTGTAGATCACCCAGTAGAAAATATTAAAAATCAGGAAGACCAGTGGGAAAGCCACTCGTGAGACCGTGTCAATCCTTTTTGCTCGGTGGATGAAAAGTTTCCTCATCTCGTCTGAGGATTTGGCCGGTGGAGAGTTGGACTTTGACGTGTTGTTATTCCCCTTGATGGCCACTCCATCCTTGGCCTGCAGGCAGGCAGGGCCCATGCTGTAGGCAGTGAAGCTGAAATGGCCCTCCACCACCTCATTCTCCTGCAACACACACCACAGGGTTAACGGCAACGAAGGGGGCAACACACACCACAAGGGGTTAACGCCAACCTGGGGGGGGGGGGCAACACACACCACAAGGGGTTAACGGCAACCGGGGGGGGGCAACACACACCACAAGGGTTAACACCAACCCAGGGACAGGGGGGGGAACACACACCACAAGCGGTTAATGCCAACCCAGGGACAGGGGGGCCAACACACACCACAAGGGGTTAACGCCAACCTGGGGGGGGGGGGGCAACACACACCACAAGAGGTTAACGCCAACCTGGGGGGGGGGGACGACACACACCACAAGGGGTTAACGCCAACCCAGGGACAGGGGGGGCAACACACACCACAAGAGGTTAACGCCAACCTGGGGGGGGGGGGGAACACACACCACAGTGACAGTGACCATGTGACCCCCACACCAGGGGTCATGTGACCGTGTGACACCCACACCAAGGGTCATGTGACCGTGTGACCCCCACACCAAGGGTCATGTGACCGTGTGACCCCCAATACCAGACGAGGTGGTTGAGACAGAAACTATAACAACATTTAGAAGACATTGGGACGGTCCATGAGCAGGGAGGGTTACAGGGACACGGGCCAAAGGTGGCCACGGGGAACTAGTGTAGAGGGGGCACGGGGGGAGAGTGTGGGGGGGAGAGTGCGGGGGGGGGGGGGGGGGAGTGTGGGGGGGAGAGTGCGAGGGGGGAGTGTGGGGGGGAGAGTGTGGGGGGGAAGAGTGTGGGGGGGGGAGAGTGTGGGGGGGGGAGAGTGTGGGGGGGAGAGTGCGGGGGGGGGAGTGTGGGGGGGAGAGTGCGAGGGGGGGAGTGTGGGGGGGAAGAGTGTGGGGGGGAGAGTGTGGGAGGGAGTGAAGGGTCAGGGGGGAGAGTGTGGGGGGGGAGAATGTGGGGGGGAGAGTGTGGGGGGGAAGAGTGTGGGGGGGAGAGTGTGGGAGGGAGTGAAGGGTCAGGGGGGAGAGTGTGGGGGGGAGAGTGTGGGGGGGAGAGTGTGGGGGGGAGAGTGTGGGGGGGGAGAGTGTGGGGGGGGAGAGTGTGGGGGGGAGAGTGTGGGGGGGGAGAGGTTGGGGGTATGGGGAGAAGGCAGGAACGGGGTACTGATTGAGAGTGATCAGCCATGATCGCAGTGGTGCTGGCTCGAAGGGCTGAATGGCCTACTCCTGCACCTATTGTCTATTGTCTATTGAGAGTGTGGGGGGGGGGGAGTGTGGGGGGGAGTGTGGGGGGGGAGAGTGTGGGGGGGGGAGAGTGTGGGGGGGGTGAGAGTGTGGGGGGGGTGAGAGTGTGGGGGGGGAGAGTGTGGGGGGGGGAGAGTGGGGGGGGGGAGAGTGGGGGGGGGGAGAGTGGGGGGGGGGAGAGTGGGGGGGGGGAGAGTGGGGGGGGGAGAGTGGGGGGGGAGTGTGGGGGGGGGGGAGTGTGCGGGGGGGGGGAGTGTGCGGGGGGGGAGAGTGTGGGAGGGAGTGTGCGGGGAGGGGGAGGGGGAGGGGGTACATGGAGAAGGGGAGGGACAACAGTAAACACACTGAGTCCACCAGGGGGGTGGGGGTGGGGGGCAGGCTCTGCCATCACCTACACCAGCCACACACGGGGCAGCTGTAATGTGCTGGGCCGTGGATAGGCACCGAGCACCAGGACCGGCCGGACACAACAGGTGGAGAAACCAAGCCAGCCCGTGAGATTAACGCCGCAAACCCATGGCAACGGGTCATATTAATATATGCTCATCCCCCAAACCATCCCCACACCTGGAGAGCTACAGATAGATGGGCAGAGCGGTCTCAGTGTGTAAACACTGGATAATCATGAGAGGCTCAGTCCCACACTGTGTAAACACACAGCACACAGTACACAGTCACAGTGTGTAAACACACAGTACACAGAGTACACAGAGTACACAGTCACTGTGTAAACACACAGTACAGAGTCACAGTGTGTAAACACACAGCACACAGTACACACAGTACACACAGTACACACAGTACACAGTCACAGTGTGTAAACACACAGTACAGAGTCACAGTGTGTAAACACACAGTACACAGTACACACAGTACACACAGTACACACAGTACACAGTCACAGTGTGTAAACACACAGTACACACAGTACACAGAGTACACAGTCACTGTGTAAACACACAGTACACAGTCACTGTGTAAACACACAGTACACAGTCACAGTGTGTAAACACAGGCAACATAAACAGCGGATCAGCATCAGCCCCAGCGACATCATTACAGCGCACTAACTGATGGTACACTGAGGCCGGTGGTGTAAATACCGAATAGTTTGCAGCAAACACAGCCGTGTGCAGAGGCAGCGGGCACCAACGGGTGGACCTGATCAATACTGTTGGTGGGTAGAGGAGGTATTGATTGGACAAGCTGTGGCAACAAGCATTGGAGTATGGAGTGCCGGTCACAAACGCACTGAGCAGAAGCAGGAACAACAGCGGGCAAAAGCAGCAGAAATATTTCACAGTAACTTGTTCACAGAGAAATATTGAGAACAATCTGCACCAACGGTTTGCACAGATTGTTGAGGTGCCGGAGGAGCGGTTTATGAATTGTAACAGGCAGCAGAGATATCGGCAACAAGATGGAATTACAGAGTGCAGCGACATACATAATCACCCTGTACAAACCGTGGGATTGAATGCACGCTGGAATGCTGCTGCCAATCAAACACCACTAACTGTGCACAGGTAGGCCAAGCAAAGTTGTCAGAAGCACAGTCCACACGCAGTGGGAGAGCTGGGAGTGTGGTTCAACTCTGCACTGTACAGTTTGTGCATTAAACAAGTCCTCAATGAGCACCTGCTACAGCCCACCCTCTGGACAAGGTGGAGCAGGTTCCATGCACACGCTGGCCTCACAGCGGCTATGTGGCGTGTGCTCACGTTAACTGTCTCACAGGGTCATTGGATACTACATGGAACACCTGGTCACAGGTGAGCGATGTCTGTCAGGACCACCTGGTCACAGGTGAGAGAGGTCCCTCTGAAGAACACCTGGTCTCAGGTGAGGGAGCTCCGTTTGTGGAGCACCTGGTCACAGGTGAGGGAGGTCCCTCTGAAGAATACTTGGTCACAGGTGTGGGAGGTCCCTTTGTGGAGCACCTGGTCACAGGTGAGGGAGGTCCCTCTTAAGAACACCTGGTCACACCTGGTTCTGTTCCCCCTCTCCATTGCTGCTACCTGTACAGTGTTATTTGTGCTCAGCCAATCGCGAAGGCAGGTATCATCTACAAGGTGTGTACCAGGTAATATTTCACCATCGATTTACACCTCAATCACAGCACAAATATGTACCGGCTCTTTCACCGATTGTCGAGACAACTGAGCAGAGACAGCAGTGATGTTGAATAAATATTGGAACAACAATGCTGAACAGAGGTGACAAGTAAACTACCCTGGCTGTGCTGTAAATAATGTCTAGAAGCAGTGATTATACAGAGTGTACAGGACATCAATAATGGGTACAGGCGATGGAGCAGAATAAGCATCAAACTAAAGAAGCCCACGCATTGTGTGCTGGACTATTGTACACCAAGTGTCAGCTCTCTGTGCAAAGGGGAAGTACACACAAGGAACTGCAGATGCTGCTTTACAAATCCAGACACAGAGTGCTGGAGTAACTCAGCGGGTCAGGCAGCATCTGTGGAGAACATGGATAGGTGACGTTTCAGTCTGAAGAAGGGTCTTGTCCTGAAATGTCACTATCCATGTTCTCCAGAGATGCTGCCTGACCCGTGAGGAAACATTAAGAACAAGACATGGATCTACCCGTTGACGATGTGGCCAAGGAGTGGAGTCCGTGTGTGTACAAACTGTGGAAATGCCCCGTGCCCCTGGCATGATGACTTGCTACAGGCAAGGAAACACGTTACACAAACACGTACACCCGGGCTAGACGTGTTTGTGTTCACCGTGACGTATCACTGCATGTGGGTCGGTGACAGCCAGCCGTGGCAAAGACATTTCATGCGTACACGACATGCAAAGCACCAGGCACCAAGGGGGCATGATTGTACAATGAACACGCGTGCCTCTGCCTGTGGTAGGGAAAGCACAAACATACCTGTGCACTGTCCTGTCACATATGTGTACTGTGTCCTGTCACAATGTACACTATCTCACCATGTATCTGTACATTGTCTCACCATGTGTGTGTGCCCTGTCCAGTCACATATGTGTACATTATATGTCATGTATGTGTACATTGTCCCTTCACGTATGTGTACATTGTCCCATCACGTATGTGTACATTATATGTCGTGTATGTGTACATTATATGTCGTGTATGTGTACATTATACATCATGTGTGTGTGCATTGCCCTGTCACATATGTGTACATTGTCCCATCATGTATGTGTACATTGTACGTCACATATGTGTACATTGTCCTGTCACGTATGTGTACATTGCACATCACGTATGTGTACACTGTCCTGTCACGTATGTGTACATTGTACATCATGTATGTGCACATTGTCCTGTCACGTATGTGCACATTGTCCCGTCACGTATGTGCACATTGTCACGTATGTGCACACTGTCCCGTCATGTATGTGCGCATTGTGCTGCCACGATGGACCTGTTGCTGGCCTCGCTGACACATGATGTGTGATGATCATCCCACAAATCGTGCAGATAATTCCGTCTGTTACAAAGATTGTTTGTAACCAGCTGGCCACCGAGGGATATCAAAGATTGTTTGTAACCAGCTGGCCACCGAGGGATATCAAAGATTGTTTGTAACCAGCTGGCCACCGAGGGATATCAAAGATTGTTTGTAACCAGCTGGCCACCGAGGGATATCAAAGATTGTTTGTAACCAGCTGGCCACCGAGGGATATCAGCGTACATGAGAAACAGAATGAACTACACCTGATTTACTGGCCTCTCCCTCTTCCAGACTGACAGAGAAAACCTCAGGCAACGTCACAGGGATGGACGAATGAACCATGCAGCTGACCCAAGTGGAGCTCGTTGTAATGCTCCTATGCCATTGAGGGGCACCAGTCTGTTCAACATTTGTTGAGTTTCCTATTTGCTGCTCTTTGTCTACAATCAACCCATTCTCCACAGTGGACAAATCGTGCACCTCACATAGTGACTCCCCTGTGTGGCTGTGTGGTGTACGTGGCCTGTGTACCTGGACCTGTGTATGCAGACCTGTGTACATGGACCTGTGAACTAAACCTCTCGTCTCTGTGGGACAGTGTGGCGTACACGGACCTGGTGAAGGGCACATCATTGGTCTCTACCATGGGGTCCACTGGGATATTTGGGACTATTGTTGGGATGATATGAACACTGACTCCAAGAAACTCCAAGAAACACAACTTCCATTGAACCTTGCAGGCAGGTGGGACTAGTGTAGCTGGGGCATGTTGGCCGGTGTGGGCAGGTGGGACTAGTGTAGCTGGGACATGTTGGTCGGTGTGGGCAGGTGGGACTAGTGTAGCTGGGACATGTTGGCCGGTGTGGGCAGGTGGGACTAGTGTAGATGGGGCATGTTGGCCGGTGTGGGCAGGTGGGACTAGTGTAGCTGGGACATGTTGGCCGGTGTGGGCAAGTTGGGCCGAAGGGCCTGTTTCCACACTGTATCACTCTATGACTCAGGAATCTATGACTCAGGATTATGACTCCAGGACCCCAGGGGCAACTGGACTTGCTTTGTTTTCCATAATGTCTGGAAATGGGGGCTAAATTACCTCAAGATGTCCAGTACCGGAGATAACCTGCCACTAAAGTTGATAATGTTAGGGCATGTCTCTGGGACAGTGATGTTGGGCATGTCTCTGTAACAGTGGGGTAGGGCATGTCTCTGGGACAGTGGGGTTAGGGCATGTCTCTGGGACAGTGGGGTTAGGGCATGTCTCTGGGACAGTGGGGTAGGGCATGTCTCTGGGACAGTGGGGTTAGGGCATGTCTCTGGGACAGTGGAGTTAGGGCATGTCTCTGGGGCAGTGGGGTTAGGGCATGTCTCTGGGACAGTGGGGTTAGGGCATGTCTCTGGGACAGTGGGGTTAGGGCATGTCTCTGGGACAGTGGGGTAGGGCATGTCTCTGGGATAGTGGGGTTAGGGCATGTCTCTGGGACAGTGGGGTTAGGGCATGTCTCTGGGACAGTGGAGTTAGGGCATGTCTCTGGGACAGTGGAGTTAGGGCATGTCTCTGGGACAGTGGGGTTAGGGCATGTCTCTGTGACAGTGGGGTTAGGGCATGTCTCTGGGACAGTGGGGTTAGGGCATGTCTCTGGGACAGTGGGGTTAGGGCATGTCTCTGGGACAGTGGGATTAGGGCATGTCTCTGGGACAGTGGGGTTAGGGCATGTCTCTGGGACAGTGGGGTTAGGGCATGTCTCTGGGACAGTGGCGTAGGGCATGTCTCTGGGACAGTGGGGTTAGGGCATGTCTCTGGGACAGTGGGGTTAGGGCATGTCTCTGGGACAGTGGAGTTAGGGCATGTCTCTGGGACAGTGGGGTTAGGGCATGTCTCTGGGACAGTGGGGTAGGGCATGTCTCTGGGACAGTGGGGTTAGGGCATGTCTCTGGGACAGTGGGGTTAGGGCATGTCTCTGGGACAGTGGAGTTAGGGCATGTCTCTGGGACAGTGGAGTTAGGGCATGTCTCTGGGACAGTGGGGTTAGGGCATGTCTCTGTGACAGTGGGGTTAGGGCATGTCTCTGGGACAGTGGTGTTAGGGCATGTCTCTGGGACAGTGGTGTTAGGGCATGTCTCTGGGACAGTGGCCAGTCTGTGGAGAGTAGCACTTTTCTTGTAACAGTTGTTGGGCTGTTTCCAAGTCTGGTTTTCTGTCTCCATGACCTTCTCTAACATTTAACAGATTAACCAGGCTGCCTTCTTTGTGTTATTGTGTGTTTGTGTCCCATTCCCTTCAGCCCACTGATGCTAGCCTTCACTGCCCTTCCTTCATGCACACCGAGGCTTGTTAACCCCCATATCCTGGATCGAGCTTCTGATCACCTAAGTTGTTATCTCCTCCTTGGCAAGGCGTTGCATTAAAATGATCAGTGGCACCTTAAAGATGCCACACCTCATGAATATATATATTTGTTTCTGATCTCCAGTGTGCCTTGTTTCAGACCAGAGACCCTGTGTGTCTATGCCGGGCTAGTTGCCCAGAGGGGGGTCACATGTGCAGGGGGATGGGTCTTTGACCTTCTCTCTCTAGACCCTACCTTGTGTAGACGCCTTCGGCGGCGGAATTTCAGCAGCTCTTTATGTTGACGAGATACAAAGTTAACAGCTGCGTATTCCAAGAGTGCAGAGAAGACAAAGAGTAAGCAGACAGCCATCCAGATGTCAATGGCTTTTACATAGGACACCTGAGGTAGGGAAAGACAGTTATTATTCACACCTCCGCAGCATCGTAACTACACATTCATTACACATGTGGTCGGGGCACCTCCGTCTCCCAAGAACTAGAGATGGAAGGAGCAGAAATGAAAAGGCCATTCCTTTTCTCCTGAGATGCTGCCTGACCTGCTGAGTTACTCCAGCATTTTGTGAATAAATACCTTCGATTTGTACCAGCATCTGCAGTTATTTTCCTACAGAAATGAAAAGGCAATTGGTTTGATTCAATTAGGAAATATTGAAGTGATGGGAAAGTAGCAAAGGGGACAATAAAGACCAAAAGATGCAGCAAATACTGGGAGTGCAACAGGAGAAGAGATACTGCCTGACCTGCTGAGTTACACCAGCATTTTGTGATAACAGCAAATACTGGTTGTTGATGAGGGTCTCACAGGGACTGAGCATTAAAACAGGAGGTTGGGCCAGAGACGGTTTCTATGTGTAAACCGTGGCCAGGTCTAATGTTTATCCCGTCACTCCACACACAGTCAGTGCCAAACACCATCGGTCCATTCCCCTCACAGACGGTGCGTGCCTGACCTGCTGAGTTCCTCCAGCATTGTGGGCTCTGCTCCCATTCCCTGCAACCACTTCCCTGCCCCTTGAACCAACAACTCTTACATCTAAACATTTCTAATTCCTGTCTCCACAGATCAGAATCAAACTCTTTTTGATGTTTCAATTAACTGTGGCGGTCCACTCTACACATATATTACCCGTAGGATAAAGGATCTTGGAGTTTCTAATCAGGACATTATTATGTTTGTCCCGTTGTTTGTGTTGCTACTCCTTGTCAGGCAAGAATTGTTGACTTTCTCCACCCACATGATTTACTCGAGTCCTTCAGTCCAGCTTTCCCAGAGCATAAATTCAATTACCCGTGATTTAAACTAAACCCATGAGTTGTGTTATCTTTCTCCCTGGAGCTTTTCTCCATCCACCAGAGTGGTTCTGGGGCTGAACAAATCTCTGTGGCCTCCAGCTAATGTACTGATTTACCCTTCAGAGTAGATTAGTATCCAGTGTGCAAATCCACCGCACCGTTTTGTTATAGAACATAGAACAGTACAGCACAGGAACAGGCCCTTCGGCCCACAATGTCCGTGCCCAACCTGACACCGTTAAACTGGTCTCTGTCTGCATGTGATCCATATCCCTCCTCTCCCGGCACTTCCATATGCCCATCTGAACGTCTCTTAAACACCTCTATGTATCTGCCTGGCAGCACCTGCTTGTGGAGGTGGAGGTAGAGACATAGAGATGTTTAAGACCACCACTCTGTGTCTGCCTGCACCACCTTCTGTATAACAGTACAGCTGCATAGAGCTCTTAAGGATAGCGGAGTCAGGAGGTATGGGGAGAAGGCAGGAACGGGGTACTGATTGAGAATGATCAGCCATGATCACATTGAATGGCGGTGCGTACAGGCTCGAAGGGCCGAATGGCCTCCTCCTGCGTCTATTGTCTATTGACTATAGTACCACCCCCTCACATCTCCTTTCAATCTCCATTTGGTTCCTTTCATTGTCATCACAAATCTACTTTCTTCCACAGGCAATGTAATGGCTTCCGTTTTACATGAACGCATGTTCCGTCTGCGTTACCCACATCACGGAGTGCTCTGTGGCAGCTTCCATTCACCAGCTCATTGAGTTACTTGTCCCTGGTAACCAGAAGCCCACGGCATGTCTGTAGTTGTACCGACCACTGGTGTGGTAGGGTCCATTCCCTGAGGTGGGGTCAGCCCCCCATGTGTGGACATCCCACCTGGCTATGGACCCTCCGTGAGACAGGCCCCCTGTGTGTGGACATCCCACCTGGCTATGGACCCTCAACAATGCCTGTCTTATATATGATCTCCGAGACCCAATAATTTTGATTTTGTTCTACGCGGTGATTTTGTTTAAAATATCATGGAGTGGTTGGTCTCGCTTGGCCTTGGGTGGGATTCCCTGGGTGTGGGCAGGGGTGTTAGGCTGGGTGTGGGCAGGGGTGTTAGGCTGGGTGTGGGCAGGGGTGTTAGGCTGGGTGTGGGCAGGGGTGTTAGGCTGGGTGTGGGCAGGGGTGTTAGGCTGGGTGTGGGCAGGGGTGTTAGGCTGGGTGTGGGCAGGGGTGTTAGGCTGGGTGTGGGCAGGGGTGTTAGGCTGGGTGCAGTGTTAACTCAGCTGTAATCCACTGCTGGCTTCATGCTACAGTGTTTCCACACCTGGTGTTTGATTAAGCACCAGAGTGATGCTTTTATTGGGTTAATTCCTGTGAATGGCCAGCTTGTTACAGACTCGGACACAGACAGGTTCCTTGGTGCACGGGGATTTCTGGTTTACAACTGGTGGAGGTCACGTTGAGCAGATCATCGACTTGGTGTCTCCATCCCAGGGAGATGTTTCATCATCACCCTGGAACTCTGCTACAAGCACGGTTCAGTCCGGCTACTACAGGTATATCAACCTTTACATCTCAGCGATGGGTGCCATCAGCAGCCTGAGAACCCTGAGCTCCAGCTTCAAGAACAACTCCTGCCCATCAACATCAGGCTCTGGGACACGACACACTAACCCCAGGCATGATGTACCATGGCCTTTGTACAGGGTGCACTGGGTCTTTAGTTGCACTGTCATAGTCTGGTTACCCGGTATCACCCGTTGTAAATGTATCTGTGTGTTCTTGCATTACTGAGCCTGTAAAGCGAGAAAGGTCATTGTTTTGTTCCCTGTTACATGACCATTAACCACATTTATCTCCATCTCAGTTCTGAAGAAGGGTCTCAGTCTGAAACAATGACGTGCACTCTAACTTGCTGAGTATTTGCAGTGGTGTCTGCTTTTGGCTGAGAACACGAGCTTCTGCCGAGTAGTCTCTCCACAGTTCTCAGTGGCACATCATTTGCTGGGCTTTATCTATCTCTAACGTTTACCAGGACACCCCTCAACATCCACCTACTGTGTGGAACCATACTCTGCTCAGTGCCTGTGTGTGGCAGCAGCCACTGGACCTGGGTCACATTGTCGACCTCCTTGTGGTGAGCCCTGTGCACTGACCTCAGTCAGGCCAACCACAACAAACAGAGACGGCAGAAGCAGAAGCAGCTTCAATAACATCTGCTGCCTCAAACACAAGAAGAAGTGTCTGACACTGCTCTACCATTTGCCACTCGACCACCACAGAGGACCACGGGCTTTCAGACAAACATATGGCCAACAAAGAAAACATAAGTATACTGCATTCATCCAGGGGGTAGGGGGAGAGAGAGGGGGGGAGGGGGAGGGGGAGGGGGAGGGGGAGAGGGGGGGGGGGAGGGGGAGGGGGAGGGGAGAGAGGGGAGAGAGGGGAGAGAGGGGAGAGGGGGGAGAGGGGGGAGAGGGGGGGAGGGGGGGAGAGGGGAGAGGGAGAGGGAGAGGGAGAGGGAGAGGGAGAGGGAGAGGGAGAGGGAGAGGGAGAGGGAGAGGGAGAGGGAGAGGGGGGAGAGAGGGGAGAGAGGGGGGGAGGGGGGAGGGAGGGAGGGGAGGGAGGGAGGGGAGGGAGGGAGGGAGGGGGAGTGAGAGAGAGGGAGGGAGGAGGGAGGGAGGGTAAGAGGGAGATGTAGATATGGCAAACAAGGAGAGTATGTGTGCAGCTTTCATCCAATTTGCCATCGCTGACCAACTACATGATTGATGTACCGAAACGATGCCATGAGATTGGGAGAGTAGATGTGTAGATGCGATTGCTTTGGTGGAGACACCATTACGAGGGGAAGGCCAAGTATCTGCTGCAGACCAGCATCTGAGGACCATGGTGCACCTCACCGTGTGACTCATGGTGTTGGGTGTTGGTAAGGGCAGCAATAAACATTGTGGACGGACTGTGGTGTCTGGCTCTGAGGAACCTACCACCTCACCAGATATCTTGCTCTGCCCATCTCCAGACCCCAGCAGTGCAACGCGATGGCTGGACGATGGGCTACTGGACCAGTGTGTTGTCCCTCCCCTCACCGTGTGACCCAGTGTGATGTCACTCCGTCCCCTCACCGTGTGACCCAGTGTGTTGTCCCTCCCCTCACCGTGTGACCCAGTGTGTTGTCCCTCCGTCCCCTCACCGTGTGACCCAGTGTGTTGTCCATCCCCTCACCGTGTGACCCAGTGTGATGTCCGTCCCCTCACCGTGTGACCCAATGTGTTGTCCGTCCCCTCACCGTGTGACCCAGTTTGATGTCCCTCCGTGCCCTCACCGTGTGACCCAGTGTGATATCCGTCCCCTCACCGTGAGACCCAGTGTGATGACCCTCCCCTCACCGTGTGACCCAGTGTGATGACCCTCCCCTCACCGTGTGACCCAGTGTGATGACCCTCCCCTCACCGTGTGACCCAGTGTGATGACCCTCCCCTCACCGTATGACCCAGTGTGATGTCCGTCCCCTCACCGTGTGACCCAGCGTGATGAAGGTGCTGTTGCATGGAGAATGGCCAATTGAGAGGCAGAGTACAGAAGGAGATCAATAATCGTATTGAACGGTCCCAGATCCCATTGCTTCTGTCCAGAGATGCTGCTTGTCCCGGTGAGTGACACTAGCATCTTGTGCTTATCAGAGCAACAATCTCACTCTGAGTGTTGACTCCAGACGGGACAGCTGGGGACCCACGAACCTCTCCAATGATGGACGGTGGTGGAGAGAGTCGATGGCTTCAAACTCCTGGCGTACACATCGCCGAACATCTGTCCTCAACCCCACACTTCCATACAATCGCACGGAAAGCCCATCAATGCCTCCACACCTCAGAAGCTTGAGGAAATTCAGCATGAATCCACCGGTCAGAGGGCATGGGGAGAAGCCAGGAGTCCAATGAGTTCAGGACTCCATCAAGTTCTACAGGTGTCCGGTACAGAACACTCCGACCACACGGAACTAGGTTGACTCTCAAGGTTCTGAAGAAGGGTCTCGACCCGAAACGTCACCCATTCCTTCTCTCCCGAGATGCTAGTAACCACTAACTAGAAATGCTGTGGAACAGGCAGGTTATACTAGTAATGCTGTGTAATGGGCAGGTTATGCTAGTAATGCTGTGTAACACAGCATTACTAGCATATACTTAAGAATAAGGGGTAGGCCATTTGGAACTGAGATGAGGAAAAACTTTTTCAGTCAGAGAGTTGTGAATCTGTGGAATTCTCTGCCTCAGAAGCCAGTGGAGGCCAATTCCCTGAATGCATTCAAGAGAGAGCTGGATAGAGCTCTTAAGGATAACGGAGTCAGGGGGTATGGGGAGAAGGCGGGAACGGGGTACTGATTGAGAATGATCAGCCATGATCACATTGAATGGCGGTGTTGGCTCGAAGGGCCGAATGGCCTCCTCCTGCACCTATTGTCTATTGTAATGCTGTGTAACGGGCAGGTTATGCTAGTAATGCTGTGTAACGGGCAGGTTATGCTAGTAATGCTGTGTAACGGGCAGGTTATACTAGTAATGCAGTGTAATGTGTGGGTTACACGGGTGGATGGTAGGGACAGAGGAAGGAGTAGAGTGAGATGTATCTGTGTTGGAGATACGTCCAGTGCAACACTACTTCCACCAGCTGAGAGCTGCAGGAGAGATGTGCCCTCGTGGGGAGGGGTTGGGACCAGCCGCTGTAGTTTGTCACCACTGCCCAATGTGCCCATTGCCAGAGAGAGGCTGAGGTGTAGAGAGGTGGGTCATGATTACAGGCACCAGGCTGGCATGGCTGAACATGTGGCAGTGTGTGAAGGTGAGATGTGGCTGTGAGACTTCCAGTAGCAGGAACTGTACAAGGATACAGTCGAGCTCTGTCCACCAGTCCCAATGGTGCAGCTCCTTCATGGAGGTAGGTTGGTGTTTGAGGTGAGAATGGAGATGGCCACACAGGTCCTCCATCAAGATCATAAGAAGCATCAGACATCCTTGGAGCCCACTCCATCTCCAACACCGTGAAATGCTTCATTGTGCCCTGGGTCAGATTCCCTGTCAGAGGGTCAGGTAGTTCCACGTTCACCTGGGCTTGTCTACTAATCTCTGCTGTAGTCATTGTTGGCACCAAAGTCGATGAAATGAGCAGGTAACAGCTGTGGCTGCCTTGCAATGAGTGGTCTACATGAAGCACGCCCCACTCTGACTGCCTTGCAATGAGTGGTCTACATGAAGCACGCCCCACTCTGGCTGCCTTGCAATGAGTGCCCATGTGAAGCACGCCCCACTCTGACTGCCTTGCAATGAGTGGTCTACATGAAGCACGCCCCACTCTGGCTGCCTTGCAATGAGTGCCCATGTGAAGCACGCCCCATGTTCCCTGTGCCCACATGAAGCCCGGCCCACGTTCCCCGTGCCTCGTGAAGCACGCCCCACTCTGGCTGCCTTGCATTGAGTGTCCACATGAAGCACGCCCCACGTCCCTGTGTCCACATGAAGCACGCCTCACGTTCCCCATGCCCATATCTGGGAACTGCTCACTTCAGTTTCCTTAACCTTTGTAACATCAGACTTCATCAGTCTGAAGAAGGGTCTCGACCAGAAACGTCACCCATTCCTTCTCTCCAGAGATGCTGCCTGACCCGCTGAGTTACTCCGACATTTTGTGTCTTTCCTCACTTACAAAGTCGGTTCGATTCCTTCTGAAACTCAGGTTAATTTCTGGAAAGATGGTTAATGACCCAGTCGGCTGTCATGTACAGCACCAGCAATGTTGTAACTGAGACAGATTGTAACATAGCTTGGTTTTGGCTGCTGCTTTTAGTGGTGCGCTCGACATTATCCCCCCTCAGCTGCGGTGTTACCTTTGGTAGTGACGCTCGTGACCCTGAGCTCTGTGTAGTCATGGTGAGCACTGTCGTAATCCCCAGACCAACACGTGCCGGCGCTGCGTCCATGTTAATCCAGAAGGAGACCCAGGAGAGGATCACAATGAGCAGGCTCGGGATGTACATCTGGATTAGGTAGTAACCCATCTGTCTCTCCAGGTGGAAACGAGCCTCTATACAGGTGAACATTCCTGGAGGGGCAGAAGATGGTGGAGTTAGTGAGACTCACTCAGCTACTGCAGTGTCAGTTGTGTCCATAACACCTTCAAAACACACTCCCCTTGTTCTCCACAGGCAGGGAACTGGAGAGGCAAGATCATTAGCAATTGGATGAGAAGGGAGAGTCAGGAGGTGTATGTGTGTTGCAGGGTGTTGTGTGATGTCAACGTCTGAAGGGCAAGGATGCAGGTTCAGGAAGGGATGGTGCAGAAAGTAGAACTCAGGCTAGCTGTGCAGTGGGGCAGGGACAGGGACATGGGGCAGGGACAGGGGCAGGGTCATGGGGCAGGGGCATGGGGCAGGGACAGGGACATGGGGCAGGGACAGGGACAGGGACATGGGGCAGGGACAGGGCCATGGGGCAGGGACAGGGACAGGGACATGGGGCAGGGACAGGGTCATGGGGCAGGGACAGGGACAGGGACATGGGGCAGGGACAGGGGCATGGGGCAGGGACAGGGCCATGGGGCAGGGACAGGGACATGGGGCAGGGACAGGGACATGGGGCAGGGACAGGGACATGGGGCAGGGACAGGGACAGGGTCATGGGGCAGGGACAGGGTCATGGGGCAGGGACAGGGCCATGGGGCAGGGACAGGGGCATGGGGCAGGGACAGGGGCATGGGGCAGGGACAGGGACATGGGGCAGGGACAGGGACAGGGTCATGGGGCAGGGACAGGGTCATGGGGCAGGGACAGGGCCATGGGGCAGGGACAGGAACATGGGGACGGGACAGGGCCATGGGGCAGGGACAGGGCCATGGGGCAGGGACAGGGCCATGGGGCAGGGACAGGGCCATGGGGCAGGGACAGGGCCATGGGGCAGGGACAGGGACAGGGACATGGGGCAGGGACAGGGACATGGGGCAGGGACAGGGCCATGGGGCAGGGACAGGGGCATGGGGCAGGGACAGGGCCATGGGGCAGGGACAGGGCCATGGGGCAGGGACAGGGCCATGGGGCAGGGACAGGGCCATGGGGCAGGGACAGGGCCATGGGGCAGGGACAGGGCCATGGGGCAGGGACAGGGCCATGGGGCAGGGACAGGGACAGGGACATGGGGCAGGGACAGGGACATGGGGCAGGAACAGGGACATGGGGCAGGGACAGGGCCATGGGGCAGGGACAGGGCCATGGGGCAGGGACAGGGACAGGGACATGGGGCAGGGACAGGGACATGGGGCAGGGACAGGGACATGGGGCAGGGACAGGGCCATGGGGCAGGGACAGGGACATGGGGCAGGGACAGGGACAGGGCCATGGGGCAGGGACAGGGCCATGGGGCAGGGACAGGAACATGGGGCAGGGACAGGGTCATGGGGCAGGGACAGGGCCATGGGGCAGGGACAGGGCCATGGGGCAGGGACAGGGCCATGGGGCAGGGACAGGGCCATGGGGCAGGGACAGGGACATGGGGCAGGGACAGGGACATGGGGCAGGGACAGGGACAGGGCCATGGGGCAGGGACAGGGCCATGGGGCAGGGACAGGGTCATGGGGCAGGGACATGGGGCAGGGACATGGGGCAGGGACAGGGCCATGGGGCAGGGACAGGGACATGGGGCAGGGACAGGAACAGGGCCATGGGGCAGGGACAGGGTCATGGGACGAAGGGACAGGGCCATGGGGCAGGGCCATGGGGCAGGGACAGGAACAGGGCCATGGGGCAGGGACAGGGCCATGGGGCAGGGACAGGAACAGGGCCATGGGGCAGGGACAGGGTCATGGGGCAGGGACAGGAACAGGGCCATGGGGCAGGGACAGGGCCATGGGGCAGGGACAGGGCCATGGGGCAGGGACAGGGTCATGGGGCAGGGACAGGGCCATGGGGCAGGGACAGGGACATGGGGCAGGGACAGGGCCATGGGGCAGGGACAGGAACAGGGCCATGGGGCAGGGACAGGGTCATGGGACGAAGGGACAGGGCCATGGGGCAGGGACAGGAACAGGGCCATGGGGCAGGGACAGGGCCATGGGGCAGGGACAGGGCCATGGGGCAGGGACAGGGCCATGGGGCAGGGACAGGAACAGGGCCATGGGGCAGGGACAGGGCCATGGGGCAGGGACAGGGTCATGGGACGAAGGGACAGGGACATGGGGCAGGGACAGGGACAGGGCCATGGGGCAGGGACAGGGTCATGGGGCAGGGACAGGGTCATGGGGCAGGGACAGGGACAGGGTCATGGGGCAGGGACAGGGTCATGGGGCAGGGACAGGGACAAGGGGCAGGGACAGGGACAGGGTCATGGGGCAGGGACAGGGTCATGGGGCAGGGACAGGGCCATGGGGCAGGGACAGGGCCATGGGGCAGGGACAGGGCCATGGGGCAGGGACAGGGTCATGGGGCAGGGACAGGGTCATGGGGCAGGGACAGGGCCATGGGGCAGGGACAGGGCCATGGGGCAGGGACAGGGCCATGGGGCAGGGACAGGGCCATGGGGCAGGGACAGGGCCATGGGGCAGGGACAGGAACAGGGCCATGGGGCAGGGACAGGGCCATGGGGCAGGGACAGGGTCATGGGACGAAGGGACAGGGACATGGGGCAGGGACAGGGCCATGGGGCAGGGACAGGGACATGGGACAGGGACAGGGACAGGGTCATGGGGCAGGGACAGGGTCATGGGGCAGGGACAGGGACAAGGGGCAGGGACAGGGACAGGGTCATGGGGCAGGGACAGGAACAAGGGGCAGGGACAGGGTCATGGGGCAGGGACAGGGCCATGGGGCAGGGACAGGGTCATGGGGCAGGGACAGGGTCATGGGGCAGGGACAGGGTCATGGGGATGGGCCGTGGGGCCACAAGGCAGATGTTTTGAGGAGCAGCTCGGGCATCTTTCGCTGGGCAGTTGCCGGACTACTCGTTGCTCCTGAGCAGCTCTGTCCAGGTGTGAACGTAACCCTGCGCGTGGACTACTGGGGCCCGTACCCCTGTGTGTGGGCCCTGGGGCCCGTGACCCTGCGCGTGGACTACTGGGGCCCTTACCCCTGTGTGTGGGCCCTGGGGCCCGTACCCCTGTGAGTGGGCCCTGGGGCCCTTACCCCTGCGAGTGGGCCCTGGGGCCCGTACCCCTGCGCGTGGACTACTGGGGCCCGTGACCCTGCGCGTGGACTACTGGGGCCCGTACCCCTGTGAGTGGGCCCTGGGGCCCGTATCCCTGTGTGTGGACCACTGGGGCCCGTACCCTGCGCGTGGACTACTGGGGCCTATACCCTGCGCGTGGACCACTGGGGCCCGTACCCCTGTGAGTGGACTACTGGGGCCCGTACCCCTGTGTGTGGGCCCTGGGGCCCGTACCCCTGTGAGTGGACCACTGGGGCCCGTACCCCTGTGTGTGGGCCCTGGGGCCCGTACCCCTGTGAGTGGACTACTGGGGCCCGTACCCCTGTGTGTGGACTACTGGGGCCCGTACCCCTGTGTGTGGACTACTGGGGCCCGTACCCCTGTGTGTGGACTACTGGGGCCCGTACCCCTGTGTGTGGACTACTGGGGCCCGTACCCCTGTGAGTGGACCACTGGGGCCTGTAACCCTGCGAGTGGGCCCTGGGGCCCGTGACCCTGCGCGTGGACTACTGGGGCCCGTATCCCTGCGCGTGGACTACTGGGGCCCGTACCCCTGTGTGTGGGCCCTGGGGCGAGGTTGATATCTGGGTTCCTTATTTCATGCAGGCTAATGTGTGTGTTCTCCCCTTGTTGCTTCCAGCTGCTGGGTTTAGTTTAGTGATGCCTGACCCTCTGTGCATCAGAATGCCGTCAGTGTCGAGATCATTTGACAGAAAACGTTGACCATGAATATAAAACAGATCTTTCACCAAATGAAGAGAAGCTTTGATAGTTAGTATACATACTCATGATGGTGTGATAAGATGGATTATTCATCTTTAAATGATACACTCTGCATTCTATGAACCACTAGATGGAAACAAGAGAACAAAGGAACATCAGTTGTTTAAAGAATCACGCGATAACTATGGCCGACATTGCCCCTACACTCAGACTCTGACTGACACAGAGAGTGACGCCTGACGTAGTAACTCTTGGTTTCTGATGCTCGTGTGTCTTTGGAGTTGCAGCTATGGTTTAGTTCAGAGATACAGCGCGGAAACAGGCCCTTCGGCCCACCGAGTCCGTACCGACCAGCGATCCCCGCACACTATCATTATCCTACACACACCAGGGACAATTTAAATTGATACCAAGCCAATTAACCTATAAACCTGTATGTCTTTGGAGTGTGGGAGGAAACTGAAGATCTCTGTGAAAACCCGCGCGGTCACGGGGAGAACGTACAAACTCCGTACAGACGGCGCCCGTAGTCAGGATCAAACCCGGGTCTCTGGCCTTATAAACGCTGTAAGGCAGCAACTCTACCGCTGCACCACCCTGCCGCCTGTTATACTCTCCTGGATTGTTCACGTGTTTTCACCAGTGACACCAGTCTCCATCAGTTCATAAGTGATAGCAGCAGAATTAGGCCATTCGGCCCATCAAGTCTACTCTGCCATTCAATCTACCTCTCCCTCCTAACCCCATTCTCCTGCCTTCTCCCCATAACTCCTGACTCCTTTCATGTGCAATTAACAGAATTCCAATTCCCTTAAAGGTGAAGGTTTCAAAACATATGTATGCAAGATGACAAGGATGAGCTTTAAATGCACACATACAGAGCAAATATTACACGTTATCCTTATATCATTTCCAAATAAATCACTTTAACGCATACAACACATGCTCCTGATACGTTTGGATTATTGTGTGCAGTTCCGAATGTAGTGATGTTTTCAAGAGAGAGTTAGATACACACAGGGAGTTCAAACAGCAAACGGAACGAAACAGCTAAGGGGAGGCCATTTAAAACTGAGGCGAGAAGAAACTTTTTCACCCAGAGAGTTGTGAATTTGTGGGATTCTCTGCCACAGAGGGAAGTGGAGGCCAATTCACTGGATGGATTTAAGAGAGAATTGGATAGAGCTCTAGGGGCTAGTGGAATCAAGGTGTATGGGGAGAAGGCAGGCACGGGTTATTGATTGTGGACGATCAGCCATGATCACAATGAATGTGGTGCTGGTTCGAATGGCCTCCTCCTGCACCTGTTGTCTATGTTTCTATGTTTCTATGTTTCTATGTTTCTGGTTGCCCATTACAGGAAGGATGTGGAAGCTTTGGATAAGGTACAGAGGAGGTTTACCAGAATACTACTGGGAGAGGGTGGACAGACTTGGATTGATTTCTCTGGAACCCTGGAGGCTGAGGGGAGACCTGATAGGTTTATAAAACTACCAGACCAAGTGGACCCGTTGGGCCCAAACCTCTCCTGCATTGGTGCAGCACCCTCTCCTCCCTCCCCTCCTCTCCCCCTCCTCTCCCCCTCCCCTCCCCCTTCCTCTCCCCCCCACTCCATCCCCCTCAACCCCCCTTATCCCCCCTCCCCCCTCTCCCTCCCTCCCTAGGAGATAGATTTAAACTTTAAAATGTGAATAACTCTAAAAATATAACACTAATTTCAATGAAACTTCTTCCATTAGCACCAAAGGGATGACGGTGAGTAAGGTGGGTCTAGAATTGTTGCGCTATCGTGCACCGCTTTGGCTGTAGTTCAGGAACAAACACATAAACAAACAAGAGTTTTAGTGTATAGATCAGATAGACAGGATAGACAGTCAGAATCTTTTCCCCAAAGTGAGAATGCCAAAGACTAGAGGGCATAGTTCTCAGATGAGAGGGGCAAACATTTCAAGGAGATTTGTGGGGAAGTGATGTTTTACATAGATGGTGGTGGGTGCGTTGAATGCACTGCCATACATCGAGGTGGAGGCAGGGACCACAACAACATTTAAAAGGCTCTTAGATCGGCACATGGATATGCAGGGAATGGTGGGATGTGGCTCGAAGGGCCGAATGGCCTCCTCCTGCACCTATTGTCTATTGGATCACTTGCTGGCAGAGGAGATTAATGTAATTTGGCATCACGATTGACACTGACCTGATGGGCCGAAGGGCCTGTGCTGACCTCTTCCTTATTCTATGTTCTGTGTTATCACTGAATGCCAAATAATCTTAAGACATAGGAGCAGCTGAGGCCATTCGGCCCATCGTGTCTGCTGATCTATCTTTTCTCTCAAACCCCATAATTAACATCATTTTTGACTAAAAGGTCCCTTCTGAGGGACTTTGAAACTTGATTTGTAAACTACAGAGCCTGTGGGAATTGTAGAAGTGTAAACATCACTTAAAGATAAAATGATCTCTCCATCAACACAAATATCAAAATAGAGAATGACATGATGTGTTGAGAATGTTTCACTCAACATAGAGTAACAGACACAGGCAGGTAGTTGATGTTCATTCTATGACACGCTCCAAGGGCAAGTTACAATGGTGTAACTCAGTGTGGTATAAAAATAAATATTCTCTAGTTTTATAGAGAATAACATCAACACGTTAGTGTGAATGGGTAGAGTTATTGGTTGAGTGTTTGCCCTCTCCTGCTGTGAAGGTGACACGATTCTGAAGCACAACACAGAGCCTTCTCTGAGGAACACAGTGACAGTGGAACTCTTGGAAACAATGGTGCGTGAGAAGTGGTTTGCACATAATGACCATCACTGGGTCCATGCCTGACCTGTGTTGTAGTGCTTAGTGCATATAATGACCATTACTGGGTCCATGCCTGACCTGTGTTGTAGTGCTTGGTGCATATAATGACCATTACTGGGTCCATGCCTGACCTGTGTTGTAGTGCTTAGTGCATATAATGACCATCACTGGGTCCATGCCTGACCTGTGTTGTAGTGCTTGGTGCATATAATGACCATTACTGGGTCCATGCCTGACCTGTGTTGTAGTGCTTGGTGCATATAATGACCATTACTGGGTCCATGCCTGACCTGTGTTGTAGTGCTTAGTGCATATAATGACCATTACTGGGTCCATGCCTGACCTGTGTTGTAGTGCTTGGTGCATATAATGACCATCACTGGGTCCATGCCTGACCTGTGTTGTAGTGCTTGGTGCATATAATGACCATCACTGGGTCCATGCCTGACCTGTGTTGTAGTGCTTGGTGCATATAATGACCATTACTGGGTCCATGCCTGACCTGTGTTGTTGTGCTTAGTGCATATAATGACCATTACTGGGTCCATGCCTGACCTGTGTTGTAGTGCTTAGTGCATATAATGACCATCACTGGGTCCATGCCTGACCTGTGTTGTAGTGCTTAGTGCATATAATGACCATTACTGGGTCCATGCCTGACCTGTGTTGTAGTGCTTAGTGCATATAATGACCATTACTGGGTCCATGCCTGACCTGTGTTGTAGTGCTTAGTGCATATAATGACCATCACTGGGTCCATGCCTGACCTGTGTTGTAGTGCTTAGTGCAGTACCGCAGATCCTTTTCCTCTTTAAGAAGAAACTGTGGCAAGGTTAGTCCATCGGCCACCTGGACAGCAGCAGACATGTCCCACTCGAATATCAGATCGTTCATCGTGTAGCCAACTGAAAAACAAAGTCACAGAGTAACCCCACTAGTCCTTTTCTTCAGAGATGCTGTCTGACCCGCTGAGTTACTCCAGTTTCTTGTGTCTATCTTTGGTCTAAACCAGCATAGAAACATGGAAAATAGGTGCAGGAGTAGGCCATTCGGCCCTTCGTGCCAGCACTGCCATTCAATGTGATCATGGCTGATTATTCACAATCAATACCCCATTCCTGCTTTCTCCCCATGTCCCTTGATTCCGTTAGCCAGAAGAGCTAAATCTAACTCTCTCTTGAATACATCCAGTGAATTGGCCTCCACTGCCTTCTGTGGCAGAGAATTCCACAGATTCACAACACTCTGGATAAAAATGTTTTTCCTCATCTCAGTCCTAAATGGCCGACCTCTTATTCTGGTTCTGGACTCCCCCAACATTGGGAACATTTTTCCTGCATCGAGCCTGTCCAATCTCTTAAGAATTTTATGTTTCTGTAAGATCCCCTCTCATCCTTGTAAATTCCAGTGCATATCGGCCCATATAAGAATCTGCAGTCACTTCCAACACGCTCGAGTCCACTGGATGTGATCACATGCAAGACCACCAGAATTATACATGCACATTGTGTTCTGATATTGGGAGTGTCGGGGTTTGATTAACATCAGCAAGCATTGTGCTGTGTTGGCAGCAGAACGACAAGATAAATCGAGAACACTCACAGCTTTCAAGTTGCATGATGCAAGTTTGAACGTCCATTGGAAAGTTCTTCAAGTCCATCGGGCAGGCAAGGCTCAGAGTCAACCTGAGAAGAAGCAGAAATATATTGTAGCATTTTGCACAAAGTCCAAATGCTAAACGCTCTTTGACTGGAACGATAAAATCTGAAACAAAATCTTCCCCATCGGGTTCAGGGAACCAAACAGGGCAACAGTGAATCAGCTCGTCTAGTTTAAGTGTTTAGTGCCAGCAGACAGACCACTTCACACAAGGTGGCTGGTTGGTGATACTGCTGACACAGTAGAACATTGAGCCATAACGTTGAACAGCAGAACCTCAGGGAGATGGAAATTACTCATCTCATCTAATTAAATCATCACTTGGCAGGTTGGCTGGCGATAGTTTGGGGTATGACCTTGCATGGACTGTCCATATAACCCTCTCTCTGATTGACTTGGGCCAGCTGTTAGGGGCACTGCCCTGTCACACTTCCCACCAACCCCTTCACAGATTGATGAGTTCATTTCTGCAATCAACCATAATAATTTCCCATTGCATCATTTGGAGGGGGAGGGGGGTGGAATAGAAGGAAAGCTAAAAACCTTTGACCAATATTTTGCAGATGACCAGTGGCTGGGCATAGCTCTGTGGGTGGACACGCAGTGGCCGTTCCCTGGGATGACCAGTCACTGAAGCTGCAGCTCCCCCACCCCCTGGTACAGACACAGGTTCCACACGCTGAACGCAATCACACCTCAGCTGTGATCATTTATAAACGTGATGCCAGCTCTGGGAATGCCACATGACTCGTGATTTAAACAGTGACTGAGGATTCCTTCAGCAAACATGGTGATCTAAGATGTAATCGGAAGGAACTGGAGATGCTGGTTTATACCAAAGATAGACACAAACAGCTGAAGTAACTCAACGTGTTTGAAGAAGGGTCCTGACTCAAAACGTCACCCATCCACATTCTCTAAGGATGTAGCCTGACCCGCTGAGTTACTCCAGCACTCTGTGACTGTCTTTGATAGTCTATGGGTTTGGCCAACCCGTTGAGGCTAATTGGCTGAAAGCCAATCAGATGAGGTGGTGGGGTGGGTGACCATCAGGAACGTGAATCCTGTCCACTTATTCTGTCACATGGGGACCTGCAAGAACAATCATGTATAAACAGACCTCCTGTCGTATAAAGTCAGCTGTTCACCCTCCCTGACAACTCAGGTCAGGGGCGTCTGAGCAAAAATATCGTCCAATAAAACCAGTCACCGTTTCATTAATTGGTCTCCACAGTTTCTGCCACTTGTGTATTTGCCAGCCCAACATCTTCCATCAATTCCAGTTATTTGGTAATTAATGTCATAGATGATCTTCTCATTCAACAAAGTTATGGTCAATGTTCTGCAGGTAATTCATGTTATAATCTAAAGCTAGGTGTGGAGAGGGCAGGTCCTCACAATAATTCTGCAGCAAATTACATCAGCTAACGCTCTCTGTCACCACTCCCACCAAGGAAGTATCTCCACCTCACTCACAGATCAGTATCTTTGTCTGAGATGCAAGGTGCTTAGTTTAGTTTAGAGATACAGTACGGAAACAGGCCCTTCGGCCCATTGAGTCCGTGCCGACCAGCGATCCCCGCACATCAACACTATCCTACACACACTAGGGACAATTTTACATTTATACCAAGCTAATTATCCTGCAATCCTGTACGTCTTTGGAGTGTGGGAGGAAACCGAAGATCTCGGAGAAAATCCACGCGGGTCACGGGGAGAACGTGCAAACTCCGCACAGACAGTGCCCATAGTCAGGATTGAACCCGGGTCTGGCGCTGTGAGGCAGCAACTCTACTACTGCGCCACTGTGCTCTTATCAGGTTGGTTTCAATATTGAAGGGCTAAAAGGTTTACTTATTTACAGCTCATAGCTTGCCACGCTGAATTTATATCTTCATCTTAAACGTCTGCAGGGGATACCAGTCAACACAGACTTCACAATGGACATTGTAAATGGACCCATAGTAAACAGGTTTACATGCACCCAGGCAGCAGGTTGTGAATGAAACACGCTTGGGGCTAATGCAAGGGAAGAGATTAACTCCTATTAGCAGCTGTGGAATAATGGGACAAAGTGCATCCTCCAGAGTAATCTGGACCTGGCACTGGCCATTGACTGTGTCAGAGACTGATCCTTATAATGCAGCACTCTCAAAGCCAAAGGAACAAAGAATTCCCATGGTGGTTAAAACACAAGCCAGATGTATATTGGGAAGCTGGCTGTAACCCTGAACCAATAACTACAGTTGGCCACTCCATGGTTCCTAGTCGTCCTGTAGCACCTTCCCAATCACAGTTGTGTGTGCGGTTCCAGGCCGATGGATATCAGGAGCCTGAGAACCGTGACCTCCAGGTTCAAGAACAGCTTCTCCCCAACAACCACCTTGACCCACCGTGTACAGTGCTCTGACCCACCATGTACAGTGCTCTGACCCACCTTGTATGTTGAAAGGCTGGAGCGATTGGGCTTGTATACACTGGAATTTAGAAGGATGAGGGGGGATCTTATTGAAACATATAAGATAATTAGGGGATTGGACACATTAGAGGCAGATAACATGTTCCCAATGTTAGGGGAGTCCAGAACAAGGGGCCACAGTTTGAGAATAAGGGGTAGGCCATTTAGAATGGAGATGAGGAAGAACTTTTTCAGTCAGAGGGTGGTGAAGGTGTGGAATTCTCTGCCTCAGAAGGCAGTGGAGGCCAGTTCGTTGGATGCTTTCAAGAGAGAGCTGGATAGAGCTCTTGAGGATAGCGGAGTGAGGGGGTATGGGGAGAAGGCAGGAACGGGGTACTGATTGAGTGATCAGCCATGATCGCATTGAATGGCGGTGCTGGCTCGAAGGGCTGAATGGCCTACTCCTGCACCTATTGTCTATTGTCTATTGTCTATTGACCCACCGTGTACAACTCTCTGACCCACCCTGTACAACTCTCTGACCCACCATGTACAGTGCTCTGACCCACCCTGTACAGCACTCTGACCCACCCTGTACAGCGCTCTGACCCACCCTGTACAGCGCTCTGACCCACCCTGTACAGCGCTCTGACCCACCCTGTACAGCGCTCTGACCCACCCTGTACAGCGCTCTGACCCACCCTGTACAGCGCTCTGACCCACCTTGACCCACCGTGTACAACTCTCTGACCCACCCTGTACAACTCCCTGACCCACCGTGTACAACTCTCTGACCCACCGTGTACAGTGCTCTGACCCACCCTGTACAGCGCTCTGACCCACCCTGTACAGCGCTCTGACCCACCCTGTACAGCGCTCTGACCCACCTTGACCCACCGTGTACAACTCTCTGACCCACCCTGTACAACTCCCTGACCCACCGTGTACAACTCTCTGACCCACCGTGTACAGTGCTCTGACCCACCCTGTACAGCACTCTGACCCACCCTGTACAACTCCCTGACCCACCGTGTACAACTCTCTGACCCACCCTGTACAGCGCTCTGACCCACCATGTACAGTGCTCTGACCCACCTTGACCCACCGTGTACAACTCTCTGACCCACCGTGTACAACTCTCTGACCCACCCTGTACAGCGCTTTGACCCACCCTGTACAGCGCTCTGACCCACCTTGACCCACCGTGTACAACTCTCTGACCCACCGTGTACAACTCTCTGACCCACCCTGTACAGCGCTCTGACCCACCATGTACAACTCTCTGACCCACCCTGTACAGCGCTCTGACCCACCCTGACCCACCCTGTACAGCGCTCTGACCCACCCTGACCCACCGTGTACAACTCTCTGACCCACCATGTACAACTCTCTGACCCACCCTGTACAGCGCTCTGACCCACCCTGTACAGCGCTCTGACCCACCCTGACCCACCGTGTACAACTCTCTGACCCACCGTGTACAACTCTCTGACCCACCCTGTACAGCGCTCTGACCCACCATGTACAACTCTCTGACCCACCATGTACAACTCTCTGACCCACCCTGTACAGCGCTCTGACCCACCCTGTACAGCGCTCTGACCCACCCTGACCCACCCTGTACAGCACTAACCACATCCCAGCTCAACACCAAACTGCTGTAGACTCTGTATAAGTCTGCACCACTACTTTGGTTTGCACTGTTAAGCCCCGGTTACCTGGCAGTCTATTGCATTGTTGTTTATAGTATCTTTATTTGATATGTGTTACCTGGTTATTTATGTTACCTGCTTACCTGATATCAGGTTACCTGGCACAACTGATAGGTTATTGTATCATTGTTCATTGTCTACTTATTTGATATGTACCTGAAAGGTTGCAGCAAGTAAGGACTTCATTGACCGGTCCTGAAATACATGACCATTAAAATCTCTTGACCCTTAAAAGCCTGAAACATGGACACGGTTTCTCTTCTAGATGCTGCCTGACCAGCTGAGTATTTTTGATCATCTCTGCTACTATTTCCAATGCTTTGCTTAGCGATACTTGCCTGCTTACAATAGACAACAGACAATAGACAATAGGTGCAGGAGGAGGCCATTCGGCCCTTCGAGCCAGCACCGCCATTCAATGTGATCATGGCTGATCATTCTCAATCAGTACCCCGTTCCTGCCTTCTCCCCATACCCCCTGACTCCGCTATCCTTAAGAGCTCTATCCAGCTCTCTCTTGAAAGCATCCAACGAACTGGCCTCCACTGCCTTCTGAGGCAGAGAATTCCACACCTTCATCACTCTCTGACTGAAAAAGTTCTTCCTCATCTCCGTTCTAAATTGCCTACCCCTTATTCTTAAACTGTGGCCCCTGGTTCTGGACTCCCCCAACATTGGGAACATGTTTCCTGCCTCTAACGTGTCCAACTCCTTAATAATCTTATACATTTGGATAATACTCTACCCACACTGAGTTCCATGTTCTGACCGCCACTCAGTTATGGTCACCACTCAGTTACCAGCCCGAGTGATTTCCTCACCCAGTTCCATGTGACTGCTGCTTACCTGATACTGTAGAGGACGTTACCAGTTTTAAAAATCCGCAGCAACTTGTTGTCTGTCGTGATTTCGTGAAAATGAGCACCTTTCTCATTGGCAAAGAACAAGTCTGGTTTCCAAATCGAATCCAACATGGATGGATCGAGATCCAAGGAGTTATCGGGAAACTCGCCGTAGGCCAATCGCGGGTCGTTCCATTGCTGTCGCAGGAAGATGTTTAACCGGTAATCCTGCAGGGAGAAAGAGAATCTGTTTAAAGTGGTCCCACGGCGATGTGAGAATCTACCATCCAGCTTTAGTTTATCATTGTCACGTGTACCTTGGTCCAATAGAAGCCTTTGTTGCGTACCATCCAGTCAGCGGAAAGACCATACATGATTACAATCGAGCCGTCCACAGTGTGCAGGTACAAGACAAAGGGCACTTGACAAATGACACAGACAACTGATGCACAGCAATCTCGGCGGTGACATGAACATGACAACATACAATATATATCCACTGCTTGTTGGGTCCATGTAGATGTGTGGAATGGTGATGAATGGAAGGCATCGTGACCATAGGTAATCCCATTCAGTTCACACACTAATGATGTGTGAATATATGCGTGGAAATGGAGGTTTATTCTTGGAAGGATGTGCGTTTTGGAATTGCCAAAGAAATTGCCTTTTGGTGGCAGAATGAGCTTTTCAATCTTTTCCTACGATTTTCTCTCACATTTTCATCCACTTTCCTTTTAAAATCATCTGAATTATGAGCCGTGATCCCTTCCCAGAGTTCAGAATTTGAAAGATGTTTGGTGAGATCGATGGGCAGGAAGGGTTTAGATGGACATGGGCCAAATGCAAGTAACTGGGATTGGCCCAGTATGCCAACGGTCAACATGGGCAAGAAGGGCCGAAGGGGCTGTTGCTGTGCAGCACAGCCTTTTCTTACTTTAGTTGAGTTTTAGAGATACAACGTGGAAACAGGCCCTTTGGCCCACACCTGCCCACACCTGCCAGCGATCCCCGCACACTAACACTATCCAGACACACGCTATGGACAATTTACAATTTATAGAAGCCAATTGCCTTACAAACCTGTACTTCTTTGGAGTGTGGGAGAAAACCGGAGATCTTGGAGAAAACCCACGCAGGTCACGGGGAGAACGTACAAACTCCGTACAGACAGCGCCCGTAGTCAGGATCTTACCCGGGCCTCTGGCGCCGTGAGGCAGCAGCTCTACCCACTGCACCACCGTGCTGCCATGTGACTCTCTCTCATTCCTTATTCCAACCATTTCCCGTTTGGATATTTCAATAACTCTTGTTCTTCTGCACTGATGGCCCGTAGTTTTAAAGTTGACCTGGAAGAACACTGCTGGTTTGGGTATTCCACTAGTTCTACTGTTGGAACCGGCTTGGGGTAAAGAACCATCCTCCATGGATGACAGTCTGGCCTAAATGAAAGTATCAGGTGGAGCTCAATGCCTGATCATTACTACGTGCGTGGAATTTCGATCTCCAAATGTAGTTCAATTAAATTAACTGGCAGAAGGTGAAGGAAAGGCAGCAGTAACAACCATGGTGACTCGGATGTAAACTTTGAACAGTCCAGAGACAGATTTCTACTCAGGAGACATTAGCGCCATTCTATCCTCAATGTAAGAGTTTAAGACAACTTCACCACATCGCAAGATCATCTAATGCAAAATAGTCACAGAGTCATAGAGCACGGAAACAGGCCATTCAGCCCAATCTGTCCATGCTGACCAGGTTGCCTAACTGAGCTAGGCTCATTTGTCTGCATTCGGTCCTAAGTATAAATCTTTCCTATCCATGAACCTGTCTAAATTATTTTAATACCATAATTGTACCACCTCTACCACTTCTCTAACAGCTTGTTCAATATGCTCCTCACCCTCTGTGTGGAAAGGTTGCCTTTTAAAACTTTCCCCTCTCACCTTAAACGTATGCCCTTTAGTTTTTGACTCTCCTACTCTGGCTACTCCCCTCGTGATTTTACAAACTTCTTGAAGGTCTCTCATCAGCCTTGTATGTTCTGGAAAAAAGGACCCAGTCTCTCCTAACTTAAACCACCCAGACCTAGTACACATCCTTGTAAATCTGTTTGGAACCATTCCCAGTTTCATGACATCCTTCCAATAGCAGAGCAACCAGAACTGTAATCAGTAACCAAATGTGGTCTTACCAACGTCTTGACCAGCTGTAATATCACCACTTTCAGGGAGCATCTCTGTGTCTCAGTGTCCCTGTGTCTCTGTGTCCCTGTGTCCCTGTGTCCCTGTGTCCCTGTGTCCCTGTGTCCCTGTGTCCCTGTGTCCCTGTGTCCCTGTGTCCCTGTGTCCCTGCGTCCCTGTGTCTGTGTCTCTGTGACTCTATCACTCTGTGTCCCTGTGTCCCTGTGTCTCTGTGACTCTATCACTCTGTGTCCCTGTGTCCCTGTGTCCCTGTGTCCCTGTGTCCCTGTGTCTCTATCACTCTGTGTCCCTGTGTCTCTGTGTCTCTATCACTCTGTGTCCCTGTGTCCCTGTGTCCCTGTGTCCCTGTGTCCCTGTGTCCCTGTGTCTCTGTGACTCTATCACTCTGTGTCCCTGTGTCCCTGTGTCTCTGTGACTCTATCACTCTGTGTCCCTGTGTCCCTGTATCCCTGTGTCCCTGTGTCTCTGTGTCCCTGTGTCTCTGTGTCTCTGTGTCCCTGTGTCTCTGTGTCCCTGTGTCCCTGTGTCTCTGTGTCTCTGTGACTCTATCACTCTGTGTCTCTGTGTCTCTGTGTCTCTGTGTCCCTGTGTCCCTGTGTCTCTGTGACTCTATCACTCTGTGTCTCTGTGTCCCTGTGTCTCTGTGTCTCTGTGACTCTATCACTCTGTGTCCCTGTGTCCCTGTGTCCCTGTGTCCCTGTGTCCCTGTGTCACTGTGTCCCTGTGTCCCTGTGTCTCTGTGTCCCTGTGTCTCTGTGTCCCTGTGTCCCTGTGTCCCTGTGTCCCTGTGTCTCTGTGACTCTATCACTCTGTGTCTCTGTGTCCCTGTGTCCCTGTGTCCCTGTGTCCCTGTGTCTCTGTGTCCCTGTGTCCCTGTGTCCCTGTGTCCCTGTGTCCCTGTGTCTCTGTGTCCCTGTGTCTCTGTGTCTCTGTGTCCCTGTGTCCCTGTGTCTCTGTGTCCCTGTGTCCCTGTGTCCCTGTGTCTCTGTGTCCCTGTGTCCCTGTGTCCCTGTGTCCCTGTGTCCCTGTGTCCCTGTGTCCCTGTGTCCCTGTGTCTCTGTGTCCCTGTGTCTCTGTGTCCCTGTGTCCCTGTGTCCCTGTGTCTCTGTGTCCCTGTGTCCCTGTGTCCCTGTGTCCCTGTGTCCCTGTGTCCCTGTGTCCCTGTGTCCCTGTGTCTCTGTGTCCCTGTGTCCCTGTGTCCCTGTGTCTCTGTGTCTCTGTGTCCCTGTGTCCCTGTGTCTCTGTGTCCCTGTGTCCCTGTGTCTCTGTGTCCCTGTGTCCCTGTGTCCCTGTGTCCCTGTGTCTCTGTGTCCCTGTGTCCCTGTGTCCCTGTGTCCCTGTGTCCCTGTGTCCCTGTGTCTCTGTGTCCCTGTGTCCCTGTGTCCCTGTCTCTGTGTCTCTGTGTCCCTGTGTCCCTGTGTCCCTGTGTCCCTGTGTCCCTGTGTCTCTGTGTCTCTGTGTCCCTGTGTCCCTGTGTCCCTGTGTCCCTGTGTCTCTGTGTCCCTGTGTCCCTGTGTCCCTGTCTCTGTGTCTCTGTATTCTACAGCACTCCCCTGGGAGTGGGCATTGACTGTGTAGGTCCTGCCCCAGTCTGACCTCTCTAAGCACAATGCCTCACATGTTTCTGCATTAAATGCAACAGCTTTTAACTTCCTATTTCCCATCGGTACAGAATGTGTTAGTTAAAATTTCATTCAAATTCTGATTTTTAATTACACGATCAGTTCTGAGCAATTTTAATTGATGACTTATTATTGAAGTCTGGTCTTTGTGTCTATGTGGTATGGGGCAGTTTGCTGTCAAAATGTTTCATCACTCTCAGTTAGAAATAAATACTCAAGAATAAATACAATCATGGAGCTGGGACCTTTCCTAAATGCCGTAGGAATGAGTCAAACAACTGAAACTGTCAGCCCTTGGTGACGGAGAAACAAGGAACTACAGATGCTGGTTTAAAAACACAAAGTACTGGAGCAACTTAATCCAAAGTCTGAAGAAGGTTCTTGACCTGAGACGTCATCTGTCCATTCTCTCTGGGTCTGGTTCTGGTTCTGGTCCTGGTCCTGGGTCTGGGTCTGGGTCTAGGTCTGGTTCTGGGTCTGGTCCTGGTCGTGGTTCTGAGTCTGAGTCTGGTCCTGGGTCTGGTCCTGGTCCTGGTCCTGGTCCTGGTCCTGGTTGTGGGTCTGGGTCTGGTCCTGGGTCTGGGTCTAGGTCTGCTTCTGGTTCTGGGTCTGGTCCTGGTCATGGTTCTGAGTCTGAGTCCTGGTCCTGGTCCTGGGTCTGGTCCTGGGTCTGGTCCTGGTCCTGGTTGTGGGTCTGGGTCTGGTCCTGGTCCTGGTCCTGGGTCTGGTCCTGGGTCTGGCCCTGGTCCTGGTTGTGGGTCTGGGTCTGGTCCTGGTCCTGGTCCTGGTCCAGGTTCTGGTCCTGGTCCTGGTCCTGGTCCTGGTTGTGGGTCTGGTCCTGGTCCTGGTCCTGGTCCAGGTTCTGGTCATGGTTCTGAGTCTGAGTCCTGGTCCTGGTCCTGGTCCTGGTCCTGGTCCTGGTCGATTTACTGCGCAAACACCTCACAAGTGTTTATCTCGCGCAGGTCGGAGTGAGTGGAGTAGTGATGAAGTTTTGAAGTGGGCCTTTTTGAGCAAGTTGAGGAGATCTAGTTGCTCAATCCCCTCCACAGGTGCTGCCTCACTCCTTGAGTTCCTCCAGCACTTTGTGTTTTGCTCAAGATTCCGGGATCTGCAGTTCCTTTTGTGTCGAGCAAAAGGAAGTTCCTTCCTGAAGCAAAACGGGACCTGTTTCCAGCGGGACCATCGCCCCTTGGCATTCAGGAAGCTTTGACCTGTTTCCAGCGGGACCATCGCCCCTTGGCATTCAGGAAGCTTTGACCTGTTTCCAGTGGGACCATCGCCCCTTGGCATTCAGGAAGCTTTGACCTGTTTCCAGCGGGACCATCGCCCCTTGGCATTCAGGAAGCTTTGACCTGTTTCCAGTGGGACCATCGCCCCTTGGCATTCAGGAAGCTTTGACCTGTTTCCAGTGGGACCATTGCCCCTTGGCATTCAGGAAGCTTTGCACTGGTGAGTTCTCACGGTTACTTCAACAAGCTTTTCACTCTACCTCAGTTTCCTGTATTTAGGATGATTAGCCATGATCATATTGAATGGTGGTGCTGGGCTCGAAGGGCCGAATGGCCTACTCCTGCACCTGGTGTTTATGTTCTATGTTCTACACGTGACAATAAGTATCTGAATTGAAGTGAATAGTGTCACTCCCACACTTATTCTGAACATCAATCTCACCGCTCAGAAAACCACATTCCTTATTCACTCAACAAGCAGATTAAACCCACTCTGTTTCCAATGGAGCCATGCTATTCACCTGCTGAATCCCCCTTGCATTTCCCCCAGAGCATCGTCCAGCAGGCTGAAGCTTCCCAGCCACCTTCCCTCGCTGTCCACACTGATGTGCAAGCCTTTTGCATCTTCAACTCCTCTGTGTCCAACTGTAACGTCAGATGGAGTGGAGAAGCAGCAATGAGCAGGTTGGCATGGAGTTGGTGTTGCTGTCTCCCAGCTCCAGGGCACTGGGTCTGACCCTCACCAGGGATGTGTGCAGTGTTTACACTCAGGCAGTGAGTGACCAGAGATCTTCCTCCACCCCTCAGTGACTCCCCCATTGCCCCTCAGTGAATCCCCCCCTTTGCCCCTCAGTGAATCCCCCTTTGCCCCTCAGTGAATCCCCCCCTTTTCCCCTCAGTGAATCCCCCCCTTTGCCCCTCAGTGAATCCCCCTTTGCCCCTCAGTGAACCCCCCTTTGCCCCTCAGTGAATCCCCCCCTTTGCCCCTCAGTGAATCCCCCCCCTTTGCCCCTCAGTGAATCCCCCTTTGCCCCTCAGTGAACCCCCCTTTGCCCCTCAGTGAATCCCCCCCTTTGCCCCTCAGTGACTCCCCCCCGTTGCCCCTCAGTGAATCCCCCCCTTTGCCCCTCAGTGAATCCCCCCCCTTTGCCCCTCAGTGAATCCCCCTTTGCCCCTCAGTGAATCCCCCCCTTTGCCCCTCAGTGAATCCCCGTTGCCCCTCAGTGAATCCCCCCCTTTGCCCCTCAGTGAACCCCCCTTTGCCCCTCAGTGAATCCCCCCCTTTGCGCCTCAGTGAATCCCCCCCTTTGCCCCTCAGTGAATCCCCCTTTGCCCCTCAGTGAACCCCCCTTTGCCCCTCAGTGAACCCCCCTTTGCCCCTCAGTGAATCCCCCTTTGCCCCTCAGTGAACCCCCCTTTGCCCCTCAGTGAATCCCCTTTGCCCCTCAGTGAACCCCCCTTTGCGCCTCAGTGAATCCCCCCCTTTGCCCCTCAGTGAATCCCCCTTTGCCCCTCAGTGAACCCCCCGTTGCCCCTCAGTGAACCCCCCTTTGCCCCTCAGTGAATCCCCCTTTGCCCCTCAGTGAACCCCCCTTTGCCCCTCAGTGAACCCCCCTTTGCCCCTCAGTGAATCCCCCTTTGCCCCTCAGTGAACCCCCCTTTGCCCCTCAGTGAACCCCCTTTGCCCCTCAGTGAATCCCCCTTTGCCCCTCAGTGAACCCCCCTTTGCCCCTCAGTGAATCCCCCTTTGCCCCTCAGTGAACCCCCCTTTGCCCCTCAGTGAACCCCCCTTTGCCCCTCAGTGAATCCCCCTTTGCCCCTCAGTGAACCCCCCTTTGCCCCTCAGTGAACCCCCTTTGCCCCTCAGTGAATCCCCCTTTGCCCCTCAGTGAACCCCCCGTTGCCCCTCAGTGAACCCCCCTTTGCCCCTCAGTGAATCCCCCCCTTTGCCCCTCAGTGAACCCCCCTTTGCCTCTCAGTGAACCCCCCTTTGCCCCTCAGTGAACCCCCCTTTGCCCCTCAGTGAATCCCCCCCTTTGCCCCTCAGTGAATCCCCCATTGCCCCTCAGTGTAGGTTAACGGTGGAAACAATTGAAGGGCAGTTGCATTAATGGGGGAGTATCAGTTACAGGGGGGTAGGGAGAGGGGGGATTGCTCCACTGGGAGCTGGCACAGACCTGATGGGCCAAATGGCTTCCAGTTTCTCATTAGAGGTATTTGCTATACTACATCTGGCCGTTATCAAATGGCTGAAGGGGGGTGGGGGTTCTGTGTAGAGTTGACTAATGACATTCCTAGATTGCATCAGTGGTTACACATCAGTATAAAGCATCGTGTAGCAATGTATGAAAATATCTTCATATATCCGTTACCAGTCAATATCCTTATCTGATCAAGCAGATGGTAACAGACAGCTAATCAATAATTGTGAATATGTCTGAATCAGTCTGAAGAAGGGTCTTGACCTGAAACATCACCCATTCCTTCTCTCCAGAGATGCTGCCTGACCCGCTGAGTTACTCCAGTATTTTGTGTCTAGACAATAGATAAGAGATAATAGGTGCAGGAGGAGGCCTTTCGGCCCTTCGAGCCAGCACTGCCTTTCAATGTGATCATGGCTGATCATTCTCAATCAGTACCCCGTTCCTGCCTTCCCCCCATACCCCCTGACTACGCTATCCTTAAGAGCTCTATCTAGCTCTCTCTTGAATGCATTCAGAGAATTGGCCTCCACTGCCTTCTGAGGCAGAGAATCCCACAGATTCACAACTCTGACTGAAAAGGTTTTTCCTCATCTCAGTTCTAAATGGCCTACCCCTTATTCTTAAACTGTGGCCCCTTGTTCTGGACTCCCCCAACATTGGGAACATGTTTCCTGCCTCTAACGTGTCCAACCCCTTAATAATCTTATACGTTTCGATAAGATCCCCTCTCATCCTAAATTCCAGTGTATACAAGGGGTTGTACGTCCCCTTTTCCTAACTTGACACCATTCAGATAATAATCTGCCTTCCTATTCTTACCACCAAAGTGGATAACCTCACACTTATCCACATTAAACTGTATCTGCCATGCAACCGCCCACTCATACAACCTGTCCAAGTCACCCTGCAACCTCATAGCATGTGTTACCACTTTCAACACACTGTGTACCTGCTCTCCTAAATTAGATCCCTCTGCACTACAACCTGGGTGACATGGTGGCACAGCGGTAGAGTTACAACACCAGAGACCCGGGTTCGATCCTGACTACGGGTGCTGTCCATAAGGGAGTTTATACCCGTGACCTGAGTGGGTTTTCTCTGGGTGCTCCGGTTTCCTCCTGCACTCTAAAGACGTACAGATTTGTAGGTTAAGTGGCTTTGGTAAAATTGTAAATTGTCCCTAATTGTAAATTGTTCCTAATTGTGTGTGCAGGATAATGTTTGTGTGTGGGGATCGCTGGTCTACGTTCAGTGTAAATCACCAGCTGCACTTCCTTCCTACACAGCTGATCAATCATTTCTGGAAACACTGTTGTCGACCCAACTCTGTACAAGATTACAAAGTACAAATGATGAACATATTACACGCGGGGAATGTGAGATATAAAAGGTTCATGCAGCTTTGGCTGCTCGTGAGTAACTAGTTCACGCAGTAATAACCAGTGTTGACTGCACGCAGCAAGGTATTGTTATTGTATCACAAAATGCTGGAGTAACTCAGCGGGTCAGGCAGCATCTAGGAGAGAAGGAATGGGTGAGGCTCCTCTTCAGACTGATTTTTATTGAATGATTCATCGTCTAACAATCCACATTCGATGTTACCGGCTTTACCTCTTTAATATTCATCTTTACTGGCACATACAACTTGCAGTCTCATTATTTCCCTTTGAAAGCTGCATCCAAAAACAAGCTTCAATTAGTGGAGGGAAGATTGTGACCCATCCAAACCACAGTACGCCAGAGGTCACACTGATGGGGAGATGTGAGCAGGCATTGTACAGATGTCTGCATCATCTTATATTCTTCAAAAGCATCGACACCAGCCATGCCTCAAGAAGATAGATAGCATCGACGTTTAAAAAACATTTAGACAGGGTACATGGAAAGGAAAGGGTTAGAGGATATGGGCCAAACACGGGCGGGCAGGTGGGACGAGTGTAGATGGGGCACCTTGGTCAGTATGGGCAAATGTAACCATGCTCTCTGTCTCAGGGTGGCTGCCTCGCCAACAGTCTCTGTCCTTTCTTTTTTCTGTTATTTTGTTTGTACAGTTTTCATTCTTTTTAGAATTCTGTCATTCATTTCACAGAGTCCTACAGCACAGAAAGAGGCCCTTCGGCCCATCGTGTCCGCGCCGCCCGTTACCAAACACAGTCTAATTTTAATCCCATTTTCCCACATTTGGACCGTAGCCCTGAATGTTGTAGCATTTCAAGTGCCCATCCAAATGCCTCTTAAACGTTGTGAGTGTTCCCGCCTCCACCACCACCCCAGGCAATGAGTTCCAGACTCCAACCACCCTCTGGGTGAAAAAGTTCTTTCTCACATCCCCCCGAAACCTCCCTCCCCTTACCCTGTATCTATGTCCCCTCGTTGTTGAACCTTCCACCAGTGGAAGAAGTGGTGATGTTATGTGAATGTTACGTATAGTTTGTGTGTTGTGTGTTGTGTGTTGTGTGTTGTGTGTTGTGTGTTGTGTGTTGTGTGTTGTGTGTTGTGTGTTGTGTGTGTGTGTGTGTTGTGTGTTGTGTGTTGTGTGTTGTGTGTTGTGTGTTGTGTGTTGTGTGTTGTGTGTTGTGTGTTGTGTGTTGTGTGTTGTGTGTTGTGTGTGTGTGTGTTGTGTGTTGTGTGAGCCCATGTGCCTGTGGTGCACTTGCCAGCACAACAATAGACAATAGGTGCAGGAGGAGGCCATTCAGCCCTTCGAGCCAGCACCGCCATTCAATGTGATCATGGCTGATCATTCTCAATCAGTACCCCGTTCCTGCCTTCTCCCCATACCCCTTGACTCCGCTATCCTTAAGAGCTCTATCTAACTCTCTCTTGAAAGCATCCAGAGAATTGGCCTCCACTGTCTTCTGAGGCAGAGAATTCCACAGATTCACAACTCTTTGGGTGAAAAAGGTCTTCCTCATCTCAGTTCAAATTGGCCTACCCCTTATTCTTAAACTGTGGCCCTTGGTTCTGGACTCCCCCAACATCGGGAACATGTTTCCTGCCTCTAGCGTGTCCAATCCCTTAATAATCTTATATGTTTCAATATGATCCCCTCTCATCCTAAATTCCAGTGTATACAAGCCTAGTCGCTCCAGTCTTTCAACATATGACAGTCCCACCATTCCGGGAATTAACCTAGTAAACCTACGCTGCACGCCCTCAATAGCAAGAATATCCTTCCTCAAATTTGGAGACCAAAACTGCACACAGTACTCCAGGTGCGGTCTCACTAGGGCCCGGTACAACTGCAGAAGGACCTCTTTGCTCCTATACTCAACTCCCCTTGTTATGAAGGCCAACATTCCATTGGCTTTCGTCACTGCCTGCTGTACCTGCATGCTTCCTTTCCGTGACTGATGAACAAGGACACCCAGATCTCTTTGTACTTCCCCTTTTCCTAACTTGACACCATTCAGATAATCTGCCTTCCTGTTCTTGCCACCAAAGTGGGTAACCTCACATTTATCCACATTAAACTGCATCTACCATGCATTCGTCCACTCACACAACCTGTCCAAGTCACCCTGCATCCTCATAGCATCTTCCTCACAGCTCACACTGCCACCCAGCTTTGTGTCATCTGCAAATTTGCTAATGTTACTTTTAATCCCTTCATCCAAGTCATTAATGTATATTGTAAATAGCTGCGGTCCCAGTACCGAGCCTTGCGGCACCCCACTAGTCACTGCGGTCCCAGTACCGAGCCTTGCGGCACCCCACTAGTCACTGCGGTCCCAGCACCGAGCCTTGCGGCACCCCACTAGTCACTGCGGTCCCAGCACCGAGCCTTGCGGTACCCCACTAGTCACTGCGGTCCCAGTACCGAGCCTTGCGGCACCCCACTAGTCACTGCGGTCCCAGTACCGAGCCTTGCGGCACCCCACTAGTCACTGCGGTCCCAGTACCGAGCCTTGCGGCACCCCACTAGTCACTGCGGTCCCAGTACCGAGCCTTGCGGCACCCCACTAGTCACTGCGGTCCCAGCACCGAGCCTTGCGGCACCCCACTAGTCACTGCCTGCCATTCTGAAAGGGACCCGTTAATCCCCACTCTTTGTTTCCTGTCTGCCAACCAATTTTCTATCCATGTCAGTACCCTACCCCCAATACCATGTGCTCTAATTTTGCCCTCTAATCTCCTATGTGGGACCTTAGCAAAGGCTTTCTGAAAGTCTAAGAAAAACATCTCATTGTACCTGTATCTCCAGTACTTATTCATTTCACAATAAACCTGAACGTACTTCAAGATTACGATCCTTCAACTGGCTGTATGTGCCACTTTGTCAGATGGAAATTGTAAAAAATATTTATATACTGATAAAACCATTTTTCATCTGGTTGGGACTCTGAAGGCTTGTTAAATGTGAATTTAAAGCTTCAGAGAGCTTTAATAAAACCTTATATCGGCTGCCTCACACAGTTTAACTAGAAAACATTAAATGTGTATAAAACAAATTTATAACCCCAAAACGCAAGGGTCTTGTGGCCATGAAGTATTATGAATGTTCAGAAGGTTCAGGATAATGTAAAGATGTAAAGAAAATATGCTGAAGCTGTGACATTTTTGGATTGGGAGACTTAAAATTCATTCACAGCAAGTAGGCGTTGCTGGTTAGAGCAGCATTAACTGCCCACTCTGCTCCATAACTTGCACCCATTATACCTGAGACCTCCCTGCAACCCCAAACCTCCCATCACCCATCTGTGGCCCTCCAGCACCATCACATCCACTGAGGAAGTGTTCTGACCTAAAACGTCACCTATCCATGTTCTCCACAGATGCTGCCTGACCCGCTGAGTTACTCCAGCACTCTGGGTCTTTTGCTCCTTGCACATTTCAGGATTAGTCAGGCAATCTGAAGCCAAACTGTTAATAGAATTGACGCAAGGTTATTGACTTTCATCCCAAATTTGTTGGCTAAATGCCATCATCCAAACGATGCAGAAACAACTTAATTAATGAGCTGGAAACCTTGAAGATTGTTTTGGTGATGGAGGACGGACAAAGCCCAGAGGACCTGTCACCAGGCTCCCCGCAGTGCGCTGTGCTCCAGGCAGCTTTAGCAACAAGGACTTTGAGCAGAGATATCGCTCTTTATCCAGCTGCCAACATTGCCCTCATGCCCACAATCTCCTGTTACACACAGAGATCAAAAGCTGTGCATAATCATCTAATCACACAGCGGGATTAACCAGATGAAACGCAAAGCATTCTGCAGCAGCATCTGACCCAGAAACGGCAGACTCGAGCCAGTGAAATCCGGGGAACAGCACATACACATGGAGATCGGCTGTCCCAGTTCGTACAGCATCTGAAGAAGGGTCTCCACCCAAAACATCACCCATTCCTTCTCTCAGTGTAAACCAGCACCTGCAGTTCCTTCCTACACCCCACCATCCACCCTCAGCAAGGGGAGGGGAGGGGAGGGGAGGGGAGGGGAGGGGAGGGGAGAGGAGAGGAGAGGAGAGGAGAGGAGAGGAGAGGAGAGGAGAGGAGAGGAGAGGAGAGGAGAGGAGAGGAGAGGAGAGGAGAGGAGAGGAGAGGAGAGGAGAGGGTCGTGGGCTCGCTGGTCGATCCACACGACCAAGGAAGGCGATGGCTGGAGGCCCAGCAGCAGCCTGGGGCTCGCCTGGATTGGGCACCGCTCACAACAACCAGAGCACAGACTGGACTTGGAAAATGGATCCACAGCATGGTGCCTCTTGTATGCGGGACCAGTGGACTTAGGGTTGCCAACCTCCTCACTCCCAAACACAGGACAAGGTGATGTCACCGCCCCGCGCCCCACGTGACCTCACCCAGCCAGCGGCCACGTGCTACGCAACCCGCCTCCCGGCCCGGGCGGCCGCCATTGGTGGAGCGGGAGCACGTGGCCGCTGGCTGGGTGAGGTCACGTGGGGCGCGGGGCGGTGACGTCACCCTTTGTCCCGTATTTGGGAGTGAGGAAGTTGGCAACCCTACTAATACGGGACAAGGGCGGTCCCGTACGGGACAAACTAATTTAGCCCAAAATACGGGATGTCCCGGCTAATACGGGACAGTTGGCAACTCTAAGTGGACTATTTCTGTACACTTTGCTAAAGGGGGATGTGCTTGGCTCGGGCAATACTCGACTAGACGCATGGAGGAAAAGACTATCACATGTGACGACAACAAAACACCATTGACCATTGGATCAGTCGTTGTTGGGGTGGAGCAGCAGAAGCCAATACCTGCTACAAATCTCCGGGACAATCTTCAAACCAAACTGCACAGTCTGAAGAAAGGTTCCGACCCAAAATGTCAGTCTGATGAAGGGCTCAGACCCAAAACATCTGTTAATCCGTTCCTCCAGAGATGCTGAGTTACTCCAGCACGTTGTGTCAGTCTGCTGCTTATTTCTCTCTGGTCCTCAGTGTTCTCCAGCTCTAATCCATGGAACTAAGCTCCAGCAACGGCAATTATCTGACATCCCGTTGTTGACCGAGGGGTAGCAAGGATGGGCGAAGGGCAAGGAGATCCCCCTCCCCCATCCATCTGCATTCATGTCCACTCTGCACACCCATAGCTTAGCTGCAGCCTCACCAAGCAGCAGAAGGCGAGGCTTCTACCACTGCACCTTCCCTGCGACCTCTTGCTGTGAGGAGAGGGGGGAGCGGGGAGCTGTGACAGCACTGCCTTCCACTGCCTTCCACAGTGACAGCTTTTCACTGCACCTCGGTACATCTGACCATAACCCGAAACTGAACCTTTGGGAAGTTCATGAATGTCTCCTGAGAGCCGACGTTACAGGTTCTACATCCAAGGGCAGAGCAGAAACACTGGAGCATGGTTTCAAGGGTCATCACATCAGGGATCAGCAGGGAATATTTGCAGGATGGAAAGCTGAATTGCTTTGATCATCCTCTGAATGAACAAACCGTTTCCCACCCCTGCACCAACCATGGAACAGGCCCAGTTCTGCCAAACATGCGTGCAGCCTCACGGACTGTAGCAGAGTGGTTAGAGAGGAGGCAGACGCTCGTATTAATTAGCAACAAGCTTTCAGGTGTGAGGCATCGTGGGGTGAAGTATGGTATCGAGGTTCACATCAACTCTTGTTATCAACCCATCTTTTATCCTGCATCATTACACAAGAGCCATGGCATTCACCATGCTCATTCTTCATAGCTGTAAATGCTCACAACTCAGTTAACAATTCACTTAAACTCCTGTTCCAGATGAGAAACACCCACTGACCAACAGCTGATGTACATTAATTACACTCAATTTATGACCATTTCGAGCGGAAAGATCAGAACTTTAAAATTTTAGACACAAAAAGTTGAAGATGCTGGTTTACAAAAAGATGCACAAAGTGGTGGAGTAACTCAGCGGGTCAGGCAGCATCTGTGGAGAACATGGATAGGTGACGTTTCACAGAGTGCTGGAGTAACTCAGTGGATCAAGATTCAAGATCAAGATCATTTTATTGTCACATGTACCAATTAAGTACAGTGAAATTTGAGTCAAATTTCATTGGACTTTAATTGGTACATGTGACAATAAATTGATCTTGAATCTTGAATCTTGAATCTTGATCTTGGGCTACAGATGTGCAGCCCTGTGGTGGAGCTACAGACATGCGTCCCTGTGGTGGAGCTACAGACATGCGTCCCTGTGGTGGAGCTACAGACATGCGTCCCTGTGGTGGAGCTACAGGCGTGTAGCCGTGTGGTGGAGCTACAGACATGCGTCCCTGTGGTGGAGCTACAGGCGTGTAGCCGTGTGGTGGAGCTACAGACATGCGTCCCTGTGGTGGAGCTACAGGCATGCAGCCCTATGGTGGAGCTACAGGCGTGCAGCCCTGTGGTGGAGCTACAGGCATGCAGCCCTGTGGTGGAGCTACAGGCATGCAGCCCTGTGGTGGAGCTACATGCGTGTAGCCCTGTGGTGGAGTTACAGACATGTAGCTCTGTGGTGGAGCTACGGACATGCAGCCCTGTGGTGGAGCTACAGACATGCGGCCCTGTGGTGGAGCTACAGACATGCGGCCCTGTGGTGGAGCTACAGACATGCGGTCCTGTGGTGGAGCTACAGACGTGCGGCCCTGTGGTGGAGCTACAGACATGCGGCCCTGTGGTGGAACTACAGACGAGCGGCCCTGTGGTGGAGCTACAGGCATGCGGCCCTGTGGTGGAGCTACGATGGGTGAGGTGCTGCTGGAAACTGCTCTGACATTGTGCATGATTTCAGGTGTAGATTAGTGTTGATTTAATGTACTGTACCTTCGCCCAAGTTTTGCGTCCGACTTGATTTGGCATTTGTATTACAAAACTGGGCAACAAAGAAAGACCAAAGTTCATTTTCTCAGCAGATAAACCCATATCAGCTGCATCTTTTCATTTGTCTTATGAATAAACCCTACCTCTCATACCAATAACGATAACAATATTGGCCTGGATAGAGTGGGTGTGGAGAGGATGTTTCCACTAGTGGGAGAGTCTAGGACCAGAGGGCACAGCCTCAGAATTAAAGGTCGTTCCTTTGAGGAGGAATTTCTTTAGTCAGAGGGTGGTGAATCTGTGGGATTCTTTGCCACAGACGGCTGTGGAGGCCACAAGTCAGTGGGTATTTTTAAGGCAGAGATAGATAGATTCTTGATTAGTGCGGGTGTCAGTGGTTGTGGGGAGAAGGCAGGAGAATGGGGTTGAGATGGAAAGATTGAATGGCGGAGTAGATTTGATGGACCGAATGGACTAATTCTGCTCCTATCGCTTATGAACTTGTGCTTTGCAAAACACCACTGTACTTGAAAGCTAAAGTTAGCACCAATGTTGTAGAAACCGTGGGTTGTCACAGACTAATCGTTAGTTACTGTGAAGATTTAGAGATGACTTACCATTGTGGTCTCTGCTATTGAGCCAAAACTGTTGATAAATATGTTGCAGGTGACATTAACTGGCGGGCCTGCAAACAAAGAGAAGGACAATGTGTTAATATCAACGCATCATCTCCAGATTTCAGTCTCTGATGTAAATGGGGCCCACGGATATTCTTAAGACATATACACAGAGAGGTAATATACCATAGCACAATGCATCCTAACTCTTCTCTGTGGATTGTAGCCTTGTCGCGGTGGAGAAGCTCGTGTGGTCCTGAGATCCTGAGAGCGATGCCGTCTGGAGCTGTGCTCCTGGTAGGGTCACCCATGGGGGTAAGGTCGAGGGGGAGGTCCCTGACAAAGACCAATCCAACCAATGGCGGCCGCCCGGGCCGGGAGCACGTGGGCACTGGCTGGGTGAGGTCACGTGGGGCGCGGGGCGGTGACGTCACCCTTTGTCCCGTATTTGGGAGTGAGGAAGTTGGCAACCCTACTAATACGGGACAAGGGCGGTCCCGTATGAGACAAACTAAACTAGGCCAAAATACGGGATGTCCCGGCTAATACGGGACAGTTGGCGACACTACCCACACTACAAGCTTATTGAATACAGCTTTGTGATGTTCGAGGCAAACGATTTGTCATAAAGCTGCCTCAGCTGCAGATCAAACTGTTGTGATTTAGTGAGCCGTTAGTATTCACTTCGATGCCCGTTCACAGTCATTGATTACCATCCAACCAGGTTTGCAGGTGACTTCCAGCCTCTTTAAACCATCTCAGACTTTTGGTGACAACCCACATCATATGATTTGCCTGAAGGGACTGCAACTGGAGCTATCCAGATAGACACAGAGTGCTGGAGTAACTCAGTGGGTCAGGCAGCATCTGTGGAGAACATGGATAGGTGACGTTTCACAGAGTGCTGGAGTAACTCAGCGGGTCAGGCAGCATCTGTGGAGAACATGGATAGGTGACGTTTCACAGAGTGCTGGAGTAACTCAGCGGGTCAGGCAGCATCTCTGGAGAGAAGGAATGGGTGACGTTTTGTGTCGAGACCCTTCTTCAGACTCTGTATCTTCTACGTACACATAAAGACCCACCGATTAAGCAAAACATCTTCTGAAGCATATTACATTTCTTTTCTAACATATAATCAAATTATCTAGCATTTAAGCTGGTCATAGTGAAGAGAAGATTTATGAGGATGTTGCCAGGGCTCGAGGGTGTGAGCTACAGGGCGAGGTTGCTGGGACTAGAGGGTGTGAGCTACAGGGAGAGGTTGCTGGGACTAGAGGGTGTGGGCTACAGGGAGAGGTGGGCAGGACTAAAGGGTGTGAGCTACAGGGAGAGGTTGGGGAGGCTAGGACTTTATTCCTTGGAGCTCAGGTCACTGAGGGGTGATCTTATAGAGGTGAACAAGATCATGAGAGGAATAGATAAGGTGAATGCACAAAGTATTTTAAAGAGTTGGGGAAATCAAGAACCAGAGGACATAGGTTTAAGAGAGGAGGGGAAAGATTTAATAAAAACCTAGGATGGTGATGGGTTGCCAGAGGAGGTCGATGAGACAGGGAGAAGAGCAACATTTGAAAGATATTTGGACGGGTCGGTGGGCAGGAATGGTTTGGAGGGATCTGGGACGAACGTGAGCAAATGAGATCAGCTTATCTTGGATGGATGGGTTGGGCTGAAGGACCTGGTTCCATACTATATGACACTGATTCCTTCAGAAGAAATGAACTCGGGTGTAGAAGTAGTGAAACATCTTTTTATTTCACACAACTTGAATAAAAAGTAAAATAAATTCAGCAATCACATATTTCTTCAAAATTGAGTGAACCTCACTGCAAATGATCATTATTGAAATAATAAATCTAAACAAAGCTGGCTGCAAAAGGCCATGCAGAATACTAAGTGTCATTAATGGGATTTAGTGGCACACTGATTATCTTGTACATGAAGTAATTCACCGTTTGTACACGCTGACCTTCAGAGAACAGCGAGTCAGTTCAGCCAACAAGTCTCAACTAGATGGAGAGAACAAGCTGATTATGAATCTTTCAGATGTCCAAAATTGTCTGTTAAGCTGACTCTGCCCAGCTCACATACAGATAGCCCAGAGATAGACAGAGTGCTGAAGTAACTCAGCGGGTCAGGCAGCATCTTGGGAGAGAAAGACCAGGTGACGTTTCCGAACTGCCTGTGCTGCCAGAGCCGCTGAGTTACTCCAGCTTTTTGTGTCTATCTTTGATGTAAACCAAGAACTGCAGTTCCTTCCCACACATAAGTGTCGATAGCTCAGTTCTATGTAAATATGGGCCCATCTTTGGCCCATCTTTGTCCACACCCCTCTAAACCTTTCCTGTCTATATCTACTGCAGCCTTTCCTGTACAGCCGGTACATCTGCTGACGTGTCCATTTGTAGCTCTCCATGTGATAGATGACTAAAGTCACCCTTGTGTGGGAAGTGCTGGTCCTCCTTGTTGTGTCCCTTTTACTGCTGTGCATCATGGCTTCCTGAGAGGGAAATTGTCAAAAGCAATATGAAGTGTGGAGGTTGTTGCAAACCCTGTAGATAATGGGGTGCTGTTCCTCAAACTGACACTGTACAATACTGGGCCTCACTGGGCCGCACTGGGGTCACTGGCCGCACTGGGGTCACTGGCCGCACTGGGGTCACTAGGCCGCACTGGGCCACACTGGGGTCACTGGGCCACACTGGGCCACACTGGGGTCATTGGGCTACTCTGGGCCGCACTGGGCCACACTGGGGTCACTGGGTCTCACTGGGGTCACTGGGCCTCACTGGGGTCACTGGGCTGCACTGGGCCATACTGGGGTCACTGGGCCGCACTGGGCCGTACTGGGGTCACTGGGCCGCACTGGGGTCACTGGGCCGCACTGGGGTCACTGGGCCGCACTGGGCCACACAGGGGTCACACTGGGCCACACAGGGGTCACACGGCCACACTGGGCCGCACTGGGCCACACTGGGCCACACTGGGGTCACCGGGCCTCACTGGGGCTCTCTGGGTTGCACTGGGCTGCACTGGGCCGTACTGGGGTCACTGGGCCGCACTGGGCCGCACTGGGGTCACTGGGCCGCACTGGGCCGCACTGGGCCGCACTGGGCCGCACTGGGCCACACTGGGCCACACTGGGCCACACTGGGCCACACAGGGGTCACACTGGGCCACACAGGGGTCACACGGCCACACTGGGCCGCGCTGGTCCACACAGGGGTCACCGGGCCTCACTGGGGCTCTCTGGGTTGCACTGGGCTGCACTGGGCCATATTGGGGTCACTGAGAAACATGGGCGTGCAGAGGGAGAGGGCACGTGAAGACTTGTCCTTGTGGACTGGTGGAAGATAACAGATCTTGTGCAGTGAATAAGAGTTGTCACGACATGGAGGAATTCAGCAGATTGGATTACATCTGCTCACTGGAACTGGGTGATCTAATTTGAAGGCAAGATTAGAGAATGTCATCGGCCTAAGGACTGCTGTGTAACTCTGTAACTCTGGGTCATTGACAGATAAGTACAGCTGATCCACCGGCAATAGAGATTGCAGACATAACCCCCCCCCCATCCTCATTTAACGTTCAGTCTCTATGCTTTGTTTACTATTATTGAAATTCCTTCTCCGTTTCGAGTGGTGGCATGGCGTAACTGTGAAGCGGCCCCAGTCAAGGGGAGGGAGTGGATGGGGTGTTGCAGCTTGGGTGGGCTGGGGAGGGGAGGTGGGTGGGCTGGGGAGGGGAGGTGGGTGGGCTGGGGAGGGGAGGTGGGTGGGCTGGGGAGGGGAGGTGGGTGGGCTGGGGAGGGGAGGTGGGTGGGCTGGGGAGGGGAGGTGGGTGGGCTGGGGAGGGGAGGTGGGTGGGCTGGGGAGGGGAGGTGGGTGGGCTGGGGAGGTGAGGTGGGTGGGCTGGGGAGGGGAGGTGGGTGGGCTGGGGAGGGGAGGTGGGTGGGCTGGGGAGGGGAGGTGGGTGGGCTGGGGAGGGGAGGTGGGTGGGCTGGGGAGGGGAGGTGGGTGGGCTGGGGAGGGGAGGTGGGTGGGCTGGGGAGGGGAGGTGGGTGGGCTGGGGTGGGGAGGTGGGTGGGCTGGGGAGGGGAGGTGGGTGGGCTGGGGAGAGGAGGTGGGTGGGCTGGGGAGAGGAGGTGGCTGGTCTCCCTGCACCATGTTCACTGGGACTTTGAACGTCCCACCAGGAGGGTAGTGGTTCTTGCTGCATGTAGTTCACTGCATGGGCTAATTCTGCTCCGATGTATAATGAACTTCTGAAACGCAGTACCAATCCCCACCCACCCTTTGTACATGGTGCTCACAAGGGAAATATCCTGGCAAGGGAAGCAAAATATTCATCATTGGGGCTTGTCGCAAAAAGGATGTTGTTTTGGTCTGGGTAATAACAACAATAAATGTGTGTTTGGCTGGAGACCTCCATCCTCATCCAGAACCACCTGCTCTCTACTTTCCCACATCCAGCAGATCAAGCTTACTGACTACTGTGGCCCCACAGCAGAAGCCACGTGGTGGGGCTGGAAACTGGAGGTGTCTGTCCTGAGCTACTTCTGCTGCCACCACCATCTACCACACAAGTGTCGGCTCCCACTGACGGACGATGACAGCGATGTAACATTTGAAACATAGACGACGGACACGGAAGAAGACTGATTACTGTCGGGCTCCAGACAACACAATATCTGTGACGTGGAGATCCTGTATTGTTTTATTATTGTCACTTGCAGAGTGACACAGTGAAAAGCTCTTTGCCAGATCGGTACCACACCCTGCTTGTGGGAGGGCCATTTAGTAGTGTGATAATGGCGAGGAGAAACTGGTCCTGAATCTGGAGGTGAGCTTCTGTATCTGCTTGCTGACATCAGAAGGGGGAAGAGGGAATGACCGGGGTGTAAATGATCCTTGATTATGTTGGCTGCTTTCCCAAGGTGTAGCGAAGTGTAGATGGGGTTGCTGGCTGGTGTATGGAGTTGCTGGATGGGAGGCTGGTGTGTGGAGTTGATGGATGGGAGGCTGGTGTGTGTGTTGCTGGATGGGAGGCTGGTGTGTGGAGTTGATGGATGGGAGGCTGGTGTATGGAGTTGCTGGCTGGTGTGTGTGTTGCTGGATGGGAGGCTGGCCTGTGCGATGGACTGGGCTGTGTTCACAACTCTGTAATGTTGTGTAGTCTTGGGCAGAGCAGTTGCCAAACTGTGAAGCACCCCAATAAGATGCTTTCGATGGTGATGGTGGAGATGGGCATGGGTTGATGGGAGTGTTGCTGAACTCTCTTAGTCCACTAAGGAAGTGGGGGCGAGGATGTAGCATCAACAACGTAACTTCAGTTGTGTAAAAGAAGGAATGTTGGTCAAAGCGTGAAGCTTGCAACTCTGAAATGGAGCAGGAACCCCAACATCAGAAGTGGCTGAAGATAGACACAAAAAGCTGGAGTAACTCAGCGGGTCAGGCAGCGTCTGTGGAGAACATGGATAGGTGACGTTTCACAGAGTGCTGGAGTAACTCAGCGGGTCAGGCAGCGTCTGTGGAGAACATGGATAGGTGACGTTTCACAGAGTGCTGGAGTAACTCAGCGGGTCAGGCAGCATCTGTGGAGAACATGGATAGGTGACGTTTCACAGAGTGCTGGAGTAACTCAGCGGGTCAGGCAGCGTCTGTGGAGAGAAGAAACGGGTGATGTTTTGGGTGGAGACCATTCTTCAGACTGTATGACGTGACCGTCTCTGAACTCTGTGTGGAGTTGCTGTCTCACGGTGATCAATCTCCACAAGGGTCAGTTCATGAAGATCACCAACACAGTCACCCTTTCACTGCCGTGTGCTTGTGGCTTGACAAGAGTTGGAAGCGAGCACACAAATCGTTAAGTTGCAAGCTTGGGACAATTTTACAGAGTGAAAGGACAAGGTCTGATAAGCAATGTTGTACATTGCTGACCCTTGTTGTAAAGGTTGTGGTATTTTTAAAACATCATGCAAATAAGATGTGGCAGCTGTACAATCCCCCCCCCCCCCACCACCCACCACTGCCCTGGGGTCCGGGACGCCCAGCTTTGTGCAGACACTGCTCTTAACAAGGTCAGAGTCTCCTACAATTCTCTGCCTCAGAAGGCAGTGGAGGCCATTTAGAACGGAGATGAGGAAGAACTTTTTCAGTCAGAGAGTGGTGAAGGTGTGGAATTCTCTGCCTCAGAAGGCAGTGGAGGCCAGTTCGTTGGATGCTTTCAAGAGAGAGCTGGATAGAGCTCTTAAGGATAGCGGAGTGAGGGGGTATGGGGAGAAGGCAGGAACGGGGTACTGATTGAGAGTGATCAGCCATGATCGCATTGAATGGCGGTGCTGGCTCGAAGGGCTGAATGGCCTCCTCCTGCACCTATTGTCTATTGTCTATTGTCTAATATCTTTGTGTTGCGACACGTAATAATATTAGTGATAATAATATTACTGACAAGCTGGACCTTCTACTGCATGTTTCCAATGATACAATTTTCAATCATGTTGTGGCTCTACTGTTGATAAATTTGTAGAGACATTTGGAAAGTTATTGCTTCTGGGACAAATAATTCTCTCTGAAATAGTTTCACGAATGAAGCACTGAAGGTCAAGTTGGATATAACCAAGGACCTGAAGATTCGACTCAAAGCCAACATGACTCAGTGCAACAATACTCATTCAACAGAAATATGCTTCATAAACAGCTTAGAGATAGAATCATGCCAATTATTTCAGGACAACTTATTGAAGATAATCCATTGGAAATATTAGTTCACAATCTGTTCACATGATAGACACGTAAACGTATGAAAATGAGTAACGATATGTACAAATGATAAATACATTCCAACTTTAAATGATCCCTCTGTTTGCATCTTAAATTCATATAAAAGGATTGGACGGGCTAGATGCAGGAAAAATGTTGGGGGGAGTCCAGAACCAGGGGTCACAGTTTAAGAATAAGGGGTAGGCCATTTAGGCCTGAGATGGGGAAAAACCTTATCATCCAGAGAGTTGTAAATCTGTGGAATTCTCTGCCACAGAGGGCAGTGGAGGCCAATTCACTGGATATTTTCAAGTGAGAGTTATATATAGCTTTGGGGCTAACGGAATCAAGGGATATGGGGAGAAACCAGGAACGGGGTACTGATTGTGGATGATCAGCCATGATCATATTGAATGACGGTGCTGGCTCGAAGGGCCGAATGGCCTGCTCCAGCATCCATGTTTCTATGTGTTTATGTGTCGATGTTTCCATGTTTCCATGGTTCTAGATTTCCATGTTTCTAGGTGTCTCTATTTCCAGCAGTAGCTCACCTGGGCACTGAGACCACCTGCAAGCCACCAACCTGGTGCCCAGGTAAATGTTCCAGCAGGTGTAGTCTGGCCAGCAGGTGGGCAGTGAGTGGTGATGGGCACAGGGAGCATCTGTGTACTGACCCAGGGCAGGGGCAGAGTGAGGCAAGTGGTGCCTCCAGAAGAGGTGCATGCTGGGAATGATGGACATGCTTGTCCTTCAGGGAATGATGGAGCTCCAAGATCCTCCATTACCTGTGATCTGTCCCACACTCCATGACCTGCCCACATCTCCTTCCATGCCATCTACAAAGGATGCTCCTGTGCTTTTCATCGCCATGCACTAGTTATCATGTTCCTCCAAAGCTATTGGAGATGATTCCTCTCGATAGGATTTACTCCCATTTGGAAGAGATTGGGTTAATTGGGGACAGGCAGCACATCGCTGTACAAGGCAAGAAGTGTCTTACTAACTCGATCAAGTTTTTTGAGGAGGTGAAGAAGGTGAATGATGGGCGTGGGGTGGTGGATGTCATCTAAGTCTTTTTAGTCCTGATTGGTCCTGACCCGAAACGTCACCTATCCATGTTCTCCAGAGATGCTGCCTGACCAGCTGAGTTACTCCAGCACTCTGTGAAACGTCACCTATCCATGTCCTCCACAGATGCCGCCTGACCCGCTGAGTTACTCCAGCACTTTGTGTCTTTTTTGTAAACCAGCATCTGCAGTTCCTTGTGTCGCCAATGAAAAGCAGAGATTGTATTGTGAGATGTTGAAGGGGTTTGACTGGATGAATGTAGACACACTCTTCCAATGGGGATTCCTCTTCAGGGAGAATCTAGAACCAGGGTCCCACTGTTGGTGATTGATGTCATCTACATGGATTTTATAGACAATAGACAATAGGTGCAGGAGGAGGCCATTCGGCCCTTTGAGCCAGCACCGCCATTTTAGCAAGGTGTTTGACAAAGCCCCCAGGGTAGGCTAACCCAAACGATTCAGATACTGGGTTTCAGTGACTTACACAGAAACATAGACAATAGGTGCAGGAGTAGGCCACTCGGCCCTTCGAGCCAGCACCGCCATTCAATATGATCATGGCTGATCATCCACAATCAGTACCCCGTTCCTGCCTTCTCCCCAGATCATTTGATTCCGTTAGCCGTAAGAGCAAAATCTAACTCTCTTGAAAACATTCAGTGAATTGGCCTCCACTGCCCTCTGAGGCAGAGAATTCCACAGATTCACAACTCACCGGGTGAAAAAAAATTCCTCACCTCCGTTCTAAATGGCCTCCCCCTTATTCTTCAACTGTGACCCCTGTTTCTGGACTCCCCCGACATCGAGAACATTTTTCCTGCATCTGCCGTTTCCAATCCTCCAAGAATGTTATATGTTTCTATAAAATCTCCTCTCATCCTTCTAAATTCCAACAAATACAAGCCCAGTCGACCCATTCTTTCATCATATGTCAGTCCCGCTATCCCGGGAATGAACCTAGTGAACCTGTGCTGCACTCCCTCAATGGCAATAATGTCCTTCCTCATATTAGGAGACCAAAATTGCACACAATACTCCAGATGTGGTCTCACCAGGGCCCTGTACAACTGCAGAAGGACCGCTTTGCTTCTATACTCAACTCCTCTCGTTATGAAGGCCAACATGCCATTGGCTTTCTACACTGCCTGCTGTACCTGCATGCTTACTCTCAGTGACTGATGTACAAGCACACCCAGGTCTCATTGCACCTCCCCTTTTCCTGATCTGATAACATTCAGATAATAATCTGCCTTCCCATTCCTGCCACCAAAGTGGATAACGTCACATTTATCCACATTATACTGCATCCGCCAGGCATCTGCCCACTCACACAACCTACGCAAGTCACCCTGCAGCCTCATAGCATCCTCCTCACAGCTCACACTGCCACCCAGCTTTGTGTCATCCACAAACTTAGAGATGTTACATTTAATTCCCTCGTCTAAATCGTTAAAATATATTGTAAACAACTGGGGTCCCAGCACCGAGCCTTGCGGCACCCCACTAGTCACTGCCTGCCATTCTGAAAAGGACCCGTTAATCCCTACTCTTTGCTTCTAGTCTGTGGGCTTCACAGTGGCGCAGCAGTAGAGCTGCTGCCTTACAGCGAATGCAGCGCCGGAGACTCAGGTTCGATCCTGACTACGGGTGCCGTCTGTACGGAGTTTGTACGTTCTCCCTGTGACCTGCGTGGGTTTTCTCTGAGATCTTCGGTTTCCTCCCACACTCCAAAGACGTACAGGTTTGTAGGTTAATAGGCTGGGTAAATGTAAAAAAATAAATAAAAATTGTCCCTAGTGTGTGTAGGATAGTGTTAGTGTGCAGGGATCGCTGGGCGGCACGGACCCGGTGGGCCGAAGGGCCTGTTTCCGTGCTGTATCTCTAAATCTAAAAAAATCTAAAAATCTAAACTAGTTCTCTATCCATGTCAATACCCTACCCCCAAAACCATGTGCTCTAATTTTGCTCACTAATCTCTTGTGTGGGACCTTGTCAAAGGCTTTTTGAAAGTCCAGGTTCACCACATCCACTGGCTCTCCATTATCCATTCTACTTGTTACATCCTCAAAAAAATCCCAAAAGATTAGTCAAGCATGATTTCCCCTTCATAAATCCATGCTGACTTTGACCAATCCCATCAAATACTTGGTGGTATGGATTCAGAACTGGGTTACTGATAGAAGGCAGTGGGTTGTGGTGGAAAGACTATTTTCAGTGGAGTTGGGACCTCTGAGTTGTTTGACATATACAGTGCATTCAGAAAGTATTCAGGCCCCTTCACTATTTCCACATTTTACCATGTTACAGCCTTATTTTAAAATGGATTAAATTCATTTTTTACCATCAATCTGCACACAATACCCCATAATAAAAAAGTAAAAACAGGTGTTTAGAAATTTTTGCAAAGTAATTAAAAATAAATAACTGAAATATCACATTTACATAAGTATTCAGACCCTTTGCTGTGACACTCAAAATTGAGCTTATGTTCATCCTGTTTCCATTGCTTACCTTTGAGATGTTTCTACAACTTGATTGGAGTCCACCAGTGGTAAATTAAATTGATTGGACATGATTGGGAAAGGCACACACCTATATAAGGTCCCACAGCTGACAGTGCATGTCAGAGCAAAAACCAAGCCATGAAGACAAAGGAATTGTCCGTAGACCTCCGAGACAGGATTGTGTCGAGACACAGATCTGGGGAAGGGTATAAAACAATTCCTGCAGCATTGCAGGTCCCGAGGAGCACAGTGGCCTCCGTCATTCTTAAATGGAATAACTTTGGAACCACCAGAACTCTTCATAGAGCTGGCCGCCCGGCCAAACTGAGCAATCGGGGGAGAAGGGCCTTGGTCAGGGAGGTGACCAAGAACCCGATGGTCACTCTGATAGAGCTCCAGAGTTCCTCTGTGAAGATGGGAGAACCTTCCAGAAGGACAACTATATCCGCAGCACTCCACCAATCAGGCCTTTATGGTAGAGTGGCCATACGGAAGCCACTCCTCAGTAAAAGGCACATGACAGCCCGCTTGGAGTTTGCCAAAAGGCACCTAAAGGACTCTCAGACGATGAGAAACAAGATTCTCTGGTCTGATGAAACCAAGGTTGAACTCTTTGGCCTGAATGCCAAGCGGCACCACTCATCACCTGGCCAATACCATACCTACGGTGAAGCATGGTGGTGGCAGCATCATGCTGTGGGGATGTTTCTCAGTGGCAGGAACTGGGAGACAAGTCAGGGTCGAGGGAAAGATGAACGGAGCAAAGTACTGAGAGATCCTTTATGTAAACCTGCTCCAGAGCGTTCTGGACCTCAGACTGGGGCGGAGGTTCATCTTGCAACAGGACAATGATCCTAAGACAAGACAACGTAGGAGTGGCTTTGTGACAAGTCTGTGAATGTCCTTGAGTGGCCCAGCCAGAGCCCGGACTTGAACCCGATCAAACATCTCTGGTGGAACCTGAAAATAGCTGTGCATCGACCCTCCCCATCCAACCTGACAGAGCTTGAGAGGATCTGCAGAGAAGAATGGGAGAAATTACCCAAATACAGGTGTGCCAAGCTTGTAGCATCATACCCAAGAAGACTTGAGGCTGTAATCGCTGCCAAAGGTGCCTCAACAAAGTACTGAGTAAAGGGTCTGAATACTTATGTAAATGTGATATTCTCAGTTATTTCTTTTTAATTTGCAAAAATTTCTAAACACCTGTTTTCACTTTTTTATTATGGGGTATTGTGTGTAGATTGATGATGAAAAAAATGAATGTAATCCATTTTAAAATAAGGCTGTAACGTAGTAAAATGTGGAGAAAGTGAAGGGGTCTGAATACGTTCTGAATGCACTGTGTAGTGATGACTTGGATGTAAACATAGACAGATTGGTTAGTGAATTTGCAGATTATAGCAAGATTGCTGGGGTCACAGACTGCATGAAGGCTGCCAAAGATTACAACAGGATACAGACCAGCAAAAGAAACGGGTATAAAGATGGCAGATGGTGTTTACTCTGAACAAGTGTGAGCTATTGCACTTTGGGAGGTTGAGTGGAATGGGGAAGTATACAATCAATAGCATGATCCTGAACAGCATTGATGTTCAGAGGCATCTTGGGGTCGAAGTCCATAACTCCCTAAAACTGGCAACACAAGTAGATAAAGAAAGCAGAAGGCAGACACAAAATGCTGGAGTAACTCAGCGGGACAGGCAGCATCTCTGGAGAGAAGGAATGGGAGATGTTTCGGTCGAGATCCTTCTTCAGACTTTGTGTGTCTACTTCTGTTCAAACCAGCATCTGCAGTTCCTTCCTACACAGTAAAGAAAGCATCTGGTTTAATAGGTCGAGGAAATTGGACACGCTAGAGGCAGGAAACATGTTCCCGATGTTGGGGGAGTCCCGAACCAGGGGCAACAGTTTAAGAATAAGGGGTAGAACGGAGATGAGGAAGAACTTTTTCACTCAGAGTTGTGAAGCTGTGGAATTCTCTGCCTCAGAAGGCAGTGGAGGCCAATTCTCTGAATGCATTCAAGAGAGAGTTAGATAGAGCTCTTAATGATAGTGGAGTCAGGGGGTATGGGGAGAAGGCAGGAACGGGGTACTGATTGAGAATGATCAGCCATGATCACATTGAATGGTGCTGGCTCGAAGGGCCGAATGGCCTCCTCCTGCACCTATTGTTTATTGAAATGAAGTAAAAAGAGCCAGTAAGTCATGATGAGTATTTGGAGTAATGTGTACGATACAGGGAGAACATGGAGACTTCTGAAAGGGTGCAGAGGTTTACTGGAATTATGCCTTAATTAGGGGGTATCAGCTGCAGGGGGAATCAGAGAGACTTGTATATCTTTCTCTGGAACACTGGAGGTTGGGTGGTGACCTGATATAAGTAAATGAAATTATGAGAGTCATAGATAGGGTAGACAGTCAGAACTTTTCCCCCAGGATGGACAAATGTAATACCAGAGGGCACCAGTTAGAGGAGACGTGAGGAGCAGGTTTCTTGCACAGTGTGAAGGGTGGTTGGAACACACTGCATGGGTGGTGGGGAGACAGATATCACAGTGGGGTTTAAGGGGGATATGGATTATGTGCAGACAGATAAGAGTTGGTTTTTGTCATCATGTTCTGCACAGACATTGTGGGCCGAAGGGCCTGTTCCTGTACTGGTCTGTATTGTGATGATCTGATTGTGGATGATGTGTAGGAAAATAACTGCAGATGCTGGTACAGAATGCAGGAGTAACTCAGCAGGTCGGGCAGCATCTAGGAGAGAGGGAATGGGTGACGTTTCGGGTCGAGACCCTTCTTCAGACTGATGTCAGGGGGGCGGGACAAAGGAAGGACATAGGTGGAGACAGGAAGATAGAGGGAGAACTGGGAAGGGGGAGGCGAAGAGGGGGACAGAGGAACTATCTAAAGTTAGAGAAGTCAATGTTCATACCACTGGGCTGATGGTCTGATTGTGGATGATCAGCCATGGTCACAATGAATGGCGTTGCTGGTTCGAAGGGCCGAATGGCCTCCTCCTGCACCTGTTGTCTGTGTTTCTATGATCTATGTCCTATGTGCTATGCTCCTTCGATTCCCTTCTTCTAACGACCTGCTGCACTCCTCCTGTTCCGGCAGCTTGGTCTGACAACCCTCCAGTCAATGTCAGACCATGCAAAACAAACACAGATTGTGGTTGAAACTGGCAAAGCCAAGAGACAAACACAGATCATGTTACCTGGTGTTGTCAGAGGGCCTGATACCAGCCGAAAGCTCCATCCATTAAAGCATTATCTGCAACCCTTCAGATCTAATCTACTTAATCTCAGAAAAATGATCATCAATTATTAAATACTCTTTTCAGCCAATATTTTAATCAGTGTATTTATCAACTTTCCCTCCTTTGGCTTGGAGCGGGACTGTGATTTCTTGCATTTCAAGCCTTCCTTGGCTGCTCTGCTTAAAAACCACAACCTCCAAATAAGACTTGAAAGCATTGATTTTGTCTTTCCACTATTATTGTTTGATTTTTTAAATAAACATAGCACAAAAAGTAAGGAAATTTGTGTTTGGTAGATTATTTCTTTGTTGTAACAATGCTTCTTGGCAATAAATCTTATACCGTTGGAAAGCCTGTTTATTACCCTTTTAAATGGTGCCACATTTGTAAGGAACATGCATTTGTGGGATGAGCAGCAGAGCTGAGTATGTGGGTTGCGCCCATGAAAAATCTGCCAAATCTCTGCCAATGCCAAACAGCTTATTCTGCCATTGACTCTTGTTCGGTGTTGTTTGGTGGATTGGATGATTGAAGTCTGAAGAAACAAGACATATTGGCAATTTAACAATTTATTCATTTAATAAACAGGAGCCTCAGTAGCGTGTGGAAGAACCATACACAGCCACAACAGCCTGGCACCTCCTCCTCATGCTGGTCACCAGCCTGGTCACACACTGTTGTGGGATGGCATCCCATTCTTCAACCAGCATTTGTCGCAAGTCAGCCAACGTGGTTGTGTTGGTCACTCTGGCACGAACAGCACGCCCAAGCTGATCCCACAAGTGTTCAATGGGGTTGAGGTCAGGACTGCTGGCAGGCCATTCCATCCTCTCCACTCCCAAATTCTGGAGGTAGTCTCTGAGAAACTCTGCTCTGTGGGGGCGAGCATTGTCATCTTGGAGGATAGAGTTCGGTCCCAGACTGTGGAGATATGGGATTGCCACTGGTTGCAGAATCTCATCTCGATATCTCTCTGCATTGAGATTGCCTCCAATGATGACAAGCCTCGTTTTTCCAGTGAGGGAGATGCCGCCCCACACCATCACACTGCCTCCACCAAAAGATGTTACTCTATCGGTGCAGCAATCAGCATAGCGTTCTCCGCGTCTTCTCCACACTTTGACCTATGATCCAACTGCCGTAGGCAGAATCTGGACTCATCGCTGAACATAAAGTTCCTCCACATGTTCAGGTTCCAGTGCACGTGTTGCCGACACCAGCGCAAACGGGCCTGACGGTGAAGGGCAGTCTTGGCAGGCCTCCTGGCAGCCCTATGAGACCGGAGATCGGCTGCGTGCAGTCTGTTCCGAATTGTGTGGGCAGAGAGCCGTCGGCCAAATCGTCCTGCAAACCTTGATTGCAAATCTGTAGAAGACAGCCTACGGTTCCTAAGTGCTGACAGGGTGAGGAAACGGTCTTCTTCGGGGGTCGTCTTCTTGGGACGCCCACTTCGCGGCCTGTCTCTGACATCCCCCGTTATATGGAACTTGGCCTTCACTTTGGAGATGGTACTAGGGCTCACTCCAAATAATGCCGCAACTTGGTTTTGCGGAACACCAGCTTGAAGTTGCCCTATCGCACGGGCCCTATCCAGATCAGTCAAACGTGGCATGCCAATTCTTGGAGCAGACACCTACTGACCACTGTAGCAGGGCCCATGCTCACAGATGCTGCCAATCAGGTGCCTATCAGGCACCTGATTGTCAGCACCTGGGGGTACCAGAAGCTCAAAACAAGAGTCAATAGCAACAGCAGAATAAGCCTCCAATGATGACAAGCCTCGTTTTTCCAGTCAAGAAGCACATCTGCGCCCTCCTTCCTCGCAACATGGACCCACTACAGTTCGCATAACGTCCGAACAGGTCCACGGATGATGCGGTCTCCCAGGTTCTACACACCGCTCTCTCTCATCTGGACAGCCAGGGGGGCTATGTGAGGATGCTGTTCATTGACTTTAGTTCAGCATTCAACACAATAGTCCCCAGCAGACTGGTTGAGAACCTGCTGGAACTGGGGCTTAGCACCCCTCTGTGTGCCTGGGTCCTGGACTTTCTCACTGCCAGGCCCCAAGTGGTCAGGATGGGGGAACACACATCTAGCTCCCTCACCCTGAACATAGGATCCCCCCAGGGCTGCGTCCTTAGCCCCCTACTGTACTCCCTGTACACACATGACTGTGGGGCCAGGTTCAGCTCAAACTCCATCATCAAGTTTGCTGATGACACTGTGGTGGTGGGCCGGATCTCCAACAACGATGAGAAGGCCTACCGGGAGGAGGTGGCTGATCTGGCACTCTGGTGTCAGGACAATAGCCTCCTCTTGAATGTCACTAAAACAAAGAAGCTGATTGTGGACTTCAGAAGGGCTAAACATCCAAGGACGTACACGCCACTGGAGATAAATGGGTCGATTGTGGATAGGGTGAGCAGTTTTAAATACTTGGGAGTCTGCATCGCAGAGGATCTGACGTGGGCAACGCACATTGCCGCACTGGTGGGCAAGGCTAAGCAGCGCCTTTACCACCTTAGACAACTGAGGAAATTCAGAGTGTCTCTGAAGATCCTTCATTGCTTCTACTCTGGGGCTGTAGAGAGCATCCTGTCCGGCAACATTACAGTCTGGTTTGGGAACAGCTCTGCCCAGGACAGGATGGCCCTGCAGAGAGTAGTGCGTTCAGCAGAACGCACCATGGGAACTACACTCATCCCCCTGCAGGACCTATACATCAGGAGGTGCAGATCCAGAGCAAGTAAGATCATGAGGGACCCCTGCCACCCCAGTAACGGACTGTTCCAGATGCTACGATCAGGCAAACGCCTCCGCTGTCACGCTGTGAAAACGGAGAGGATGAGACGGAGCTTCTTCCCACAGGCCATCAGGACTGTCAACTTTTATAACCCCAGAGACTAAATTTTTGTCGACACTAATAGTAACTTATTAACTTTATTTATATGCTGTAACTGTAATTCTTTTTGTGCACAACCCGCAGGCATTGCCACTTTCATTTCACTGCACATCATGTATGTGACAAATAAATTTGACTTGACTTGACAGAGATTTGGCAAATTTTTCATGGGCGCAACCCATATACTCAGCTCTGCTGCTCATCCCACAAATGCATGTTCCTTACAAATGTGGCACCATTTAAAAGGGAAATAAACAGGCTTTCCAACGGTATAAGATTTATTGCCAAGAAGCATTGTTACAACAAAGAAATAATCTACCAAACACAAATTTCCTTACTTTTTGTGCTATGTTTATATAGACGGGACTTTTTTTTGTTTAGTTTAGAGATACAGCACGGAAACAGGCCCGACCAGCGATCCCCACACACTAACACCACTGGGAACAATTTTTACATTTGCCAAGCCAATTAACCTACAAACCTGCACTTCTTTGGAGTGTGGGAGGAAACCGAAGATCTCGGAGAAAACCCACGCAGGTCACGGGGAGAGCGTACAAACTCCGTACAGACAGCACCCGTGGTCGGGATCGAACCCGAGTCTCCGGCGCTGCATTCGCTGTAAGGCAGCAACTCTACCGCTGCGCCACCGTGCTGCTGTGTTGTTGATGGTATTTACAGAGTACCAGTGTGCTGCGCTAATTGTTTAGGTGCCAGAGCTGTCACTGGGGCTGGAGCTGTCACTGGGGTGGAGTGGTCACTGATCACTGTGGTGGAGCGGTCACTGGTCACTGGGGCCAGAGCGGTCACTGGTCACTGGGGCCAGAGCGGTCACTGGTCACTGGGGCCAGAGCAGTCACTGGGGCCAGAGCAGTCACTGGTCACTGGGCCCAGAATGGTCGCTGGGGCCAGAGCGGTCGCTGGGGCCAGAGCGGTCGCTGGGGCCAGAGCGGTCGCTGGGGCCAGAGCGGTCGCTGGGGCCAGAGCGGTCGCTGGGGCCAGAGCGGTCGCTGGGGCCAGAGCGGTCGCTGGGGCCAGAGCGGTCGCTGGGGCCAGAGCGGTCGCTGGGGCCAGAGCGGTCGCTGGGGCCAGAGCGGTCGCTGGGGCCAGAGCGGTCGCTGGGGCCAGAGCGGTCGCTGGGGCCAGAGTGGTCACTGGTCACTGGACCCGGTGCGGTCGCTGGGGCCAGAGCGGTCGCTGGGGCCAGAGCGGTCGCTGGGGCCAGAGCGGTCACTGGGGCCGGAGCGGCCGCTGTTAAATTCCCCACGCTGTTTATTTAAGCTTTTTTTTACAAAGGTGCCCGGGTGGCGCGGTGAGCTCCACAGCACGGCACCCCTGGGGAGGGGGCACCCCTGGGCAAGGGGGCAGCCCTGGGCGAGGGGGGGGCACCCCTGGGCGAGGGGGCACCCCTGGGCGAGGGGGGGGCACCCCTGGGCGAGGGTGGGGCACCCCTGGGCGAGGGGGGCACCCCTGAGCGAGGGGGGGGCAGCCCTGGGCGAAGGGGGGGCACCCCTGGGCGAAGGGGGGCACCCCTGAGTGAGGGGGGCACCCCTGGGCGAGGGGGGCACCCCTGGGCGAGGGGGGCAGCCCTGGGCGAGGGGGGCAGCCCTGGGCGAGGGGGGGGCACCCCTGGGCGAGGGGGCAGCCCTGGGCGAGGGGGCAGCCCTGGGCGAGGGGGCAGCCCTGGGCGAGGGGGCAGCCCTGGGCGAGGGGGCAGCCCTGGGCGAGGGGGCAGCCCTGGGCGAGGGGGCAGCCCTGGGCGAGGGGGCAGCCCTGGGCGAGGGGGCAGCCCTGGGCGAGGGGGGGGGCAGCCCTGGGCGAGGGGGGGGCACCCCTAGGCGAGGGGGGGCACCCCTGGGCGAGGGGGCAGCCCTGGGCGAGGGGGGCAGCCCTGGGCGAGGGGGGGGCACCCCTGGGCGAGGGGGCATCCCTGGGCGAGGGGGCACCCCTGGGCGAGGGGGGCACCCCTTGGCGAGGGGGGCAGCCCTGGGCGAGGGGGGGGCACACCTGAGCGAGGGGGGCACCCCTGGGCGAGGGGGGCAGCCCTGGGCGAGGGGGGTGCACCCCTGGGCGAGGGGGGGGCACCCCTGGGCGAGGGGGGGGCACCCCTGGGCGAGGGGGGGGCACCCCTGGGCGAGGGGGGGGCACCCCTGGGCGAGGGGGGGGCACCCCTGGGCGAGGGGGGGGCACCCCTGGGTGTGGGTCAGATCGCCGGTGAGCTCGGCACACCTGCTTGTGTTCGCTATGTTTACATATCTGATGTGCTGCTGCAAATTAGCATTTCATTGTTCCGTTTCGGGACATGTGACAGTAAAACTCTCAACTCTGTTCCATGTGAGTTATGCACCAGGTGATGCAGCAGGTAGAGCTGCTGCCTCACAGCGCTAGAGACCCGGGTTCCATCCTGACTACGGGTGCCGTCTGTACGGAGTTTGCACGTTCTCCCCGTGACCTGCGTGGGTTTTCTCCGGGTGCTCCGGTTTCCTCCCACACCCCAAAGACGTGCAGGTTGTAGGTTCATTGGCTTCGTTAACATTGTAAATTGTCCCTGTTGTGTGTAGGATAGTGCTAGTATACAGGGTGATTGCTGGTCAGCACAGACTCGGTGGGCCGAAGGGCCTGTTTCCACACTGTATCTCTACAGTCTAATGCCACTGTATGTAACATGGTTAATGTAAGTCAACGCCTGAACATTACAGTCAATCACTGTATGATGGTGATAACTGAAACCAGAATCCTCCTCAACTCTGCATGCCTACACTCCAGGAACACCATGTTACAGGAATGGCCTCTACACCGCTGGTATCAGACGACCGACCGGTCCTCATGTATAGCTTGATCATGTACGGTTCGATGTGATTCTTACGTGTACTCGTGTGATCTGACAGGATACTCATCTATGCATTGCTTCTGCACAAACCAGAAACTAAATCTCATCGTCTTTAGATGCGTTCCAAGCAGGTTCACGGGAATGAGAGAGAAGGACACTTTCACCTTATCACAGGTCACCCTCAACAGAGGTCACACCAGAGGTCACCCTCATCACAGGTCACACCAGAGGTCACACCAGAGGTCACCCTCATCACAGGTCACCCTCATCACAGGTCACACCAGAGGTCACACCAGAGGTCACACCAGAGGTCACACCAGAGGTCACACCAGAGGTCACACCAGAGGTCACACCAGAGGTCACCCTCATCACAAAGGGTCTTGCTGCCTCTTTAGACGCTTTTGAAGTGGGATGGGAGGGAATCAGGGACAACTAGCCCATCAAGGACAACTAGCCCATCAAGGACAACTAGTCCATCAGGCATCCTGATGGCAGTTCCATACCTGCAAGAAGCTGCCAGCTGTAGAAGTGGACTCAGTTACAACTTTTAAGACTTTAGAACCGATGTAAGAATAGGAAGGGTTTGGAGGGCTATGGCCCAAATGCATGGGACTAGCCCAGTATGCCAACTTGGTTAGCATGAACAGGGTGGGCCAAAGGGCCTGTTTCCATGCTGTACAGCTCTGTGACTCTAAGCTAATAGGAAAACATTTTAAAATTTAGCCATAAAGATTTGATATAATTCAAAAGGAAAATACCAAATGGTGGAACAGCAATATGACTGGATTCTATTGAGTTATTACAGACAGAAGTGAAACCACTTCACTCTCCCTAGTGCCTCCACCCTGCCTCCTGTCTTTCACGCTGAAGTTTGGATCCAAACACGCCTTCATCTGACCGACTGTTTATCCCGTGCACTAGCAGACAATGAGAGTCATAAAGTCATGTGATTGGAGCAGAATTAGGCCATTCGGCCCATCAAGTCTATTCCGCCATTTAATCATGGCTGATCTATCTCTCCCTCCTAACCCCATTCTCCTGCCTTCTCCCCATAACCCTTGACACCCGCGCTAATCAAAAATCTATCTATCTCTGCCTTAAAAATATCCACTGACTTGTGGCCTCCACAGCCGTCTGTGGCAAAGAATCCCACAGATTCACCACCCTCTGGCTAAAGAAATTCCTCCTCATCTCCTTCCTAAGGGAACGTCCTTTAATTCTGAGGCTTTGACCTCTAGTCCTAGACTCTCTCACTATTGGAAACATCCTCTCCACATCCACTCTATCCAAGCCTTTCACTATTCTGTACGTTTCAATGAGGTCCCCCTCATTCTTCTAAACTCCAGCGAGTACAGGCCCAGTGCCTCTCAGGCCAACTATCTGATGTCACCTCAGAGCTGCTCGCACTAGTCTCAAACCCCACGGTTATCTACATGCACGACATTTCACTAGAAGTCACCAACTTATATTAATATATCAATATTAATATAAAGATACAGCACAGAAACAGGCCCTTCGGTTCACCAAGGCGATGCCATCGATCGCTCATTCACAGTAGTCCTGTTATCCCACTTTCCCATCCATTCCCGACACACTAGGGGCAACTTACAGAGGCTGATTAACCTGCAACCCCAGATGTAAAAGGCACACGGATAAAATCCTTGCCAGCAATTAAATAATATTCTCAATGATTTCAAACTTTCCCATGAGCATTTCTGCATCTTTCCTGGAACCAGATTCTATCTGTTTCATTCCTTTCTGAGACACAAGGAACTGCAAATACTGATTTACAAAAAAAACAACCCAAAGTGCTGGAGTAACTCTGCAGGGCAGGAGGCATCTCTGGAGAACATGGATAGGTGATGTTTAGAGTCAGGGCCCTTCCTCAGACTCCTTACAGCCACTGCTTGCTTGGTCATTATCTTGCTTGGTGGTGAGTCTGGACTTAAAATAGCCTCTCAAAACTCCTGGCAACAGAACAGATAATATGGATGATATTATCTCGAGGAAGAGATTGTGAGATATTGGTTTTGACCTGTAATATTGAAATGGAGATTAAGTTGCATCTGAAGCTGGCACTAATAATTCTGCTGAAAGTTTGATTAATGGTTCAATCTATTTGGTCTCATCTGACAGATGTCCAGTGTATAAATTGGCATCTCTTCTGAAAGTGAAACTTCACATTGATGAACATGCAGGGGAATTGATTAAAAAAATTAATCAGGGAAATCCCAGATTGGACGTTAACAAGATTTTTGGGAAAGTCCCACATGGTCGGTGAGTGTGGGTGGGGAGCTCACATGGGTTCAGGGTAAGTTTGACAATTGGATACAAACCAAACTGGAAACAACATGGGACACAGTTTGTTTCCCAGGGCAGAGGATTCTAAAACTAGAGGGGAGACTAAGCTGAGAGGGGAGAGATTTAAGAGGAACCTCAGTTGGGTAGTTTTGCACTCAGAGGGCAGTTCGTATTTGGAAAGAGCTGCCAGCGGATTCTATAGAAGAGGATACAATTATGACCTAGAGAAGATGTTTTGATGGATACATGGATAAGCAGGATTTAGAGGGTTATGGTTCAAATGCAAGCAAATGGGACAAGGTGGGTTGCAGGGCTTGTATCTGTGCTGCACAGCCCGACGACTCTATGACTAGATGTCTCGCTGGCCAAAACATTTTATTTTGAATCCCAATTTCCTTTAATCTGACTGAAGACAAGACAATGTGTCTCTCTGTGAATGGACCGTGCTACTGACGACAGATCTATGTGAGGAGGAAGCTTATCTTTGGTCACCAGCACTGCTGAGCGTTTTAGATTTAGATTTAGAGATACAGCGCAGAAACAGGCCCTTCGGCCCACCGGGTCCGCACCGCCCAGCGATCCCCGCACATTAACACTATCCTACACACACTAGGGACCATTTTTACATTTACCAAGCTAATTAACCCACAAACCAGCACGTCTTTGGAGTGTGGGAGGAAACCGAAGATCTCGGACTCCGTACAGACAGCGCCCGTAGTCAGGATGGAACCTGAGTCTCCGGCGCTGCATTCGCTGTAAGGCGGCAACTCTACCGCTGCGCCACCGTGACTGCCCTGACACTGGTCATCCTCACCATCACCCAACAGAGTGGAACGTGCAAAGGTGAGGATAATGCACACTGGAGCATCCTCGGTGCTTTGATGCCAGCAACCAAAGAGGAACATCTCTCCTGTATCTGAGCAGTTGCAGAGATCATCAGCCCCAACACCTTACAACCATACAACCCCCACACCATACAATCATCAACGCACACACCATAATCATCAACCTCCACACCACACAATCTTCAACCCCCACATCCTCGCACACTGCAACCATCAACCTCCACACCACACAATCATCAACCTCCACACCACACAATCATCAACCTCCACACCACACAATTATCAACCCCCACACCCCCGCACAGTACAACCATCAACCTCCACACCACAATCAACCTCCACACCCCCGCACACTACGACCATCAACCTCCACACCATACGATCATCAGCCTCCACACCTTTCAACCATCAGCTCCCATGCCTTTCAACCATCGGCTCCAATACCTTACAATCATCAACCCCAATACCTATTACCCATCAACTCCAAAACCATACAAACATCAACTGCAATGTCTTTCAATCATCAACCGTAATACCTTCAATGTACAATGAACAAAAGGTCCTTTATGTCAAAGTATTGTAAAGAAATTATTACTTCCCCATTCTTGTTAGACGAAAATTTGTGAAAGATCAGAGTCCTGGAGATACAGTGTGGAAACAGGCCCTTCAGCCTAACTTGCCATGCTGACTAAGATGCCCCATCTACACTAGTCGCACCTGCCCATGTTTGGCCCATATCCCTCTAAACCTTTCCTGTCCATGTACTTGTCCAAATGTCGTTCCTTGAGTTAATGATGAGCTTCATTCAAACGGCATCAGAAGCCAAAGACAGAGTGGTCAGAGGAGAGAAGTGGAGTTGAAGAGTAATCCCCAGATGTGTGGCCATTCTGCAAAGCAGTGGCCAATCTAGTTTTAGAGTCATAGAGTCAGAGAACTGTTATAGCAGGGAAACAGGACCTGCAGCCCCCTTGTCCATGCTGACCATTAGCACACTGACCAGTCCCTTTTGCCTGCCTTTGGCCCATATCCCTCTAAACCCTTCCAGTTGATATATCTGTCCAAAGAGACACAAAATGCTGGAGTAACTCAGCAGGCCAGGCAACACCTGTGGAGAACATGGATAGGTGACGTTTCACAGAGTGCTGGAGTAACTCAGCGGGTCAGGCAGCATCTGTGGAGAGAAGGAATGGGTGATGTTTCCGGTTGAGACCCTTCTTCAGACTGAGTGTCAGGGGAGAGGGAGTTACAAAGATAATTCCAACACCAATGTCCAAATGTCTTTTAAAGACTAATTGTAACCACTTCTATAGATTCCTCTGGCAGCTGATTGCAGGTACAGAATGAACCTTGGTTAGTTCATTCTCAAGTGTGGAGGGGATCTTATTGAGGGCACTCAATGAACCACTCTGAGCATGAAGAGAAGTAGGGGAATAATCATTGCCCAGGGTCCCTGTGTGGAGGGATGTTGTAGCCTCCGTAGTTGCATGGGGAATGTGTTGTGATAGGATGCATGGGCTTTGTCTGCTGGGGATGGATGTGTTCATTAAAACATTACCAGTCTCTGGAATACTGTAGGAGGAAGAGGGGAAGTGAGGAAAGGTCATAAGGTGTAGTCAAGGTCTGTGGTTCCTTGTGAAATCTCTGGGTGCTCTTCCAATGTTGATTGTGGAGTTTAATTCTGTCATCCACATCCTTTACAATAGTCTTTCCACTTCAATGAGCATAATGTTCACAGGTATTTATTCACAAAATGCTGGAATAACTCAGTGGGTCAGGCAGCATCTCAGGAGAGAAGGAATGGGTGACATTTCGGGTCGAGACCCTTCTTCAGTCTGAAGAAACGTCACCCATTCCTTCTCTCCTGAGATGCTGCCTGCCCTGCTGAGTTACTCCAGCATTTTGTGAATAAATACTTTCGATTTGTACCAGCATCTGCAGCTATTTTCTTACAATTAGAACGGAGATGAGGAAGAACTTTTTCAGTCAGAGAGTGGTGAAGGTATGGAATTCTCTGCCTCAGAAGGCAGTGGAGGCCAGTTCGTTGGATGCTTTCAAGAGAGAGCTGGATAGAGCTCTTAAGGATAGCGGAGTGAGGGGGTATGGGGAGAAGGCAGGAACGGGGTACTGATTGAGAATGATCAGCCATGATCGCATTGAATGGCGGTGCTGGCTCGAAGGGCTGAATGGCCTACTCCTGCACCTATTGTCTATTGTCTATTGTCTATAATGTTCACAGGCATACATTTACATTTCATTTAGAGTTTATCACAATAGATGTGATTTATTATTGATGTCTATCATTGAAAAGACTTGTGAAAATCTAACACTAATCTAAAACTCCGCAGCTCAAAGCAATGTGTGTGATTGTGCCTGTGGCAACTGTCTGCAAATGCTTGATATTTCATCTCATTTCCTTGTCTCTTCTCCAAATAATTCATTTTATTCTTTAAATCCAAACCCATATCTCTGATAAAACGATGAGATATTCTGCTTTTGCCACGTTCAGAGGCTATGAGCGTTATCCTTGGCTGTGCAAAAGTCCATTCCTTTCATGCCTCCAATCATTGCATAACTTGGACATAAGTGGAAATGGTTTGAACGAGTGTGTTTTGCTGAGTTGCTGCAGCGTAAGAATGTAAATGTTCCATTTATGGTACATCTGGCAATGAACACTCTGGACTTGACTCTCTCTCTAATGTAAATGGTGCTTAGAACACAAGGGAAAATGTTTCTCAATTCCCATCTAGAGGGCAGCTCTATTTTTATCACTGGTGGGACTAGCGCAGATGGGTCCTGTTTCTGTGCTATGTGACTCTATGGTTCCATCACCTGAAGCCACAGCTGCTACAGAGAACTAACTGCAGCTTGAGTGGCGACTGTACTGAGTTTGCATTTTATCCTTGTCTTTGCATTATCAGGGCTCGCATCATTCTGCAATTTTAGAAAAATAGAAAATAGGAGGAGGCCATTCAGCCCTTCGAGCCAGCACTGCCATTCAATATGATCATGGCAGATTATCCAAAATCAGTACCCCGTTCCTGCTTTCTCCCCATATCCCTTGATTCCATTAGCCCAAAGTGCTATATCTAATTCTCTCTTGAATACAGCTAGTCTTGAATTAGTAGCTGAATTAAAAATTGTTGTCCTAAACAGCACCTCTGATATCCAATTCTATTTATACTTTTTTCTTTCAGCAAATATTTCAATTTTTTTCTTTCTAAATTTTTCCATCTCACAAACATTGGTATTTAATTTATTTGTACTTCCTATCAAATGAACTGCATGCTAGGAATGTAGAAGGGTTTCGACCCGAAACGTCACCCATTCCTTCTCTCCTGAGATGTTGCCTGACCTGCTGAGTTACTCCAGCATTTTGTGAAATAAATACCTTCGATTTGTACCGGCATCTGCAGTTATTTTCTTACACTGCATGCTAGGAATTACTAACATAATTCTGTTCTATTGAGATGACTCTTGTCTCTATTATCAATCAAAACGTATAAGATTATTAAGGGGTTGGACACGTTAGAGGCAGGAAACATGTTCCCAATGTTGGGGGAGTCCAGAACAAGGGGCCACAGTTTAAGAATAAGGGGTAGGCCATTTAGAACGGAGATGAGGAAAAACGTTTTCAGTCAGAGAGTTGTGAATCTGTGGAATTCTCTGCCTCAGAAGGCAGTGGAGGCCAATTCTCTGAATGCATTCAAGAGAGAGCTAGATAGTGCTCTTAAGGATAGCGGAGTCAGGGGGTATGAGGAGAAGGCAGGAACGGGGTACTGATTGAGAATGATCAGCCATGATCACGTTGAATGGCGGTGCTGGCTCGAAGGGCCGAATGGCCTCCTCCTTCACCTATTGTCTGTTGTCTAATCACTCAGTTTAACTCTGCAAATGTTTTGATGCTTATTGTGGCCCAGTCAGTTACTTATGAGTTCAAAGTTAAACACAAAGTGCTGGAGGAACATGTGTGGGAAGGAACTGCAGATGCTGGTTTATACCGAAGATAGACACAAAAAGCTGGAGTAACTCAGCGGGACAGGCAGCATCTCTGGAGAGAAGGAATGGGTGATATTTCGGGCCAAGACCCTTCCTCTGCTTGGGACTCTCAGCCTGAGGAAGGGTCTCGAACTGAAATGTCACCTATTCCTTTTCTCCTGAAATGCTGCCTGAACCGCTGAGTTACACCAGCATTCTGTCTATCTTCTGGAGAAACATTGGGTCAGGCGGATGGACAGGGATGTGTCTGGCTGGGACCCTCTCTAGGACTTTGAGTTCAGCTTCAGGGCTTTGAGCAGGGAAATCTCAGCCTATGTGTACTGTTGGCACTGAGCTGTCTATCGAAGGCTCCAATGGAATGATTCCAGAGGGAAACAGGAGAGATGTCCCTGGTGTTGCACAGCTGATTGTCGGCATGCAGTCACAGATTTCATGCAGTACAGCAGTAACTACCCTTCAACAACTTTGTAATTAGCTTCAAAATACACAGGAACACATGGAGTTCACAGAGGCCAGTTCATAAATGCATTTTCCTGTCTACACTCAAGCCTTGACTTTTTATGCATTGAATAAAGATCTGAACACTAGCCCCTGGGGAAATGTTTCATCGCTCCAGTTTTATAAAACTCATTAATCATCATTCTCCACTTCTGTGCTTGCATGCATTCAGTTTTATACAAGTGCCTTACAGGGATTTATAAAACTATGTCTGACACAACTTACTAAAAGGAATTATTAAAAATTGAACATTATCTGTTGTTTTTACCTCCTGACAGTCTTGCTTCCAGACCGACTTGGTAGCAAGTATCTGTCTCTCTCTGCCTCTTGCTTAAGGCTGCACCTTCCATAACGTTTGGGACAAAGACCCATCATTTATTTATTTGCCTCTGTACTCCACAATTTGAGATTTGTAATAGAAAAAAATCACATGTGGTTAAAGTGCACATTGTCAGATTTTAATGAAGGCCAATTTTATACATTTTGGTTTCACCATGTAGAAATTACAGCAGTGTTTATACATAGTCGTCCCCCCATTTCAGGGCACCATAATGTTTGGGACACATGGCTTCACAGGTGTTTGTAATTGCTCAGGTGTGTTTAAATGCCTCCTTAATGCAGGTATAAGAGAGCTCTCAGCACCTAGTCTTTCCTCCAGTCTTTCCATCTTGGAAACATTTATTGCTGTTTATCAACATGAGGACCAAAGTTGTGCCAATGAAAGTCAAAGAAGCCATTATGAGACTGAGAAACAAGAATAAAACTGTTAAAGACATCAGCCAAACCTTAGGCTTAGCAAAATCAACTGTTTGGAACATCATTAAGAAGAAAGAGAGCACTGGTGAGCTTACTAATCGCAAAGGAATTGGCAGGCCAAGGAAGACCTCCACAGCTAATGACAGAAGAATTCGCTCTATAATAAAGAAAAATCCCTAAACACCTGTCCGACAGATCAGAAACACTTCAGGAGTCAGGTGTGGATTTGTCAATGACCACTGTCCGCAGAAGACTTAATGAACAGAAATACAGAGGCTACACTGCAAGATGCAAACCACTGGTTAGACGCAAAAATAGGATGGCCAGGTTACAGTTTGCCAAGAAGTACTTAAAAGAGCAAATACAGTTCTGGAAAAAGGTCTTGTGGACAGATGAGGTGAAGATTAACTTATATCAGAGTGATGGCAAGAGCAAAGTATGGAGGAGAGGAGAGAAGGAACTGCCCAAGATCCAAAGCATACCACCTCATCTGTGAAACACAGTGGTGGGGGTATTATGGCCTGGGCATGTATGGCTGCTGAAGGTACTGGCTCACTTATCTTCATTGATGATACAACTGCTGATGGTAGTAGCATAATGAATTCTGAAGTGTATAGACACATCCTATCTGCTCAAGTTCAAACAAATGCCTCAAAACTCATTGGCCGGCGGTTCATTCTACAGCAAGACAATGATCCCAAACATACTGTTAAAGCAACAAAGGAGTTTTTCAAAGCTAAAAAATGGTCAATTCTGGAGTGCCCAAGTCAATCACCCGCTCTGAACCCAATTGAGCATGCCTTTTATATGCTGAAGAGAAAACTGAAGAGGACTAGCCCCCAAAACAAGCATAAGCTAAAGATGGCTGCAATACAGGCCTGACAGAGCATCACCAGAGAAGACACCCAGCAACTGGTGATGTCCATGAATCGCAGACTTCATCAGTCATTGCATGCAAAGGATGTGCAACAAAATGCTAAACTACAAAGTAATGAACTACTTTCATTTGCATGACATTGCTGTGTCCCAAACATTATGGTGCCCTGAAATGGGGGGACTATGTATAAACACTGTTGTAATTTCTACATGGTAAAATGTATAAAAATGGCCTTTATTAAAATCTGACAACGTGCACTTTAACAACGTGGGATTTTTTTCTATTACAAATCTGAAATTGTGGAATACAGAGGCAAATAAATAAATGATGGGTCTTTGGCCCAAACATTATGGAGGGCACTGGTGTCAGGGGTTATGGGGAGAAGGGGGTTTGGAGGGAGAGATGCATTAGCCATGATTGAATGGCAGAGTAGACTTGATGGGCTGAATGGCCTAATTCTGCTCCTATCACCTATGACCTTACGACCAACATCCACGAGATCGTTTTACTAACAAGCTCATCATATTAGACTTTTAAAAACCATAAACAACAGAAGGTGCTGGTTGCCTCTGATTGGTCAATGCTTGTCCCCTGTGGGGCAAAATGGAACCATTTTGATTGAGATCACATTCTTGTCATGGTTTATGATAATAGTCATGTATTGTCTTGCCACTGACTGGTTAGCACGCAACAAAAGCCTTTCACTGTACCTCAGTACATGTGACAATAAACTAAACTGAAACTTCTTGCCCTGGAGAAGTCTAACTTCAGTTTACAACACAAATCCAGAGCAAACATCTGCATAATTTGGCATTAATTTGATTCATAAATTCAAGGAGTAGAATTAGGCCATTTGGCCCTCAAGTCTAGTCCGCCATTCAATCAGGGTTAATTTATCTCTCCCTCTCAACCCCATTCTCCTGCCTTCTCCCCATAACCCCTGACACCTGTACTAATCAAGAATCTGTCTATCTCTGCCTTAAAAATACCCAATGACTGCCTCCACAACCGTCTGTGGCAAAGAATTCCACAGATTCACCACCCTCCGGCTAAAGAAATCCTCATCTCCTTTGTAAAGGTACATCTTGCTCAGTTGTGGAAAATAAAATCTCATCTTGTGTAACGGACCGCAGGTAGACCCAAACGCAGCACACGGAACCAAGGACCTAGTTTTAGAATGAGCTTTCTTTCTACCTGCTCGTGGTCGGGGACAAGACATGAAGGTCGGGAGCAGGCAGGGTCGGCAACGGGAAATCAGTCCAAGAGACAATGCTGGAGCGTCTTGCATGAGGGCAAAGAACAATCTGGCAAAGAGTGTGTGTGCAGGAAGGGTTTATATGCTGGCTTGATTGGTGATCTGGAGCAGGTGAGTGAACAGGTGAGGGGAGTTGGCTTAACGTGGTGGGCGTGGCTGGCAGGTGAGTTAACAGGACAGACTGTGACAATCTTGGTAGGATGTAGGTTGTAGAAATGGCCAGGCACATCTGTGAAACAACCTGCTTCAGAAGGTTGGATTTATCAGCCAGTACGTGTCCCATCAGATCATTCTGGAGTCTTATCGATTCGCGGTAAAGTACACAATCATTGATTGGCCTCGATATGCTACAGTCGGCGTATGCTACATAAAATGGCAGGGTATTCCACCTGAACACGAAAGAAGCAGAGTTGTGAAGCGCATGTCATTGAATGGGGAACTACAGCTAAAGCTATTCAAGAGAGAGTTATTTAAGATATTGCTCAGGGCTAGCGGAATCAAGGGATATGGGGAGTACTGATTGTGGATGATCAGCCATGATCACATTGAATGGCAGTGCTGGCTCGAAGGGCCGAATGGCCTCCTCCTGCACCGATTGTCTATGTTTCTATGTAAGTGCAACAGTACGGTGGGAGGTAGAGTGACGGGCAGAGTCTACCGCATCCGAGAATGAGGAGCGTTCTGTAATCTCCAAACCAATGCACACCAATGACAAAGCGGCCACAAGCTCTCCAGAAGCAGGAGAAGCTGGTGAATGTTATTGTCGATGGGTCACTCTAACTCTCGATGATAACCGTGCCAGGGATGTAGAGAAACATCTCCCGGTGCCCGGGTGTCAGCGCCAGCTCACCCCAACCGCCTTCATTCAACTGCATGGTCATTTGTTGTCAAAGTTGAATCAAACTACAAGCGGGTCAGGCAGCATCTGTGGAGAGAAGGAATGGGTGACGCTTCGGGTTGAGACCATTCTTCAGTCGCGACCCGAACAGCCACCCATTCCTTCTCTCCAGAGACGCTGCTTGACCCGCTGAGTTACTCCAGCATTTTGTGTCTGTCTTCTGTGTAAATCAGCACCTGCAGTTCCTTTATACACATCCCAAACTACACGTAGCGGGTGAGACGGGGCAACCGCGCGGGTTAACGGCTCACACGTACCGTCCACGGCAACCTCTGCAACATCACACTGAGCTCGCTGCCCCTCGCCAGTCCCGGCTACAGATGGCGATGACTGGTCCCAGCGTCTCTGGTTCCCTCTCCCCCCTCCATCCACCCCCCGCCCTCCCTCTCCCCCTCCCTCCCTCCCTTTCCCTCCACCCCCCGCCCTCCCTCTCCCTCTCCCTCTCCCCCTCCCTCCCTCCCTTTCCCTCCACCCCCCACCCTCCCTCTCCCTCTCCCCCTCCCTCCCTTTCCATCTCCCTCCCTCCCTCCCTCCCCCCCTTTCCATCTCCCCCCTCCCCCCTTTTCCCTCCCACTCCCTCCCCCTCTCGCCCTCTCCCCCTCCCTCCCTCTCTTACCCTCCCTCTCTCCCTCTCCCTCCTCTCTCTCCCCCCCTCTCTCCCCCTCTCCCCTCTCTCCCCCCCCCACTCTCCCCCCCCCTCTCTCCCCCCCTCTCTCCCCCCCTCTCTTCCCTCCCCCCCCCCCCCCGCCGTTGCATAACCGGTGATTTATCTTTCCCTGCAATGCCGCAAACATTCCCGTGTTTGTAACGAGTACCTTTGAAGTTGGGTCTGATCCTGGCGTCGTAGCCCGAGGTCCTTCCCATCAGTTTGTCGAGGAAGTCTGAGGGTGACGGGGAGTTCGTTGACGATCTGGCCGCGTTCACCTCCTTGGCGGCGGCCAAACTGCGGGAAGGAAGCGGAGAGGAGAGAGTGGTGATCGGGCCGGGGTCGCCTTCGCCGCCGCCGCCGCCGCCGCACCGGACCGGACCGGACCGGACCGAGCGCCACATAAACAGCCACAACTTACTGCAACCCTCGCCAACAGAAAACAAATAGCGGCCCCAAACACTACAGTTTATCAAATAAAGCGCGGCGGCCGAGAAGCGCCATGGCTTGATGTTGGTGGGGGGACATTGAAGTGGTGGTCTTGGTGTTGTTGTTGTTGTTCATTCCCCACTCACTGTTTATAAAGGCGGTCCCGGCCATTAGTCACGGTGGTGGGAGAGGGGGAGGGGGGGGGGGGGTGACCGGTCTCCGCGCACAATCCCAATCCCAATCCCAATCCCAATCCCAATCTCAGAGCCTGTGCCTCTACCCCAGTCTGACTCCAGCACCGTCCCCGTCGTCTCCTTACACTCGGAATGCCAGGCCGCCCAAGGGTTGAGTCCAAAGGTCCGGCCGCCCCGTCCCTTCTCACCGACACCTTGTGTGGCCGGAGACCGGCCCGAACCGGCGCAACAAACTCGCGGAGGTTTTATTTAAAATATATATAATTTGGATTCGTGAAGCACAACTTAATATTCAAGCGATCAAATGAATGTCAGACGAGAACTGCTGGTCACTGCTGGTTTGGTGAGAGGATGTAATTTATGGGGATCCGCAAACGGCAGCAATCGGACATCGACGGTCACGTTCCTTCACCAGCGGGATAACGGGAAATGGCAGAAACTGCACCAATCCCGGTGATCTCGCTGCTTCCACCCAACGCTCCCCCTTGGGTCGGGCACTCAGTGGGAAGGGACACTGCCGGACGGCGCGGGATGGACCTGGCATCGGCAGCGATGCGATATTTGCCCCCACATGAAACCAATCTGCAAGGAATGCAGAGGAAACCAAACTGTGGAATTCTCTGCCTCAGAAGGCAGTGGAGGCCAATTCTCTGAATGCATTAAAGAGAGAGCTAGATAGAGCTCTTCATGATAGCGGAGTCAGGGGGTATGGGGAGAAGGCAGGAACGGGGTACTGATTGAGAATGATCAGCCATGATCACATTGAATGGCGGTGCTGGTTCGAAGGGCCGAATGACCTCCTCCTGCACCTATTGTCTATTGTCTATAATGCAACAAAATGGTCAAATGGAGACGGGTCCCAGACCAAGGGCGCGGGTCAGTGACGAGTTAGCTCCACTTTAGACACATACAATTGGCTTAACTGGGAGAAGTGGCCAAGGTTTGTAAGATGACAAGAGAGCCTTGCTGAATGAGTGAATCTTCCAGCTGCAAACAGCGCTATAACTATCACCTGCGCTCTCCAGCAACGAGCCCACCCTCGCCACCGATCTAACGCACAGTTAGCGTTCATTGCACCAAAGCTGAGTTCGTCAACACAAGTGTTTTGGGACACGTTTGTTGCTGAACGCGGCACTAATGTATCGGCGGTGGAGGGTTTAGCTGCGACCAGCGGGGCGAGCTGCAGTTCCCTTGCCGCCGGCAGTGGGCAGTGTTGTCCACCGACTCCACATCACTGCGGTCTGATCCAATGCACCACAATTAATATCGGGGTTCGGGGCGCACGGACATTGCCCCCCAACATCACCGCGCCTGCCCCAATGGCGAATCGGCAAAGCAGATCTGTGGAAACAGGTCACGGAAAGCACAGCAATCCCCACCCCCCCGTTTGAAATCCCGATTCACTACAGCACTTGCAGTAATCCGCTCCGAGTCCGTTTTAATTAAACCGGTCGCTTGAAATAAAGAAAACAAATATCTCACCTGAAAAACACCAGAGTCTCCCACAAGTACAGGCGCAGAGCGGCCGGGAGGTGCATCTTTGAAGCCGGATGATGTTGGAATGGGCTGTCGATGCAGGTGTCGCAGGGACTCCTGGCGTTGTGTGTGTGAGTGTGTGTGTGTGTGCGCGTTATGTATGTGTGCGTTCTGTGTGTGTGTATGTGCGGTGTGTGTGTGGTGTGTGTGTGTGCGTTGCGTGTGTGTGTGTTGCGTGTGTTGCCGCTCTCTCTCTCTCTCTCTCTCTCTCTCTCTCTCTCTCCTCCACAAGATCTCGATTTCTTCAGCGTCCTGGGATGGGAAGTACGTGATGTTTTCAGGACCGCGGGTAGCTCCGCCACTGCCGGCGCTGAGGGGTTTCAAGACCAGGGACAGTTCTGTCGCTGTTTCAGGACCACGGACAGCTCCACCACTTGCTGGTACTGAGGGGCCGGCGCTGAGGGGCTTCAGGACCAGGGACAGTTCTGTCGCTGTTTCAGTCCCGGCGTGTTTTTAAAGGCAGATTCCCCCCCCCCAGGTTTTCCCCTCCCAGAACAGCTCCTCTCTCGGCCTCCAGCTCCCGGGGTCTCTGTAGAAGGGGGGAGATACATCAGCGGCTGCTGGCAGAGGCTGGGATAGGCGGCCGCTTGTCGACCGAGTGGCCGTGGCGATGCAAGGGTCAGTGCGGGGCGGCCCGCGGATGGAGAGGGGCGGGCGGGGAAGGTAGCATGGCATTAGCCGGTGAAGGGGGGCTCGGCTCCGCTCTGTCCTACATCTCGCTGCAATGATTGCAAACTCTCCCCTCAACAAACTTACTCCCCTCCCCCCACTCCCGCCGCCCCCATTGGCCGAGGAGCATGACGGGCGGTGCATGCCTCGACTTGTGGTCCATCCCCCTTCAAGTAACACTTAAATCCCCACCCACCCACCCTCCCCTCTCCCCCTCCCTCCCTCCACCCCTCCACCCCCTCCACCCCTCCCTCCACCCCTCCCTCCACCCCTCCCTCCACCCCTCCCTCCACCCCTCCCTCCACCCCTCCCTCCCTCCACCTCACCCCCTCCTCCTCCCTGTCCCGCTCCCCTCCCCTCCCCCCTCCCCTTCCCCCTCCCCTTATAACCCTCACATCCCCTCCCCCTCCCTCCCCCTCCCCTCCCCTCCCCCTCCCCTCCCCTCCCTCCTTGCCCCTCCCCCTCCCCCTCCCCCTCCCCCTCCCCCTCCCCCTCCACCCTTCCCCTCCCCTCCCCTCCCCCCCCTCCCTCCCCTCCCCTCCCCCCTTCACTCCTCCCCCCTTCACCCCTCCCCCCTTCCCCCTCCCCTTGTAACCCTCACATCCCCTCCCCCTCCCCCCTCCTTCCCCCTCCCCCCTCCTTCCCCCTCCCCCCCTCCCCCCCTCCTTCCCCCTCCTTCCCCCTCCCTACCTCCTCCCCCCAGTTCTCTGGCCAGTTCTAGTCCTCCTGTTGAATGTTTCTGATTGTTGGCCTTCTTGTCACGTTCCCATCAGCCAACAAATGACCATTCTACATTTCCTTGTCCCCTTTGATCTCTCGTCTTCACACCCTGCCCTTCCACATCTCTGTCTCTCTCCCCCTTGACTCTCAGTCTGAAGAAGGGTCTCGACCTGAAACGTCGGAATTCCCTCCAGAGGAATTCTCTCCAGAGATGCTGCCTGACCCGCTGAGTTTCTCCAGCGTTTTGTGTCTCTTTGGACAGATATACGGACTGGGAGGGTTTAGAGGGATGTGGGCAAAATATCCCCCCCCCCTCCCCGCGGGGGCTGCAGTCCCCACTTTGCTGAACGACCCCCGCGGGCGGACCGGACCCAGGGCCGGCGGTGAACTGTGTGGGCGGCGGCGGTCGAGTAGGTGAGTTGGAG